>NC_062565.1:51390015-52591265 GCF_022837055.1 Prionailurus viverrinus
CATTTTACATAAATAGCTTTATTTTGCTGTTGATGACACTGGGACACAGATGAATTAGCTTGCTAAGGTCACACAGCTAGGAAGCAGAAGAGCTAGGGTCCAGCCGATGCAGTCTGGTTCGAGAGCCCTTATTCCTAACCACTGTGTCTTCCTTCCTTCAGGCTAAATATGGGGCGACCATGTTGCCTACACCAAAAGCCACCTGATGGGTCAGGAATTGTGTCTGTTCTGTGAAAGGGAACAGAGACAGATACCCATGTCACCTCGGTTATTTTTGCCTTGTTAAGAAAAAGAGCACCAATGGGGTGCTTGGGTGGCTCAGTCTGTTAAGCGTCCGACTTCAGCTCAGATCATGATCTCACAGTCTGTGAGTTCAAGCCCCATGTCGGGCTCTGTGCTGGCAGCTCAGAGCCTGGAGCCTGCTTCAGATTCTGTGTCTCCCTCTCTCTTTGCCCCTCCCCCACTCACACTCTGTCTCTCTCTCTCTCTCAAAAATAAAATAAAAACATAAAAAAATTAAAAAGAAAAGAAACAGAGCACTGAGCTGAAATATCACTTTAAGAATTAGGTCACCAAATAGTAATGTGCCCATTCAAGGATAATCTTTAAAAGAAGATTAGAGGCACCCATTCTTTGGTGCTGGGTTTCTTCCCTTCAGGAAGTAACTTGTAGCTGTATCCTTACAAACTCTTGAAGTAAAAGCACATCCGTTTGGAAAAACAATAGGTCTCACTGAACATAATGAGCACTGGTTTTATCACAGCAGTGCCCTCATTATAATTCTGCTCATAATTATTCACCTGTTACGCCATTTGTCTCTGTTTTGAAAGAATGATATCAAGTGATTAGGTTATAAGGCAGTTATTGGTCTTGACTGTAAAGATTAGTATTATCAAGAGGCTCTTGGGGCACCCGGGTGGCTCAGTTGGTTAAGCATCCAACTCTTGGCTGTGGCTCAGCTCATGAGCTCACGGTTCAGGGGTTCAAGCTCTGAGTCATACTCTGTGCTGACAACATGGAGCCTGCTTGGCATTCTCTCTCTCCCTCCCTCTCTCTGACCCTCCCCTGCTTACATTCTCTCTCTCTCTCTCTCTCTCTCTCTCTCTCTCTGTAAATAAACATTAAAAAGAGGTTCCACTGTACTTATTGGAGCTATACATATTCCAGGACTGCAACAAATGGATGCCAATAAGATTGAGTTAAAGAAAACATGCACTTTACAATAGACTCACCTTAGCTTATAGTATGCCATGGCTAATTACCCACCTTGGTTCTCATAACCTCATAACCTGATTCTCAATGGCAAGAAGAATGGCGAGGGGGTGGGTGGGTTATGCCCTGCATCTCTGGTAACTAGCGATTTGCTGAGTTCTGTAGAGGCCACGAGAAGAGACAAGCTAATCCAACCCCTACTCTTCCACCTTCCCCATCCCCACCTCTCTGTAGTAACTTACTGTTTAAAAAGGAAACCGGAGTAAAGATATGTTTTGTCAGGTAAATACACTAGATGGTTATTGCTGATGAGGTGTAGTTTATATAGTTTTAAACATTTATATATTCTAAATGTTTTATTTCATTTTTCAGGTTTAGGCCCAAAGTAAACCTGGCTCGAGAGCAGTGTCAGGGAACTTCTGTGGTTTCAGATCCCTGGCGGTTTCTCCTTACAGAGGGTTCAGCCCTGGAGAAACAGAGGGGTGTATTTGGAATACTCTGCCTGCACGTCACAAGCTTTGCAACTGAAAATGCCTCGAATAGGCATCTAGCCATCTCACGTAGGAGGAAGCCTGAAGGACGGTGGTTCGGGGGTGGGCTTGGCAGGTTGGTGGCGCTGGGCACTGGTGTGGCTTCTGGGTGGTGTGCTGGGCTCCGTCTCCCGCTGCAGCCCCTCATGGGGGTGGCGTCTCAAGGAGAGGCGGACACGGAGCCACGGGCCCAACCCTAGTTTTGTAAGTGGGAAGCAGGTAGGCGAGGGATAGGAATAAGGGGCTTGGGACTGGGTGTGGGGTTCAAGTGCCTGCTGCAAGAGGAGGGCAGGGAGGACAGACAGTGTGAGCCTGGCTGACTGTGGCAGACGCCCTTGTTTCCCATCAGTGGGTAGTTGTTACGTCTTTCTCTGGTTTAACTCCGTGTCCTCTGCCAAAAACATAGGGACCATCTGCTCAGGAAGAGTCTAGAAGGAGTGACTTCTGTTGCAAAGTATTCTTAAAAGAAAAACAAAAAAGCTTGTACATGCAGACATTGTCCCTAGATTTCATTCTATGTGTGAAATTTTGTGAGAGGAAAACATAAATATTATACAGATGAAATTGCCAAATCTGCTTGTTTTCTAAATTGTTGAATTCTAGTGTATGTTCTAAGTACTTCCTAGTACTTTTTTTTTAAAGTTTATTTATTTATTTTCAGAGAGAGAGAGAGATAGCAGGGGAGGGGCAGAGAGAGAAGGAGAGAGAGAATCCTAAGCAGGCTCTGTGCTGTCAGCGCAGAGCCCAACGCGGGGCTCGGTCCCGTGAACTGTGAGATCGTGACCTGAGCCGAGATCAAGAGTCGGACGATCAACTGACTGAGCCACCCAGCTCCCTTCTTGTACTTTCTAATGTGGTTTTTAAGTGTTAGATTTCTGTGACAGAGTCCCAGATCCCCATGTCTTTGTTGGTGTTCCACTTGAAATGCTCTTCTTCAGTGCAGATGCTGCCACTTCCGTGAAGTGCTCCCCGTTCTGCAGTCACGTCCGTGTCTGTGCTTCCCTGACCCATTCACAGCTCGCTTCTCTCATGCCATCTGTCAAGATCAGGCTTAGTTGTGCATTTGTTTGTTTCCCTCAGTTTGTCATCAGCGACTTATTTTATGCATCTCTGTCTCAGACATTTGAGAATTCAGCGCCTTTGTTAAAAGAAATGCTCAAAAAATGTCTGTTGCATCGAAAAAGAAACTTTTTTCAGGTGTAGTTTATGTATGTAGCTCCTTAGACATTTCTCATGTGTCCAGCCACTCCTTTGTAGCGCCTTAGAGTCGGGAGTTATTCTGAGGGGCTCATGATTCCAGCGGCACAGCCTCACCTCGTTCTGTCTGAGCCTGGCGTGCCACGAGGCTCCTGCAGTGCTGGCCCAGTGAGGTGTGTCACACGTCTGTGTGCCGTCCACCTGCGAGGAGGGTGGTGGTGTGGGCTGAGTCAGCATGTCCCTTTGGCAGAGGGTCAACAGTAGCACAGAAAGATAACACATCATTAGTCGTGTTGACAGAAGGACCATCCTCTCTCCCTGGCCTCTGAGCGGAGGCGTTAATGAGGAGCAAAATGGCCAAAAGGCAGGAAGTGTTTCTGAGGCTGTGGGCCGGGGCTGCCCACACACTGCATACGCTGGAGAGTGGAATGAAACCTCAGTTACAGTTTTGAAAGTGCAAATAGCAGCTCCTGACTGACTGCCCACAGTATTTCCAGATGCACAACTAGGCACTTTGGGTTGGCGTTGTCAGGGAGGGTTTTCAAAAGTCCTATTTTACAGGTGTGAAAACTGAGGCCAGGCCCATGCCTCAGGTCACTCACATGGAAAACAACCTGGCTGGGGTTAAGCCCAGGTCTGCTAGACTCCAAAGGCTGATTTTTTTGTGCGACATGCTACTTTGGCAGATCCAGTCAGGTAGCAGCAGCCTTGAGATCTTCATGCAGCCAACACGCATAGAAGGCCCACTGCCTTGTTAGGCGCCCGAGATGCAGAAGGGAGTGCCAGTCTCTACCTTTAGGTGTCAGAGTTTAGTGATGGCGTCAGCCACCCAGGCCGATTGTGACGAAGCCTGGGTTGTGGAGCTGGTGACAGAGGTTTTCTGGTGGTGGAGGGCAGGGGGCACGATGCAGTCAGGTGTTGTTGGAGGTATGGGGGTACGGGGGTCAAGGGACAGGCAGAAGACCCATCCCAGGTGGTTGCAAATGCCAGGTTCGGGAGCTTGGCTTTTGATTTGTCATCACAGAGTTTAAACCCAGGAGTGTCTGGTCAGACACGGGTTCAGAATGCTCAGCCTGGTAGCAGCTTGTGGATGGATTTGAGGGGGAGCAAGACCGGAGACAGGGAGAATATTTCTGAGGCAAACAGGGCCAGGACTTGGTGACTGACTGAACTGGAAAAGGAGAGTGGTGGTTGCAGGGGTCAAGGGTAACAGTTTAATTTTCAGCGCGCATGACTGGGTTTTTTCCCTACAGAATTTGAGGAATGAAGGAAAGGGGATGCATGTGGGTAAATGGAAGATGAAGCCTGGTGGCTTTAGTTTCTTCAGGGAAGGACAAGATAGGGCAGTTGCTGGGGGAGAGAAGTGGGGGGGTTGAACAGGGGGTGTCTCTGGGTGGTGAAGCTTGAGAAGGGGCTAGCAGGCGTTCCTGGGGTTGTTGTGAATTTCTAGGGGTGCCAGCAGCCTTCATGGTGTGTGTTCTTTTGTCCTCCAGAGTGCTCAACTATACCAGCCCAGGGTAGGGAAAGGTAGATTGTAGGTGTCTGTTGTACCTACGGAAGAGGGATTGAGGCCGCTGAGGTGTCTGATGGAAAAGGTATTTGGGATGCTGTGTAGGCAGAGAAAGAAGGGAATTTTTTAGCAAGGGCTGGATGGTCAGAGAGAAAATCGTAGGAATGAAGCCTTGGGAGAGGTTGTGGCCATTGGAGTTGAAGATAGGTGAAAGGAAGTAGGTCTGGGGAAATGAAGCAGCTCTGGGTGAGGTCAGTCTTCCAGGGTGGGACCTGGGAGAGGGTGGTGATGTGCAGTGGGTATGGAGGTCAGTAGGAGCTGCTAGGCTTGTTGTTGGAAGCGTCCCCTCCATTGGGAACCACTAGTCTGGACGCCTGTGACAGGGGCATGTGGGCACTGCAGGCTGAGGACAGACCCGTGGCAGAAGAGAGCATGTGCCCCATCTGAGGAGGACAGCCCTCACCATTGCATCCCAGCCCTGTCACATTAGGATGTGGGCCTGCTGTTAACTGCTTCCCTCAATGCTTACTTGCTTGCATTTTTTTTCCCCAGGAAATCAGAATTTTTATGTGAAGTCTCCCTGTTTTTGAGCATTGACATCTTGTTCAACAGTTTCAAAAATGCACTGTTGATCAGGTATAGACTGGACTTATCTGTATGGGCTGCCTGTTTGTGTCCTCCACTCTATGAACCCCTGGACATTCCTAGGACTGTGACAGGAAGGAGGTGGGTGGGAGGTGTGTGTGAATTGGATCCCAGAATCTTGGTAACGCCTTACCTTCCTGGTCATTTTGTTCGGTTTGTAGGATGGAGGTTTTAAAGATAAAGAGCTAACTAGCTAATTAGTTTTTCAGTAGGAGCTAATAGGAGGTTGATAGTAATCTGAAGCCTGTGGCTCAAGTGAACTGCAGATTGTGTTAAAAATGTGCTAGCTTCTTCTGAAACTCGTGCATCCCTCCTCCTTTTCACTATTCTAGAGAGTCCATCTTTGACTTATTTTCTCTTAGTCTCCTTCTTGATTCATACTTCCTCTTTTGCTTGTTCATGGCATTTTCTTTCCTTGCCCCCCACCTTTTTTTCTCATCTTTCTGTATTCTCTGCCTCCAGTTCATTTTCTTACAGGGTTCAGCTTGAGTTAGCTGGTTAAAGTAATGGGTAGTTTTTTGTTTTTTTGTATGTATGTGTTGGTTCAGTAAAATTTTGTATTTATTTTCTTAGATTTTAAAACCTGTGAATAAACTGTGTGAGTTGTGATTATGGGTAATGAGATTTAGGCATTTCACACCCAAATGCATGTTTTGCCCTTCAGATTAATCACTTTGTGGGTTTTCCTCAAATTTCAAAACACTGTCCTCAGGCCACCTACACATAGCTTGGACCATCAAGCTGCATTTGCAAATCTTTTAAAGGCACATGTGAAGTTTGGGACAGGCTAAGAACTAGATTCTTACCTATTTTTCTTTTTTTAACAGAGAGCTGGTGAGTGGAGGAGAGGGGCAGAGGGAGAGGGAGGGAAAAAATCCCAAGCCGGCTCCATGCTCAACGTGGAGCCCAATGCAGGGCTCGATCTCACGAACCATGAGATCGTGACCTGAGCCAAAATCAAGAGTCAGGCGCTCAACTGACTGGGCCACCCGGGTGTCCTAAGAACTAGGTTCTTAAATAAGAATAAGGTCATGGGCTGGTCTGGAAAGTATCATAGCTCTGTGTGAACAGGAGGGTTGATGGTGAAGCACTGCCAGTGTCTGTTGGACTGCTCAGCTGTGAGTCCCTGGGGTAACTCCGAGCAGGCAAGTGCGCAGATGCTTGAACAGTGCTGCCTGCTTGCAGTGTGTGCCATTTATCCCCTACATTTTTAGCATGGCTTTAAAGATTTTGCTTCCAGATACACTGTGTTTGTTAAGTGGGTTGACAGTTAAATTTTCCTATTTCTAAAGACATGCTAGCTAGGCCTTTGTTAGTCTTTTGGAGATGAATGTACAATTTCTGTTGGCCTTTGAAATACCGAAATTGCCTTTGAGATCCACATTATTGTCATTGTGGGCCTCTGAGCTCTGGAAACTCTAGGAACCACTGGAAGATGGGTTCCCTAAGTGATGTTTTTTTGTTTTTTTTTTGTTTTTTTATTTTTGTTATTTTAAAGATTTTATTTGTAAGTAATCTTGACATTCAACATGAGGCTTGAATGTTCAACTCCCAAGATTAAGAGTTGCATGCCTTATTGACCGAGCCAGGCTAAGTGATGATTTTAAAGAATGATTTGCGTGTGGCTGAATATCAGCATGATTGCCAGACAGCACGCTTGCACATACGTGCGCACACACACACACACACACACACACACACACAGACACAGTTGAGGGAGTGTCTTCAGGAGCTGTATCTGAGGCCAGCTTAGGCCTCATTCTTTCCCCTCGGGTCACTGAAATGTAGTGACAGTTGTCTATGGAGCTGGCCTGCTAGGGCCCAGGGACTCTCCAGAATATAAAGTTGGCCTCTGCTTGTAGCACCTCTAGGGAAATTAGGGCATCAGTTTTCAGTGGACAAACCTAGGTTGAGTTCTCTTTCCCCTGTGTCCACAGGCACATGAAGACGGGTTCACTGTGCACAGTGGTCCCCATGGAAGGTTTCATCTTGGCCAATAAGATCTTGATCTTCCTGGAAGACAGGCAGGCCAGTTTTCACAAAATGTTTTATTTTTGTTTGTTTTTAATGCTAGCACTGAACAATAATGCCTTGGTTTTGGCCCATGGTGCTATCAAAACAAAACGCTTCCTGTATCCAGGATATAAGCAGGTTTAACGAGTACCCAAGCATGTTGCTGCTTTTCGTTTTCATCTCCCCTTTGTAACTTTTGAAGTGGAACAACTCTGCATTCTTCTCTTGCTAATCATTTAAAATTTTAATTGAAAGTTCTGCTTTTATAACGTGAGCTCTTTTGGCAAATGCAGGAAGGTGTGTCTGATGTAATTCTAGTTTCGAAGCAGTTTTAAAGTAAAAGAGGCTTTAATCTTCAATGCCTTTGACGCTGGGCTATTAGATATTTTTAGCATACAAATTATGGTGAGCATGGTACCAAAGGGCACACATTTTTTCTTGTTTGGTATGTTTCCTCATTCTTGGCTTGGTAATTATATTCGGCATAATTTAGCTTTGGACTATAAAGTAGATGTTAAGTCTATGTTCTTATTATACGGTAATACTTGTGTGTTTGTTACCTGACAAAATATACAGATGTATTTTAGGAATTGATCCCCATGATAATCTCTCCCTACAGGCCCTTGAATCTTATAAAAAGAAACGCATGGGGAAAGAGAAATCACTGAGATGGAAATTTTAAGTGCCTCGTGACAATAGAAATCTGTGAAAAGCCTTTTTGTGTTCATTTTGAGTTACCAGAATCAAAATAATGCTAAACTTGTAGTTATTGCTTTTGAATATAGCTTCATTACAGCAGAATTTATAAATAGCATATTCAAGTTCCTCATTCCTGAGGGTAAGATTTTTAAATATTTTCAAGATTTTAAATATTTTCTAGAATACTTTGTAAACTAAATATTTCTTTGCAGGTAACCTCATGAGCACTAGAGGGAAGGGTAAGGGACATAATGGAACCCCTTCTTTCTGGTTCCTCCACTACTTCTTGTGAATGCTTTTTTACATGCCAGACAATCTGAAGTAGTCTGAACACCCTCCAAATATCCAGCTGTATTCCCCTTTAAAAACGTTATAGCACATTAGTTTCATATTAATAGAGTTAGGACAAAAAAAGATAGCCAGGATTTTAATTACTGCTTCAACTCTTAAGCTAAAAAAATTCATTTGGGTTGATATTTTTGATACTGGCAATTGATGTTTTGGGGGAGTCCTTTTTTTTTTTTTTGACCCTGACTGCGAAAGTGATATTGATGCCCCTTTGAAAACCTCGACAAATACAGAAATGTTTAAAGAGGCAGAAGAAAAAAGTCACCTGTATACCAGAGGCTGTGATTGTCTAACGGTCACCTGCGTGCCAGTTCCTGGCTCCAGAGGGGCACCTTTGACCCTGACATCTTGGCTGCTGTTTGGCCTTGTGGATGTCTGGCACACAGACCTTTCTCTTTACTGGACTTTGGGCTCCTCGGCAGAAGGGGCTGCCTTGATTTTTGTGTTCTTAAAATCTAGAGTAATGTAGGTCTTCAAAAATGATCGTTTAAACCAAATTCTATGCATTTTAATTTCACAACATTTAGTTGCGTATATGGCCAATACTTTAAGGTCAGTACTTACTTTGAAATGTCCACTACTATTTTAAAGAGCATTTTACATTTTGAATCTGTAATATATGGACATGGTAAAACATAAAGACAGCACAAAAAGTGTGTGTACTGAAAAGTGGGTGTCCCTTGCCTGTTTCTCAGGCCTGTACTTCTCTCTTGGGACCAGAAAGCTGCTTTTCTGTTACTTTGTATCTTTTCAGAGATAGTGTGTGGATGTACAAGCATTAATACAAACTCTCCTTTACAAACCTGCCTCTGGGATGTAGGGCAGTGGTGGATAGGGGAGTGAAATGGCCCTCTTGGAGGCCATGTCAACAATGTCTCTTAAAATTGAGAATCTAGCCCGGCAATAGCAGTTCTGGCATTCTGTTTTAAAAATAGAAATACCAGTGTTTCAAGTTATATACGGAAGGATTTTTATTAATGCATTCTTGTGGTGGTGAAAGAAAACAAATAAAAAAAAGAAAGAAAATGAACAGGGGGAGTAAAAAAGCAATGCCTGTAGGGAAAATGGTTGAATAAATTATGATGCATACATGCCATGACTGTGGTACAGTGCTTACAAGATGAGGTGGAGATTTATTAATTAGTTGTCATGGAGGGGCTTTCCTGGTACATTGTCTTGTGAGAAAAGAAAGATGCAGATTAGATGGTACAGTATCTCCTTTGTACAGAGTAGCAGTAAACTGTGTGACCGTGTGTGTGTGTGTGTGTGTGTGTGTGTGTGTGTGTGTGTGTGTATGTTTATGAGTGATGTGATGAGCATGGAGAAAGGTAGGGAAGGCATGAAGTAAGTCAAAAACACGTTCTAAATTGTTGTTTCTTCTTTTTTTTTTTGAATATACTCTCGAATCTTTCCTGGTAGGATAGGCATCGCGGTTGTAGAAGTGTTTTGCCAAATCTACTTCCTTTCACTTCTAGGAAATGTTAGTGGGTACTTAAATCCTCATTTAATCTCCTTGTCATTTCATAAATGTTTTTATCTTTCGAGGTCTGAGTCATCCAGGACAGAGCCCGGGAACTCACGTAGGGCAGCAAAATGCTGTGGTGCAGCACATAGGTCTGGGGTTTGACGCCGTGTGTGTGATGGGTGTGTGTGTGTGTGTGTGTGTGTGTGTGTGTGTGTGTGTGTGTGTTGGGGGTGGGTACTGACCCAGCAGCAGCAGCAGCAGCACCGTGGGGGACACTGCCTGCGGAGAGGCTGGAGAAGCGGCTGCAGGGACCCACGTGAGGAAGAGTTAGAGGCGGGGCAAAAGCCCTGCAAGATCAGAAAAAAGAATTGCCGAGAAGCTGTGGAAGAGAGAGACCGTTAAGAGTCATATGGTAACCGGGCTGTCTGGCCAGAAACGGGAGTTAAGTGGGAGAATGCTGAGGATTCCTAAGGGAAAGGCAGTTTGGAGAAATGATGTTCAGGTCTCTTTTCTGGGTTTACGTCTCAACACATCCCTTTGTTGCCAGTCACGTTTATCTTCTTACCCTTCCTGGGGTTGGGGTTTAGCCTCTGGCAGGAAGGAGTGGGAGGTAGATGTCATTCAGCAGGGCCTTGAAAAGTACTTGAGGAAACTCCGTCCCTGTGCCCTGTTTACAGACATGCCTAACTGTTTACTTGAGTGGATATATAGTAAGCTCCAGGGGAAAAGTCTAAATGGATATTGGCAGAATCCTAAGGTTTTTATTCGTGAATTGAGCAGGTACCTTATCTGCTCCTGTATCTTTAAAGGAGTCCAAAATCTCCACTGTGGGAACCAAAGAAATACAAAGTCCAATGGAGGGGTGAAGGCAGTGGGAGCTCTGTCTGCTTGAAGGAATGTATGCCACCGTCTTCTCTGTCTTTGAATCCACCCTAACCACCCCCTTCTGTATAGTCTCGTATTCAATTAAAAATTTCCAGTTCATTTATTTTGCATGGTTATGTTTTTTGTGGAGATGTTATTTTTCACCAAAACTTTTTGAAATGTGGTATCCCAAATAAAATATACCGGCCAGGGCAAAAAACTGTTACTTCCCTCATTCTGGGCATAATACTTTTTTTTTTTTTTTTTAATTTTCATTTTTGAGAGAGAGAGAGTAGGGGAGGGGCAGAGAGAAAGGGGAACAGAGAATCCCAAGCAGGCTCTGTGCTGACAGCTTTGATGTGGGGCTCGAACTCACAAACTGTGAGATCATGACTTGAGCCAAAATCAAGAGTTGGACGTTCAACCGACTGAGCCACCCAGGTGCCCCTGGGCGTAATACTTTTTATGAACGCAGTCCTAAAGCGTATGGATGCATATGTAACTGTTGGATTGTAACAGTGAGCTTATAGTTTGGTTTAGTTAGTTTGTATACCTTTGGGTATATAACTCTTAGGCTCACACTGAGGCCACCCGCAAGTTTTGTTCATGCATTCTGCTTTTGGGTCAAATCCCCATTATTTATTGTGTGTAGAATTTTAGTTTTCTTGGACCCAATTGTGACATTTCTCAGGGCTAAATGTAATGTCATTAGATTAGCACCTTAGCTCTTTGATAACTGCCTTTAAAGAGATCCTTTTCCTTCTGAAACTTGTACTCGCTAGTTTCAGGAACCCTGAAAATGGAATAAAAGTGTCATCATTTGGAAAGAAGGAAAGAAGGTAGGAGCTGGAGATGGACTTGAGACTTCTGCTGTTAGCTAGTTTTGACCTTGAGCAAATCACTCAGCCTCTTTGAACTTCCATCACCATCCTGTCTCCTTGGTATAAAACGGGCAAATCTTTGTCTCACAAACTTATTATGAGGGTAAGGAGAGTCCATGTGTGTAAAGTATGTAGTGTGGGGTTTTGCACATAGTAGGCACACTAAATTCATTAGGGAAAACACTGACAGTGTGAAGCCCTGGATCATACCCCCATAGTTACTCCAACAGGTAGGTAATGAGCCCACTGGCCAGTTGACTTTGTTCAACCAGTTGTGAATCTTCCCATTTTATCCTTCTGCCCACGACTCTCTATTTTGTTTAGGACAGCGTAAGAGGTGTTATCGCATACCTTGGTGAATTCCAGATGCTCCATTTAAGGACATAGGAAATTATTCATGATGTAATATACAAAAAAGGGGGGTGGGAGGAAGACACTGAAGTGTACACATAGTAAAATCACACTTTGGCAAAAAAAAAACAACAACAATTTTACAATGAAGTAGATATGACCAGGGGAGAAAAGAACAAGGCAACACACTAGAAAGTCAGCACTATTATTATGTAGAAGGATCTCCTTAAGGATCTCTTGACTTACTTGTTGTTTCTCCTGGTGTCAGAGCTTATTTTCTGTCATCTGTAGACCCCTGAAGAACCTGTCACTCGCATCAAGCTTTCTTTGAACAGTTGAAAGCAAAATTATTTTTTTTTCCTTAACTTTGTACATATTGTAATATTCAGAGTCCACTATCTAGCTTTCACTATGGAAAATCATTTTGTTAATGTCATTAGATTTAAACATCCTACAGATTCTTATGTATCTGCCTTAGACCCTGAGAAACTTGCTGGCATCTGCTTTCTTCTCTATAGACAGGACTGAATTCAACTCTCTTGGGCCCTAGCATAGGCACTTTGCCTTCATGGGGCCTCTTCCTCCATAAAATTGTGACTGTGCTAGACAAAATTCAAGCTGGATTTACTGTTATTCATTTTTTTCTTTTGACCTTAAAAGAAATTAAGACATTTTTGGGGCCCCCTCAAAGTATCCTGGGCCTTCGGCACTGTGCTTCTTATGCCTTAAGGCTGAGTCACCCAGCTCGGAGACTTCGTTGTCACCCATCATGGAAAGCTCCCACTGCATTTTGAGGTGCACGTGACTTATGATGGTGGTGCATTTCCATTTTGTATCCTCATTTTCTCTGAGAATATTGGACCATCTTGATGACTATCTGAGAAGTCATCCCTTGCTTTTTCCTTCTCAATACATTGTCTCTACTCTTCAGGTTATTTTGCCTTTGGTAGCCTTTCTCTGATTCTGTGCAGATTGCTTCACTATTAAAGACGGCTGGAAAGGAGGCTTTTTTTTCAGTTAACTACTCTGGCCCATGTTATCAATGCTGCATTGCAAGATTGACTTTGGATAGATGTCAAGGTTAATGCTTTGCTTTCTAATGGTAGGCTTTTTTGAAAATTAAAAAAAAAATACATGGTATGAGATCGTTCCTTTTTTTTTCCTTTTTGAATGGAGCCAGTCAGAAGTGTTTAGGCTTTTGTCAATGATTATTTTGAAGTAAACTTGCAAAAGAAATATAATTACTGCACTTGTCATGAATTGAAATACCATTTTCTCTTTGTTCTTACCCTGACTGAATATTTCTAGGTCCTGTAAGAACAGCTCATCCACTGTTAAAGTGTCAGGTGGCCAGTAAGGAGTACAGATCCTTGACAAGAAGAACATAGCAATCGAGGGAGGAAAATTGCAGAGGAGTTGGGGAGGATACAGCAATAGTGAAGGCTTAGATGCCAGAGAGAGACCAAAGAATGTGGTTAAAACTTGCCTGTTGAGTGTTCAAACAGATGAGGAACACTAAAATAAAGGCCCGCAAAAAAACAGAGAAAGCTCACGAATTCAAGTGTACCCTTGGAAAAGAAGAAGTCAGGGCAAAATAAGATGAGGTTTATTCCATCAGTCTTGCTGTAGTCTGGAATGTAGTTGGCATTTCCATTATCCTCATAAGTGACTTTGAGCGGTGGAAGCATGTCTTGCTAGAGGTTTCCAGGGAGGACAGGTTTCCAGTGCTTGTATGGTTGCTGGGCAGTAGCCAGGTCCTGCTAGACGCATGGACAGCAGAGCAGTTCCTTCACATTCTGACTGTGGTTCACTTCGAATTAATCAGACAAATGGCCTCCTCCCTGTTGCTGGCAAAGTGTTGAAATCTCATTGACTGTAACCAAATTCTCTCGCACTCCATTTTTTTCCATTCTGGGTTCTGATAGTGTGTACTTCTTCATCATGCAAGGGAAGAATGGCTTCATGGAGAATCCATTCTCTGTGACATATTGTTCTTGCAGACATTTAACCCCCGTGTGTATTCCAGGGAGATGTGAACTCATTCCCATCAGTAAGGAAGGCTGAGCCCAGTTAGGGTGTGAGTCTTTTCTTGCGCTAGAAGGAGTGTTTGAGCAAACCCTGTTCTGTGATGCATCCTCTGGCTTTTCCAGCTCAGCTGTCACAAATATGAGGAAATAGATTGGATGCTAGGATGCATCTCCCAAGTTCAGACTTTTTAATTTAAAAATAGAATAAGAAGATTCTATTAGCATGTAAAATACTGACAAGAATCAATTAGAATTCCATTTTTAAAAGTTCTTTATAACTCCCAAGGAAGGATGTGAGCCCTTTCATATAGAACTTAGTATACGGCCGTGTGTTTCCTCATGAAAAAGCCAGGTCGATGATGCTGTCTTGCCACCCCCATTTCTTCCTCCTTCCAGTAGGCAAGAAAAGTAGTTATGTTTTTTTGCTACCTGACTTGGTCATTGCTTCCTAATTTTTTTTCTAATTGTCAAGAACATGTGACCTCATGTTCCAACTTGAATTTGGGTTGCTGTCTTCTGACCCCAGATAACCTGTAGATTGCTTTGCTCCTCCTTGTAAATACTGTACTTGGTGCAAGTTAATTATAGGCCAAAGTGCATATCACAGGCTGTTACCTAAGAACCTTGGTACATTTTGAATGGGAGGAGGAGCATGTGTAGGAAGATTGTGCTTGTAGAATCTTAGGGTCAAGAAGGCACTTTCTAGATCAACCACCCACTGATTCATCTGTTCCCTTCATAAAACCACACAAAGCAGTTTTCTGGCCTGTGCTTGAACAGAGGAGTCACTGTGCTCCCAGAGGACCCTGTCACATTTTGGCTCAATATATAGAGGAACATTTTACTTCCTTTAGTTTCCTGCTCCTGGACCATACCAAGCAAGTGTAATCGTTTGACCGTGTGACAAGCCTGCAGATATTCATAGGCCATTTGACATTCCCTGCAAATCTTCTCTCCTGACCCACTTTCTGGTCTTCACGGGTTGGGACCAAATCTTATCACTAGGCCTTGCTGTTCTGGTGACTCTGTACTGAGCATGTTCTAGTATCCTGGGAAGTACTCACTTTTGCCTGGCAACCATACGTGGAGAAGGTACGTGAAATTTTCCTTAGACATTTGGTCTGTGTGGTTTGTAGGGAGACTTCCTAATGGCAATAGGTTCCAAATCTTGAATACGTGGTGGGGGAGGAATGCACTTGGGATGTGGAGTGTTACGGGTCTGCACGGAGGAAGAAATCTTTGAAGAGTGAGCAGGTTCTAAAATTTGGCTGCCTTGCCTTAAAAATGTACTTCTATAGGAGCCTGCTAATTTGGGCAGACAGCCAGTCCTGCCAGGCTCAGGAGCCTGGATGCCATGTTTGTCTCAGCCTCTGCTGTTCAGTGAGCTCTTTCTACCGCCACTGTTTTGAAAAGTAATGCTGGGAAATGGCAGACAAGTCATCGGAGTGGAAAATGGGGAGTCTTACAAACATTATAGGTGTGCTTTCTGTCCCTGGAGGTATGGAAACAGGGTAAGGGGCATTCTCCAAAGTTGATGGTGGCTTCAGAAAAAAATAATTTTTTTTTTTAGCCAGTAGCATTGTACTGAGTCAGCATTCAGAAATAGAGTAGCAGTCAGTGAGGAGATGGGAAGACCTTCAGGAAGAGGAAGGGAACTGGGTTCTTTGTCTACAAAATCAGGTCTGGAACCATGCTTCCAGGATTTGGCTGCTCATCAGAATCACCTGGGGGAACTTTCTAAAACAGGGTGCATCAGCCCCACTGCAGGCTCAGAGTCTCTGAGGATGGAGTTCAGGAATCTGATGCTTTTGTGGTAGACTCAGAACTGGTTTGCTGAGTTAAGTGGGGCACAGTAGATGGGCCAGCTTTGGGGACCATAGACTAGATTGTCTTTAAGCTATTCTGAAATTATGATTTTTATAATCTGTTGATCTACTTTCGGTATTTTTATGGTGTGTTTTATTGCCTGTGTTCTTTCACTTTCCTTCTCTCGTTATTGCTGGCTTCTGCCCATTTGAGTAACTTACAGGCTAAGTGTCCTGAAGGATTTTTCAGGCAGAGGACGGGCTTACTCACAGTTCCCTTCCTTCTCCTTGCTCCCTTGTGACGACTGTTCTGTCCATCTGGGGCTGCCCACCCCCACCGACAGGCTGCCCACATGCGTACATGTGTGCTTGCTCAGGCGTGATCTTCGTATCTCATCCCGGTTACACTGTCCGTCTCTCTTTTGGACTCCCGATCACCACAGCTGGCCAGTCCGTGTGCCTTGGGAGAGGCCCACTTGTGAAATGCATCTGGATTTAAAGATTTTAAACCTGAAGGGGCCACACCATCTTCCAGCCTAGAGTCTCATTTTGATTTAGGTTTAGGGTGTGGGAGCACGGGTGCTTCCAAGGCAGCCTGAAATGAGAAGGGATGTCCCACCACACCCTGGCTCAAGATTGCAAAAGGAGAGTAAAGAACCGTCAACAATTGCCATGGGTAACATATTAAAAGTTTGTATTTGATAAGGTGCACTGTTCTGAAGGTGCCCATATATACTCATGTTTCCCCATTCAAGCCCATGTCGTGTTTGACTTGCCCCTGTCAGCAGATTTTTAATTCAGAGCAACTATAGGGCAAATATGTGGGGCAAAGGGGAAATCTTGCTTTATGCACATTTCAAGAGCTGTTCACATTTTTCATCACTTTAATCCAAGGTTTCTCAACTTTAGTTTCTTTATCACCCTCTTGCCCTTCCCTTACCCGGAGCCTCTTTACACATACTTCTTCTTTTTTCTGTTTTAGTTTTTTAATGTTTATTTTTATTTTTGAGAGAGAGAGTGAGTGAGCGAGCATAGGGGAGGGGTGGAGAGAGAGGGAGACACAGAATCTGAAGGAGGCTCCAGGCTCTGAGCTGTCAGCACAGAGCCTGCTGCGGGGCTTGAACCCACAAAGTGTGAGATCATGACCTGAGTTGGAGTTAGATGCTTAACTGACTGAGCCACCAGGCGTCCCTAGACCTACTTAAAAATTTTTTTTTAAATGTTGATTTTTGAGAGAGAGAGAGAGAGAGAGAGAGAGAGAGAGAGAGAACAAGTGGGGGAGGGGCAGAGAGAGAGAGGGAGACACAGAATCTGAAGCAGGCTCCAGGCACTGAGCTGTTGGCACTGAGCTGTCAGCACAGAGCCCGATGTGGGGCTCAAACCCACCAACTGCAGGATCATGACCTGCGCCAAAGTTAGACACTTAACTGACTGAGCCACCCAGGTGCTCCTAGACACACTTTTTCTAATTGCATCTTCCATCATGAAATTTTAATACCACAGATGTATTATGGACCACAAACCATTGTGGTAGCTAAGACTTTGAAAATACCCGGCCATTAATTTTTATCCTCTTGGGGGCCATATCGCCCTTGTAATGAATGCATGGTCTAACCCTGGCCCTATCTTAGGTAAGGTGTACTTTGGTGGTTCTAATATGCATCCAGGATCAAGACCCAGTGGTCAAAGCCAGTGTTACCAAAACTTGCTTGATCAATCAGATCCTTAAGCCCTTCTACATGAATATGATGCATTAACAGGTCTGAGGTGGGACCTAGGAATCCATATGCTTAACAGTTGCCCTAGTAATTCTTAAAATTTGGAGGGTTTGGTTCTCTCCATTTTGACACAAAAGTTTTTTCCTCCCCCCATTTCTTGTCTAGAGCTTGTGGGTGTGGGGCTGGTGTTGCTTACAGAGCATAGGTATGCTCCAAATATCCTGAATTAGAACTTAGAATTCATTTTCATTAAAAAAAAAAAAAACAGCCAAAAATCATGTTAGGTCACTTCACTGGACAACTGCACATTGAATATTTACCATGTAGCAGAACCATGATAAGTGTTCCGAGGGACACAGTGGTGTGTATAATACGGTTTATTAAAACAGAGGCTTATTCATCCAGTGAAGGATGTCTGTACAGAATGCTTTGGAGAGGCAGTTTGAATTTTGCCAAGGTGATTGGGCAAAAGGCTTCCGAGTGGAGCATTTAAGGGTGAGTAAGATGTTGATGGCCGGGAAAGGGTGTTGGAAACAGTAAATGCAGGATGCATAGCAAATGATTCACTGGGGATAGAACATGGGATGTATGGATGGGTCTGTGGGTGTGGGAACTAAACTTGGAACGACCACTGGGGCAATTGTGGGGCAGAAGGTAGACAAGACAGGATGCTGGCCTTGCAGCAAGAGAGGCTGGGTGTGAGGCGTGGCTTCATGTGCCATGTTGCTTTCCAAAGTTCAGTTGGTAATGACTTATTGCTTACTGGGTGGTTCTCTTGGTGGCATGAGATATAAGAAGGGACTTTACAAGCTATCAGGACCTACAAAAATGTTGATGATGGCGTAGACTATGCTTAGGTTAAGGCATCCCTGAATTGAAATGAAGGAGTTTGTCCTTTGTTCTGGAACTAGTGGATAGCCCTTGGAAAGCTTTGAGAAGACATGTTTATACTGGTTAGGGGTTGAGTAGACTTAAAGGCTTACCTGAAGGCTTAATCATGGCCTTTGGAACATGGTGTTTGGAGCATAACCCATTTGAGAGTTGGAGGCTCTCAGTTTAAAGACCAAGGAAAAGACACGTGAGTAATTTGTGTCACCTGCTTTCCTTCCTTCCTTTTTCATAATTAGAATCGGAGACTGTTGGCCCTGGAAGGAAGCCAGAGATCTGGTTGAGTCTCTTTGCCATCTTGCACAGGGCCAGGACTAGAGAAGGCCAGCCACAGGGCAGCACCCTGCGGTTCTGAGCCAGGCAGGTTATCACCCGAGCTGCCGGCTGCTGAGCCATCTCTGATGTGCACAGCCCCTCTCTTGTTTAGGCCTCCAGGCTATCCACTCCCACCCTGTGTCCATTTTGTATGCAGGGCAGGCCCACCCTAAAGTCTTGACTTGCTTTGCACTAAGTTACTGAGCTTCCCCCAAATCCATAGAGCCCTTCCCTGTAAGTTTTCGTTCACTTTTTTTGTTTTATTTTGTTTTTCATGATTTGATTATGATTAATGATTTGATTTGATGAAACACTTGTTTTGAATTTACTTGTTGTATTTGGATAGTAGCTTGAGTACTTGGTGGAATGTGGGTTACCGGACTTGCGAGCTAGTTGTGAAGGTCCCTTCTTGAGGCTCTTTAAACTTTTGGTCCCAGCCATCTGTTGATGAATGTGTATAATGTCTTTTTGTTTGTGGTCCTTCTCTGCTTTCAAAAATGAAATAAGTCTTAAAACGTGTCAGCGTGATTCTTGTTCAGCACTGAGCTCCATCCTCACACTATACTCCATAGATAGCAAGATTTGTAATCGGATCTAAATGTCTTACATTTGAAGTCTTAGTAACTTGGGTATCTACGAGGGTGTGCTATGTGGTGGCGAAATAGCAGTTGTGCTGACATTTATTAAGCTTTTCTCGCATGCCAGGCACTGTTGTAAACACTTCACCTATGTTCATTCATATAATTATCACTATAGTTCTATGCGAGATAGATGCTGTTATTACCCCCTCTTACAGATGAGGAAACTGAGGCATGGAGAGGTTAAACAACTCGTTTGAGGTCACACAAACAGTAAATTAGGGAATTGGAATTACACACCTTGGATTCCATGGTGCTTCTTTGCCCTACTGTTTACAATAGACAGGTGGACACACCTGTGTAAACTGAGTTCAGGTATGTGAACTCTCTGTGCTCCAGTTTCATTATTTGTGAAATTAAAGTGGTTGCCTGGCTCAGGGTTACAGGATTAAATAAGATTATGTATGTGAAGTCCCTAGACTAGTACCTGGCACATTAGAGGTATTTCTTATTATTTTAGAGCTGCTTTTGTAAAAAGTGAAGTGTTAGAAAGTTTTTGAAATTAGATTTTTCAAATTCTGCTCTTATAATGTAGTGTTTTAATTATAAATTGCTTTACCCCATGTGTAGGAGATCACCTTTCGTAAAAGAAGTCTTTGATGAGTAGTCCGTCCGGATTGCCAAGCTGTGGAAGGTGCTTTCCAAGGGGAAAAGGACACAGTGGTACCAGGTCAGGGTCAGCCCCCATGGGTGCTGATGACATGGTATAATGAGCCACAACATGAATAAATGAATTCTATATACCTGGGTAAAAAGCTAGACTCAGCTGGGAATAGGAGGCTGGGGCAGTGGTAGCCTAGAAGTCTGGGACCACAGAAGTACCTGAGAACATTGCCCTGGCAGAATACGGAACATGGTTCATGCCATCTTGTCTGGACACTGGGATCTGTTGCTTATTTCCTGGAAGTCCCAGAACTGGAGCAGTGCTGTTGTCTCACATACTTTATTTTGGGATTCATGTTGGGGAGTATCCTTTATGATTCCTACATTTCCTTTTTCTTGAATGTTCCTCAGATGTTCTTTTTGATTTCATGTCACAGAGATTTCCGACTGTGAGAATCACCCTTGCGGTGATGTCCTGAATAAGTACTTAGTATGTAGTCTTTATTCTGAGGAACCAACTGGTCAGCACTACAAGCACACTGCCAGAACTTCTTTGAAGAGCTTTGTCACAGTGAAAGAACCATGTCCTTAGACAGATGCTGTGGTTAGCGAGTGAAGTGGCTCCTTGTGTGGTCCACAGGCCATCATCTAGCATTGCTGTACATTCTTTTTTTTTTTTTTAATTTTTTTTTAATGTTTATTTATTTTGCGAGAGAGCGAGCGAGCAGGGGTAGGGACAGAGAGGGAGGGAGGGAGAGAGAGAATCCCTAGCAGGCTGCCAGTGCAGAGTGGGATGCGGGACAAACTCATGAACTGTGAGATCATCACCTGATCCGAAACCAAGAGTCAGACGCTTAACCGACTGAGCCACCCAGGTACCCCTCTTTTTTTTTAATTGAGATGTATATTCTTATATTAAATGAGTGCTAAGAATGTCAGTTTGGCCGCTTACTTAATAAGTTGCTGGTAAATAGTAAAAGTAAAATTTAAAGAATGTCAGAAAGAGCGGCTCAAAGATGTAGCCCTGAGAGCTGTGCCTTTCCCTCATCACAAAGAAAGCAGACTTGTTAGACTTCCACATTTAATCAGACGTAACTGCAGACTATGGGAGTTGAACAGACTCTTTTGGACACTAATGGTTTCTCTTGTTCCTTAAACAGTGGGGCAATTCAGAAAGTTTTCAAAATTAGGCCTTGTGTTTGTGGTTCTTCATCTGGATTAATATTAGAATTTAATATTTAGTTCAGTTTGTGGGGCTAAAATATGGCGACCAGCATGAGCTCTGTTTTGTTTTTGCTTGACTGCGAGTTGCTAGGGAATCTACTCTCAGTTTTTTCCATCTTGCTTCTCACCACTGTTTTGGTCAGCCAGTAGGAAATAGTGTGAATTTAGTATGTGTGAGAAATTTAAATCAGAGAGAGGACTTATCTTGAAGATGGAAAGCTGCTCTTACAGGAGCTATAAACACTTAGCAATGTAAGCGTATCAGGGGGAGAGCACTTTTATACTAAAATTACTTTATTTTAATCTTAAAATGTGATTTTAGAAAAGTCAAAATGTATGTCGTAGCTCATGTGTATTCAGAATATGTAGAAAATGCTTTGGGGCAAATCAAGCCCTTCCCCACTGCTAAATTCTGCAGTGATCCTTCTATTTCTAAATGCCGAATATCTGGTTAGGGCCAGCAGTGACTTTTTAGCCTATGCAGAGATCAGGTTGCACATTTAAATTGTTTGGAGTCATGTGAGACTTCAGTAAGTATGCATCTGATGCTTGGATTATTTGTTCTTTCAGTGTTTGCTAGAGTCTACTGCTTGATCATGCACTCCCGCCTCTTTTGGAAAAGTACCTTGGCAGTTCCTTGAAACCAGCTCTCCAAAATAAATATAGTAACATCATGACTGCCACTGCAGGGCTACCGCTTAAGCCATGCAGCAGTTTGTTAGAGACGGGTTCGCGGCTGCAATACCCCAAAATGCCGTACGTACTAAGTGGTTAGTGAGGTCCTTCCTCCAACCCTTCAAGGTCTCCTGATAATGGTTTAAAACAGTTTGGTCATCTTCAGCATTACTGAGAATAAGAGACACAGTTCTTCTCTTTCCCCTTTACTTACAATTAGTACACACTAAAAGTGCCGTTAAATGTTGCCCTAGAAGTTTATGGGCCATATTTGAATGATCGGACTCTGATAACTCAGATTAATTTTTTTAAATGCTGTGGCAGTAACTGAATTCCCCCATTTGTTGCTTGCTATCCAAAAAGGTCAAACCTTGGCTAGGAAGGTATCCATTTATTGCTTCAGGAGACAAAAAACATTAACTAATAGGCAGTCCAAGGTATCCTATTCTTCCAAAGACAGGGACGCATCAGTGTTGCCCATCTTTATTCTTAGCTGAGCCTGTTAGTTCAGAAGAACTGATTGTTGATCCACATGCTGGTGTATTTCCTGAGAAAATTCAGTAACAGTATTCCTAACATAATTTCTCTGAATAATCCATTCTTATGAATGGTGTTGTGTGCCTGATCATAAAACAGCTTAATTGACTTTAAAAAAATTTAACCTGTAGGGGCATAACATGACAGGAGGCATTTATTTTCTTTTCATAGCATTTTGTTCCTCATTTATTATGATTTTCACTTGCTCCCTTGTAGTCCACATATTTTGTGTCAGCTCCTGGACGTTCCTTGAGAGTAAGAGCTACATCTTGTTTGAACATCTTTTTCTCCACTTCAAAACTCTGCATAAAATAGGCACATTGTGTGTGTGTATATGTATACATATATTATACATACATATACATATATGTGTTAAGTACCATGTGTATGCACATATATGTGCATATGTGTATATACATATATGCATACACATATGTATATATGTATGTGTATATACATATATACATATATGTATATATACATATATACATATATGTATAAGTGGCTATATATATATATATACATATATATATATATATATATATATACATGGTACTTATTAATGCTGTTAGCTTGGATAAATTGTGTTGAATCCAAGAGACACTTTCCACTAAACGAAGTTTTATTCCATTTGAGCCATGTAATGTTTTCCTGAGTACAATATGTGAAAAATTTCACCTTGTTGAACATCCTGTGCCAAAATATAAGACCACTTTTAATAAACTTAAGTGAACTTCTGTTTGACTTCTTTTGGAAGAATTTTTTTGATATGTAAACTGGTTGCAAGTTTTGCTCGAAGATACAGTTGAAGGAAAAACAACTCTTCCTTTAGATAAGTAGAATTTTTGGCTTTCTGTGGTGTAAAACATCAGCACCCAAAGGTTGAATGATCCTAAATCATTTAAATTAAATTCTTTTTTTTTTCCCCATAAGATTTACCTTTTTAAAGTAGTTTTTTCCCTAAAATTCCTATTACATACAAGCAAAATAGAGATTATACTGCTTATACAATTTTGATTTTTTTGATAACCCTAGAACATGTGTGTTTATATTTTTAGATATTCCTCAGAAACATGACTTTTATATTTTTTTATTGAAGTATAATTAACATACAATATTATATTAGTTTCAGGTGTACAACATACTGATTTGACAATTCTTTGCATTACTCGGTGCTCACCATAGTAAGTGTGGTCACCAACTGTCACCATACATTATTACAGTATTATTGACTATATTCCCTATATGCTGTACTTTTCATCCCTGTGACTTATTTATTTTATAACTGGAAGTTTGTACCTCTTAATCCCCTTTATCTCTTTCACCCTGCCCCTTCCTGCCTCCCTTCTTCTGACAACTACCAGTTTCTTTTCTGAATTTAAGAGTCTGGTTTTTTGTTTGTTTTGTCTTCTAGATTCTACATATAAGTGAAATCATCTGGTATTTGTCTTTGTTGACTTATTTCACTTAGCATAATACCCTCCAGGTAATGCACCTGACAATGTTGCATGTGCTTCTTGCACATGACAAGATCTCATTCTTTTTTTGTGGCTGAGTAATATTCCTGTGTGTGTGTGTGTGTGTGTGTGTGTGTATATATGTATGGGTGTATGTACAACATCTTATTTATCTGTTCATCTACCGATAGACTCTTAGGTTGGTTCCATGTCTTGGCTATTGTAAATGATGCTGCAGTAAACATAGGGGTGCAGATTTTTTTTCATATTAGAGTTTTTATTTGCTTTGGGTAAATACCCAGTAGTAAAATTACTGCATTATATGCTATTTATATTTTTAATCTTTTGAGGAACCTCCACACTGGTTTCCACAGTGACTGCAAAAACACTGCACAAAGGTTCCTTTTTTTTCCCATATCCTCACCAACTTGTTGTTTCATGTCTTTTTGATACTAGCCATTCTTACTGGTGTGGGATGATATCTCATTGTGGTTTTGATTTGCATTTCCCTGATGATTAGTGATGTTGAGCATCTTTTCATGTGACTGTTGGCCATATTGATATCTTCTTTGGAAAAATGTCCACTCAGGTCATCTGCCCATTTTTCAATCAGATTGTGTGTGTGTGTGTGTGTGTGTGTGTGTGTGTGTGTTTGTGTGTGTGTGTATGTATGTGTGTGTTGAATTGTATAAGTTCTTTCTGTATTTGGGATATCACCTCTTTATTGGATACATCTTTGTAAATATCTTCGCCCATTCAGTAGGTTGCCTTTTTGTTTTGTTGATGATTTCCTTTGCTGTGCAAAAGCTTTTGATTTTAGTGTAGTCCCAAAAGAGAAGCAAGATTTTTAATGGCCATATAATTATTCATTGCTTGAATTTACCATCCCATGTTTAATCCTTCCCCTGTGGTGTTTCAGGTTGATTTTTTTTTTCACTTTGTCATATTTGACCCTTCTCTGTGCTGAGCCAGTCCTGCTCAATCCAAGTCTTGTCAGTTCTCCATCTGTGCCATCAGCACATGTCCTTGGCTTGTCCCCTCACTCAGGTTCTCAGTAAAGTAATGAATGCTGTCCTAATTTATGTTACTTTTAGTATATGTGCTGCTGCAGCAAGCACCAAATACATTTTAATTTTAATAAAAGTTTTTCTTCTCCTAATCATTGTAAATACCACTGCAAGTCTTATCTACTAATCATAGCACAGTAAATAAAATTTTGATTTTCAAAGTGATTCACACCTGTTGTTGAGGGTGTGGGGTATACCCTTAGGGCATCAACATCTTTGTCAGGGTTCATTATTGGTTGTAGCTTGATAATGTATAAAAGCACCTCGAAAATGTGCAAATATATTAACAAATGATAGAGGATGAAATTATTAGCAGAGCCCAGAAGACAGAAAAATTGGAAAGAAATATTTTAAGCAAAGTAAATGTAAACATCTTTGTTATAAATGCTGAAGTATACATGCTAACACTCAGTGGGAAACTAAT
The DNA here is from genome assembly GCF_022837055.1 of Prionailurus viverrinus. Classification (NCBI taxonomy): domain Eukaryota; kingdom Metazoa; phylum Chordata; class Mammalia; order Carnivora; family Felidae; genus Prionailurus; species Prionailurus viverrinus. The sequence continues at coordinate 51,415,109 of NC_062565.1, forward strand.
TTGCTTCTGTGAAATTTGTTTTACTCATGACCTTTTAGGGCCCTGTAATGGCAAGAGCCCACACCCTTTTCTTTGTTGCATAAAGAAAGGGTACCTGTGCTGCTGAATCACGAACCAATTAAAAAATTATATTTTAGAATAGGAGACTTTTTTCCTGTGATCTGTTTCATTTATTTGGACAAGAAATATGTTTCTTCCTGCTTCAGATTATAGAGGAAGTGGTTAGTTTTATTGAGGAGTTGCACCTTTATCTCCTTTCATATTTCTTTTTTTTCTTTTTGGATTTTCAGGTGTTTATTTTATTATTTTGCTTTACAATTTAAATACATGTTACATAATTTATTTTGTACATGTAAAATATTATATAAAATATTATATCATGATGTTTTTGGTTTAAAAAATTTTTTTTTAACATTTATTTATTTTTGAGAGACAGAGAGAGACAAAGAGAGACAGAGTGTGAATAGGGGAGGGCAGAGAGGGAGACACAGAATCTAAAACAGGCTCCAGGCTCTGAGCTGTCAGCACAGAACCCAATGCTGGTCTCAGTCCTTTCATATTTCTTATCTCTTACCTGGCTCATGCAGCAGTGCATGGATAGCAGCTTTAAATTTTGTGAATCGGTGTTTCAAATTCTTATGTATTTGTGAGTCTCTTTTGAATTCCATTCTATGTTTATCTGAAAATGGTTTAAAAAAATTGAATTGCCAGTTGAATAGACAGTGTTGTTAGCCTGTTTTGAAATTTACCAGGACTGTCCTGGTGCTTGGTGAAACCTTCCCCTGGGCCCCCAAACTAGACTGAGCCTTTTTTCTTTATATGCCCTTTTGCTATATCATATTATATACTTGTTTCAGATTTCTGTCTACTGCTTTCCCTGTCTTTGTCAGCCTTCCCCTTGCCGAAGGCTTTATCTGAAGTTACCTCTCTCTGCCCATGATCCTCTAGAAGTTGACTCATTTTCTTATCTGTCTAGATTACTTTCCTTTTATGTCTACTCTTTTGGCCTGGATCTAAGGGGCAGCGACACCACTTATGTGCTCTTACTTGCTGGTTTCATTAGCGTGCTCTTCCATTTCCCTTTCAACTCATTAATCAAGATGAAACACAGCATTGGCACAGTTTTACTCTGTTATCCCTTTTGTAGCCTAAACTCCCCCTTTCCCTGTTTTACGTAGCTAATTAGAATATAGTTTCACAAATGTTTTCCGTTTGCCAGTTAACCTGAGCATTTTATTACTCTGTGAGCCTCCAGCACAATCGTGCTTCAGAATTTTCCTTAAAGAATGTTATTAACTGGCAGCAGCATTAGTGAAGCAACAAAATGTGACTGAAACCTCAGTTTCCTCATCGGTTAACTGGAGATCAAAAGCTTTACCTTACTGGTACCTATAAGGATTCAAGTAAATAAAGGTGCCTGGGTGTCCCTCGCTTAGTCTGTTATCACCAAAAGGGATTCCTTCCTCATTGGTATCTGCCAGCCTCAGGAATGGTTTGATGTCTTGACTGAGGTATAACTCATATGCTATATAAGTTACCCATTGAAAGTACACGATCCGATGGTTTTTAGTGTATTCAGAGTTGTGCAGCCGTTACCACAATTAGTTTTAGAATGTTCTTCTCACCCCAAGGGAAACTCCATACCCATTAGCAGTCACTCACCATTTCCTTGGCAACCACTAATCTACTTTTTGTAATTTTATGCATTTTTAACCTCATGCTTATTGTATTGTGTGCTAATAGGATTTTCATTTTTCTTAAGGTACACTGAAAGTATTTTGAAGTGCAATCCTATAACTTTTAGAACTAGAAAGAGCCCTTTAATCATTTGCTCCTTTTTTTTTTTTTTTCCACAAGGGAACACAGTGATTCACCTAGGGACCTTCCTGTTCTATACCTGTTTACCAAAAAAACAAAAAACAAACAAACAAACAAAAAATCTTATTAATACTTATCAGAGGTTCTTATTTTTGAGTATTTGCTAAAACTCTTTCAAATTCAAATTCTAGATGTGACATATGATTATTTGAATTCTCTGCTTTAGACAACTTATTCTGTGAATACTTCTTGGACTTTTTCCTTTATTTGTAACTTTCTCATGTACAAAAATCCTATCTTAGCCAAAGTTGGTGCACTATATTGTTATATTTTCTGTTTAAATTTTCTTTAGGAACATCATTACTCTGTGATCAAGCATAGAATTTTCTAGGATAATCTATTCAGTTTTATATGTTTTTCTGTGGCATACCTGAGCGTTCTACATATTTTGTGGTAGACCACTTACTCTACCAGATTTCGCCCATCCCATGCCTCTTTTCAAGGTTTGTGTCACTCCTTCCATCTACAGGTACAGATTAATTCTCCAACCCCCTGGCAAAAACAACAGCATGCAGATTTTAAGGTCTAGGTCCCAAGAGTCCTTGCAGCATCTTTCTTTGCCCCTTTTGAATTCGACTTGGAGAGCTTTATGTAGGAAGCCACTTTGTCATCAGGGAGAGGACAGAGGCCGTGTGCAGAACAGTGGGGCTCTAGCTGACAAAGTAATTGCCAGACCATCAGAGTCAGTCCACGGTGGATCCTGCAGCCTTTCTGACCCTCCAGCCAGCTGTAGTTGCATGAGTGAGCTCAGATGACAGCAGCAGAGGAACTGCCCAGCCACCCCACAAAATGTGAGAAATTGAAAAAAAATGTTTTGGAATTTGCAGTGGTTTGTTAGACAGCAAATTTAACTGGTACATATAGGTATCAGCATTGTGGCAACGTTGAGATGATTAAAGAATGTAACCCATGTAAAGTCCTTAACTTACTGCCAAGCACAGAGAATCCCTTAAGAGAGGTTGATTGCTCTATCATATTGGCTATAGCATTATCGTTTCTAATGTCATTTTGATCACTATCATCATTTTATTTCTCCTCTCCTCTGGATATAGTGTCATTGCTTTTAATGAACATTAACTATGAGGAGTTAAAAGAATTTGATGCCCTTGGTGCTAGTTGTCTAGTATCTTCCTTCCTGATTAATAAGTAGTTTACAACTTTAAAAACTATTCTTATTGTAGGGGTGTCTGGGTGGGGTAGTTGGTTAAGCATTCGACACTTGATTTCAGCTCAGGTCATGATCTCACGATTTGTGAAGTTGACCCTGTGTGGGGCTCTGTGCTGACAGTATGGAGCCTGCTTGAGATTCTTTCTTCCCCTCTGTCTCTCTGCCCCTCTCCTTGTGTGCTCATGCACGTGCCCTCTGTCTCTTTCCTCTTAAATAAGTAAAGCTATTCTTTTTGTAAAATAAAAAAGATATATAGCCAAGTGCATAAGGTGTAAATAAATGTACAGCTTATAACAAATTATAGAATGAACATTTGTATCTGCCACTCAGGTTGAGACATTTAGCATTACTTGGACTCCAGAAGCCTGTTGGATGCCCTTTCTGATCACAGTCTTCTCCCTTACACCTATAGGTAGCCACTAGCCTGATTTCATAAGAATCTCTTCTTAGCTTTTCTTTATAGATGTCACCACCTCTGTGTGCATCTCTAAACAAAATAGTGTAATTTTTTTTGATTTTTCATCTTTATATAAGTGGAATAATATAGTATGCATTCTTTTGTGTCTAGCTTCATTTGCTGAATATTATTTCTAAGATTCTTTCCTGTAATGACTTAACAGTTAGCTTTCACTTTCATTGCTATGTAGAATTTCATTATAAGAATATACTTCTGTTAGATCTACTGTTGATGGGTATTTGAGTTATTTATAGTTTTGGGCAATTACAAATAATTCTGTCAAACACATTCTTTTATGTATTCTGGAATAATATGAGAATTTTTTGAAAATAGATATAGGAATAGAATTTCTGAGTAATAAAGTTACAGTCACTTTTTATACATCTCATAGAAAAGAACATTGCCAGATGATGCCAGATAGACAGTTGACCCTTGAACAACGTGGGGGTTGTGGGTGCTACCTCTTACCCTCACCGACAGCCAGAAATCTGCATATAACTTTGACTCTCCCAAAACTCGACTACTAATAGCCTCGTGTTGGCCGGGGGACTTACTGATAACATAAACAGCCGGTTAACATGTATTTGGTATGTTGTATGTATTGTATATACTATATTCTTAGAATAAAGTAAACTAGAGAAAATTGTTATTAAGAAAATCATAAGGAACAGAAAGTACATTTATAATGCTGTACTGTGTTTATTGGGAAAAAATGCAGTTCAAACCTTGTGTTGTTGTTCAAGGGTCAACTATGTCCTGTATCATAACCTTTACCATATCTTCACCATATCTTTATCAAGAGGGTTGGCCAAAAAGACAGTTCAGATCAAAGGGGACAGGAGTAGGGATGTGATGAGAGTTACGTGGGCATGAAAAGGGGCCACCGTTTAGTTGAAGGGTTAGAGTGAACCTGGGAGGGAAATCTTTGAATCAATTTGGTGTCATTATAGCTGGAGTCAAACAGTTTTTCGGGAGTTTAATGACTTTTTTTTTTTTAAGTTTCTGTATTTATTTTGAGAGAGACAGAGATAGCACCAGTGGGGAAGGGGCAGAGAGAGAGCGAGAGAGAGAATTCCAAGCAGGCTCAGCACTGTCAGCTCAGAGCCTGACGTGGGGCTTGAACTCACGAACCATGAGATCATGACCTGAGCTGAAACCAAAAGTCAGGACGCTTAACCCACTGAGCCACCCAGGTACCCCCCTGGAGTTTAATAACATTCTTTATGTTATTGTCCTCCAGGTGACTCTGTAACAATGTTTTATGTTTACCCTGGGGAGGAGAAGTTTGGGCAGTGGGGGAACAATTGACTGATCCTTGGCCATATACTAATTAAAAAGGACATAGCTGTTTTAGGACTCAGATTTCCCATGTCCCTTTCTAAGAGGAAGGGAGGTACCAACACTCTGCCAAAAGAGAAGGAAAAAGAATCTTGTCAAAATGGGCAATGGGAAAAGGAAACATGCTGTTCAGCCAAATTAGAGACTCTGCATCTACTGAAAACAAGGGTGGCTATAAGAAGGCTGTGGTGTGGCATAACAAGCCAAGGCAGTTTGGGTTCCTTTGCGTGTAATTGTACACAGTGTCCTCCAAAGTGGGCCAGTGTGCTGTAATCAGACATGGTATATAGTTGAAGAATGGTGTCTGTGTGTTGTGTCACATGATCGCTCTGTGCTGCAGCACCCTGCCAAGACAGCGACATGAATTGTTCTGCATGTGCCCTGGCTAATGTCAAGAGAAGGCAGAAGGGCTTATAGCTTGGTGGGTTTTTTCCCCAGACTATCTGAGGAAGTAGAAAACTTGAGGATTTAATAAAATCTTAGTGGCATGGTGTTGGTCTTAGAAGAAAATAGTTAATTTAAAGCATTTGGATGCCAAATTAAGATCCCATCTGGGTAATGAGGGGAGGATTTAGGAAATACTGTTTTCATTTTGGGATCCTGTCAGATGGGGTTGTTTTTACGTCTGGTTTGTACATCCCAAGTTGAATAAAGTGGTGTTTGTGACAGGCTCTCTTTGAGGATGCTTTTAATATGCAGAACAAAACTTAAATTTGTCTGCTGTTATGATTTACACTAGATGTGGGGACTTGTAGGCTGTTGTTTCCACAGATGTAAAATGAACTTATTATTCACTTGCAGATCTGAGTACCTTAGTGACTTGATTTCTTGTATTATTTCTGAATGGTTCCTGAATGTATGGAATTGGTGATGGTTTTGTGCTCTTGCAGTTCTATCTTTCCTGGAGAATAAAGTGAGCTTTTCATGCTTGAGTAAACACATTGATGCATTATGAAACTGTCAGACTCTTTGAACAATTGGCATAAGCTCAATTATTCAAATATGTGACTCTTTTGAATGGCTTTTGTGTCAGCTAATGCTTTCGTACAACCAGTATAAAGAAATTTCAATACCTTTCCTTTAAGAAATTAAATCTCAACTGTATGATTAAAGAAGTCCACAGGATTAGTTCTTTCATTGAGCACTTTCATTATCAGGTACAGCTAATTGGTAGTAGTGTCCATTTGCTGAGATTCATAGTTTATTTTATTTAAAAATATCTTGCATTTTTTGTTCAATAATTTAAAGTTGTGCATTTTCCTTATCACCTAAGATAACTTTTTTTCTTGTGTTTCCTTCCTGTCAGCATGCACACATGCTTTTTTACGGTGTACCTGCAATTTTTTCTTTTAAAATTATATCTGCATTGTAAATCTTTTTCAAGTTATATGGTCTTTTTAGTAATTATTTAGGTCTCTTACTCAGTATTGAATTATTTAATAACATGCTGATCATTTCCCTTATTTTACATATATGTTTTCCAGTTTTTCCTTTTCACTGATAATGCAAAGACATACTGTGCCTTGTAGCTCGTTTTTCTTATTTTCAGTTACTGTGTGTTACAAGGACAGATGCTCAAAAGTATTGTTATTATGTCAGTGGACTTGAAAACTTATGTTCTATGTAGTGCCCAATTGCTTTCCAAATGACAGTGCCTTCTTTTTGATTATAGAAGTATATAGTCCCTGAAACTTATTAAATAGTAGCATTCTTCAAAATTATCACTTGGAGAAGCCTGTAATCTTAATAGAGACTTTTTCCTTTGTAAATGTAATTTATATTTTTAGCAAAGCACTATATGCAAATAGTTTTTTTTTTAAATCCAGTGAGCTTCATTCATAATGTGACAGTGAAGAACAGTAGCCCCTTGCACCTCCTGTCCCCACCCCAGTTTCTGACTCTTGAGAAACCCCAGCTCCTGGCTTTTCCACTGATGTATGCCCCAACACTGCTAAGCTTGCTTTTAATTTGATTTTTTTTTCACTTTGTAGTTATCTTTTGATTTCTTTCTATGGAAGATGTGGCTTTAGTACTTACTGTTTCTTCTCTATCCTCTCAAAATTGACATAACGTAAATTTTGCTTTTATCAATATGTGGATATTAAAACATTACGACCAATTATTGTTCATAAATGAGTCTTAAATTTATATTATGAATATATAAGAATACTTTATATTTTTTGTTTTTTGCTTACTTTGTTTTCTATGTTTCTAACTTATCGACAAACAAATCTTCTTGATCTTTTCAAACACATCAGATAATCCCACAGATGTGCATTTCCCTCCCCCTCCAAAAAATCTTTCTTCTGTGAACCTCCCTGTTGTCTGCAGTGTGGACCAGTGGCTCTCAGGGCCAGCTGCTCAGCTGACGTCTTAGAAGTCTCTTCACTCTTCATTTCTGGGAATTTCTTTTGTTTCTCTCTGTTTTGTTGATTCTCTGATTTCTGGATCTCCGATCCTCCTCCTTTGAGATTTATGCTCACATTTAATGGGTTCCTGAGGTGCAAGGAAGAGGCATTTTTTTTGAGACCATGCATGTATAAAAATGTCTTTATTTTGTCATCATACTTGATGTAATTTTAGGCTGGGAATAATGTTTTCTTGGAATTTTGAAGGCATTGCTCCATGACCTTCTTGCTTTCAAGGCTGCTGTGGAGTCCATCCCCTTTCTGACTCCCAATTCTTTGTTAGACCCCCAACCCCCACCTCCTGGTCTCTGGAAGCTTTTGGAATCTTCTTGTTTCTGGCATTCTGAAGTTTTATATTTCCTGGTATTCTTCCATGTCTCTGGCATTCATTTTATTGGCCACATGGTGGACTTATCCTAACTGGAAGATGCAGTCCCCTGTATTTTCCTTTGGAATACCTGTTAGTTGGATATCATACCTTGTAGACCAGTCCTTGAATTTTCCTGTCTCATTTCTCTGTTTCATAGTCTTTTTATTCTACTTTCTAAGGGATATTGTTAACTTTATTTTTCATTTCTTTTATTAATGCTACATATTTTTTAATTTCTAAAAACATATCTTCTTCGAAGCTTGCTTTTTATGGTATCATGTTGCTTCATTTTCTCTTATTTCTCTGAGGGTATTAATTATATTTTTTGGTTGACATGGGTACTCTCTTGCATTAGGGGCTTTCCTCAAGTGTCCAGAAAACCTTGGTTTTGTTGAAATGACAGATCTGGGGTTGCATGACAGATCTGGGGTTGCTTGTGTGGCTCATTTGGTTGAGTGTCAGACTTTTTTTAAATATTTATTTATTATTTGAGAGAGAGAGAGAGAGAGAGAGAGAGAGAGAGAGAGAGAGACCGAGCGCATGAGCAGGGTAGGGGCAGAGAGAGAGGGAGACAAAGAATCCGAAGCACTATCCAGGTTCTGGGCTGTCAGTCAACACAGAGCCTGATGCAGGGCTCGAACTCACGTACCATGAGATCATGACTTGATCTGAAGTCAGATGCTCAACCACTGAGCCACCCAGGCGCCCCAAGCGTCAGACTCTTGATTTCGGCTCAGGTCATGAGCCCAGGGTCATGGGATAGAGCCCTGCATCAGGCTCCACACTGAATATGGAGCCTACTTAAGATTATCTCTCTTTTTCTCTGCCCACTCCCCTGCTTGTGCTCTCTATGTCTCAAAACAAACAAACCAAAAAACAACAACAAAAAACTAAAACAAACACCACCCCCCCCCCCACACACAGACATGAAAGAAAGGAAGAAAGGAATAAAAGAATAAAGAAAGAAAAGCAAGAAAGAAGGAAAGAAAGAAAGGTTGATTGATTCAGACACTTGTGGGGGGGGCGGGGAGGGAAGATAGTTGGAAGCTCTTTGTGCATGGGTGGGCTTGTAACCTGGGGATTCTCTGTACTGTATTGTAATTCGTGTCTGTAGGGTCTGTTCTCCTGCCTGGGAGCCTGGCTTTGGGAAGGGGGTGGAATCTCACAGGGCTTTGACTCAGTCCTTCTGTTTTTAGTAGGGTGCCTCACCCTGCCCTCAGCTGTGCTTAGAGTCAACTCTTTTAGAGGGAAATTTCTGGTCTCCTGCCTGGCTATGCAGGGTAGAGAAGAGATGTGGGGACCTAACTGTTCTTTATATAAATTTTCAACCAGTTCTCCTTCCTTCAGAGGTCACCTGGACCTAATTTCCTATTGACTCCTTACTCCACAGGGTTGGATTTCAGCGTTATTTGGATTCTTTTGTTAGTTCCCATTGGTTCATCTGTTTTCTGACTTCAAGGATTTTGTGGCATGTCTAGTTTGCTTCTTGTCCTTTCTCATTTTTAATTGTCTTCATGCATTTATTTCATATTTTTATATTTATATCCATTTTGTATAAATTGTTTTAGTGTCATTTTAGTACAGTTTTAAAGGATGCGGAGTGGGGGGCGGGGGGAGGCGTGTCCTCAGTATGCCCTGGTTAATGGAAGTATGCATTCTTTGCTTTCGATTGGTCAAAAACAATTTGTTCCCTTTGCACATTTGTGGGATATTTATATACTTTCTGATGCACAGTCATTTCTATTAAAAATGTCTTTTAAAATATTTTATTCTAATTTTTACATACATTTACTTAACACAGATTGAATATCATTTTCTATAAGTAGAAAGTGTGACCACCCACTGGATAGTTTAAAGGAGTAATTACCATTCTCAGTGAGCTACTTACTCATTTTTAAAAACTTTTCAGATAATTGTAGATTGATAGGAAGTTGTGAAAAGAGTACAGAGATGTCTTTGTACCCAGTTTATCCCAGTGGTGGACTACATGACTATTATATGACTATTATTTAAATATCAAAGTCAAGAAGTTGACGGTACAATGCTCATTAATTTTTAAAAGAGATAGTGTTTTAAATTTCATATGGGGCAGAAAGTGTACATTGCAGATATATGTGAGACCCATGCAAAACTATTTTGTCTTTCAGCAATTTTTCCAGCTAGTCAAATTACGAAAGCTTGGACTTAGTGATAATGAAATTCAGCGGCTCCCTCCAGAAATAGCAAACTTCATGCAGCTGGTGGAACTTGATGTGTCTCGGAATGGTAAGAAAAAGATTCCACTTGAATTGTCCATTTGTCTCTTCTGGTGCTGGGGGCAATTTTTAGTAAATGTAGCTGGATAAATGCTGTTCGAGTTGCTTTTTCCGGTGGTTATGGAAAAGCTCTGTGTAAATTTGGGGATGAAATTAATGCCATTACTGAATAGTTTAGTCAGCTTACGGGTATTTACCAAAAATGTTTAATAGCACAATTTTTAGATGATGGTTTTCTCAAAGTAGGTTCAGTCTGATTCAGAGAGCCGGAGAGTGGACTGGGCAGTCATAATACCCAGCCCCCTCATTTTACCGAGTGTGACACTGAGAGCTGTTGGTGCGGTCATTCGCCCAGTGCTGAGGCTGCTGAGGCGAGGGGGAAGGGCGGGGCGGGGGGAAGGTTGGTTTGTCCGGCTGTGCTCCTGTGAGAGTCTGTCTCCCTGCAGTGAACAGAGCAGCTCGCTGTCCAGGCATCGTCGTGAGATTGATTATTCCTAATTAGGCCACTGATGATTCTGCACACTGGGGTTTGTGTGGTATATTTTGTGAGTTTATTTTGATTACCAGGTTTCACTGGAATGATGAAGTGCTTCCTTTTTCTTGAACATTCCAGTAGGATATCTCTATTCCGTTTAACCTTTCACTTTTAAGTGGATACCCTGGTTTAACCTTGTGGATTATAGCCCCGACAGCACTCGTGGAGTGGGCCGGAGCCCCTGCCACTGACAGCAGACATGATTAATTACTTTGAGTTCAAGTGGCAGCTCCCAGTGGTCCTGTCTTTAGTGATGGAATTCAGTTCTTGCAAAGACTCTGGTGTAACTTCCTCAGGATAGGCCCCGGTGTGCTCTGAATTATTTATACAAATGATGATCCCTTCCCTTCAAGTTTCTCCTCAGTGAGCCTCAGATCTGGATCTTTCATTCTCGTGTCTTCCACAGAAACCACAAGGCTCAGGTACAGAATATTTTGGTGGGTCATTGTCATAAGACAGCAGTGTAATCAATGCTTAATTGAAAATGTGAAGAAAAAACGATTTTACCCCCTACTTTTAACAGCTGTTAAATTTTTGTCATCTATCAGATCCCATGAATTGGAAACTGTCTTTAGGCCAGGCCATATGTTCTTGACATAGACTCTACTTTTATTTTTCTTGAGAATTATTTCTTATCTTGAAGGTAATGGAAAAAGTGAAAAAATCTTATTTTTTGGACTGGCTGAATGGGTTGCAGAGGACCCAAATCTGCTTAGGTAAAGGGTATTGGATTTTAAGGATGGGGGTGGAGCTAACATTCCAAAAGCATTGGCACGGAGCTGGCATCGGACACTATGTTTGGAGTTTCATGGCCTCTGTCTTATGGTGTGTCTGCTTCTGTTGGTAGCTGCTCTGTTCTTCCCTCCCTGCTGACCTGCTCTCTTGGAACTGGCCCCTCCAGGCCCAAGTTGTTGTGGTGCCTTGCCTTGCACTTTTTGGCTTCTGACCCTGCTGGGGCATCTGTTTGCCAATGACACATTTCTAAGTGAGGAATGGTTGCTCCAGCTCATCTTTTTAGGCCAAGTATAAACTACAAGCTGTAGGTCACAGGACACCCTGATGTTTGGCTCCCCGGAAACAGGGGTGGCAAGTAGTGCAAAGCTTGACCCCACCCCTCAGCACAGATACAGCTCCCCTCACACCTGAGTGTGGCATGGGGCAGGCATCTGAGGCCAGAACTGCTGCTAAGCTATCGTATATCACATTGATCTAAAGTATATATAATTGAGGGGCGCCTGGGTAGCTCAGTCCGTTGAGTGTCCGACATGGACTCAGGTCAAGATCCCACGGTTTGTGGGTTTGAGCCCCGTGTGGGGCTCTGAGCTGTCAGCACAGAGCCTGCAGCCAGCTTCAGATTCTGAGTCTCCCTCTTCTGCCTCGCTCCCGCTCACTCTCTCTCTCTCAAAAGTGAATAAACATTAAAAAAAAAATTAGGGGCACCTGGGTGGCTCAGTTGGTTGAGCATCTGATTTCGGCTCAGGTCATGATCTCAGAGCTCGTGAATTCAAGCCCCGTGTCGGGCTCTGTGCTGACAGCTCGGAGCCTGGAACCTGCCTCGGATTCTGGGTCTCCCTCTCTCTCTGCCCCTGACCCGCTCGCATTCTGTCTCTGTCTCTCTCAAAAGTAAATAAACATTAAAAAAATTTTAAAAATTCAATGAAGTATATGTAATTGAAACTGCTATCCCTTGTCTCAGAAATTATATGTTATGAAGAATCGCTGGCAATTAATTCTATAAGGAAGCAGTGACTTAGGAAAGTGGTCACTGAAATCACACAATCTGAATAAACAAAAGAGCAATTTTGAAATTGGCATTAGAAAAGTTCTACCACTTTCACATCTGCAGTTTCTTTCCATTCTTAGCTAGAAAGAAGGGCCACATGCTTCTTCCCATGTGTCCCTTTATACCTTCCAGCATACTGATGAAAGAAACTAGACTTTTATGGAAGTCAGTGTCAGGACGCAGAATGAAGTTTCCTTTCCTTCTGCAGGTATTGGGAGTTTTGTGAAGGATCCTGCAGATGCTGTCACCTTATCAGGCTTATTTAGAAATGCTGAGGGGAGGGGCGCCTGGGTAGCTCAGTCAGTTAAGCATCTGACTCTTGGTTTTGGCTCAGGCCCTGATCTCATGGTTTGTAGGTTTAAGCCCCGTGTTGGACTCTGCGCTGATAGCGTGGAGCCTATTTGGGATTCTTTCTCCCTCTCTCTGTGCCCCTTTCCCACAGCTAATGTGCACACACACAGTCTCCCTCAAAATAAATAAATAGACATTAAAAAAGTGCTGAGGGGAGTTAACCTCCCCCTTCCCCTATGGGCAGAGCCTTGCTCTGGCTCAGTAGCATGAATGTGTGTGTGTGTGTGTGTGTGTGTGTGTGTGTGTGCGCGCGCGCATGTATGGGCGTGATGGACAGTGTGGAGGAGGATGGCAGGCAGGGTTCCAGGCTTTCTTTGAGGTTGTGAGAAAAACAGAGATGACAGAACAGAACAAGGTCATATTTAGTTTAACCAACAGGAACATGGGTTTTAAGCTATTTCCAGGTCAGGCAAATCTCACCGTTCCCTCTCTCTCTTTTTTTTTTGCAGATTAAATCACAATGAATTTCCTAGGCAACTGAGTAGGTAAATAAAGGTTGTGAAGTCTCTAGCCTGAGAGGCCGTGTGAAAACCCCTACTTTGTATGGATACAGGCATTTGTAAGGGTTTGCTTACATCTGGAGGCCTGGTGGAGCCTCTAGTATTCTGTGGCTCTGCTGAGGCTGCCCTCCATGATCAGAGAGACTGTTCCTTTTAGTCCTTCCCTAGTCCCTGAATTGTAGCAGGTCCACAGCCAGAGCTCTCTGTGTCATGGTAGGACCTTTACTGGCTTCCTCAGTTCCTGATTTTCCAGAGAGCATTGCCGGACCATGGAGGAAGGCAGGGTGTTGGTATCAGACCCCACAAGTCTTTGGTTCAGTGCTTGTCAAACTTCAGCATGCAGTGGGTTTTGTTAACCTGCAGATACTGATGCAGTAGGGCTGGACCGGGGCTTGAGATGCTGCATTGCTGGAAGTCCCCAGGGGCTGAGTAGCAGGATCCACAAGCTCACTACTAATGTTCCTTCAGCAGCTTCCTGTGGTTATGAGCATCACTTTGCTCAGGTTCCGTGGGCCCTGCACCTTCTCGCATGGAAGGTGGGAAACCTTCAAGATACTACTGGTGAAAAGCTAAGATGCCGTTACTGACCTAAGCTCGAGTTGGCCTTTCAGTCCAGGAGCAAAATTAGACGTGTTCTGGTGTTCCTTAGCTCAAGTGAGGAAGAGAAGACAAGTTTTGTGTTTGTCTCCAGAAAAATCTATAAATGAGGAGGAGAGAAGTTTTTATAGGCTTGTGTCCTATGCCAAGTACTGCCAAGACCTCTAAACCCTGATTTTGTGGCTTTATTCTCTGGCATTTCAGGCACAAAGTCCAGGGGATTGTGTATTGTGTTAGAAATGAGAAGAGTGAGCTTAGGAAGGAAGAGTGGTGCTTGTAGGTTATATATAGGCTGTGGAGACCTGTTCTGGAGTAAAAGGAGAGAGAGGCTTGGGATGAGCACAGTTTTGCCCCCGAAATGGCTGGATGTGGTTGGCAGGCAGGACTCTGGGTGGGAGCCCTGGCTCTGTTGCTCAACACCTGGCTATGGACAGTGTTTGGCCGTGTCCTGTGAAGGAGTAGGGACGAGGCACTGCTTCCATACAAACCCGGTGAGAGGCGAGGAAAGTGACACATTTCTCGTGTCCTAACAGCGGATTATTTTTTCAGTCAGGCAATAACTAAAATAAACTGGGGGTAAAAGAAACTAGGTATTTCCTCTGACTGTAGATTAAAGGATGATTGGAGTGTATAAAATTGGTATCTGAATATGGTGTTACGATGCCTAAAGAAAGCATACGGCCCTGATTTAAGGTCTGAAGCAGTTTTCTGTGGTAAAATGCTTCATGTCTGTTTCCTGTGCTCACTGATCCTTAGTTGTTGGAGGGACACGACCTCTGGATATGTAAGAAAAGGTATTACCCCATGGTACTATCTTGCTATCCAGGAATCTCAGGCCGACTTTGTTAATGCATCACGAATCCTGCCTGAAGGGTTAGTCACTTGAATTTTATAGCCTGTGCTGTTATTTGACTTACATCACAGTACTATATCATTATCCATTTAGTTCATTTTTTCCCCAAGTGTAAGGCATATACCACTGGTACTGCTGGGGATGATTTTAAGTGGTGCCACATAACAGCAGTTTCTAATATTGAGTCATGGTGAGAAAGTTAGCATTTTTGTAAAAAAAACAATATTCCTTTTGGATTGCCTTCTGTAGAACTTAGTAACACTATGTTATATGTATCATCACACTTATCTGCTGTATGCAGGGTTATTAGTTTCTATCCGTGATAGTGACTTAAAGAAGTTGGCTTCCTTTAGAAATAAATCTCACTCAGATTTGAAGAGGTGATTTAACAGAATGAGGTAAATTCCAAAGAACACAGGTGCTCTACTAGTGTGGCCATCATTGTGAAGGTGGACAGGGATGGCTGGCATTGAGGGGTCCCACTGATTAGTATGAGCATTTCAGGCCAAAGAACCCATGGGTTTATTTCACTCTGGGGCACACAGAAAAACACGGCCAGCGTCCGCACACCCTGCCTAAGTACTTCGCACACTTGAGTTAACAAAAACCTAAAGGATAGTTTTAGTACAAATCGTCACGATCACCAGGACAAGACTTCAGAGTGAGCAGATAGACAACCTGTCTACAGTACGGGCCTTCGTCCCACAGAGTCCAGAGGCCAGACTTTGCTGAAATGCATGGGTCAGTTGTCCTGTGTCCAGCCACAAGAAGCCGATCAGTGTCTGTGGTCTGTGGCTGTGGGTTTGTGTAATGAAATCCAAAGCCCGTTTTGAAGCCTCCTGAAATGACCTTGTATAACACCAAGCCTTGGTGCTTCTGAGTATGCCCTGAAAAAAGCTCTTTCTGGCAAGCAATACATCCAGTGTGCCTCAAAGTCTTGCTACTTAATTGTGAACAGTTAGCCTTTTTTTTGGTAATAACTACATACACCCACACCCCAAGTGTGGCAGAGGCCAGTTTCTACCCATGCAGACTTCAGACTAGCCACAGTCAAGCCATTGTTCTCTCTTTTCTCACTGCCTAATTCGTGCCTAAGTTTAGTGCTCTCTCTTTAGCTCTGTTACCTGCCCCAGTGGCTGGACTTCATACCGGCCCCAGTGACATCCCACGAAGAGAGGCCCCATGGGCCACTCTACCTTGTGTCTGGAGAGCTGGTCACTTTCCAAACCAGAGCTTGCTGTTTTACCTTTGTAAGAACTGTGACTTTCCTATCTTGAGCCCTTTCTCTGTCTTAGCTTGTACCTGTGCTTTTGTTAGGAAGAAGGGTTAATACAGAAAAAAATAGAATTGCCTTTTTCTCATGTTTTAATTCCAGATAATAACAATTATTTTTAAAGCAGAGGTGGAAAGAAATTAGGCTTATGTGATATTTCTAGTCACCTTAGCATGCTACAAATAGTTTCTCCCCCCCCCACCCAGGGAGCATTGTTGAAATGTGAAGATATATAGAAACCATTTCAGACACAGAAAAAGGTGAAATCAACTTTTCAAATAGCCACCCCCCCCTTTGGATGATATAGAAACATCAGTGATATTTTAGCAAATAAAACTGAAAACCCATCACAGTTTAGTGTTACACATTGTTAAATCAGAAGGGAAATTCTTAGAACATTGCCTTTGCTCCAAGTGTTTTTGGCACTCTTTCAGAATTTGTAGTGCATAATTTTGCATATCCTCAGACCAGTAGTTTCACTTTGTAGTGTGGATTGGTTTTTAAAATCAGCCAGACATTTTTAAATGCCAATTTAGGTAAATAAACCAGGACACTGACAGTCTTACGTTAGTTACCCCATATCTGCTTCAGATAGAGCAATTTCAAAAGGGTTGCATAATAATTCTGATCAATAGGAACAGCTCTGAAAACCATATATTAACTACCAAAGGGCAGGCACATCTTTAAATGTATTTTCAGCATCTGTGTTTTTAGAGTACAAAGACAAGCTTAGAACTTCATGACCATGTATCTTTGAAGTATTCCAGTATTGCTGCAGACAAATTTTTAGCATTTCTCCTTCGGTATTAGCTGCCTTAAAATAAAATCTGAGCTTGCTTTTTACGTTACATATGAACCATTACAGAGATCTGCTGTACAGTGATTTCATTAGTGAAATAAAATCTGAGTATTGTGTATTTTCTTATTCAGATAATCTACAGAAACTAAACTTTGTTACTATAGATCCCTTTTGATGGCCGTATTGACACTTTTTGCATTTTTTTCTCTTAACTTTTCTCCAGAATATCTGAATCCTTTTTGCTCTCATCTCGAAGGGTTTCCTTAGGTTGCCTGCCTTGTACTTCCTTTTCCAGAATGTATAGAAGAGTAAACTATTGCTATTTATTATGGTAATATAGCTTAATTTTTGGTTACCAGAAAAGTTGTGATTCTCCTGAATAAGTTGTAGGTTTATGTAACTTTGTCTCTTGACTTTTTTTTTTAATTAGCAGGTTTATAATAGAGATGATAACTTTTGCATTTGAGAACAACACCTCTGAATATATTTTTTAGGTCAACAAGCTCTTTAGTTAGTTCCAGGTTCTTTCAACGTTTATTTATTTTTGGGACAGAGAGAGACAGAGCATGAACGGGGGAGGGGCAGAGAGAGAGGGAGACACAGAATCGGAAGCAGGCTCCAGGCTCTGAGCCATCAGCCCAGAGCCTGACTCGGGGCTCGAACTCCCGGACCGCGAGATCGTGACCTGGCTGAAGTCGGACGCTTAACCGACTGCGCCACCCAGGTGCCCCAGTTCCAGGTTCTTTGAATTCTTTGTCTACCTTCCTCCCTCATCCCCTGCCCACTTCATTTCATTCACTGGGTCTTCAAATGCTATGCTCTGTGTTAGATGCCACATTTTCCAAAAACAATGGTAGATTTACATAGAGCTAAGGCAGAGTTAGAGAAGCAAAAATAATTGTTTAAAAAAAATGGTTTCTCCTGAAATAAAACAAAACTCCACATGTGGGATGACAGTTTCTGTTCACTTTTTAATTAAGCAATATATGTAGGCATGGCTTTGACAGTTTCCAGCTCTGAAAGTGATTGCAAGTAAGCGGCCATATTACTTCGTTTTGATCTTGCTTTTGAGGCCACCTACTTTGTCATGTGAATGTGCCTTGAGCCAAGTGACGCTGAGCCTCTGGGCAGCTAAAGGCTGTGTGGCATCTCTGTGTCAGGATGGTGACAGCTACACTCTGCTCTGAATGCAAACGGTGCTCTGAGCTTATTAAGCTGGAAGAGACACAACTTAGAAAGGGGTGGAGGATCCAAGAAGGAGAAAGTGAATGAGGAGCTGCAGCTTGAGGATTATATATAGAAATCATTTGGTTTTTAAATTAGCTTTATAAGTGTTGAATAAGTCTCCAACCTGAGGTATCTGCGCAAAGCTAATAATGAATTATGACTCTGAATTATTTTGCAGTTTGAAAAAAGGCTTGGACCCTGGCCTCTTTTTTTTTTTTTTTTAATGTTTACAGTTATTAACTATAGCCCGTAATTACTTCAAGTAAAATTTATTGAGCACCTACTGTATTTATCTAAGGCTCTTTGCCTTATTCTTCCATCCCTTAAGGAAGTAAATGTACAGGCACAACAAACATATGTGAAGAACTGCACATAACATCTGTTACGCTGTTATATAAATAAAGTGCTGGGGCCAGCAGAGGAGTGTCAGTAACTGTAACTGATTGAAAGAAGCTTGAAGGAAGAATGTGTTCTTTTGGTTTGAAATTGAAATCAGGCAGTCTTTAGAAATTCTCATATTTTAGTTGTAAATTTGGAGGGAGTTAGTAAGTAGATTCCTCAGCTGAGTGTTTATTGTTACTTGTTGGAGATTTTTTTCAAATGTTTGTTATGGATTTACAGAGTCAGAAATATCCTTGAAATGCAAATATCTCAGCGCTTGTCTTTTAGATATTCACTGAAAATTTTTAGATTTATCAAAAATCAAAGAAGCACCCAGTACATAAGAATAACAACTGAAACTATATGAGTTGTCATCAGATTCTTTCTCATTATTGTACAGCTGATTACTGCTGTGTTGTAAAGGATTTGTTCTGCCAGGTGAAATGCTAAGCTCCATGTAGTAGTCAAGATAGATGACTATTGATTAAAAAAAAAAAAGCCAAAATCTCAAGTCCTCAACACATTGAAGGACTTTATTAGTGCTTGACTTACAGTCCAGTTCGGGGGGGGGGGGGAGGGATGTGGGAGTCAGGGGAGACAGAGAATAGGGAAACGGGTGGTGAGAGGCTCTATACAGTCAAGGATCCAGGCTTCTTCTTAAGATATTACATCTTCACTCAACTAATAGCTTCCAAGGTCCTCGTGGGAGGGGGAGACATTGGGGGATTGTATGTGGGCAGTTTGTGTGGATCATGTCAAGAAATGCTGTACATCATTTCCATCCATGTTCTACTGGCTAATTTTATGCCCCCAACTTAACTGAAAGGAGCTTGGAAATGCTGTTAGATATTTGTACAGTCAGAGAAACCTGGCTGTTGGGAAACACTAGCATCATCTACCACAAATGGCAAATAATTGAATGCTGCCATTGTATGGTTTTATGTCACTGGTCACATGCAGGCCTCGTAAACACACACACACACACACACACGATTATGTTGCACTGTCACAACCTTCCAGTGAGTGACACATTTATGGGAAATTTAGATACATGTCAGTAGAGGACAAGGTAGCTTTCCTTCCCATTTCTGCACAAAAAATTTTAAACCCAGGAATAGATGAACAGGATTGATAGCCATGGTTGCTAATCATTGGCATAAAATCTGTGCAAGTATGCGTAATGTTTTCTAATTTGAATTTTTAGAAACTAAAATATATTTTGAAAATTAGAATTTTATATTTGAGGAATGTTTGAAGCTCTTGCTCTAGGCAATATGGGATCATTAACAGTTTTCAAGCTAGGGATCACCATCTTGGACAAGCTACTTAACCTCCCTGTGCCTCAGTTTCTTCATCTGTAAAATGGAGATATAATAGCCCTGACTTCATAGAGATGTGACCCTCAAAAGAGGCTGTGTATGAAAAGTGCTTAGAACAGTGCCTTGTGCATAATGAACACTCAGCATTAGCTGCCATAACTAATCCTGTCATCATCCTCATATTGAGTCATGGAGATCTGAGCTAGCACTGTGAGATTAAGAATGAAGGGCAGGGGGGTGCCTGGGTGGCTCAGTCGGTTGGGCGTCCGACTTCGGCTCAGGTCATGATCTTGCGGTCCATGAGTTCAAGCCCCGTGTCGGGCTCTGTGCTGACAGCTCAGAGCCTGGAGCCTGTTTCAGATTCTGTGTCTCCCTCTCTCTCTCTGACCTTCCCCCATTCATGCTCTGTCTCTCTCTGTCTCAAAAATGAATAAACATTAAAAAAATAAAATTAAAAAAAAAAGAATGAAGGGCAGGGGCGAGGACACCACGGGTTTGGAGGCTGGAGTGATGTGGGTGAGGAGGGTTCCTGCCTGAGGCGCCATCTACACACCAGGTGCCACGTCCAGCCATTGTGTCACCTCGTCACCCCTGTGTTTTGTCTAATTCACACGCTACTCCTGGGAGGTGGGCAGAAGCATCGCAGAATGAATGATGAGGAAACGGAGCCTTGAAGAAGTGCTATGTCCCAAACTGTACTTGTACTTAGTTGTGGGGCTGAAATAAGAAACTCAGCAGAGTGGCACTTCTAACTATTTTTGGAGCATCTAGAAAATGATAAAGGTAGGCCTATTACTTTTTGTCTGGGTTAGAGAAAGGATATAGACAATACTGGGACTAGGTTCTCCCTGGATTCAGAGATAAAAACAGGGAAAAATCATTAAGACATTTAAACTCCTAAAAATCTACATAGTGAATGAATCCAATCGCTTCTAAAATTGGCCCACCCAGAGAGGAGGTGCTTTGTAAATCTTCTAAGGCTGGAAATGGAACATCATCTAATGAAAGATGTGTGGCTTTCGCAATAAGCTACTATGTCACACTTCTAAGGTAATTGTGCTGTTTTGACAAAAGATCACAATCTCATAAGATTGGTGCCTTGCTAGAAGTGTAGAACAAGGAAAGCCAAAAACTAAGACTGCATAGGATTTTACCTTAGAAAGAAAAGAGATTAGACAACACGAATGTCCCTTGGAAGCAAGTGTAGCCTTCTTTTTTATCCATGGGATGGTTAAGATCATCCCATTCTTTTCTCAGGATACGAATATTCACCAAACACTGTCATGGGCATTTAATTCTCTGATATGAACATTGAAGAGAGGTGACGGATAGGCTGACCAGTTGCCTTTAGTACCTAGTTCCTTTAGCATGGCTGATCACTTGGTCCCATGTGAATTTTCTTAGCATGGCACATGCTTTCACAGCCTGATCTTCTCCAAACACATTGTCACTGAGCTGGCAACTAGAAGACTTACCTGATTAACCCACAGAGGATCATCTCTTTGGTGTTACGCTATATGAAGCTATGCCTCCAGCAGCCAGCGAATTTGCCCTCTTTGAAATTCTTTGGAACACCGAGTAGCACTAATTTCAGTGGGTCTTCAATTTCTTTCTTTCTTTCTTTCTTTCTTTCTTTCTTTCTTTCTTTCTTTCTTTCTTTCTGTCTCTTCCTTCCTTCCTTCCTTCCTTCCTTCCTTCCTTCCTTCCCCTCTTGGTAAAATGAATTACGTTTGCCCTAAGAAGATAAAGAAAAGCACCTTGAAAAGGGTAGAGAAATGAATCACTAGGATCATTTCTTTTGCAGCTTATGTTGTTTAAAGCACATGTTCATTGTTGAGAATTAAATAATAGTCAAACACAAAGACACATTATTGGAAAACCAAGAGAACCGTGTGAATCTTTAGAGTATTTATTGGGTGCCTGTTCTGGACTACCAGTAGGCTAAGCACTTCATGTGCATATTCTCATATAATATCTCATTGAATCATCAAATCTTCTCCAAGCAGTACCCTGGTATCCTCTTTTTACAGATGAGACAACCGAGTCTCATAAGTAAACCACGGGAATGTAATATATAGCACATTTACTACAGGTAGTAATCCTGTACTGCATATTTAAAAGTTGCTAAGAGAGTATATATTTATTTTTAATTTTTTATTATTTATTAATTTTTGAGAGAGAGGCAGAGAGAGAGCGAGACAGAATCCCAAGGAGGCTCCGCACCATCAGCGCGGAGCCCAACACGGGGCTTGCACCCACGAACCATGAGATCATGGCCTGAGCCAAAATCAAGAGTCAGATGCTTAACCAACTGAGCCCCCCAGATGCCCTGTTAAGAGAGTAGATCTTAAAAGTTCTCATAACAAGAAAAAATTTTGTAAGTATATCTGGTGATGGATGTTAAATAGACTTACCATGGTAATCATTTCACAATATATATAAATACTGAATCATTATGTTCTACACCTGAAACTTGAATATGGTTATACACCAGTTATACTCAATCAAAAAAAAGTGAGTCTCAGATTAAAAACTTTTTCTTGGGCACATGGCTAGTGAGTAGCAGAACTGGTATTTGATCCCAGGTTGGTGAGACTCTAAAATCATGGTTCTTTCTCCCCAGTATAAAAGTGTTTTATCTTACTACTGAGGAATGAGCATTAATAATGTTTTTAATGTATTTTATTTATCTTTTTCCCCCTTTTATTACCAGTTTCACAAAACTGGGATTATGCAGCACATGTCTCTTGCTTTTATTCACTTATTATGGGTTGTGAGTGTTTCCCAAAGCATTATTATTAAATATGTAAATGTTTTAAAAGGCAGATTAATTTATAGCTCCTACCTTTTTATCTTTCTGGAGAAAATACGAACAGATCTGTAACACCTAACAGGAAGCTGTAGATTTCAAAGGATGGTCTGTGTTGAATAACTGACAAGACAGGGGAGTTTCCAGACAGATGTGATAAGTTAAGAGTCAACCAGACAGTGAAGAAAGAGATGAATAAGCAGTTTAGAAGTTTCTACCTGATTTAGGATTTTTGTGTTTAGGGGGCACAGTTACCCCCTAATGTAGTTGCAGAGGTAGCCACAGAAAGAAGGTGGACAGCAGCAGACCAAGCGTAAGTGCTCAACTGCTTTTAAGGTGCCGTGATGCAGTCAGTTCTGTGTTTACCTAACATGTATTTTGTTTGTGAAGGTGCTTGATCAAAGTATCATTACACACAAACAGTTGATGTCCTGAAGTATTTAACCTTGTTGTTCAACTTTTGTTTGATGGTGCTGCAAAGTGTTTGAGAATAGCCCTTCTTCCATTCAGCTGGGCTGATGAGGGATGGGTCAGGATGAACTAGGGGATCTGAGCAAATTAGACAAAAGTGACAGAACCAAGTGCCAGTAACTTAGTACACATCCAAAATAAAAGCAGCCTAGAGCTGGGAGAGATTCCTGAGTGACACCAGAGGGGCTGTGGAGACAGATCTCTCAGGGGAGGCCTGTGGTAAGTGGGGAGGCAGCAAACCACTGGAGGGACTTGCATGGGTCCCTGGCAACCCTCCTTCCCTCAGCTAACTGCCGTTTGAGTCGTGGTCTGTTTAGCTGGCTAAGACCCAAGGGGCCAAGCATGGCAAGGGCCTGGGCCAGTCTGAAGTTAGCCCTAAGTTGAGTCAAATGCCATGGGCATGTGCCTTATCATAATTGCAAATAATCATAATTTGCTTCAAGAAGTCCCTACTTGCCCTATGCCTCCCCACACACCTTTGAAATCATCACTCCTTTCAGGGGCTTTGCACATTGGCAACTAGAGAGAAACGCTAACTGTTGTGCTTCCTTTACACCGAGGTCCCTGCCTTTGGATTTTGTCGTGGACTGGTCAGCCTTTGGGTTTGACTAATTGGAGAATGGCAAAGAGATGTCCTCCCTGTAGATCTTTGGCATTTTCTGAGCAGATGCTTTGGTCGTCTGGAGCCCTTCCCTGCTGCCAATTGAATTTCATCTTATCTCTAAAATTCTTCTTTTCTGTATTACCAGCTGTTCTGACCTTCGTTAGGGATCTATATGGGAAGAGATAAACTCAAAGAAATGTTCTAAATAAAGGCATCATATTTCATATTGAAAAGCACAACAAAATGAATTCCTGGCTAGAATGTATGTTTCACCAAGATAAGGTACATTGGAGCAAGAACAGTTTTAAAATAAGTTTTATTCATTTCTTAACTATTTAACAATCACCAGGTATGAAAGTTACATGTGGGGAGCTAGAGATGGCAAGTCGGTTTAGTGATGGCCCTCGAGGGATTTAGGGCACAACGGTGAAGGGACCAAGTCCATCTGTGATACCAGGACAGTGTGGAAAATCCTGTCTCAGAGATATGCCTGAAGGAGCCTGGAGAGGGAGGATCTCAGTCATTCCTGGGAGGGATGACACTCAAGCCCTGAGGTACAAGTAGCAGGTAGAGATGAAGTTCGGGAAGGATATTTCTGGGCAGATGAAATTGCACGAGTGTGTGTCTGAAATAGCGTGATGAATTTGGGAAATGCAAAATATTACTGGAGTACATGGCGATGAGATCATGAAGGTTCTGTATACATGGCTAAGGAATGTTTTCTCGAAAGCTCTGCGGGACCTCTGCAAGGATTTCCAGGAGGGGAATGGCTTACATGTCACCCTGGCACTAGCAGGAACGTGTAGTTGATTGAGGGCAGCCTGGAAGCAGGAGGTCATGTTGAGGGTAGAAAGAGCAGAGAAGGGTGCAAGAGAAAAAGAGATGCCAGAACAGGTGTGTGGGTGACAAGTGGGAGGCTTGCTGGATGTGGAGGGGTAGGGTGAGTGGGAGGATAAACTCCCACTCACCACTGCAGAAGAGATGGGAGACATTAAAGAAAGATCAGGAGGAAAGCTGAGTTTATATGTGGGCATGTGGAAGGTGAAATGCCTTTGGGATATCTAAATAGAGATGTTCAGTAGGCAGCTGAATATAAGGATCTGAGGCTCAGGGGAGAAATTTTAGCAGGAGATGAAGGTTTGGGAGTCATCCAGGTGTAGGTGATGGTTGAAGCCATGGGCATGAATGACGTCACTCAAGGAGTGGGAGTAGATATGGTGTTGGAAGGGGGAGATGAGCACGCATATTATTACTGTTAAAAAGAAAGCAGAGCAGCAGGGCCCCTTGTAAGATTCTGAGAAGTAACAGCAGGATGCTTTGTCAGTATTGTTGACTGGGGTTGTAGAAAAGGCCCAGCAAGAGAATGGCAATCATTGGATTGAATTATGGGATGGAGAGGAAGCCTGCAGATTAATGGGTGAAGTTGTCCTGGATGAAGGCGTAGACACTGGCTGTAGAAAGGCAGCACCTTTGGAAGCACCACGATTGGAGGACTGATGAGAAACAGGAGAGTCACAGGAGCTTAACCAAGGGTGGGACCAATGGCACGGAGCACATCCAGAAAGGCTGCAGTGTAAAAGGGAATGGAATGGTCAATAAATGTGGACTGAAAAGTTTCCATTGGTTTGACATCTGCGAGGTCATCTGTGACAACAAAAGCAATGTCAAAAGTGGTTTATAGCACACATTGTTTGTTTTTTTACACTTTTCCCTTGACTCTGAGAGATCAGAGGAAGGCTTGAAAAACACCAACAATCACCATTTCCAGGAGGAAACAGCAGCAGTCACTGTTTCCTGCTGGATCTGCCAGTTGTGAGGGATGTGAGTGATCCTGATGGTGGTGTATGTCTTGGACAGCTGACTCTATGACATAATTAATGGAGAGATTTCATAACTTTTTGGGTGTAATGTGTACATGTTTGATCGGTGTCTGGCATTGGAATGAGCCATGCAGGCTTTGCTGCTGCCACCGAGAGGCAGACCCAGAAGGCAAAAGGTGGGGGTAACCAGCCACCAATATTCTCTGTCTGGAGTCTGGTCATTAGCTATGGCTAGGACCAGAGTAGACTCAGGACATTTTAAGCCTGCTTATTCCATAGTAAGTGTTGAAGACAACAGACAAAGTTTCCTCCTTCCAAGACCCTTTTGTGATTGTATTTACCCATGGTGTTTCCAAGTTTACTTTACACCTTGCGATTACAAAACAAAACAAAACAAATACACACACACACACACACACACACACACACACACACACGCACACAAGCAGTATACAGTCATTATAAAAACTCAATGGTGGCAAGTAAAGGAAAAGTCAACAACCTGCCCTTTCTACTTCCAGACTCTCCTGGCCCTGGCTGAGGTTGCCAGTGTTGGGTATCACACTGTAGTGGGCTTATTTAAAAAAAATTTTTTTAGGGGTGCCTGGGTGGCTCAGTTGGTGTAAGTGTCTGACTTCAGCTCAGGTCATGATCTCATGGTTTGTGAGTTCCAGCCCCGTGTCAGGCTCTGTGCTGACAGCTCGGAGCCTGAAGCTTGCTTGCTTCAGATTCTGTGTCTCCCTCTCTCGCTGCCCCTCCCCAGCTTGTCCTCTCTCTCTCTCTCTCTTTCTCTCTCTCTCTCTGTCAAAAATAAACATTAAAAAATTTTTTTTTAAGTTTACTTATTTATTTTGAGAGAGAGAGGCAGGGAGGGGCAGCGAGAGAGGGAGAGAGAGAATACCAAGCAGGCTCTACCCTCTCAGCGTGGAGCCCAATGTAGGACTTCGAACCCGCGAACCACAAGACCATGACCTGAGCCAAGATCAAGAAGAGTTGGGTGCCTAACCGACTGAGCCCCTCAGGTGCCCCTGTACTGGGCTTGTTTTTATGATACTTCTGTTAGTCACTGGATTATGGATCACAGTGGGCAAAGAGTGTGTGTCTCTTATACCTCTGTCTCCTTACCATCTGCCATATATGTAGTTCCTTAAATAAATGGATAAATGAACAAATGGATGAATACATGAACAAGTGAGTGAATCTCTTAGACTTAGCCCTTGAGACCATTCCTTCCATTGTAATTTCAGAGAGAAACTGGCTACGAGAGGAAAGCACCTATTTTTGTCACCTTTTGATGTGTAGGAGCACTTATTATATGGATGGTACTGTGTAATAAGGTCCAGGCTCTGTAGTCCCTTTATCCATCCTGGGGGTGCAGATTTCTTGAATTATGTGAATAAAATTAATCTATTCAGAAGCTGGTAGATGACTGGCAGAGGTGACAAGCTTAGCACTTCAATGGAATTAGAAGGTGAGATATTTATAACACATTTTAGATTCTTAAAAAGGATTAAATCTGAACTTTTACATTGAGTTCAGTCTAGAAACTTTAACTGTGCATTCTGTCTGTGTCAGGCAGTGGGGTACTATCACATGTATTGCAGAAGGAGGAATGACAAGCCACAGTCTACCCCCAGGAATGTTCAGACCCTGTGGGCAAAACCATATTTATAGGTTTAAAATGGAAGACCAGAATGCCCTGCTGATCATCAGACCACAGAGAAAGGGGCTTTCAGGAATGGTGAGAGCAAGTATTCTTTCTGCCTAGGAACTTAGACTTCGAATTATGGCCTTCATTCACTTGCAGCAGCATTTCTCCAGATGGGCTTGAGACTGCCTATGTTAGAATCCTTGTTAAGACTGCATATTTCCACCTTAGATAAGGACTATGCAATCAAACTTCCAGGGCATGATTCCTGGAGTCTGCATTTTAATCTCCAGAAGAACTTGTCTGAATTTAAATTGGAGCTAGGAGCCTAACAGAACCTTAATAGTTCCTGGTGGGGTCACGATCCTGAACAGCATTAGGCTAAAAGGATGTCTTTACAACCTGACCTTTCTTGCCTTCAGTGAAGTCCATAGAATAATGGCTTAAGTACAGGAAATGAGTTTTTACTAGTCCAAAAAGCAAGTGTCTATTGTAAGAACCTGAATTACCCTTTAAATAAGCAAACGTTAGGGCACCTGGGTGGCTCAGTCAGTTAAGTGTCAGACTCTTGATTTTGGCTCAGGACATGATCTCCTGTTTAGTGAGTTTGAGCCCCGTGTCAGGCTCTGCGCTGACAGCATGGAGTCTGCTTGGGATTCTCTCTCTCCCTCTCTCTCTGCCCCTTTCCTGCTCATGCTCTGTCTCTCAAAAATAAATAAACAGTAAAAAACAAAACAAAACAAAACATTGAGTTATGAGAAACACTCATTGTAATTCTAAGAACTCCAAAACATTTAGCCAGTGGCAATGCCAGAAGAATATATTTGCATGCCTTGTATGATGAATACTTTAAGGGGATAACACCAATTTTAATGTATAAGTTCTGTTTCTTTTTAAGGAGTTAAATGAATTATAAATAGCATACCCTTTCATCTGTTGACAGCTTACAAAATTTAAGCCTTTAAGGTCTTTTTCTACAGTATTTCTTTGAATCACTTAAACATGTTTTGAGCCCTTTTTAGAATACCTTTTGCATGCTGTTTTCTAATTTAGCCTCTTTTTTAAAAGGGTTACTTTTGGAAAGGTGTACTTGTATTACACGTAAAGGGATTTCTTAAAAATTTATCTTACCTAAAAATGAGGAGGAGGCAGCTAAATTAGATTCAAACACGCCCCCTCCGTCCTTTCCCCATCTTCAACCGAACAAAATAGCTTTCCCTTGATACTTTGCTGTTTTCCGTCCCATTTGAGGCAACTTGACAAAGCCTTCCGTGCACACGGTCTTTACATGTTGGCTCTCTTCAATCTGAGAGCAGAAATAGCTTTCTGATGGAGGTAAATTATGGATGGGAGCCATGAATAATTGTCAGATATGCACTAAAATGGTCAGGGCCTCATCATTAGTGGTTCCTAACACGGCTGCACATTGGACTCAGTACTTTTTAAAGTACTGCCCTAATCCCACCCCAGGCTGATTTATTGGAATCTCAGGTGGTGATTGGCCCCAGGTGGTTCTAACATACAGTCAGGACTGAGAACCAATTAAGTTAATTAAATGCCTCAGCATTTCTCAGAGGCAGCTATAAGACCCTCTGTATCTGAATCGCCAAGAGTGTTGGGTTAAAAATGCAGACTCCTACGGTGGACCGTAGACTTGGTGAGACAGTTGCTAGGAGTGGGTCCGGCCCCATCATCAAATAAGTGCTCCCATTGATTCCTCTGTACTCTGACATTGAGAATCCCCAGCGCCTGGGGACACTCAGTGGTTTCCTTAGACCTGGGGTAGGGATGTGCATTGGGAAAAGCTGGTGAGAATAATTGAGAAGCCATGTTTTGGCTAGTTTATCTGGGCCAAAGAGCTGCTCCCTGTGCTTCTGGAGAACTGCATTGTTCACTCCTTGCCTTGCACCCTCTCTTCTATTCTGTGTGCTACCCAGAGTGATTTGAGGAGTCTGAATGACTCATTCTAGCCTGTGGTCAAGGCTGTCAATTGACAAACACTGTGCATGGTGTGGGGGTGTGAGAGGAGAACACTGAGTTTATTAGGATGGTTATTTCAGCTGACAGGAGTCACATTCTCATGTGCAAAGATTAAGTACACTTAAAAAGGTTAACAGGAGACAGCAGGGAATCAAACCCATAGAATTCATGCAAAGGAGTGGGTCTGACCACAGGCCCTGATTGGCACTTCAGGGGAAGGAGTCTTGTGGTCTAGAAAGGATGGAGGAAACTTGGGGCAGAGTTGAAGACTTAATTTTTGGATCAGAGCATTCCTCTATTCAAAGACAAATTTCCCAAGAGAATTTTGATGCATAAATATCAGTAGTTGTAATTTTGCCCATATTAAATGGGAATAATTAAAATGAGCTGCAATTTTGAGTGAATGTTGAAGTAGGAGATGAATACAAATACTGTTTTTGTTTTTGTTTTTTTTTAGTTTTTGGTATTTAGTTGCTGTTACTGTGAGGTTTAAGTAGACATTATTCAGAATTTTGTTCTAGGAGGAGGGTAAGTAAAAAAGAATGCCAGTCTCTCCACATAATTTTTCCCCTTCCCATTATTCTTTGTGAAACCTAACACGTACTATTCTGTAATTTTTTTTTTTTTTTTTTTTTTTACTTTTTGGTTAATTTATTTGTTTATTCTTTGCAAATCAGGATCTTGTATCTCAAGACATATTTGTGTTCACTTAGCCAAAACTCTGCTGGGGAGGAAAAGCTGAGGTGTAAAGGTTATTTTGGTAATTGTGGCTGGAATTAGGTGAAAACCTCCTGGGCTGGGAAAGTTTTTTGGCAGCACAGGTTACCAAGACCCTAAAATAACACTTTGACAAAGGCCCCTCTGTGGCGCCTTCCGCCCTGCACTGTGCAGACAGACCCATGTCCACCTTTCTGCCCCATGTTGTGCCTGTGTCCATCTTCCTTTCACAAACACGGGGAAGGCTGCTGCTCAGGCAGGATTTGTGCCTTTGTCTACAAGGCTGGCTGCCTCCTGGGCGAGGCTGGGGTGGTTGGAATAATATGATAAATGGGATGATGCCTTTGAAAAAAATTTCCATTTAGCATTTTTCCCCCCTGCTGCACACCCAGAGGAACAGCTGTGGCAGCAAATGCAGACTTGAATCATGCATTCATATTTAGTCTTGTTTGACAATCCTAGATATTTTTAAGCAGGATCAAGTCAGGCAACCAGCGTTACAGCAGTCAGACTGTCTTAATCAGCCAGCCTGTTTGGCACACAAGGACCTTGTTTTACCCAAGTAGTAAATAATTCTCAATGAAGCAATATGATGCACCGAGTGTGCCCAAAGTCACAACATTCAGTATTTTACTACAGCCTGTCAGCATCTCTTTTTACATGTTTGTTCTGTTCACCACTAGTGGTTTATTCCTTGTAATGTTTGAATTCTGTGTTTGGCCAGGTCTTGACTGGTGGTTTTTTATCCATAATAGGGTCCTACATTCCATGCCAATAGGACCCTCCCATCTTCCTTCTCGCCCTTAATGCAGCATTGCCTGCTGTGTGCATGATTCTTTTTTCATTATTTTTTTTCTGAGAACGTTTCATATTGTGACAACTTGTTTCCTTCTTAAGACGATGGGGTTTTGTCATTTGTCTCTGCTCTGGATAAATGGCTCTCATCCTGTGACTCTGCTCTCAACTAATGGGCCTTTTTTCTCCCAAGACCCTCTTGTGCCCCCTTCCTCATAGCCAGGGTTCCAAAGTCCACATTCTGCAGGCCTCCCTCACTCCCTGGGCTGCCCCCTTGTTGCCTTCTGTGCAAAGATGGGATTGAATGCGTTTCCACAGCTTTCTCCCATTTCACTTCTGTCTGCCCCTCTGCTCACTCTACACGTACCCCCACTCCAAAAAACAACAACAACAACAACAACAACAACAACAACAACAAAAACCCCCAAACGCATTAAAATATACCAAAGTCAAGGGAAAAGTTTTTCACTCAAGCTGCAAACGCCTTTTCTCACGCCCAGGCTTTTTGAAGGCATACGGCCCCAGGTTCTCAGGCTCATAGATTTAATGGGGCCTTATAATTTTTTAAAAATGGGACTGTGACACAGGATTGCTAACTCTATATTGGTAAGAAAAACTGTCAATGTCATTTAGTCAAAGGCAAAGAGGTTTCAAACTTCCAGTCAGGATATAATCTCTGATTAAACAGAGGACAGAGGACAACAGTCCTTTTAAAGAAATAAATTTGGCTGGGGTGCATGGGTGCAGTTATGCATCTGACTCTGGGTTTCGGCTCAGGTCGTGATCTCACGGTTTGTGAGTTCGAGCCCCACATTGGCTCCAAGCTGACAGTGCAGAGCCTGCTTGGGATTCTCTGTCTCCCTTTCTCTCTATCCGCCCCCCCCCCTCAAAAATAAATAAACATTAAAAAAATCATGTTTAAATAAATAAATTTGGCTTCACGGTCAGGAAACCTTGTCACCTTCTCTCCAACTTCCTTATCTGCCCATTATGAATATGTGTCTCCAACTAGAATATGGCCCCTGCTGCTTTACTTTCCCCTCCTCCTTGTCTGGCTTCTCAACCTTTGTGCTTTGACTTCCCCTCAAACCGTTATATATGTTCTCGCAAAGGTGACAGCATAATCCTGGTAGCCAAGTCAACCTTTTCCTTATCACTCTTGGTGACACTCTTTGCTCCCTGACTTCTCAGCTCTTCCCTCTGCCTGTTGGGTGTCCCCTGCCCCCAAACAGGAGGTTCGCTCTTCCTTTCTCCTCAGACTGTGCGTCCACCCCCACCTCTGTGTGGTATCTCAGAACTGCAGACTTGGGTTTCTATCTCCTCTTTCTCTCCATATTCATTTCCTCGGGAATCTCTTATTCCAGTGTGTTTGGAATTCATGGAATCTGACTGTCCAGATCCTTAGCAGTTACTTCACAGTCTTCCTCAGCCCTGAGGCAGATGGACTAGAATTTCACAGCTCTGCTCTTCTATATGTCAGCAGAGGGATCATGGACAATTTAGTTAATGTTTTCAATCCTGTTTCTTCATCTGCTAATGGGACCACTATCTCAGTAATTGTTGTAAGGATTAGAGATGATGCACACAAAATGCCATTTGCAGTACCTGGTGCATAATGGACCCTAACAGTGGCAGCTCTTCTTATTTGGAGACACACAATCAGGTGATATAGCAGGGATCGGAGGGGAATAGTTCCTCTTTTTCAGAGCAATAACTATCACTTTTCCTGATCTTGATCCTGTCCTCTGCTTTTCTCCCAGTGCCTGACTTGCCACTTGTGGCTAAGGTAGCAATGACAACAACTGGAGGGTGACTGATTTCAAAAGAGGCTTATCTGAGTACCAGGCCATCGGGTAGCAATTTCAAGTCTTCGTCTAAAGGAGAAATATTGTGCCAAAAGGTATAAGGTGTCGATATGGTTGAAAAGAAGGCATTGTGTATGTGCGTTTATGTGCACACATGTGCATGCACTGTTGATGCCATGGTGGCCAGCTTGAGCGGAAGTGTCAGCTCAGCACTGGCCAGGGCCAGCCATGGTGCTCATTTTCTCACCAGGTGTTCAGGGAATTCAGTATGTGAGCAAGACGATTAATCTGCTAAGTTAATTCCTCTCTCACAGGAGGAGACAGTGTTGCATGGGAAGAAGATCAAGTTCTTTATGGGTGGGTGGCTCAGTGGGTTAAGGGCCCAACTTCAGCTTAGGTCATGATCTCACAGTTCATAAGTTTGAGCCCTGCATCAGGCTCTTTGCTGTCAGTGCAGAGCCTGCTTCAGATCCTCTGTCCCCCTCTCTTTCTGCCCCTCCCCTGCTTGTGCTCTCCCTCTCTCTCTCAAAAATAAATAAACATTTAAAAAACATAAATACTTCAAGTTTTTTGTAATCTTGTATTTTGCTGTTTTGTCATCCTCGTTATTTAACATTGTTAAATATTGCAAGTGCTCATGGTAAAGGTTGATCGTTTCCATGAGAAGCAAAACCCAAGTGGGCTTGCATCACATCTTATACATTTTCCCTTCGTAGACTAGAAATACAGATGGAACTAAAGTCTAATGGGAAATTGTTCATCAGGAACAAGTCTTGAGCAAGTCTTGAATGTCGGTGCAGAGTTTAGGGAAGGTGAACAGTCTCTGATATCCATGTGCATGCTTGTGAATTGTTGGATTCCTGTTAGGTTCGCCTCTGCCCCAATGTCTTTGCACAGCAGTTCATGGGGTGGCTTTCTTTGTGATGGTTCCATTTGTTTATGCTGCATTAATTTTCATTTGTTTCTGTCATAGTTTAACATGAGTGATGTGGTATTGAGGTACTGTCCTAAATTCTTAACAGTTCATAAATTACATGATTCTTTGCCTAAGATTGGATACTAATACCCAAGACTTATTTAAAGACTCCGTTCTCTCTCTTTTGACAGAAGTTGTTGATGACATTTTCCCCCTGGTCTCAGTGTTATGTCTGGGGTGAGGCAAGGGCAAGGAAACATGCCCCAGACTCCACAAGTTAATGTACAAAGGGACCCACGCTCAAAACCAGTCAGTGCTCCTTGAGGAGAGTTGCCTTTTTCTCACCTCTTTTAGTCCTTTCCGTTTGTGTACTTTACCAGGTTATCCTGTATGTTATCTTATTTTACCTCTCAATAGCCCTGGTTGACAGATGAGGCAGATAAATCCAAGAACCCCTTTATGAGGGACTGTAGTCTCAGGGCAGTGGACATTTTTCTATGTGAGGTGAGGATGCTGGCCCTGGGTTCTCTCTTCTGATCCAGCCCCAGTGAGGTGAGTAAGGATGTTTTGTTGAATGCCCACCTATTAAAGACCTACACAATGGTATATTCTAGGGAGGTACTGGAGATCATTGTAGATCTGATCCCTGAACTAGTTACTGGAGGACACATCTAGTGGGGAAATAAGGTTTTGAGTAAATGTTTATAGGTAATTACCTTTGAACAAAGTGCTTACTCAAAGTACTGGGTACTTGGGAGGCCCAGTCTTTTGGAGGGGATTCAGGGAAGGTTTAATTGACATTCTGTGACACTGTATTGCCTTTTTGTCAGTAGTGTTGATTAAATTCTTTCTCTGGTAGGAGCTACATTAAGCAAGAAATAATGATGAAACATTTTAATATTATTTACTTAATCAAATGCTACACTTAATTTCAGTACTGTATCATAACCAAAAGTTGCTAAAGATTAACCATATAGCAGAATTCAATTTAAACCTTCTTTATTACTTTGGTATTTTTTGTTGTGTTTTCTTAAAAGTGGTTTATTTGGTTTTGTTTAATCAGAAGAATTAGGTAAGCAAATGTTTAAATCTGTTGTAAGCTATCAGATGGGGTGGTGCACCTTTCCTCTGGCTCCCGTCTGTTGAGCTTCTGAAGATTCAGAGGCAGCATCACCCTTGGCTTTGTACAAGTAGCACATGGCGGCGGCTCTTGGCGGTAAGGCAGTTGGGTTGTGTTTTGCGGTTTCTCATGACCTCACACGTTCTTTTTCGAGACAAGGCAAGTGTATGGTGAGCACAGGCTCTGAGGGGTGGAAGGCCTAGGTTCAAAGCCTGATCCTCCTGCTTGCTGGCCCTCATCCGGTTCCTCATTATGAGAATGGAAGTGATAATAGTAGCGTTCTGAGTTACCGTGAAGACTTAGAGGAGTTAATTTGTGCAAAGTGCTTAGAATTGTAGCTTAGGATGCTTTTAAGTCCTCGATAAGGCCCAGCCGTGGCTGTTTTTCAATCACACATTTCACAAAGGGTCCTCAGAGTGCAGCCGACCTGGAACCAGGGAGAAGAAACTGCTCTACGCTTGGACTGAATCCAAGCCCCTGACCTGCTGGCACCTTGTACTAATTAAGCTAACACAGCCACCTTGCTGCGGGGCTAGTAGTGCTGATGCAATAAGTGTAGATGATTGCTTACATAGCTCTTGCCTCATTTTCAAAAGTAAAATTTCAACTTTCCATTTAATATCACCGGAAGCTTAAAATGTCATTCTTTGCAATTTTACAGAAAGATTGATAGAATGGGGGTAATAATTGGCTTTCTTTAAACATTCCTAGTCTTCTTCGACTTCCTATGTCCAAATGCTGTCAACATGAATTAGATGATCCTAGAGAAAAGCCACGACCATTTCATGGTACTCTCAGTGGAGAGAACCTAGTATTCTAACTTACTAACATCAGATAGGTCTCCAACCCAGGAGGAAAAGAGATGCTATTTATATAGAACAAGAAATGCCAGTGAGTAATTGGTTTATCCAGAAAGAACTTGTGTGATGTATGGGGGCTATGGTCAAAACAGGCTGTCTATGCTCAATCCTCCATGAAAAGAAATACCTTGGAAGTTTGTAAACTCACATATACATGGAAGGAAACCGAGACGTCCCTCAGGCTAATCTATCTCCATCACAAGAGGATGGTGTTAGCTTTTCTGGAAAAGGTGTGACCCACCACGAGGGTTCTGGGCTTGTGGGAAGAGAGCCCTGATTCCTCAAGGAAGAAAGTGGACTAGGTCTCTGTATTTGCAGGGGTGAGGGAAGTGGGGGAAGTAGACTCTCAGCTTGATGCATTAAAAATGGATGTCCAGAAATGAACACTAGTATCAGGGAGGGCATGGGGAGTCTTTTTACAATCAGTTTCAACAATCTCTGTAGGGAAAGCTGTATTCTGTCCCAGAAGCCCTGGGGCTAATGGTGCCAGGATTGTTGTCTCCCTGGAGGTGTTGAAAGTATTTTGCACTGACAGAGTTTAAGGTTAATTATCCATTTCCTGTATACAGGCAGTAGTAATGGTCACATTGGTAAACTACTGTTTAGATATTTTTATTTTTTAAGTACACTTACATCTCACTAATTTGAAGCAATTCTGATTCAGAAATAATGGTGGCTTAGGGTGGGTCCAAATTAAAGGTTATCTTAAGAAAGTAGTAGGGAAAAGATTACTTAATTTTAAAATTATTCTCATTTTTTAAATACCAAATTTTATGCTTTTATTCTGAGACATGTATGAGACAAAAACCAGTTTGAATTAATGAAAAATATGATGATTATTATTTTTTTTTGTTTCACTCTATATTGAAACAAAACTAAGCTGAATATTGGCAAGTAGAAGTTTTGAGGTACATTCCTTAATGAGTAGATGAAAATCTCATTAATTATTTCTAATATTTTTATGTAAATAGATATTTCTTTAGGGGTTAATCATTACTGCTTCTCAGATAGTTAAAACAACCACAAAAGCCCTCTAAATCCTCTCATCTTTACTAATAATGCTACCCTTCTTCAGAATTTTTGGCCTTGAATGGAAACCAGTGGTCCTCTCTCCTGATCTCTCTTAAATATTAATGAGAGAGATCAGAGTGCCATGTGCTTTTATTCATGCTACTCTGCTTTATCCTTAGATAGCCCTAAGCTGGAGGTGATTATCCCCTTTTTATAGAAGAGGGAACCCCTTGTCTACCAAAGTAATTGTAAACAGCTTAACCTAGCATTTGGTAATCTGCTATCAAAAGATAGCAGTCTTCTCTCCAGATACTCTCATATTGATATCCTGAAGTTCAGGCATATCTGTCTTTTCCCAGGGCTTACCCTCTCCTCACTGCATTCAGTGTCCCATTTGTACTTGGTTTCTCCTCTGCTCTTATTTATTTTGTTCAAAGCGTGAGTGTCCTTTGTCTAATTTTCTCTTTTCTTTATTAAACTTAATGAGGCACTGAAGGTATGATGTGCTAGCATTAATTAATAAAGTTGTCTGTTGGTGATCCATTTTACAGATAAGGAAATTAAGGCACAGGTAAGTTAAGTAGTTTGTCTGAGGGCACAAGCCTAGTAAATGTGGAAAACTGGTGCAGATTGTTCTTATGTCTCTTTAGATTTGAATGAGGACAAAGTGGATACAGGGAGAGATCATTTAAGAGGATATTATAGTCATCTAGATGATTTGGGCCTGATCTAAGTTGATAATAATAGGAGTGGGAAGAAAAAGATGGCTAAGGAAAATAGAGAATATGAGAAATATTTGGAAATTGAATGTAGGAATTGGTATGGGGGAAAAAATTCAAATTAGTTTTTTAATGAGGTTGGTGGTCAGCCTGGGTTTCATTGAGAAGGTGCTATTTATATACTTTTTCCTATGTTTATTCTCACACCTCATATTTGTCCTGAGGAAGACATTTAAGAATCAGTCAAAGGGGATTTCAGCTGGGAATAACCCGCAAGCTTTATACTCCCTCTTGTCAGAGATCTGGGATTAAGCAATTTTCTTAGTGGTAAAATGAAGATAATCCTGACCTTATGGGGATATTTCATGACTCAAGTGAGAGAGCAGCTGTTCTTGCAGAGACTTATTCATTAGCTTCTCATTCACTCATTTGGCACCTGTGTCAAAGCTTAAGCTCATTTCTCTGTCAGCTTTAGGGGAACAGCGACAGACGAGACCAACAATATCTTTGTTTCCAGTGAACTTAGAGTTTAAAAAGGGAGATTGACTGTCACCGGTTAGTTAAAACTGTAACAGATCTCACAAAGGTGAAGCCTGAGGAAACTGAGAGTGGGGGAATCCAGCCTCATCTTGGGACTCATGGAACATGGCCCTGAGGATATGACATTTTAGCTGGGTATGTAAGGATAAGTAGATGCTTTCCTCCTTTAGTTTTTTATTCTTATATTTTTAGTAACCTGTAGCAAACTGGTACTCAGGACTCTTCACACCACATCATTGACTTCCTTGCCTATACCTTTTTTCTTTCTTTCTTTCTTTCTTTCTTTCTTTCTTTCTTTCTTTTCTTTTTTTTTTCCAAGCAAATACATTTCTTTTTCTTCCAAGTTCAGAATGTGCACATGATGGAAAGAAATGGTCTTGGGAGTCAGGAGACCTGTGTTCTGTTTGCCGATTTGCTACTTCTCCTGTGTATGCAAGCAGGTTATCCTAAGGAGTGAATGCCTTCCTATGAGCCAGACCTCTCTCTGTCAGCTTTGTGTGGACTGAGTCCAGCTGTATTCTCTGGCAATTGTTTTTGTTACTCTCAGGTCTCCAGATTCTAGCCCAGTCCTGATCAGAGTTTCTCACAGCCGCTTTTCATGTGTTTCCTTGATAGGCCATCTTCCCAAGTTTCAGGTGTGAAGAGTGTTAAAAACTTGTATCTAATGGACATACATTTTTCTCTTGGTCTGTTTCTATGCTTTTTTTTTTTTTTTTTTTTTTTTTTTGTCTTGGATAGAGCAGCAAGCTGCTGTAAAGTTTGTATTTATGTGTCTGGCTTGATCTTCTTCGGCATTTGTGAGGTAACTAGTATGGCACGTGCACCTCTTTCCTCAGTCTTATAAAAACTGGTTACGAAGACCTGAAGTAGTGGCATAAAAGGGACTGTCATGGACTGCACAGGACAACCGGCATCTTTCAGACCAAGGAAAGCCATGGTGTGTCATTTCCTCGCTTGCCTGGAAAGCAGTGCTTACTTTGTAATGGATGTTCATTCATTCTTAAGCACAACAGTTCTATGATCCCAGCATGGGAGGGTCAAACAGTGAGATAGTCCTGTATGATGAGGAAGTCATTTCATCTCTCTGAGCCTTAGTGTCCATTTTGTACAATGGAAATGAAAATAATTTATTTTGAGATGAAATAAGGTAATGTATGTAGAAGGGCCTTCCAATGTATTTGTACCTCAGGGCCCACAAATATTTGCGTATTTTAAAAATCCGTTCCAGGGGCACCTGGGTGGCTTAATCAGTTAAGCATCAGGCTCTTGATCTCAGTGCCAGTCTTGATCTCCCAGCGTAAATTCAAGCCTCACATTGGGTTCCACACTGGGTGTGAAGCCTACTTTAAAAAAAAAATTCTAAAAATCCATTCCAGACTCAACTGTGTGTGTATGTGTGTATGTATGTATAGCTATTATATTTATGAAACTGGGATCAGAGTATTTGCTCTTTACTACCTCATATGACCATACAAGGCAGAGAATAGTGTGACGAGAATGTTACCACAAACTTAAAAGATTTTGGCTTTTAAATTTGAACGAAAAGCTTTTATGGAGCTTCTGATTACTTTGTGGTTGCTGGAGCAGGGCATCCTTTTTTCCCCCTGATTTCTCCCTTCCCTCTGCCACCCCTAGTTTAGAAACAGTAGGTATGTTTTGGCTCAGCTTGCATTTGTAGAACTAGTAGAAGAAACCTCATGGGACCAGGAGAACCTTTTCTGTTTAGTCCTTCTTCATATTAGTATGTCCAAAATAAATGTATTCTTGAAATCAAATGCTATGAAATAAACCTTTAAAGCCCTAAAAGCTATAACCCCACATTTCATGCCAAGAGAAAGAGGAATTTTAACAATTTTTGGTCATTTTAAATTCATAACATTTAGTAACCAGTAAACATAGGGAAAAATATTCAGCCTCATTAGTAATAAAAGGAATATAAAACAAAATGTTGCCAGACTATTTTTACTAATAATACTGGCAGTTTTGAAAGTGTAAGAGAAAGAAAGGAGGAGGAGAGATGTTGAATCGGACACCTTGTGCAGGGTGATGGAAGTATAAATAGATATAACTTGGCCTCCTCTGAGGCAATTTAATAGTACTTATCATGGGGCGCCTGGGTGGCGCAGTCGGTTAAGCGTCCGACTTCAGCCAGGTCACGATCTCGCGGTCCGTGAGTTCGAGCCCCGCGTCGGGCTCTGGGCTGATGGCTCAGAGCCTGGAGCCTGTTTCCGATTCTGTGTCTCCCTCTCTCTCTGCCCCCCCCCCCCCGTTCATGCTCTGTCTCTCTCTGTCCCCAAAATAAATAAACATTGAAAAAAAAAATTAAAAAAAAAATAGTACTTATCAAGGACTGTACGGTTGTTAATGCCTTCCATGCAGTAATCACAATTCTGGGAGCTTAGCCTAAGGAAATAATCAGAAATGGATATAAATATAAATATAACATCAGGAACTTGGAAACAACCTAAATGTCCAACAATAAGAGATTGATTAAATGAAGTCTGAAAATGTATGCAGTGGGTTTTCTGCCATGAAAAATGGCAAACTGTTTGGACAAATAAAGGCAGGAAAGATTTTGTAAAATGTGCAGTGGAAAAAACCAAATCAGCATGAACTTACAGTTTTTTGAAATATAACATGTTTATACACACTGTGTGTGTGCATGTATATGAGGACAATGAAAAAAAAAAACATCAGAGTAAAACATTATCTCTGGGTGATGGAAATGTTGGTGGTTTTTGTTTTCTTTGGACTTTTCTGAATTTTCCAGATGGTTACACTTATAATCAGAAGGAGAAAGTCCATAATTTAAAAATGCATACTCTAGAATGCAGTGTACTGATACAACTATGTGAACATGTAAGAAAAAAAAGCTGAATGGGAATTACGACAGAATGCCATCAATGACTTTTGGTAGGGTGATGGGACTTGGTGGTGGTGGTGTTTGTTTGTTTGTTTTTTCCAGTTTCATTGAGAAATAATTGACAATCATCACTGTATAAGTTGAAGGTGTGCAGCATGATGGTTTGATTTACCTATATCGTGAAATAATTACCACATTAGATTCAGCTAACATCCATCATCTCATATAGTTACAGTAAAAAAAAAGGAAAAAAAATCTACTTGTGATGAAAACTCATGGGATTTACTCCTTTACTAATTTTTAAATACATTATAGAGTAGTGTTAGCTGTAGTCACCATATTGTACTTACATCCCTACTACTAATCTTTCTTATAAGTGGAAGTCTGTACCTTTGACCACCTTCATCCAATTTTTCTCCTTCCCTCACCCATTGCCTCTTGTAACCACAAGCCTGACCTCTTTTTTTGTGTGTTGTTTTTAGTTTCATTTTTAAGATTCCACATATAAGTGAGTTCATACATTGTTGTTGTTTTTTTTCTGACTTATTTAACTTAGCATAATGCCTTCAAGGTCCATCCATGTGTGTTATTTGTTTTTAATATTTTTTTCTTTAATGTGCTTCTACTCAGAATATGTATCTTCCATTAGGAAAGCAAGGTTTTTTTTAAAGGAAAGCAAGTTTAAAGAATTGTAGAAAAATACTTTAGAAATCTATGCCACATTTGAATAGAGATAGTACTTACTAGATATTCTCTTGTCACTGTGGTCCATCTTGAGGATGGTGAAAACTATTAACAATGGTGGTAAATGACAGATGTTTTCTTTGCTCCTACAGATATTCCTGAAATTCCAGAAAGCATCTCATTCTGTAAAGCACTACAGATAGCTGACTTCAGCGGAAATCCACTGACGAGGTAACCTTTCTGCTTGCTTTTCTGTATGTAGTACTAAGGACATCCTTTTTGGGAACCAAGCCATGAATACAACCTGGTTACCCATTGTGTAGGTACCTAGATGGATGGCTGTCTTTATCAAGGATGATTGACCTTCATAGAGATTTATTTATAAATAGCATTGTGCAATGAAGGGCACACTGTGCTATTGATGGGACATCGAAAGGATATTGGTAGGGGGTCAGGGGAGGCACAGTGGAGTGGACAAAACAGGAGTGAGAAGTGCATTTCTCAAGCAGTATGAAGCATTGGAGTAGTTCATAAATCCTCTATTGCTTATGTTGTCTTGTAGGATGAGACTGAGTTCTGAATTCCCAGAGAGCTTCCCCTATAGTTATCCAAGGAGAAGTCCTAATAAGGGATATTTTTTCCACCCCAGTAGTGAAACATATTAGTATCTTAGCTTTCCTCTAATTCTCCCTTTAAAACAAACAACTCTGCCAACACCATTATTTCCTTACTTTAGCGATAGCTGTGAGGATTTCTTTGGGTTTATTCCTCTAAATAAAGCCACCTTATCATTGTTTTACTACCGATTCCAGCCTTGCCCGTTCTGGTATGACGCAGCACATTGCCTGGGCACAGCTGAGCCACCCTCCTCGTGGCTCCTGGCTCAGTCATGAGGCCACTGATAACTGGCTTCCAGGTTCCTGTGTTGCCAGGTTAGCTGAATTGTTGCCTACCTGGCAATTCAGAGATGGTCCTCAGGAAAAGTTCCAGATGTGTCTCTAGGCCAAGTAGGTTCATATCTAAGATTTCTAAACTGTTAGCAGCCTCAGGAGAAAGGTACTTTTCCCTCTTCCCTTCTGCTTTTTTTTTTTTTTTTTTTTTTAAGCATATAGGAAAATTGAGATGAGATTAAAATTTGGGATACATATTGCCCATATGAAAATTACTTGGGTCTTCTTGGGTATGGAGTGCTGGAGAATGCCCATTTAGTGTTGCTTTTGCCATTTCTGCTATTTTTAAGAAGTAAATGTTTTATTTTTAAAATTTTTTAAATGTTTATTTATTTTTGAGAGAGAGCGCACGCGTGCGAGCGCTTCGAGCCAGCAACTGGGGGAGGGGCAGAGAGAGAGGGAGGCACAGAATCCGAAGCAGGCTCCAGGCTCTGAGCTGTCAGCACAGAGCCGGACACGGGGCTCGAACCCACAAACCATTGAGATCATGACTTGAGCCAAAGTTGGATGCTTAACCGACTCTAGACACCCTGAAGTCAATGTGTTTTACAAAATACTTTTGGGACGCCTGGATGGCTCAGGCGGTTAAGCGTCCGACCTTAGCCCAGGTCATGATCTCATGGTTTGTGAGTTTGAGCCCCACATCGGGCTCTGTGTGACAGCCTAGAGCCTGGAGCCTGCTTCGGATTCTGTGTCTACCCCTCTCTCTGCTCTTCCCCTGTTTATGCTCTGTTGCTCTCTCAAAAATAAGCATTAAAAAATTTCTTTTTTATTTTTGTCTTTTGAATTTCAGTGACTATATTACTAATAACACCTATTTTTATGAAAAATAGTAAACGTAGTAAGCTCTAACTCATCTCTGTCCTCAAGTCTTGTCTTCTTTCTTAACCATGGTCCACACAATTGTCCCTTTTCTTCAAACCTTTCTGGAGCTCCCTGTTTCTATACGATAGAGTGGCGTCTCCTCCAGGTGCTATGCAGCCTTCCCTGCCCTGTATCTGACCTTGGCCTATCTTTCCATGTTCATTGCTTTCAGTTGCCCGTGTCAGACGTCAGGCTCTGCTGTTACAGAGTGCTCATAGGTTATTTATTTCACTCTCCTCTTTTTGCACTCCTGTAAGGTGTACAAGGTGGGGGGGGGTGGGCATTACACTTCTTTGGGAAGTCTTTTCTTACTCTGCACAGTCCCCTCCTCTGGCCTTCCATTATGCTCTGAGCATACCTTTTTCCTAACACTTTACATTTATACATTTTATTTTATTAAAAATTTTTTTTTAACGTTTATTTATTTTTGAGAGGCAGAGGGAGACAGAGCACGAGTAGGGGAGGGGCAGAGAGAGAGGGAGACACAGAATCTGAAGCAGGCTCCAGGCTCTGAGCTGTCAGCACAGAGCCCGGTGTAGGGCTCTAACACACGAACCGTGAGATCATGACCTGGGCTGAAACCAAGAGTCATTCTCTTAACTGACTGAGCCACCCAGGCACCCCCCCTTGAAATTTACATTTGAGTTATCACCTTGACCAAGACTCCCCAATTAGACTGAGAAAGTTTACTTGTATTCTTCTATTATTGTTTTATCTCCAGCCCTACCTTAATTTCTGGAATGGAATAAGCACTTTCTAAATGGCTGTTGAACTGAACTAAGCTGTTTATCCGTAAGGCAGCTTGTAGGGTTAGGCAGCTGGGAAATACTATTATGCTGCCTTGGAGGACTTTTTTTTTTTTTTTGCCATTCAATTGCTTAATCCCCTTTTCTACCTCTTTAGTTTTCCTTTTCTAATGTCTGCTGACACATGGCTTTACCATTCTCTCAAAACTCTCCGACCAGAACACACCCACCCTGTAGGAGGCTTTGCTCCGTTTTTCTCCTGGCCTCATATTTGGGAGGATTCTTAAAGTAAAGTCTTTGATTTGGCAGGTGTACTCCTTTAAGAATTAGAACAACTTATCTGTGAGTTGAAAGGACCTTAAAAACGATTTGGGTTGACCCGCTTATGCTATGGCTGAAGAAACCGAGGCTGAAAGAGACTGAATGACCTTTTGAGATGACGCAGCCTCTGAGTGGCAGCTCCGGCTAGACTTCCTTTCTCCTAGCCTGCGGTCCATGCTTCCTCCCCACACAGTGGCTTGGCTCTTAACGTGAACAGCTCA
This sequence comes from Prionailurus viverrinus, assembly GCF_022837055.1. NCBI lineage: Eukaryota > Metazoa > Chordata > Mammalia > Carnivora > Felidae > Prionailurus > Prionailurus viverrinus. The sequence goes on from NC_062565.1 coordinate 51,459,065, forward strand.
TAAAAAAGGAAATCAGCTATTTCAAAATACCTTTTCCTTATATTTAAGAGCATTTTAGCTACTTTTAAAATTGTAAAATGATATGTACTTTACGGTACAAACTCAGGCAGCAGGTAAGTTGCATCTTTTTAAATATGAATAAAAAATCTTACCTCTCTTACACTGTGAAAGAGGTTTCAACTTTGTAGAAAGTGTTTCAGTGATAATGGACTATAACTCTCATCTTTCAGGGCCTGGATTTGTTTTTGAAGTTTGGAATTACCTATATTATATGTGAAATAGTACCATAGAATTTGCTTATTATTTTTAAAATTTTATTAATTTTTATTTACTTATTTTTTTAAATTTATTTAGAGAAAGAGAGAGAGCAAGGGTGGGGGAGAGGGCCAGAAGGGGGTGGGGGGAGAGAGAGAGAGAGAGAGAGAGAGAGAGAGAGAATCTTAAATAGGTTCCATGCTCAGCTTGGGGCTCAGTCCTACCACCATTGCTTGGATCATGACCTGAGCCAAAATCAAGGGTTGGACATTCAACCGACTGAGCCACCCAGCCACCCAGGTGCCCCTAGAGTTTTCTTTTTAAAAACGGAACCTAGAAAGAGGAATGAAATGAAAGATTCTAATGTAGAGACTATCACTAAAGCAAGAAGCCCCCCTCCTCATTCCTACCCGAAACAATGAATTCTATGTTCTATTGTCTGTATTAGCAGATTTATGTATAAGGACCTTTGGCATTTTAGAAGCAATGAGATCTTTTTAACCCTATTTTTTTTTTCCTCCCTAACTGGAGGTAACCATAGAAATACTGAAAGTAAACTTTCTTTGTAAGTTTTTAAATACTTTTATTTTGAAAACCTCACTCTTCAGTAGCATTTAAGGGAAGTATAAAGAATGTCCTTTTGTGTAGAACATAGTGAAGCATAATAATTATCTCAAGTGATTGGCATCTTAAATCAAGTTAAAAGAAAATTATTAAGAAAGTAGCAATTGCTGTCAATTGATCAGTTCTAAGTAATCCATAGCTTTGCTCTGGCTATTATAATCTACAGAAAAAAACCCATTATTAAGCTGCTGTCCTGTGTTTTATTATAATCTTCTGGGCTAAATTAGTGTTAGAGCTTGTGTATCTTTCCTGGGTTAATTATTCCTGGATCACCCCATCAAGTATTTTTCATGCCTCTGTACTTCTAGGTAAACTGAGTCTTGGCTTCTTTCCTTATCGATGTCTTCTATATAGGAAGACCAGGCAAATATGCCACTTAAAATGTAATTTTAAGTTATTTCAGTGAGAATATGGGAGAGATCATTATATTTGTGTCTGGTGTACACTCTATATGCACTTTTATTATTATTTTTTTTAATTTTTTTCAACGTTTTTATTTATTTTTGGGACAGAGAGAGACACAGCATGAACGGGGGAGGGGCAGAGAGAGAGGGAGACACAGAATCGGAAACAGGCTCCAGGCTCCGAGCCATCAGCCCAGAGCCTGACGCAGGGCTTGAACTCCCGGACCGCGAGATCGTGACCTGGCTGAAGTCGGACGCTTAACCGACTGCGCCACCCAGGCGCCCCTACACTTTTCTTTTTCAATTAACATTTTGTTGTTGCTGTTTCAGATTGCCAGAAAGCTTTCCTGAATTACAGAATTTGACCTGTCTCTCTGTAAACGACATCTCCCTGCAGTCCCTGCCTGAAAATATCGGCAAGTAAGTGTTTATGTGAGGACAGGAGAGTGTTTTCATCATCCACCCCAGCCTCTTTCTCTTTGACAGCTCTTATCTTTCTATTCCGAAAGCCTTTTACCCAATCTTTAATCTCACCCTCAAGAAGGATCATAGCGAGATTCCGGTGTTTTTGCTTTCAGTTGACCCTAAATCCCAGTGGTCAAAAGGGGTAATGCTACTGTGAAAAACCTAAATTTATTTGGACATGTCCTTCAAACTGATGGATTCCAGAGTAGTTAACTTAAGCGAACAAAGTAGCACTGGTCATGTAGGTAGTTAATAAATCCTGTTGGCAGCTACCACTCTCAGTACTTTGATCAAACATTTACGGAGTATGTACCCTGAACAACGGCTGCGTCTGCCAGCGTCTGTGCACCTCAGACCTGAGAATAGCAAGTAGGAGTGGTGTCTTTGGAGAGCAGGCGTGGAATGGGGAGAGGGACATGGGATGGGATGGGCACACTTCCATGGTGCCGGCTTAGAGGCTGGGGAGGACAGCCATGGCCAGAAATAAAATCCTTTGAAGAAAATGTGTGCGGGCAATTAAATGTTCTCTTACACATTCTCACAGATGAATTAATTGAATTAGCAGATCTTTTCCATACCTCCAGGACATGCAGTGGGTTAAATCAGGCTGACAGCTCATGCTTTACCACTTAAAACAAAAGTGCAACGTGGCCGGCCGAAGCTAGTGGACCAGTGTTCCCTAGTGTCATAGAAGGTTTTCCTTGTGTTCACGTGTCCTATCTGAGTTCTAAGACAAAACAGAAACTTTGGTTTTGAGAACTGCAGTGTATCTGACAGATGTCTGTTCTGCAAAGGGTCTCTTTCCAGAAATCTGTGGGAGTGGACTGCTTTTCATAGACAACTTTGCCCCCTCCTCTCCCTCCTATACAGGCGGAAGACAGCAGGCTGACCCCGGTTTGAGCCGGCAAGATCATGTTTTCTGAGATGCAAGCTGTTTAAACATGTTGCCAGTAGACTTGCTGATACAGATTTGTGTCCTTAATGTCCCAGGAGGGGAAGGGGACAGGAAGTCCCAGTATACTCTGAGTTGATGGTATCTGTTGCAGAGGAACAATCATGTTTTACTGTGGGTTTCTTGACTTAGCACTTTTGCCGTATCAAGATTCATATATTTCTAATTAATATAATAGCCATTTATTTTTATTTATTTATTTTATATAATTTATTGTCAAATTGGTTTCTGTGCAATACCCAGTGCTCATCCCAACAGGTGCCCTCCTCAATGCCCATCATCCACTTTCCCCTCTCCCCCCATCAACCCTCAGTTTATTCTCAATTTTTGATAGTCTCTTATGGTTTGCCTCCCTCCCTCTCTGTAACTTTCCCCCCCTTCCCCTCCCCCATGGTCTTCTGTTAAGTTTCTCAGGATCCATATATGAGTGAAAACATATGGTATCTGTCTTTCTCTGTATGACTTATTTCACTTACCATAACACTCTCCAGTTCCATCCACGTTGCTACAAAAGGCCAGATTTCATTCTTTCTCATTGCCAAGTAGTATTCCATTGTGTATATAAACCACATCTTCTTCATCCATTCGTCAGCTGATGGACATTTAGGCTCTTTCCATAATTTGGCTATTGATGCATAGGGGCACTTGTACACCAATGTTTATAGCAGCACTTCCAACAATAGCCAAATTATAATAGCCATTTAAATGCCTAAACTGACTCCTCCTCCTCTCCCCCTTCCTCCTCGGAAGTCTCTGGAATCTAATTCCCTTGATACTCACCTTCCCATTCATTCTTAGCCTACCACTGCCCACATGTTCATCCCTTCTATCCCCCCATTTATGTCTTTTTTAAAAAGGTTGAATGCTTTGAGAGAAAATACACTCTTTTTTTTGAATAAGAGGGCCTTTCTCACTCCCCACTACATTGTATTAATAGAGAATGCTAGTTAATAGTCACTTTAGAATAAATGACATATCCTTTATTCCATCTTTTCTGTTAGTACGTGTACCTGTTTTTGTCAGTGTTCAGGATTTCTTGTGTACCTACGTATCCTGTCAGTAATAAGGGTAGTGTTCTGTTTTGTTTTGATTGTAGTCTTAATCATCTTGTGTAACTGTTACAGCCTTATGTATACTGATTGCTTCCAAAACAAACTGTCACTCTGAACTTGAAGCCTGTGGTGAATCATCACCCAGGAAGTAAGAATATGGGGCAGATGAATGAATCAACTGATTCTTACTAGGTCAGTTTGTGAAAATAAATGGGAGATAGCGAGTTTCCTGTTCCCGGTTGTTAAAAAATATATATATATATATATATATATAATATATTAATTAATATATATTATATATATTATATATTTTTTATATATATATTTTAACCAAAGCAAGAGATTCCATGATTTCTACCTGTTGGATTTAAGATTTTGCATACTAAAGTAACAGTGAGTTTTCACTTGGTAGAAAGAAGCAAAGAACAGACTCCTTGGAGAAGCTTGGGCACCCCTGGTGTCCTGGACCATGCCAGAAAGGCCCTTTAAGCAGTTGAGATGGTGAAATGTTGAGGAAATTGCATATATGCATAAGTATGCTACGTTTTAAGCAAATCCTTACTTGAAACTTACAAACTTTCCTCATGAAAACAATTCTTCAGTTTCCCAGAGGATTCCCAAACGGTTTCTGTAGGGCACTGAATCAAATATTTAGTAACTAAACAACTATTCAGAGGTAGTATGGTTTTATAAATAAGGCACACATATTTATTAAAAAAAATTTTTTTTAATGTTTATTGATTTTTGAGAGAGACAGAGACAAAATGCGAATGAGGGAGGGGCAGGGAGAGGGGGAGACGCAGAATCTGAAGCAGGCTCCAGGCTCTGAGCTGTCAGCACGGAGCCCAAAGCGGGGCTTGAACTCATGAGCTGTGAGATAATGACCTGAGCCAAAGTCGGATGCCCAACCGACTGAGCCACCCAGGCACCCCTGTAAGACATACATATTTCATATTAAAAAAAAAAAATTTGAACACGAAATGGCTGCCATCTGAATGATCATACTTGCTGTTATCTTTGTAGATTCTGAAGTGGGAATTGTTGCATAGATTAACTCTGCGTATTTCTCATTGGTCAGATGAGTCAGCCACCTCAGTATCTGCCTTTTGAGCAACAGTGAGAATGGGACCTCGGTTTCTCTTTTTGGCGCCTAGCACAGTACTTGGCATGAACTGGGAAAGCTGTGGATTTGTCCAGGTTGTGGGCCCCTCAGGGAGGGCAGGAGTGTCCCGCCTGGAGGAGACAGCCAAGCCTTTATCTAGGGCAAGCTGACTGCAGTCGCCTTGAAGCTGGGGCCACCTGTGAGCATCTGTCCACTAGTGCATTTGGTTTGCCAGTGGTTGGTTAATGTGAAGAGCATTTGGGGGTTGATGGCAGAGTTGTAACTGGAGCACGGCCCCCCTGGTCCTGGTCCTGTGCTTTCCACTACTCCATGCACTGCCACTGTAGCTCAGGTGGCTCTCATGGCCCTTTGGGGAACAGACACATTTTCTTAGTGCTCCTGGCCATATCTGATGGTGCCATTTATTAAGTAGGTAAGTCCAGCCAACATAATAAGTATTTTTATTCTAACAACCTAGTAGCTGTTTCAAAAAATAATATACGTAAATGGAAAGAATAAATATTTTTATTTCATTTTAATTTTTTTATTAAAAAATATTTTTTTAATGTTTGTTTATTTTTGAGAGAGAGACAGAGCACAAGCCGGGGAGGGGCATAGAGAGAGGGAGACGCAGAATCTGAAGCAGGCTCCAGGCTCTGAGCTGTCACCACAGAGCCCACTGCGGGGCTCGAACCCACGGACTGTCAGAATCATGACCTGAGCCAAAGTTGGACGTTTAATTGGCTGTGCCACACAAGCACCCATTTATTTCATTTTTAAACGTTGCCAAATATTTGCTGTAGGATGTGGGTACCTGCTGGACACCGCTCAGCCTCTCAAAATGCCACCCCTTTTCCCTTTCCACATTGATTTTTCACCTGGTACTTACCGTTTGTCCCTGGCAACCCAGCTTTGCAAAGACATGGTGTCCTTGAAAGGAATGTCATGCTGTCCAGTGTGGAAATGGAACGACATGAGCTCGTGGTTCACGTGGTGTCTAACGGCTGTTGAGTGCTGCCATGTCTGTCTCAAGTGTAAAGTATTCTGCGGTGTTCCTGTGAGTCGGTTGCTGCTTCCCTGGGTACCTCAGTACATGATGGCCATAAATTGTCGCTTCCTGAAATCCCCGAGCACGCTGTTAGGAATCCTGCAGGGTGCAGATCATTCGCCACTGACGTGTGGGAAGAAGCCAGCATCGCACAGGTCGCAGGTCGTTGCACTTTCAGGGAACTGCACTGTCCTACACTCACCACGTGGCTGCACGGCAGCCACCCTCAGTGTGGCTACTTAGATGAAGCAAGTCTCTCACATAGTAGAATCCCTATAATACTTTTTGGTGACATGAAGAATGATCATGAAGATCTTTTGAACCATAAAGAAGTATACTGGTTACCTCATGCGGAATCACACATCTTTCTTTTACTAAAGAGTAAGAATGTCCCAGATTTGGCCCTTCTCTGTGATGGCACGTTAGCATAGTACCTTGTCCTTTAAAGTAAAGTTGATGACAATAGCCAAAGTATGTAAAGAGCTCAAATGTCCATCGATGGATGAATGGATAAAGATGTGGTGTATATATATGTATATACATGATGGAATATTACTCAGCTATCAAAAAGAATGAAATCTTGCCACTTGCAACTACATGGATGGAACTAGAGGGTATTATGCTAAGCGAAATTAGAGAAAGACAAATATCATAAGACTTCACTCATATGAGGACTTTAAGATACAAAACAGATGAACATAAGGGAAGGGAAGCAAAAATAATATAAAAACAGGGAGAGGGGCAAAACATAAGAGACTCTAAAACATGGAGAACAGAGGGTTACCGGAGGGGTTGTGGGAGGGGGGATGGGCTAAATGGGCAAGGGGCATTAAGGAATCTACTCCTGAAATCGTTGGTGCACTATATTGCTAACTAACTTGGATTTAAATTTTAAAAATTAAAAAAAAATAAAAATAATAAATAAATAAATAAAGGTGATTAACAATGAGTGAGAAATTAATTCCCCTAATACAGTTTCTTTAAAGTCTTTTGTTAAAAATACAAAAACACAGCACTTTTTTTAAAAATTGTTTTTAATGTTTATTTTTGAGAGATAGAGCATGAGCAGGGGAGGGGCAGAGAGAGAGAGAAGGAGACACAGAATCTGAAGCAGGCTCCAGGTTCAGAGCTGTCAGCATAGAACCGAGTATAGGGGTGGAACTCATGAAACATGAGATCATGACCTGAGCCAACGTCAGAAACTTAACTGACTGAGTCACCCAGGTGCCCCAAAACACAGCACTTTCTGATTAGTCTTCATATACAAATGATTGATGTCACGGAAGATGATGGTGAGCAGAATTTCAACAGAGACCTTACTGCAAGCAGAAGTCATTTTTAAAAATTAGTGATGATTTAATAAATGCAGCTGAGAATATAGTTCCTCTTGAATCAGTGTAACTTTGTGAAGAATTTCTTTCACCTATTATAGTGATTAAACAAAGGATTAAAGCAATTTAGAATCAATTGTTTTGTACCCAGCTATAAAACAAAAGATTTAATACATAATACAGTATTTTCAGTCCCATTGCTAATTATTGAGCGCCCAGAAGATTTTTGTATTTTTAAATAAAATATTTTAAAATGCTTTATTTTTTTTACTTAAAAATTAAATTTAAAAGTACATCTATATATTTTAAAAATAAATGCAAAGAGGATTATAAAAGTATACTCTTATAAACGTGTGAGGACCACCAGTCTAGAAGAGAATGTTTGGGAGTCTGTGAAGCTCAAGACTAGTGGTTCTTAACCTCTCCTTTTTCAGGTCCCTAGGGGTTCCAGTGAAATCTCTGTTGGACACAGAGGAGAGTGAGAAACAGCACTCTGGTGGGTGGTCTTTGCTGATCCCTGTTTGTGCCTGCACAGCTCTGTTACTAGCTTTTTTATTTTTTGTATTGATGTTGCATATAATATTTACTTAAAAGTGTGCTGCAAATATTTTTCAAGTTAAATTTGGAGACCACTGTTTCAGAAGCTTGGTAGTGTTTGTTTGTTGTATCAGCATGCACTATAGAGTTTTTACTGTGGTGTAGACCCACCAAGCTCTGGTCAAACCAAGCAGAAAGCTTCAAAGCCTTTCATGAAAGTGAACTTTAGCAGCACCTGGGTGGCTCAGTTGGTTTAAGCGTCCAACTCTTGATTTTGGCTCAGGTCATGATCTCATGGTTTGTGAGATCAAGCCCCATGTTGGATTCTGTTCTGAAAGCGAGGAGCCTGCTTGGGATTCTCTCTTTGCCCTCTCTCTCTACTCCTCCCCTGTTCACCTGCTCTCTCGCTCTCTCATTCACTCAAAATAAATACATTTTTAAAAAAGGATAGCTTAAAAAAAAGTGAACTTTAAAATGTGTTCCCTCTTTCCTCTCTTTGCTGACAGGCTGAGGTTTGTCCTCAATGATTGGAATTCTATCTCTTTTGTCAAGCCTTCTCCAATGATGAGAAGAGTGAGATAGATCCTAAGTGCACAGCTTCCTTGACCCACTCTTTACTGGCTACACAATAAGCATGTTAGTCCTTTATCTGTACACGGTAGTCTAGTTGTTCAGTACTCAAGTGTTTGCATCTCGATCACTTTGTACCCTGAAAGTGGGGGGAGTCTCTGGTCGTTAAACTCTTTGTGTCTGTAGCAACCCTAGTGTTACTCTGACATAAAGAATGAGTACATGTGACCAGGCGCACAGTGTTACCTCCTTCACTCTGGTAGCTTCCCTCTTGACATTGTAGGCAAGCCAGTTAGGTTCTTGAAGCTTTGTGCTGGGACCACATTGGCCTGTTCCTACACAATCACTTGTCTGGCTTAATGATATACAGTTGATTAAAAAACAAAACACCTGTTTCCATTGCTCTGAAACCTTCGAATGAAGAATAATTATTATTCATTTATATTGTTAATTTCCCTGATAAAAGGAGCCATTAGGGAGAGATTTAAATATGTATTTTTTTTAGGGGAAAAAATCTCATCAGAAGAACTGGTAAGCTTCTTCCTTTTAATATTAGTTCTGACATTTATCACGTTTCCTTTTCTGCTTTTGTTGCCAAAAAAGCTCAGAGCTAATATTGATGATCAGTGAGAGCAGCTGTATTAATTTCCATGTGATGAAGGAAACTAAGGAATGGGGGGGGGGGTGCCATGTTAGGCACATATATGGTCTAAGTACAGCATGTGTAGTCATGGTTACCGTTAGCCATCCTGAGTCCTGTTGGTTTTGTCTGTGAAGTGGGGATAAGTAATCTGCCCAGGGTTGTGTTGCTGGTGGGTGGAACAGCTAGGATTCACACTTAGTTTCTTCCATGAATAAGCTGCATTTTCTGTTTCATGAAATTATTTATTTTTTTGCACTTTATAAAGACTTATTTATATCCCTTTTAGAAAATGTTGGGGTAATATTAAGTAAATGACTTTACATATCACTGAGATTGCCAGTTTGCATGGAAGGGCAGCAGTCAAGGAGAGAAGCATTCAGTAGGCTCCTCATAGAGTTCCCAGTCTAGGGTAGACTTTAACAATACTGTCTGGGAGCGCCTGGGTGGCTCAGTCGGTTAAGCATCTGACTTTGGCTCAGGTCATGATCTTGCGGTTCGTAGGTTCAAGCCCGCATCCAGCTTTGTGCTGACAGCTCCCTGCCTGGAGCCTGCTTTGGATTCTGTGTCTCCCCCTCTCTCTGCCCCTCCCCCTTCTCATGCTCTGTCTCTCTGTCTCAAAATTAAACATTAAAAAAAAAAAAAGAATACTGTCTGAATAAGGTTGACTTTTCAGATATGCCCTTGAAAACAGTTTTTAGTGAACAGTGGCTTTTTGCTTTACTCTAACTAAAAACACTTTGAGGATTCTACCGGTAAAGCCAGGAAGGATACTTTTGCTCTAAGTTTTCACATATTGGTACGAAGTGTGAATGAATTTGTCTTTCAAAAAGCATATAGTGAAATATTTAAAAAAGTTTTTTTAGTGTTTATTTTTGAGAGAGAGACAGAGAGTAAGCAGGGGAGGGGCAGAGAGAGAAGAAGACACAGAATCTGAAGCAGGCTCCAGGCTCTGAGCTGTCAGCACAGAGCCCGACTCGGGGCTAGAACTCACAAACCGTGAGATCATGACCTGAGCCAAAGTCAGATGCCTAACCAGCTGAGCCACCCAGGCACCTCTAGTGAAATATTTTTCTTGAGATCAGTTGTATCAATTTCTACTCAAGAAAATCCCACACTGTATTTTTTACTTTTCAAAAATGGGTTAGTTTACAGATGAATGTGATCTTGTATATAAAGAATCCTAAGAAATCCACAAAAAGCTATTAGAGCTAATAAATGAATTCAACAAGATTACAAGATAGAAGATTAATATGTAAAAATCAGTTTTATTTCCATATAGTAGCATTAAACAAACCAGAAAAGAAATGAAGAAAATAATTTCCTTTATAAAGCACCAAAAATAATGAAATACTTAGGAATAAATTTAACAGAAGAAATGTAAGACCCATATACTGCAAACTACAAAACATTGTTAAAAGAAGTTAAAAATGACCTAAATAAATGGAAAGACATCCTGTGTTTATGGATTAGAAAACTTAATATAACTATGATAGCAATACTCCCCAGATTAATCTGTTGATTCAACTCAGTCTCCATCAAAATTCTAGCTGTTTTTTTTTTTTCTGCAGGGATTGACAAATTGATCCTAAAATTTGAATGGAGATATAAGAAACCCAGAATAGCCAAAACAGTCTTAAAGAAGACATGCAAAGTTGGAGGATCCACACTGCCACATTTCAAAACTTAATTACACAGCTTCAATAATCAAGATGTGTGGCACTGGCATAAAGATAGACATACAGTTTACTGGAACAGAATTGGGAATTCAGGATAAACCCTTGCATTGATGATTAATTGATTTTAATAGGAGAGTCAAAACAGTTCAGTGAGGAAGAATAATCTTTTCAATAGATGCTGTTGGGACAACTGAATATCCATCCATATGTGAAAGAATGAAGTCACACCCCTACCTCACACCACATACAAAAACTAACTATAAATGCAGCAGGGACCTAAATCTAAGAACTAAAACTTTCATAAGAAAGCCTAGAGATAAATCTTTGTGACATTGGATTAGGCAGTTGTTTATTAGCCCACACAAAAAAAAGAAAAAATGGATAAATTTGGACTTCATCAAAATTAAAGACTTATGTGCATCAAAGTACACACTATCAAAAAAGTAAAAAGACAATGTACAGGGGAGAGAATATATTTGTAAATCATATATCTGATAAGAGTCTCATATCCAGAATAAAGAACTCTTACAACTCAACAGTAGAAGACAACCCAATAAGAAATAAAAATGGGCAAAGGATTTGAATAGATTTATCCACAGAAGATATACAAATGGCCAATAAGCACATGAAAAGATGCTCAACATCATTAGTCATCAAATAAATACAAATCAAAACCACAGTGAGATATCACTTCAGACCCACTAACTCTAATTAAAAAAAAACAACAACAGATGAACATATGGGAAGGGAAACAAAAATAATACAAAAACAGAGAGAGAGACAAAACATAAGTGACTCTTAAATACAGAGAACAAACTGAGGGTTGCCGGAGTGGTTTTGGGTGGAGGGTGAGGTAAAAGGGCAAGGGGCATTAAGGAGCCCCTTATTGGGATGAGCACTGGGTGTTATTTGTAAGGGATGAATCACCAGATTCTACTCCTGAAATCATTATTGTACTATATGCTAACTCACTTGGATATAAATTTTTTAAAAAGCAAAAACAATAACAAATGTTGGTGAAGATGTGTAGACACTGCAAACCGTCATACACTGTTGTGGGAATGTAAAATGAAGAAGCCCCTCTTTTGAGGGAGCAGGTCCTTCCTCAAAACGTTGAACATAGTTGCCATATGACCCAGGAGTTCCAGTCCTAGTTATATGTATGGAAGAGAATTTAAAACCTGCCCACACAAAAACCTGTGCATGAATTTTTGTAGCTGCATTATTCATAATAGCCAAGAGGTGGAAACAACTGAAATTTCCATCAGTGATGAACTGATAAATAAAATATGGTGTATTCATATAATGAAATACTTAGCCAAAAAAGTAATGGGGATACTGATACATGCTACAACGGGATGAATCTTAAAAACATGTTAAGTAAAAAAAACCAGAGAGGAAAGGCCACATATTGTATGATTCCTTTCATATGAAATGTCCAGTATGGGCAAATGCCTAGAGACAGAAATTGGATTAGTGGTTGCCAGTACCTGCCGGGGGCTGGGGGGAGTGGTTAGGGATGAGGGTCAGGATAAGGAATAACTTCTGATGGGTATGGAATTTCCTTTTGGGGGATGATGGTTTTCTAGAATTAGGTAGTGATGATGGATCTTAGGCCAACTTGAAGCCTGGTCTTGCTGAAGGATGAGACTATACCTGGGAGCCTGACGTAGTTTGTTCTGGCAGAAAGTAACTCTGTAGTGTAGCCTATGAGTAACATGCTGAGGTCATTTTGCCTCCGTTACTCATACCTGGTGACCAGGTGGGTACACACAGCCACAGCCTCTAAGACCTGCAGGTAACAAGGAGTGGGGGGCAAGGCTGAGATGATACAAAACCCCAATGCAAATCAAGGAGAATTTGGGGAGTCTGGGAAGCCTCTGGCGGCCTTTGTCTTTACTTTGTGTATCTGTCTCCATGAGATTCCTTATCCTGGGCCATTAAAGAAACCTGTCAAAAAAACAAGAAAAGAAGTTTAAATGAATCCAAACATCTCTGTTTAAATTTCCTCCTCAAAAAAATAGCATTCTTAAAGGGGAAGGACTATATATGTAATCGACTGGCACAGTGCCTGAAACACAGCTGCCAGTCCCCAAATGGTCATCAGTAAACATTTAATTATGACAGTTTGTTAGCAGAAGTAGAGCAAGTAGATGGGCCCTGGTAGATTGAAGTAGAGCGTGTGGGTCTGAGTTTGTCTGCTACCCTTGGGAGTGGTGACCTTAATTTGAGTGGGCTTGAACTAAGTGGACCACGTGGCCCCTTGCTAATCGGGCCTAGTGCCAGGCTGCTTCTCCATATTGTGTTAGTGCGTGCTGCCTGTAAGGAACACATCTTCATTATGAAAACTATTACCATATTCACTGCTCTCTTTTGAGGCCTAGGAATTCCTATAAAATGTTTATTTCAAAAACAAAAAGGTTTTTAGAAAAGTTTCTAGAGCAAAGCCACCATAAGGAAATTTGTTACCAGAGATTTCTTAAGTCCTAATTTGGTACTAAGAAAGCAGAAATTTTACAAATGTGTAAGCAACTTTCCCTGTCCTGAATAATGTTGATTTTTCTCCAGTCAAATGTTATTGCCATCAATGTTGGTACATTTTGTATTTTAATGGTTTCATAGTGTACTGCCATTTGTTTGGGCTACTTGAATTTATTTTATTCTTTACTTTCTAAATGATTGTGACCACCAAAAATGAAAAAAAAAAAAAAAGTCTTAGTGGATTAAAAGGGGATTTTTAAAATATAGTGGAGAACAGATGTAAATTCTTTAAAGTAACCACTCATCCAGTCCCTGAAATAGAATCCTAAAAATACAGTTGGCCTACATTCTGACTTATAAAAGAGTGTAACTTTTGTGCCTGTTATCATGAACTTTGTAAACCATTAAGTACTAGTGTGTTGAGAAGAAATGCTTTAAGCATACTCTTTTTCTGTGAGAGCTTGTTAAGTTGGTTTTTGTTATTTTGTTTTACCCCATTTGGGGATAGAAATGGTGGGAGTTATAGGGAGAATAGAACTCATATTTTTGTAGGAGGAGGATGAGGTCAGTCTAACAGTATTACACAAAAATTTAATTTGCCAGATACTAAAATTGAAGGGTGAAGTATCTGTGAATGAGGGAATGGTTTAAAAAGTTAAGGTGTATATAGAAGTGAGATACCATGCAATTATTTAAAAGAAAAAAAGTACTGATGTGTACAAATAATAAGTAAGACAAAAATCTGTGTGAGGAAAGCACAGTGCTAGACGTGTGTGAGATAACTTGTATGTGCAAAGGGGGAGGGTATCTCCTTGTCTTGGCATGAAAAGAAAACTCTGGATGAATACATAGGTAACTAACAAAAAGGGGTTATTTCCAGCGAGAAGGGTCTCAGTGGTGGGAAACTAGATAGATGAGGGAGGAATATGGGAGGAAAACTTACTGTTGAATACTTTGGTTTACATTATGTATTTCATCGTATTAGCTGTTCACAAAGCCGACTCAAGAGTGAAGGACAGCAGGAGATAGCAATAAAAATTCAGATTCCCTGGTAAATCCTGGCCTTGCCCCTTCTCATTTGTGTGAGACCGTGTTCAGGTTCCCTCTCCATGCCTTAGTTTTCTCATCCACAAAGCTGAATCTTGTAAAGCACTTACAACAGTTTCTGTCCTACAGTAAGCTGCAGATGCCATTATTAGTAGTCAAAGTGTTCAAGACCAGTAATTCTCATATTGCCTCTCAAGTGTCTTATTTTCTCACATTTGTAAATGTATCAGAAACACCCGATGCTTTCTTTTTCCTCTGTGATAATCATGTTTTAACTGAAATGGCTGATAAATGCACATGGAGTTTGAGCCTCCTTATTTCTCTTGGCCTGGTGATTAAGAGCCTGGTCTCAGAAATGGACAGAACTGAGTTCGAATCCCCTAGCCCAGTGCTTGGCAAAGCATGTTGGTTGTTTTTTGTTTTGTTTGGTTTTGGTTTTTTTTAGGTGCTGTAAGAGATGTAGAGATGTTTGTGCTACATTGAATAGGTTGCCTTGATGGGAAAGGCAGTATCCTGAAGTCTGGATGGAAGATCCTGTATTCTGAAAGAGTAAGAAGGGAGATCATTCATTCATTTACTCAGTTTTGTATTAATTTCTCTGGTCTAAATCTGCGTTCAGGCAGGTCTCGTTTTATGTCAGCTCTCCTTAGAAGAGTTTGGAGAACTGCCTTTTGGAGCGGGCTGGTAGGATTCCGCACTTGCTCCGGGACTAGCCAACTTTGGTCTTTGTAAGAGTTGGCTGATGCCAGCAGCTCACCATCCGTGGGACCTGCCCTCAAGGAGTCCTCTGCAATGGGGATGATTAATAGCATCCTGTGCACAGGCACCTGGGTGGCTCAGTCAGTTAAGTGTCTGACTTGGGCTCAGGTCATGATCTTATGGTTCGTGGGTTTGAGCCCCACGTTGGGCTCTGTGCTGACAGCTCAGAGCCTGGAGCCTGCTTTGGAATCTGTCTCTGTCTCTCCCTGCCCTTACCCCCCCCCCCAAATATAAATAAACATTAGAAAATGTTTTTTAAATTAAAAAAAATAGCATTCTGGAGCAGTCTCTCAGAAGAACCTGACTCAGGGCATGCCCACTCGTAAGGTACCTAACTATGCATAGGGATAGGGGCTATCTCAGGGAAATGAGGGACAAAAGTGGCTCACTGGACTTGAAGGGAAAATACATTATGCCCTAATTGCCATAGTAGATATGACTATGTTTATTTTAAGAGAACTTGGGATAGAGTGGTAAAGCACTTGAGTCGAGCAATCCAGCTACTACTTAGGGAGGGAACAGGCCAGGACTGGAGCCTGGGCCTCACACTTTTACCTCCCCGACTCTGTGTGCTCTTTCCAGACTCGCCCTTTCACTGCTGGGTCCCTAGAGCTTTATTGTAATGTCCGAGTTCCTTCGTTTTAAATAGTTTAAAGTTATGGGGAAGTATTCCCTCAGAAAGGCTCTTGCTTTATTTACTTCATTTTAAATGCATTTTTGAATTTTGAAAGGTTACAGAAATATGGTGTTTTTTGCTGCTGTTAAGACCCATACGTTCCCATTTTCCCTACTATCCAAAAACAGTGGAAACTGAGAAGTTCTGGAGTTAGAACCTTTTCAGTTAACAGGATGTTTTACTTGGGTGCTAGCATGGTAGCAGTGGGAACATTAACATGACATTATCAAGAATTGTATGTCCAAAAGTCTGCTGGCATTTTCACAGTGTTTTTGTTCAAGCATTATGTGCTCTTAGTGACTGTGGCCTATGCCTTTGACCCTCAAGACAAAATATAAAGATAACTTAAAAATGTGTGTCCTATTTTTAAAATGACATAAACCAACAAAAATCCTTGTGTCCTTGATATGGCTAAGAAGGTAAGACTTGCCTCTTTGCCCCATATTGATAGGTGCTTTTAAAACTTAAATCATAAAGAAGGGAATGGAGAGTCCCCGAGTTGCCTCAAGGCAGTGGAGGGTGAGGGTGGGAGTTTTGGCTTCCCACCACACTTGAATTATGCCTTTGCCACTTTCTAATGGAACTCATACAAAGCGTCACTTTCCTGATTGTTGTCATGGATGTGTCGCCACCAAGCTGGGTTGTTTCTAATGAAGAGGTGGTGTGTGTGAGGAGCCCAGGAGCCCCTGTGGGTGCATGCCTCCTGCCAGAGGAGCAGGAGGGGTGGTCGGGGTCAGGCAGGAGGCCTCGGGCCCAAGCTACAGACCTTGGCACAACACTTCAAGGCCTGCATAAAACTGCCTTCAGGGGTGCCTGGGTGGCTCAGTTAGTTAAGCATCCAACATTGGCTTAGGTCATGATCTCACAGTTAGTGAGTTTGAGCCACATGTCTGGCTCTGTGCTGACAGCTCAGACCCTGAAGCCTGCTTTGGATTCTGTGTCTCCTTCTCTCTCTGCACCTCCCCTGCTTGTTCTCTCTCTCTCTCTCTCTCTCTCTCTCTCTCTCTCAAAACTAAATTTAAAAAAATGAAAAATGGTACATTAGAAAAAAAAACAAACCCTGCTTTTAAAGATGCGTTCGAAGGTGCCTGCTGGTAACGTTCATAAAGCAAAGGACTTTTTCCTCCTTTGTTAGTGTATGTCTTTAGTGCATCGAAATTGGCATGAAAGTAATGAATGTGGAGTAGATAAAATGTCAATTCATCAGTGATTGTTAAAATATAAATGTGAAAATAGCCAAATGACTCCCACCTCCCTGATAAAACTGGCCACGAATTACATGGAAACTAAAAGCAAAGCCCTGTTTTATTTTGCTTTTACTGAGACTTTAAAAATGTACTTATCATCCTCATCCACAGGTTGCTTTTGGAAATAGATCCTGGCTGGTTCCTTCTCCCCCCCACCCCCACCCTTCCCGTTCTCGTTCCTTCCGTGTGAACACTCGGCCCATGGAAAGTAAAACTACATTGCTTAATCTTCCCATCAGCCTACATTTCTTTTAGCAATGTTGGTATTAAATTATAATTATTAGTAGGGATTTTGATTAAAAAATATATTGTGAAGAGTTTTGTTTGCTTCCACTCTGTGAAAAATATTCCATTTTCTAAAATTGAAGAAGATACAGAATGTGTGCATTTCATCACAGAGTTAAGATACATTTTCAGGCAAACAGTCTTTAAATATGTACATACACTCTGCCAATCAAATTTACATTTTCTGATGTTATGAAACCAGCTTTGTTAGTACCCGTGACTCTGGCTTTTAACATTGGAAGGAGAGTGGAGGATTAAGGCAGATTAGAGTGTCGGCATAACGTTTGACTCCTTGTGTTCTGTGCGCTCACGCATAAAAGTCCTCCAAATCTGGACAGTGACTGTGGTGATGTGAGCAACAGCTTGAATTTTTGCTTGGTGTGGTGCCTGGTGGGGTAATAGACGAATCGTCCACCTTCTGAATCACTGAATCGGTAACATGTGCCAGCGCTGATGTCCCCTGGGTGTGTGAGGTTTCTGGTGCTGCGGAATTGCCACTGCCTGGGAAGGTTCGACCCAGATAATCAGTGTTAGAGGAAAACATCTGTCTCCTTGCACCATGTTCCTAATAGGCGTGGATTACACCCGAGAGGCTGGAGAGTCTGCAGAAGAGAGCGCCACTTTCTGGGGTTTAGTAAGAATAAAAGCAGCACTATTACAGCTCCCATTTACTGAATCAGCCTTGTGTTCCAGGCACCATGTGAGGTGCGCTATTACCCTATCCCTGATGCATTTAAATGGCTGTCATTTCCATAGTGTTGCTTCCTGGTGCTCTGTGAACTTGTGATCTTAAGTAGAGCACGTGGGCCCTCTGGACCTAGAGGCCCACTGCTTTCAAACAGGGATGGTCTTTTACTAATGTTTGGAGGAAGGGCACTGACCTTTGTGAGATTAAAGGCACTACTGTTTTTATGGTAACGGCACATTTTTGACATTCTGGAGTCTGGAAGCACATATTCGACTTCTATCTTGGTCCTGGGTGTGACTGTCTTTAATGACTAGTGAGTTTTTTTTTTTTCACATATCAAATGTACAAGTATTTAAACGAGGGTGCCTTACATTGATGATGCTACTCTTTTTATTTTAATATTAAAATCTGGGAGTAGAGAATATGCTTTTTAATGGGATTTACAGGTACTGGTTATAGATATTTTTCCTCCTGGGAAGACGTGACATAGAAGGTTTTATTAAGCATTGCTACTTGTGGAGTGTATGTATGGGGAAGGAGAATGGGAAGAAGAATCTTAGGAATTTTCCTTATATGTTTTTCTTCTGTTCATTTCTAGTCTTTATAACCTGGCTTCCCTGGAACTGAGAGAGAATCTTCTCACATATCTTCCTGAGTGAGTCTTATGGGGAAGATAAGAGGGGATTTTGTACTAAATGAATTTCTTCATGTATCAAAAAAAAAAAAAAAAAGTATTACAATACTTTGTCACAAGGAGATTCTGTGGAAAGTTTGGGAGATGCCTGCCTTCCCTTACTAGTTTTTCCTTGGTAATATCTACTGCCATGCAATCCAAATGAGTCTTATTTTTGGAAACTAGTCCAAGTGAGGGATACTGTATTGCTCAGCATTTCTAAATACTCTCTAAGAGTTCCTTTATTTCTTTTTTTAAATAGCTCTCTTACCCAGCTGCGGAGACTAGAAGAACTTGATTTAGGAAACAATGAAATATATAATTTGGTAAGTCTGTATTAATGAGAGATTTAGATTTAATTTTGTCCTCAGATATGATCAAAATATACTTCAGGGGAGATCTGTAGGGATATATTTCCACAGACACAGCTTGGCAATACTAGAGAATGTGTTCCAGTTCACACACAGGTTGAGAATTATGTGGGGGTGGGGAGGGTCAGTATTAGATGTGATGCGTGTCAGTGGAAACTACCGGCATTCTTTTTTTTTTTTTTTTTTTTTCTTTTTTTCAACGTTTATTTATTTTTTTGGGGGACAGAGAGAGATAGAGCATGAACAGGGGAGGGGCAGAGAGAGAGGGAGACACAGAATCGGAAGCAGGCTCCAGGCTCTGAGCCATCAGCCTAGAGCCTGACGCGGGGCTCGAACTCCCGGACCGCGAGATCGTGACCTGGCTGAAGTCGGACGCTTAACCGACTGCGCCACCCAGGCGCCCCTCTTTTTTTTTTTTAAGTTTATTTATTTATTTTGAGAGAGAGAGAGCAAGCGAGCATGCGAGCGAGCACAAGTGGGGGAGGGGCAGAGAGAGAGGGAGTAAGAGAGAATCCCAAGCAAGCCCTGTGCTGTCAGAACAGAGCCCGACATGGGGCTCCATCCCATGAACCATAAGATCATGACCTGAGCTGAAATCAGGAGTTGGACACTTAACCCACTGAGCCACCCAGGTGCCTCCCACCAGCATTCTTGGTGAGTTTTGGGAGTGTTTGAAGGATGGGGGACTTGTATTGGAGAAGTACCAACTAACCTCCTCTATGGTACCCATTTATTGACTGTTGAAGTAGGATTCTTTCTGAGTGGAAGAGTAATAAACATTGGATCTTTGTTACCATAACATTATTTTTTTTGTTTCAGCCAGAATCAATTGGAGCTCTCTTACATCTAAAGGATCTCTGGTTGGATGGAAATCAACTGTCAGAATTACCTCAGGTAAGTGGTAGTTTTACATTGTTTCCTCCAAATAATAAACAACCACAACCACCACTCATGCATTCCCTGCTTCTGCATGAGATTTTCTAGAAGAGGGATCTTGAAAACCAGAAACAATGGTTGAAAAAGCACATTTGGAAAAATATATTGAGCACTCACGCTACACTGCCATAGAAAAATCAAAGCCTCAACCCATGATTTCTAAAGATAGCAAATGTATCCTTTAGTTTGTGAAGTCTGTATTTTATTTCATCCTTGCTCCCCATGTGGCCTACCTCAAGCCCAGTAAATTTGTAAATTATCAGGACCCCTGATTCTTGATGGTATCCATTTCGGCCACTCATTGTGATGTGCCAAATGCTTTGGGATGATTGTGACCACATTCTGTACTGTAATAGTTGATCTTAAAGAAATGTTAAAAGCTTTTATTTAAATTTTTTTGCAAATAATGCTTATGGTTTAGCTGGTATATCAGGGTGTTCAAGTTCCTACTATTACCAAATGTAAGAACCATGTTCCAAATGAAATGGAGTCTTACGTGGATTTCTAAATACATAGTCCCCTTGTGGAGCCCTAATAAGCAGTCTTGCCTTCTGGTTACATGAGAAAGAAATGTAAACCAACAAGTGCAGCAATAAAAAACAAGCTTTTTCCCCTTATTTAATTTAATAATTTAATTGTATTACTGAAATTTGTTCTTGGATATATCTTATAGCCAGTCTTTTTTTTTTTTTTTTTTTTTTGTTGTTGAGATAGACAGAGTGTGAGCAGGGGAGGGGCAGAGAGAGAGGGAGACACAGAATCTGAAGCAGGCTTCAGGCTCTAAGCTGTTAGCACAGAACCTGATGCGGGGCTTGAACTCCCAGACAGCAAGATCATGACCTGAGCCAAAGTCAGATCCCAACTGACTAAGCCACCCAGGCACCCCTCTTACAGCCAGTCTTTAAAGTCCGGGTATATTTCATGATGGTTTAGGTGCTGATATTTTATGTGTTTGAGAGAGAGAGAGAGAGAGAGAGAGAGAGAGAGAGAGAATCTTAAGCAGCCTTCACGCCCAGCACAGAGCCCACTGTAGGGCTTGATATCACGACTGTGAGATAATAACCTGAGCCAAAATCAAGAGTCGGACGCTTAAACTACTGAGCCACCCAGGCACCCCAAGGTGCCGATAGTTTAAAGCCAATCAGATGCTTAGGTGTCTGCTCAGTCATGTGAAGCAGGTGTGACGGGGCTGTGCACTTCATGAGGAATGCTGTATTAATGCATGGAGTCTGACACTAGGAGAAAGTACTCAGTTCTGTGGTATGGTTGTAGTTTTATAGCACTGGACTTACTATGACCGCACAACTAAGGGAAGTAAGTAACTAATTGGAGTCTGTTTTTGAGGTTTTGCTGCGTTTGAGGAAAGGAGACCGGTTAGCAACTGAAGGTTTGATTAATACAGAGATTTCTCTAGGAAATCATGCAAAATCCTGGTTGAGAGAATTCCAGTTACTTTGGGAGTCAGAGGATGGGGAATAAAAATACCATGAGGTTATCAGGAAAGTAACAGACCAGCTCTGGGACATGATGGGGAAAGAATGTATGTGTGTACATATGTGTGTAAATGATTGTGTACAAAATGCCACATCTTGAACACAAATTAGAACTCCAATGATCTTGTTGTAAATGGTTAAACATCTCATTCATCCTTCTTTAGAAACTTCTGTTGGGACACCTGGGTGGCTCAGTCAGTTAAAAATTCAACTTTGGCTCAGGTCATGAGCTTGTGATTCGTGGGTTTGAGCCCTGCATCAGGCTTTGTGCTGACAGCTTGGAACCTGTCGCTTGCTTCAGATTCTGTGTCTCCCTCTCTCTCTGTCTCTCCCCTGCTCATGCTCTGTCTCTCCTTCTCTCTCAAAAATAAATACACATTAAAATTTTTTTTAAAAAGAAACTTCTATTAAACCAGGACTCAACGCATCAGATAGTCTAAATAATCGGAATTATTTTCCTATTGTCATTTCCTATTGTCAATGCAAAACATTGTTAAGAGGAGTTAATGAAAAGGTAGAACAATGTCAAGGGTCAGGCCTGAAATCAATAGAAATGCAGTGTGGTTTCCTCCAGACAGGAATTACAGGGGCGGGTTCAGAGGATGTGTATTAGGTAGGAGAGGAACTGGAAAAAGTAGATCAGACCAAATTAAGTATAGATTGAAGGATTTGTACTCATGTAGGCATCAAGGAGCCACTAGGCATCTTAATTTTTTTAGTGGAAGGGTGGTATGATTACATGCTTAGAGCTAGCTGCGTTTCCAGGAGGGAAATGTGGAAACAACAGTCTATAGCCCAGACGTGGACAGGGAGTGTCTCACGGTTGGAGCTAACTGTCTAGGTGAGAGGGGGAATTTAATGTAGTGGCAATGGGACCGGAAAAGTGGAGGCCGTTATAAAAGAGAAAATATGTATTTTGTGAATGGAAGGTAAGATACCTCTTGAACAGAACACTGGACTCCTTGAGGTTCTTTCTCCACTCCTTGGATGGCCTGTTGTCTCTGAAAGCAGTACGCTTGCTTCTGTCTTCTGTCAATGGTGAAGGTGTCAGTGGGTCTGGAGGCCCCAGTATTGCCGGGGTGCAGTCACATTGATGTTTGTTGTAACAGGTACTACTGGTCATGGGAGATAAAAAGGAGATGGTCCCTTAACAGAGAAAATCTCAGGGTCACCCCGAATTCTAAGCTGCTTACCCAAGGGATTGATTCTAAACCTGAAGAACTGGATTCCAGACTCCTTTTGTTTTGTTTTGTTTTGTTTTTTTAATTTTTTTTCAACATTTATTTATTTTTGGGACAGAGAGAGACAGAGCATGGACGGGGGAGGGGCAGAGAGAGAGGGAGACACAGAATCGGAAACAGGCTCCAGGCTCTGAGCCATCAGCCCAGAGCCTGACGCGGGGCTCGAACTCACGGACCACGAGATCGTGACCTGGCTGAAGTCGGACGCTTAACCGACTGCGCCACCCAGGCGCCCCCCCCTTTTGTTTTTTTTAAATTATGTTACCCTACAGTCATTTGTCCTCTCTTGGTGCCAGTCTCTTCATCTGTTAAGTGAGAATGATTCCTTGCCTGCCTGAAGTTGGGGAGCTTGGCATCCCTCCCAGCTCCGTGTCTGTGATTGATACAGCTTCCCGTTTTCATTGGAAGGGGGTCTGGAAATTCACTCCAGCCTCCTCCTATAGATAAACACTAAGGAAACATCCTCAGCACTGCTTTGGGAATTGACTATGAAAAATCCCTGTAAGAAATTCCTCTGTACTGTAGCAGGGTGAAGCATGAGTCTCTTTTTCTGTGTCACTGGTGTAGGAAATAGGAAATCTGAAGAATCTGCTGTGCTTAGATGTCTCTGAAAACAGGTTGGAGAGACTTCCTGAAGAAATCAGTGGCCTGACTTCGTTAACAGATTTAGTCATTTCCCAGAACTTACTAGAAATGATTCCGGATGGCATCGGTAAGTATTGAAAGGAATTGCCTTCTAAAGATGTTGGCTGTTTTCTTGAGCCTGTGGGACTCACTCCTTTGATCCTTTGGTCACCACTCTCAGATGCTGGGGATGGGAGTCCTTTAGTCTCCTTGTTTATTTGTTCTTAAAGAAGGAATGCAAAGAATGTTCAATACAATTGAAGTTTCTCAGTATGCAGGTATTTCTGTCCTCCTGGTTTGGTAACAGTTGTACCTGTTGTTACTTCTAAGTGTGAACTCATCTATTTCACCCACATCTCCTTTCAGTGATTTCCGTGGAGATTAGTCTGAATAATAGAATATATTTCAGGCATGTGAGCAGTCACTGAGAGATTTCTCCGTGAGCACCCTAACAGTTTATGAGAAAGTAACCCTGACCTTATGCACGACCTAGGGAAGAATGGTGTGCTTGGGTTGAGCCTTTTATAGTTCTTTGAGAATAATCTTTTCCTTTAACCGTCCTATGCTGTTTCCTTTAAAAAGAAATTAGTCCAGACGTTTCCTTTACCATAAAGGCATGCAGTTCAGCTTGAGAAAATAAACGCAGAGAGGATATAAACAGACACAGACCAGGAGCTCCACCATAGCAAAGCCACTTAGAACTTGTAAGAAACTACCTTTAACCAAATAGTTAACATAGGCTTGCTGTCTTTGACCTTTTTTTTTTTTTTTTGACTTTTATTCAAAATATCAAGGGAAGTTTCTGAAAGTTTTTCAGTAATTGGAGAAGCTATATGACAGAGGACCACTTCCTTTCTGCTATTTGGTCAAGATGAAAGCAGTAAGTGATAATAGCATCTTGGCAGGAACACAGACATTGTCTTTTGCTTCAGACTGGTTGGAAAATTGATGGGGACTTTGACTCTAGGTAGAGATGTTGGGTGAGAGTGATACATGGCACCCGCAAACAGTTTGTAGGCACTGGGGACGTTTAGTTGCTTGGCATAGGAAGTAGGAGGTGTCCGATGGCTGACTTCAAGCACTTGAAAGGCTGCTGTGGAGAAGAGAGGTCAATGTGTTACATCTTCTAGTTCAGGTGAGCGCAAGGAAAAGATCTAAGAGAAATACTGGCTACAAAGTAGTTTGGGCTGCTTAGTGAAGGGATGGGAACCCTGTCAACTGAAGTGTTCAAAGAGAGGCTGCAAGACCACTTGCCAGAAAACTGTTAGGGAGACTCCGTTGGGGGGAGATCTATCGATTCAATTCAGTGTGCCTCTCCTGCCAGTGAAAACAGTTGCAAAGCCTCTGGGGACAGTGTTAGTAGGTTATTGATGATGCTAAATAAAGAGCTCAAGAATCCATTAGTTCTCCTGCCTTGCTCTGTGACCACACACAAGGCAGGTTAATTTTTTCAACATGTCCCTTTCTCTGGCTTGACGTCTCTTTTAAAATACAGGCTGTTTTCTGATTTTACTGGGGACTGTAGCATCATGCCAGCCTCTCTCAGTAGATAGTGAGGGTGTCTGCTTTGTAGCTTCATTCCCTTGAGTTATAGTTGAACATGAGAATCCAAAAGCTTTAGGCTTTCCTTCACTCAGTGGGGATTTTGAGGATGCTGTGGTCACTCCATTCTTCTTTTCCATGGCCTGCGGGCATCGCCAGAAAGTCTAGTCTTTATGCTCTGAGTGAAATACATTCAGTTCTTCATGTGGCTTTTCAAAGATTGCCATTTTCCTCTGCATACCTAGAAACACTTCATTGTAGGAATCTTCACTGAGGCATTTTCATTCATAGGTGATAGAATAAACTGTATTGTTTTTTGTTTTTGGTGAGGACGATTCTTGGAGTACAATGAAAGCCTCGCTCCTTTGTACATGATACATTTCATGTTCTTAAAGATGCATCAAGAGCTAGCTGGTTGTTTTTCTGTAAATTTTCCGGCTTTGATACAGTATTTTTATGTAATGACTTTTAAAACGATTTGTTTCTAATTGCTGACTGTTTCTGATGTTCTGATAACATTTAACTCTCAACCTTTAGTGATCTAAATGCGAATGATGTGGTTTCATAATGTGAAAAGTTGGGTGAGGAAAAAAAATGAATAAGTGTTTAAAACAAAAAAGAACAGCAGATAAGAGATACCAAGTGATGGTTAGGAAGACAGTTGTAACTAATGAGTTGAAATAATGCTTTTCCAGGAAAACTAAAGAAACTGTCTATCTTGAAAGTGGATCAGAACAGACTCACACAGTTGCCTGAAGCAGTTGGAGACTGTGAAAGCCTCACTGAATTAGTTCTTACAGAAAACCGGCTCCTGGTGAGTGTGGCTTGCACGTTCAAATGGATGCATAGAGTGTGCTTTCTATATGTCAAGACTTATATGGGTAGATTCTACTTACAATTTGGGTGGGCTACATGGAACTTTTCTCATGTTACATCTAAAAAAGGGACTTGTAAAGCAAATGCATGACATAAAGATGATTGGCGTTTAACCTGCTTCAGTGAAGAGAATGGTATTTAAGCTCCCCTTACAGAGGTTTCCAGGGAGGTGCAGGAATGAGCCACTGATGCCTCTGCCATGGTGTCCGAGGACCGCCAGAGCAAACGTTCTCTCAGGGCTCTTCGAGTAAATGGAGAGAGAGAGAGAGAGAGAGAGAGAGAGAGAGAAGGGGAGAAAACGGTGGTTGACCAGGGGGTGGGGGGTGGTTAGTGTGAGTGCTCTCTGGAGGACTGGGTGTGGGTCTGTGATCCTACCCCGCCCTAGAAATTGGGGATGGAGGTGGCTGCAAGTGCCCCTGCCTTGGGCCAGACTTCCCTTCCTACCAAGGGCAGAGCTTTGGCCTACACCACCTACCAGGGGCAGTCTCGCTTGCTCTCACTTCCTGCCGCTTCCTCTGCTTTCCATCAGGCCCTCATTTATTACTTCATCTTCTCCTTTTCCTCTTCTTTTCATCGTCTTGTTGCAGCTTTTGCTTCAGTTTACTTGCCTACCTTTCTCCCTGTATTTTATCCCTGTATTTCCTACCGTACTTACCCTTCTTCTTTTTCCTCTTCTCTTCTCCTTTTTTATAAAAAGTATAAGTAATGTTCTTGAGGTGGAAAGAGCAGAAAAAGCATGAGTGGGTAGGACACAGAGCTGGTGGGGGAGCCTGGCCACATCTCTCCTCAGGCAGCCTCCTCTGGCGGCTGTAGTGGAAGTGACCTAACCTTCCCATCCTAGTTTGTGGTTTCAGGCTTACAGATAGTAATCACAACACTTATAAAAATGGTATTCATTCACCCCTGGCTTGCATCAGAGTGTTGAAGCTCCCCCCTTCATCAGGGTACTGCCTGGCTCCTATAGTTCTCTGTGCACCCCACTCCTCCCACCCTGCTCACCTTGTTCCTGTTCCCATGCTGCTGTCTCCGTGCCACTCACGGCACCCGTGCTCAGGGTTCTTCTGATTTCCCCTAGCCATCTGGCTTCCAGTCATCCAAGCCATTCTCCCACTGTGGTTCTCCAAGGTGCAGATAGTTAAGGGATGAATCTTGAGGTGCAAATTGTTTAACACTGAGGAACATTCATTACCTCTTTGCTAGGTATTTCTCTGTTCCCAGGTCTGTCTGTCCCTTTGACTTCATTTTATTGAAACATATTCCTGTTTTAACAAATATGCAGAATATTTCATTGTACATCTTCCAAATGAGCTTTAATGTGTCTGATATTCAGGAAGAACTGCTATGTCTCTTGTTGGATGAAATTATATTCTTTAAGTCCTTGAGAAGATCTGTTTTACTGTGAGTCACGTCTCTGAAAATAAATTAATAATTAAAATGTTATTTTAACAGACCTTACCTAAGAGCATTGGAAAACTTAAGAAGTTGAGCAACTTGAATGCAGACAGAAATAAATTAGTGTCTTTACCAAAAGAGGTATGTGCTTTAAAAAAACAATAATAATTACAAAGAAATAACAGCATATATGGATCAGAAATATCAGATGTTTTAAAAGACTTAATGTGGTGCTTTTTAAATGTTACGTACTCTCATTTGTGGGCACAGAGGTGGTCGGAGGAGTTGTATCAAAGAGCAATCATCAGTAACATTAAAGAGAGTAGGTGGGTCCAGATGACTCTGAGCATTGTTGAGAAAGGTGAATTGATAGGATTTTAAGTGCCAGAAAGGGAGATTTGACGTTTCTGACTCGACATATAGAGAATGGTGACACCATTTGGGAGTTTAGCAGAGGAGGAAGTAGATGACGTTGGGTCTGAGTTTAAAGTGAAATTAAACCACTTCCTAAGACATTGGAATTATAAAGGTGGACCTTGATGCAACCTTTTTACTGGGCAGAGACTGATACTGGGCAGTGTTCATGTCCAGGTGAGAGTGAATGAACTCTTCACAAAGGCATTCACATAGAGGAATGTGAATGGGAAGCTATAGCCAGACTCTTAGGTGTTTTTGTTTGTTTGTTTGTTTGTTTGTTTTTGTTTTTGCCAATGGTCCAACCAGGAGAAGAGACCATCACCATTCACTGTGGGGAGTAGTTGTGCAGACTTAGAGGCATGTAAATTCTGGAAAGGGAGGTGGAAATGCTGAGAATGAGAAGGAAATTCAGAGCAGATGCAACAGAGAAGTATTTAGTGTGATGTTTAACAAGAAGGCTTACCTTCTATTTGGAACTAGGAGAATTTGGAGATGAGGAGTATCAAGGTTGATTTTTTTGTTAGCCGTTAGCCTGAAACCCCGTTTCAGCCACCCTTCTGTCCCCTGTCAAATGTTGGTGGGCCCCCCCCTTTTGCTAGGCCTCACATGAAAAAGTGTGGTATCGTGTGATATGATCCCTGCCCAGGCAGAGTGTCCTTCCTATTCCTGTCTCGACCCTTTCCTACATCTCCCTTGGGATGATTTTAAACCTGCCATCCCACCAACCAGAACCTGTGGGGTTCTTATTTCCCTAGGGCCCTTCTGAACTTGGTCTGGTTTCTCTTTCCTCATCTTCACACTGTATCCTCACTGTCCCAGTCATCTGTCTGGGCAAGACGGCCAACATTCCTGAGGGGAAGCATGGCAAGTATTTGTTATAAATGCGGCCATATTCTGACCCACCCTTACTGTGAGCACCAGCACTTGAATGAAACTGTTCCCCGCAGAAAGATTTAAGTACATCTCTGCTAAGCTGGACCACAAATAAGAGATTTTGCTCATCAGACATTTTGGTTTCCACCTCACAGTGATAAACCACAACACAGAGCTGATATTCTGAATGTTGATTTTACTCTTGTTGAATGGGTAATAGACCAGACCCATAGTCACGTGGCCAGAGAAGTAGGAAGGATTTAATTCTTGCTTTCTCAATGCCACATACTGTAGCCAGAGTTCTCATGTTTGTTAACTCACTGAATCTTCATAACAGGTGGGATCATGAGGGAAATTTTCTCATTTTAGAGATAAAGAAACTGAGGCCAGTGAAAACTTTTCCTTAGCAAGCCTCACATAGCTAGGAGTTGGTAGATTGGACACTAGAGATGTGTCCTGACAGTGAGCCCACTGCTTTTGCACAGGCCAAGAAAGCATGACCACTCAGGTGATACAGATTCTGTCTAGCCTGTTCATTGGTGTGCCCTTGAGTTGGTAAAGAAAGGTGAAACTATCTGTAGTGTGGACATGTTAGAAAATTAATACATTTTAGGAACACGTTCAAAGTCAGTGTCAAAGGGAGCGGTTGGAAGTTGAATGGCCATCCACAGTAAGCTTCTCCACCCAGCCTGTCTTCCCTGTCCCTCTCTTCTGGTTCTCTTTTGAAGGAACATTCTTTACAAAACTTTAACATTTTATTTGTAAAATTATTGCTATCATTTCGGCATCCGTCCTCCGTCCTCTTTACATTCTGAGAATGAAACTTGCACTCAGGGTTCAGAGATTATGCCTACCACATGCCGTGTCGTGTGTCTGTGTAAGTCTCTTAGAACAGCTTTTCACAATGTGGAAAGTGAACATGGTGTGAAAATAGTCCTGGCTTCAAAGCATTTTAGTTAGCTGTCACGTGGTATCTGTTCTCTATGAAATTGTGGTTGGTTTTCTGGCATGTAGAGTTTATAAAGGAGTAAAGTCTGTGCCCCTTCCTTCAGGTTCGAGGTAAAGCAGAGAATGTTTAAAGCAGAATCAGCTCTTTTCTGGCACAGCTTCACTAGTGACTACTGATGCAAACTCACCTCCCAGAGTAGGAAAATGCCCTGAGCCCATGTGCCTAATTCTGCTGCGGGTTACAGTTTGGTGACCCAGGAGAAATGGCTGAGTGCTTGTTGTTGACCATTGGGGCTGAGCAGCCAGACCACTCAAGTCCTCCTTACATCGAAACATGTCATGTTGGTCTGGGCAGCACCACTGCACCATGAGTCTCTGTGCAGTGAGTGTGGTAGGCCCTGTGACCGTGTGTGTGTGTGTGTGTGTGTGTGTGTGTGTGTGTGACCGGGTGGGTGACAGAGGGGATGGGCCTTGTGCACTTGATCTGCCTCCAAGCTTGATACCATTTGATCATATCCTATACTTTCCTGATTGGAGTCTTCCCTTTCAAAACTTGACTGCTTTCTCTTGAACAATGAAGTTGCATGCATGACCTATCTAAACTACAATGCTGACCGATTCAATGTATATGCCAAAAATCCATAATTGTTTTAATTGCTATTGGTCTGGTGTGCTGTGTGGTTCTTCCTATTTTTTGCCTTTCTTTAATTTGATATTATTGTATATCGTCAGTTTTGTATAGCACAGCTCCTTAGTCTTTTGCAGCATTTATTTGTATTTTGTTTTTTTCCCAAATGAGGGGAAAATGTTTGTACTGTGGGTCACAATAATAGATTCTGTTTGTGTTTTGTGGTGTTATTTGTAGTAAACATTTGCAAATCAATGAATGTCTCTTATTTTCTTAATTGTTAGCTGCTTGGAAATTTAGAAAAGTCGGGTAAACTTGTTATCTTGTAAGTATTGTTCAGACCACAGTTGCATCTCTAACTTCCATTTTGCTTTTTAAATGCATGAAGATTCAAATCGACTGACTGCTTTGTGTGTTCCTCATTGTAAAATATTGTACATTTTCCTCTAAACTCAGGTTGTTTTTTTTTTCAAAATGACTGCATGGCCTGGAACCTTATTTTGTTATGTGTTTGTCAGATTTGTTCAAACTATTCTCTCTCAAAAGAATGCTTATCTGTGAGTTACGTTTTAAGTTATTGAGAAATTCTGAAAGACGTAACGTGGCAGCTCATGTGTCTTCACTAAATTCCAGTTTGTTGCCACAATTCTCTCTCTAGTGGAAAGGCTAGATGTGCTTTATTTGCTACATGTAGCATGCTTCCGATTTTTTCAGCAACTTATTTGTGTCTTTCATTTCTCATCCTGTTGTAGAAGTATGAACGCTTCTGGGAAAAGAGGTCTCCCTAAAAAGCTCATGTTTTTGAAGAAGAGACTGTGTTACATGATCATGGGCAGACAGGGAGTTGGTTTATGTGCGATCGTGGGTATGATGAAAGAGAGCCAGCAACTTTATAACATTCCCCAGCCAAATCATACCTTTAAACAACCTGCCCCAGCTAAAGAGATCCTGGCCAGAAGAAATTGAACATGTGTCCAAGCTTAGAATCCAGTCTTTGGTCTCCATCAGGAAAAAATGAAAGTGATCTTGACTCCATCATATGTCTACAGTCACATGAGACAAGATAGGATTGGCAGATCACTCATCAGAGCTTTTTTTGCCCCTTTTTTTAAATGAGGCAATCTCTCAACATTAATTACCCATACATATTGTTGTGATTTTCATAAGTATCTGTGCTGACAGTTCATTTTTGTGGATAGTTTTCTGTGTTCTTACTACCATTTAATGTAAGCTTCCATCATATTCTGAAATTGATTATTCATAAATAAAAGAGATGAGATAAAACCTAAAAATACTAGAATAAAGTATAGTTGGCTATTGGATATCAGAATGGAGAAGGCATTCCTAAACTTGAAAGAGGAAGTAGGTTGTAAAAGAGACAACTGATTGATGTGTCTATGTGAAAATTAGATTTCTGATGGTCAAGAAGGTAAAGTCAGCCTGGGGGCAAGGGGACATTTATAACATCACAACCGAGGGAGGTCTCTCCTTACTTTGCTTGAAATCCTTCCAGATCATTGAGAAAAAAGATAGTCCCGCTAGGAAAAAAGCAGACAAAAATAAAAGCAAAGAACCCATCATAAGAAACAATAAGTGATTCAGAGAATTAAAAATAGAAATGGCTATGCACGTGAAAAAATTTTTAGCCTCATCACTATTCACAGAAATGTTAGTGGAAGCTTTTTGACCTATCTTATTTCAAGATTAAAAAAAATAATAAGGATACTAAATGTTGGTGAGGGCATGGGAAAATGTATATTGTCCTAGAAGAATAACTTATTACAGGTTCCCTGGAAGGGAGTAAAGTAATAGGAAAACCTTTAAGAGTATTCATACCCATTGATTCTGGAATGCTACTTCTAGGGCTTTGCCCTAAGAAAACAATTATGGACACACATTAAAATCACGCCCAAGAAGATTTCTCACATACGTAGAGGCTCACAGGTGACATGTGCCACATCAAGCACGTACAGGGTCAGCTAACCTGTGCCAGGCGCTGTGTTGAGGGATTTCCTGCATATTTTTGTCTGATTTTCACAGCAGTTCTATGAAGTGTGGGTGAATCGTGATCCACATCCAAGAGACTGTGAAAGTGAGACTCAGTGTAAGGAACTCACCCAAGGTTACACGGGGAAGAAATGGCAGAACCAACTAGCCATGTCTAATGTGGGAGCTTTGTGCAGTGATCTGTGAGACTGCTGGAGAATGAAATACTTACGTAATCAGTAAAAATCCTTTTAGAAGCATAATGACGTGGGAAGACGTTCTTGGTGTCATATGTAAACTGAGGTGCTGAAGATCGAGCGTTGGTCCTAATTTTGTTGAAGTGTATATACATAATCAAGTATATGGCAATACTACTAAAAGATTATACTTCAAAATGTTCATACTGATTGTCCCTTTGTGATAGAATTTGATCTAAGTTATTTTTTTTCATTGTGCTTTTGTGTGTGTGTGTGTGTGTGTGTGTGTGTGTGTATGGTTTTTATTTTCCAGTCAACGTAACTTACTGTTTTATAATTAGAAAAGAAGAATGCCATAGCTATTAGTGGATATTTTGATGTCAGTGGCCCAATAATTCAGGAAGTCCCAAAGCCACATGATTTCCAAAATATTTATGAAATAGGAACATTAAAATAATATGCCACAGATGATGATGGGAAAGATAAAAACAGTCTTTGGTTTCTAAATTACGCATATTATTACAGCTCAAATTATATTTTGACCAGATTTTGCTTATTGTACATTTTCCTTTTTGCCAGTGAAATGTGGGTTCCATTCTGTTACATAGAATGTTAACAGGCAGATACTGAAGGAAAATGAAAGTTTCTTCACACTTAGGGCAGGCATTCAGAAAGCAGAATATAGGTAGACCAAGGGTGACTAATAGAGGCTTTCACTTTGAATCTCTGAATGTGATTATCTCCTCTAGAGTAATGTCACCTGTAGGTAGTAGTTAATACGTAGTGAAGGCTGACCTGGCTAAAGGTTTGCTTGGTGAAGTGCAGGTCCCATCTCCTTCAGATGGATTATATCGGATCCAAACAGGGAAGGAAAATATCTGCAGTTAAGGGACACGAAACAGCGAAACAGAGGTTCTCAGCTACATTCTGTAGTTCTCCAAGTCCAACCCCTTGTATTCTGGGAAGGTACTATTATGTGGTTTGAGGAAGTTTAAAAATACCAGCTTCCTACGTAACTGGTAATAAGTTATTTAAACAGTGACCCTGCTTCCCAGAATTCCTCAGTGACACAGGCATTTCATCCCAGTGACCACTAAGGACCCTGTAAACTCTGCCTCCTGAGCCCAAGAGAGAAAGCAGAAATACATATGAACAATATGTATAACGCAATACTGAGCTCATGTTAGTGCTTCACTGGCATTGCAGTCATGGTGTATTTATCACGGTGACATTTTGTCGCTGTGGTGCGTGCTTGGGGGAGAGAGTTTGAAGCTCAAGTGTGTTCTGGGGAGAGCTCACCAGCATCGGTACACTTCCAGCAACTTAGTACGTCGGTGTTGTCTGCACTCGCTATTTGGATCTGGGGCTTTCGCTTCTTGAAAAGACCGTAACGCTCATGTTTATTTGCCAGCCACATTTACTAGTCCAGGTTCTATGATAGGTGCTAAATTTTATTTGTAGTTTCATTCAGTTTAGCCCTGATTGTTACTTTTGGTTAAAGACCACAGAACACATGACTGAAGCTAGATTCCAGCCCAGGTCTGTGTGATCTCAAAGCATCCACTCCATGGCACCATAGACTAAGGTCTATAAAGAACTGTGCCTTTTGAGTTATGGTTTTTACTGCTTAACAATTTTTTCTAAAAGCCAAAGGTTCGTGGCATGCCTTCCTGGCTGATTTGGAAAGAGGTCTCTGTGTGACTGTTTGCCTGGGACAGCATGTGCCTCTGAGGGTGATGAAGGCATCCCCAGCACGCTCTGCAATAACACTTGTTCTTTGTTGGCATTGTTTTCTGAAAACCTTAGACAATAGAGATCAGGAGGTCACTCTGCCCGCCGTGATGACCCAGAGTGCCTAGAAGGCTCTTGAATACAATTGCTTTCCACCCCTTGAGGTCTCAAATGGGTATAAGATTAGAATGGGACAGGAAAAAGAGAAAAATAAATAAATGAGACTATAAGCACAGGAGACAGCTCCCACACTCCAGTGGAAGTTGACACTATTTCCCCCCAAATACTTGAGTGTTTACTTGTCCAAAACTTTTAATTGCTCTAACAACGATTAGAGCCCTCTCTGACCCATTGCAATTAATTAATTTTTGTAACAGACAATATATGTACATGGTACAGATTGAAAACGTTCACATGGTGTAGTATTAGGGCCCCCAAACAGATATCCTACAGGTGGCTGGAGCAGTGGACAGCTTCATGACAAAGCGTCCCAAATTATGATCAGTTTCAGCTCTGTACACTGCTCCAGGAGTTTTATTTTGCCACTGTGAGGGTTGTGTATGTGAATAACTGATATCATCTGCCTTGGCTCCCTGCAGTATGGACAAATCTTATGTCTTCAAAGCCAGGCCAGGATCGTAAGGTTGAGGGGTGTCCAGCCTCAGCCTCCAGCTGATCTGGAAGACCTTCCACATGGCATACAGGCCCACCGCTGACCCCAGTGCAGATACCCCTCCACATGGAGCAGGGCCACGGGGGATTCCCTTCCATGAGGGGCTTGGGTATTCCTGCCCATGAGTAGATCTCTTTTGGGCTCATCTCAGTTTATCAGAGAGAATCTAATCATGTCAATCCTCAGAAGATTCACAGTTTTGAATCCTTGCATGGTATTCCTGGGCATCTGAGTAAAACTGATGATTGATTCCCTTCCTCAAGGGAGGGAAGAATGCCAAGCCCCTCAAAGATCCTGTTGCACCCCTCTTTTAGGACATGATATGGGGGCCCTATATTTATAGAAGCTAAGAGAGGACACTCTAGTGTTTTCTAGAGAAAACGAGTTGTTTGGCTTTCATTGCTACACATAGAAGCAGGCACTAACTTTAAGCAGCAGCCTTTCACTAGTTAGGAAACAAACATTAACTGTATAAACATGTCTAAATGAGAAACGTTGGTAGGTAGATGGGATGGGTACGGTACTTGCCAAGCACCCTGGTTATATGTACATGCACAAATTAAACAGCTTGGTGAAACCATCTGTCAGAGGGCCTGTATAGACCATAATTACGAAAGAAATGCAGAGAGTGCTGTATTGGTGTGGACCGGTGGGTTTTGGGAAGACATGATGATGTAGAGGATGTTTAGCTAATATTGGATGATTGATAAGATTTAGAAGGACAGAAAAAATAAGAACATTTCTCTAGGAAAACAGTGGGACCCAAATGATGGATTTTATTTTTATTTTGTTATTTTTAAAAATTATTTATTTTGAGAGAGAGAGAAAGTGTGAGAGAGTGCAAGCAGGGGAGGGACAGAGGGACACAGAGAGCAAGTAGGGGAGGGGCTGAGAGAGAGGGAGAGAGAGAATTCCAAGCAGAATCCACACTTGTCAGCACAGAGCCCTACACAGGGCTCAATCCCATGAACCGTGAGATTATGACCTGAGCCAAAATCAAGAGTCAGATGCTTAACTGACTGAGCCCTCCAGGTGCCCCTAAAATGCTGTATTTTAGAGGACAGTGAAAGCACCAGTTTTGCTGGGATGGGAAATGTGAACACTGAGAAAGAATGGGGACAAACTAAAAGTCTTTCCACATATCTGGGTGTTTTCCATTTTAGACGGATTTTCATGTTTCCTTATGTTTATTTTTCTTTTACATCCACTATGGTTAAATACTGTGGTTAAATGTATTATCTCAAAATCTTTATATGAACTCCTAAGGGAGTTAGATTAGATTATTCATGAAGATAATTATGTAGCAATTTCATAAATATGCCTTCTTCTCTTTAAGGTACATACATACACACAACACATGTCATAGGAAAGGGCATAAGATGTGTTCAGATATCACTGAAGATGCAAGTCTCTTGCCCCTCCTCAAGTGGGAGGCTGTGGAGTATTTTTCCATGTGTTCGAGAGACATCAATAGGTTCCTTCATGAGCCTTTTCTTGTAGCCTCCCTGGGTGAGGATAGCGAGTACAGGGAGAATGTAGTTCTGTATGGAGTCCTGAATGTTGCTGTGTCTGAGATCAAGTTGTGTTTCCACCCTCTTGGTCCAGCTTTCCTGACCATAGGAACCAGAGCCAATTTGTTCAAGAGGATGATTGAATTCTTTTGTGTTTGTGTTCTTTTTTTGAAGACTAGATCCAAGCAAAGCTCAGTTACCTTTGAATCGCTTACTTTAAAAATAAATGGTAATCAAATTTGGTGTGGATACAGATAGTGATACACTTCTACCCACATTAGTTTTACCAGATTAATGTATGTATTTACCAAATTCAATTTTTGCTAAAATAGTGTTAATTTTGCAGTTGTCAAAGGAAAACGAAAAATGAATTTACCAAATTAAGTTGTGACTAACCGAAAGCTATTAAAAGATGTATGGTGCAGATTAGTGTACTGTGTCATCTATCAGATGTCTTTTTTTCCCCCTCCCTCCCTTCCTCTCTTTCTTTCTCTCTCTCTCTCTCTCTTTCTGTTTCTTAAATGAACTGGAACACTGGGAATACTAAATTTAATATAATGGGCAGGTCTTCAGAGGGGTGTATATGGATCATCCTTGGCCTTATTTTTGAAACTTAGAATTTCCAGTCTCCCATATTACCGAACAATAATTGTCTGGACCTGTGTGGCTTAGTTAACATATTTAAAAGACGCAGTTGCGTTAGATAGCAGTGGAAAATGACTTGCATTTCAGAGTGTAAGTTTTGAACTGTCCTGTTTCTTTTCGTGATTTAATTTAGACTCTCTGAGTTTCATGTATTGCAGAGATTTTTAGGACCTTATTGGACTACCTAGTACTTTGTATGATTTAAATTAATCATAGTTGGTCATCAGTGTCATTTTATGCATCCTTCTCATGCCATTTGATAAACAAGATACTCCACTCACACCACCATCTTCCAAAAAAACCTGGAAAAAAAGCCTGTATTTTCTTTCTCATTGTAGATTGGCGGGTGCTGCAGCCTCACCGTGTTCTGTGTGCGTGACAATAGACTGACTCGGATACCTGCAGAGGTGTCCCAGGCAACAGAGCTTCATGTCCTAGATGTGGCAGGGAACAGGTAAGCATGTCCTGGTTTGCTTTATTTGAGAAAAAGAACCAAATGTTCATGCACCCCAACCTTTGCCATCTTGCCTTTGCACCGTCTTCTAGAATATATACCGATGAGTCGAATGACCCAGGGCCCAGGAAGTTGTTAGTCTGAGAGCAGGGACAGTGGATCATTGGACAGATGAGGGACAGCCTAAGTGTGGGGCACTTTGAAGTTGAAGTGGACACTTTTGTGGAAATGCTTCTCAGAACAGCAGTATGGTGATGTAAGGGAAACAGCACTGAGACCTGGGATACTTGGGTTTTACTTCAGCTTTTATAGCTAGCTTTTGTACGTCATCATGAGCCTCTGAGTTTCCTCATCTGAAGAATGAGCTTGAATGAGTTTGAATGAGATTTGAACCAGGGATCTTGATGTGCTCTGCTGGTGATTCTGAGCCTCCTGAAATTGTAAATAAAATTGTATCCAGGGATGCTTTTCCGGCCAAAGGATAACACAGCTAATGTCAGAATCACCAAGTGATCCATCGTCTGTGATAAAGTGAAGAGCCACCTGACGAGTGTCCCCAAGGTCACAGCAGTGCATTTCTCAAGTTCTGGGGTCAGAGGTCATGGTGGACTGCTCACTGGTTTCTGGAATATGCCTTCTCTTCACCTTTGTAAAATACAGATTTGTTTCAGTCATTCTGTACTAGTTTCATCACCTTGGATGGTACACGTGCTTTCTTTCCCCCGAGCCTAGACCAGCTACTCTTTCTAGCTGGGACCCCCTTCTCTGGCTCCCACTTGTATCCCTCATCGCTCATGCTTTCATTTTCACCAGGGAGCCTTCTTCTCTTGGAGCCTGCTTTTTTTTTTTTTTTTTTCAATTCTCCCTAACATAGCACTCAGCACCGTATGATAAATGTGTGTGTAACCATCTAAACCTAACAGCGCCTGAAGTTAAATGTGGCACCTGTGTCACTGTGCCATTTATCCCTGCACAGTGCCTGGTACTTACAATAAAAGCCTGGTAAATTCTTGTCGCCCAAATGAAAATGTTAAAAATGTTAGTTTTGTAGAGTGAAGAGTAGGCCACTGCGAAATGCCTTGTGTCACAGGCTTCATCACCAAAGGAATTTAAAAAATGCTTTTGAGTATTACATAGTTAGATGGGAGAAAAAGTGCTCAGCCAGGGGAAAATGATCACTGATTCTGAATGGTAGATAGCAGCAGTCTGAAGAGTGTTTGGAGGATGGTGTGCTAAGTGCTGATTAGCTAGTCACTGAGGTCAGGCACAAGCCACTATTTTTCATTCTGGCTAATCCATTGTAGATAATGGTGCTAATAAATTACAGGACACAGTAGGCCTCAGGGAATGCTCACCGTTTTCAAGTTAAGGCTTTCAGGACATCTTGATAGATTCTTAAGACCACTGACCGGTTACTGGAGACTTGGGATTAATTTGAGTTGAATGTTGACTTTCTGCTGGACTGAGTCCCACGCACAGTGTAGAGCTTGGGAAGGGTGGTTCTTCCCCCCCCTCCAGCAGCAGGAACTCGGTGACTCCAAACCTTTCCGGATTCTTGTCACGCTGGCGAGCCTGAATTTACATCGCTAATTCTTGAGCAGAATGATGGCTCTGATGTCTAAAAATTGCTCTTCACAGGAGTGAAGGCTCTATTCTCTAGTTCTCAGGAGGGAAAGTTAAATTTTTATTATGTTTGGGCTGGGGTGGAGAAAACCTCATTAAAAAGTGCACTTACATAGCTGTCGGCTGAGTCAGTGAAGTGTGTCTTTTAGCCCATGTATATATGGATTCATAACCAAATTTTAAACCTATTAAAATATTTAATTACTACTTATTTTAAGTATTAGTATAGAAACTAATAAAAAAAAAAGGCTACAATGTCAGCTTTTTAGCTTGCAGAAACGTTACACCATGGGAAATCCTGCCACATAGGACAGAAGTTTTTGCCTCTGCTCTCAAGCATATAAAAAAGCAAATGGCACAGAGACTGCATGTTAGTTTCCACAAACTTTCTTTGACAAGTTTGATGGAATAACTATAAAATGCCACTGGGAAACTAAGTATCCAATCTTGTACAGTAACAGAGAAGATGTCTTTTATCATCAGCTACCCATGGACACAGAATACACATTTCCTTAATTCTTACTCTTTCCCACAGGACTGTCCACCAACTACACAATACCTCTGGTATTTTGAGGATCTCTGAGGAAGAATAGTAAAATACTAGAAACAGTGGAGGTCAATGGGGGAATAGTTTGTACCTTTGAATTTTATAATCCAAAAAATTAAATTTAAAAATACTAAAACAGGGGTACCTGGGGTACCTTTGGCTCAAGTCATAATCTCACGGTTTGTGGGTTCAAGCCCCATGTCGGGCTCTGTGCTGACAGCTCAGAGCCTGGAACCTGCTTTGGGTTCTGTCTCCCAATCTCTTTCTCTCTCTGCCCCTGCCCTGCTCACGTTCTGTCTCTCTCTCTCAAAATAAATAAACATTAAAAAATTCAAAAATACTAAAACATTACCTCACAGTTGTTAGAATGGCTGTTATCAATAAGACAAGAGGTAACAAGTGTTGGTAAGGACTTGGAGACAGGGGAACCCTCTTGCTCCATTGATGGGAATGCAGATTGGTGCAGCCACTAGGGAAGGCAGTGTGGAGGTTCCTCAAAACATAGAGGAACTACCCTATGATCTGGCCATCCCATTCTGATGTATGTCCAAGGGAAATGAAAACGGGATATCGAAGACATATCTGCACCCCCATGTTCATTGCAGCATGAGTCACAGTAGCCAAGATATGGAACCAACCTAAACACTGTCAGCAGATGAATGGATAAAGAAGTGAGAAGGAAGGAAATCATGCTATTTATGACATGGATGGACCTTGAGGGCGTTATGCTAAGTGAAATAAGTCAGACAGAAAAAGACAAATACTATATGATCTCACATGTGAAATCTAAAAACAGCTGAACTCATAGAAATAGAGAGTAGCATGGAGGTCACCAGAGGCTAGGGGTAGGGGAGGAAGGGAGGTGTTGATAAGTGGGTACAAATTCCCAGTTATAAGATGAATAATTTCTGGGGACCTGATGTCTATCATCGGGACTGCATTTAATAATACTGTATTACATCCTTGAAAGTTGCTAAGAGAGCAGATCTTAAATGTTCTCGCCACACGCACACGCACACAAGGTGGTAGTTATGCGACTGGATGGAGGTGTTAATTAACCCTACTGTGGTAAGTCCCTGGGGAATATATGAGTGTATCAAATCATCCCAGGTACACCTTAAAGTTTCACAGTGTTCATGGCAATTATAGCTCAGTAAAGCTGGGAAGAAATATTAAAAGACAAAACACAACACGGCAGTGTGGTTATACCGTGGAGTACTAAGCACTTAAAAGGATGAGATGATCTCTCTGTGTAGTGACACAGGAGGCCCATGGTACTGAGTAAAAAGAGCAACTGTTGGGCATACGTAGGGAAAGCCAAGGGCTTTCCCTTTAGATATTTCAGTTACATTTTCCTACCGATTATGTTCTATGTATCTTTAAACATTTTTGGAAACTCTGCTTAAAACTAAAAATTCCAGCAGGAGGTAAAAGATGAAGCATTCCATTGTAAGACGTATGCAACGATAGGTTAAGTCAATATTAAATTAACCAGTCTAGCCATGTTTAGTTGTCAAATAAACTTGACAGTGCAGTCGCTACAGTAGTGCAGAGATAGGGAAGGTCACTTCAGGTTGATTGGTCGTGGATTTAACTGGAAATGAGAGGCTTGGCTCATGGTGTGGTTATGCGTTTGCTGTAGTCCTTGTACCATTGATGTAAATAATAACCACAGACTTTTTATTTTGGGGGGATGGGGTCCTAAATAAAACACAGAGATGTGGACAAATAGGACAGTGGCTTCTTGTGTTGATTCTGCGGAGTACAGAAGGTACCAGAATAAACCAAAAATGTATTATTAACTCCTCTGGAAAGCAAGAATACACACACACACACACACACACACACACACACACACACACACACAGATGGGGCAGGGTGTGAGGATCTCTAAAAAAGAGCTTTTTTCTTTTTCTTTTTCTTTTTAAAAAAGTTTTTTTTTAACGTTTATTTATTTTTGAGAGACAGAGACAGAGCACAAGCAGGGGAGGGGCAGAGAGAGAGGGAGACACAGAACCCAAAGCAGGCTCCAGGCTCTGAGCTGCCAGCACAGACCCTGACATGGGGCTCAAACTCATGAGCTGTGAGATTATGACCTGAGCCCAAGTTGCCGCTTAATGGACTGAGCCACCCAGGTGCCCCCTTTTTTTCCTTTTTTGTCTTTGACACTCTGAAACACCCTCCCTGGGACGCTTGCCAACGAGCTCATGTGTGGTGTGTGCTCGGCTGGCAACAGCCATGTTCAAGCTGGCACTCTGATATTTCACAGGGAAATTGGTGTTCTAGACAAGTCACTAATCTTACATGGCTTGGTTCAATGTCATTATTAAGATCTGTTATTGTAGAGTCTAGTCATTTATTTCAGCTTTTACCATGATTTGTCATCCTTACAAGCTGTTATTTATTATTGATGCTCTGTTTAGCCTTTTATTTATACCTTTGGTTTAGTACTTAGCTGCAAAGCCAGTTATTCTTCTAAGAAGGTACAATGACCAGGGGCTCCAGGGGCTCCAGGATCCAGCTTTGGCTCAGGTCATGATCTCATAGTTTGTAAGTTCAAGCCCTGCATTGGGCTCGCTGCTGTCAGCACAGAGCCTGCTTCAGATCCTCTGTCCCCCCCCCCCTCTCTGCCACTCCCCCACTTATACTCTATTTCTCAAAACAAACAAACAAAACAAACATTAATAAAAAGGTATGATGACCATGTTTGAGTATCTGTGTTTTGTGCCAGTTTTAAAATCTTAATTTTTTTTTCCTTTATGCCCTCATGATTAAGAAATTTAGAGGCACTAACTGTAGATATCGTGCCTAGACTCTAAAACTTGAAACATTTCTAAAGAAGTAGGAACAGACATTCAAAAGAATTATCCTTTTGTTAGTAGTAAAATGAAAGACTTTGAGGTATTTGAAGCTTTCACAGTATGTTAGGGTAGTCTTAAAATCCCTGTCACCAGGCCAGGCAAATACATGTCTCTTGTCTTTAACTTCCTTGCATTTGAGTGTATGTGTGACAGCCTTTGGGCAGAGGCAAGAATAATTTGTTGTATAAGCAGAAGAGATTTCACTTTCTATCTCCTTCATAGACCCAGCACCTCAAGACAGTAAGTAGAGCTGTAAAGCCTCTGCTTCCTTGGATCCCCTTGGGCATCCTTCATGGTATAAGCCCATCACTGCCCTTGGTGGATTCT
Source organism: Prionailurus viverrinus (assembly GCF_022837055.1). Taxonomy (NCBI): domain Eukaryota; kingdom Metazoa; phylum Chordata; class Mammalia; order Carnivora; family Felidae; genus Prionailurus; species Prionailurus viverrinus. The sequence continues at coordinate 51,501,476 of NC_062565.1, forward strand.
GGGATTTAAAAGTACGTATTTCTTTCTCAGTCAGTTTGGCCCTTATTAGTGAAATTTTGTAGTGTACAATACATAGAGACTTTTTTTTAATGTCTGTTTTTGAGAGGGGGAGAGAGCGAGTAAGCAAGGGAGGGGCAGAGAGAGAGGGAGACAGAGAATCTGAAGCAGGCTGCATGCTGTCAGAGCACGGCCTGGTGCGGGGCTCAAACCCACAAGCTGGGAGACCATGACCTGAGCCGAAGATGGACACTCAACCAACTGAGCCCCCCAGGCGCCCCATTCATGGGTACTTTAACGTAAGCAGATCTCATGGATGCATTGACACTGAGGTACAATTCCACTGACTCAGTACTGCACCCAGTACATACGTGTGGGATGGACCAGCCTTTGCTGGACTAATTGTTAGGAAAAGAAACTATATTGTTGCCTGCATGACTAGTATATTGTAAATATCATGTGAAATACATTTTTCTTGTGAAAAGTTTGTCAATAATACATTCGTTGTTAACACTCTCGATGCACTCTTTGATCATTTTCACTTCATTTGTTAAAATAACTTAACCAGTCTGTGCTTACATTTTATTTAGATAGTTTTATAATATTGGAGTGCAACTTGTCTTCATATCTCTACGTAGAGTTCACATTAATTTTCCATAAGCCTGTCAATTCAGAATGGCGTCTATGTCTGAAAATGCAGCATTAATCTGTTGGCAAGATGTGTAGGTAGATCCCCCACATGTGTTAACTGGAGATAGGTGTGCAATATCATAAAAGAAAGAACCCCAGCAATATATGCTGTCATAGAATTTCTGATGGTATTACTGAGCCAGGGATTTCTTTTAAGAAAATGTTCCTCATCTTGGAGTCCTCAGAATGCAGTCACCTCATTATTGTCCAGCTTATGAAGACCCTGCCAAGATTGTAATTTAATACATAGAGACATCCTCAGAGTAAAAATACCTTATCAAATACAACCTTAGCTTCTTTGCACCTGAAGTTTCTGGTACCTAACAGAGGTTTGGTTATTTTCATCATGCACCAGTAGGCGTGTGTAAAGCATTGGTTTTCACTAAAGCAGCTTTTTCACCCCTCACACTGTTAGCGTCTTAGGCCTGATAATTCTCTGTTGTCAGGGCTGTCCTGTGCATTGTGAGATGTATAGCAATATCCTCGGCCTCTACCCTCTAGATGCCAGCAGCACCTCCCAAAAATGTCTGCAGACGCTGCTAGCTATCCCTAGGGGCAGAAGCGCCCCTGGTTAAGAACCACTGCACTAAAGTAATCTTTGGCAAGTACCAAGTACGTATGATTCCTGGTGCGGATCTTTGCTAAATAGAGTTAATTGAGTGTAGACACTGTGTCAGATATTTGTGTGAACATAAATATAAAATTAATCTTCAGGTGTCACATTACAATTTTTAAAGTGCTTTAATATATACGATCTCATTTGAAACTGAAACAATGTGAAGTGGACATTAATTATCACATAGGAGTCTGGGAAGTGGGAGCTTCTAGAAACTGGAAGACATATGTTTGAAATGGATACCTAAAAATAAGCTCCCTAGAGGAATGCAATCCAAGCGAAAAACTTTTTAATCTTTATTTGAATTGCCACTTAAACTCTTCAACATCCCAGGCATCTGCTTCCTGTCGTCTTGATTTGCCAGGTGCTACTGGAAACAGGTAATCGTCCGTGAGGCTGTTGCCATTGACTCAGTAAAAACTGCTGCTTCTGGGTTCTTCCACAATTACTCTGGCTTTTTGTCTCTTTAAATCGAAACCTCCTAGTGCAAGACTTGACTCATGTGTTCTGTAATTTCCTCATGTTTTGCCCCATGGCCAGAGGTGCTAATAAGAGAGATGACGGCAGAAGAGGGAAGCCCAGTGACTGAACTGAGCAGTCTGCTCACAAAGAATACGTCAAGGATCTTATTATAAATTAAAAAAAAATTTTTTTTAACGTTTATTTATTTTTGAGACAGAGAGAGACAGAGCATGAATGGGGGGAGGGGCAGAGAGAGAAGGAGACACAGAATTGGAAGCAGGCTCCAGGCTCCGAGCCATCAGCCCAGAGCCCGACGCGGGGCTCGAACTCACGGACCGCAAGATCGTGACCTGAGCTGAAGTCGGACGCTTAACCGACTGTGCCACCCAGGCGCCCCAAGGATCTTACTATAAACATTAACATCTTGTTCCATGTTGAACCCGATCCCAGGAGGTTCTTTGTAATGTTTTTATTCAGTCTGTATTGACAGGAATTGATGTCATTATAAAATCTGAGACCCTGATGTCTGCTTTTGTTTTAAATTAGGCTATTACATCTGCCTTTATCCCTGACCGCCTTGAAGCTGAAGGCTCTGTGGTTGTCGGACAACCAGTCCCAGCCTCTGCTCACGTTCCAGACGGACACAGATCACGCCACAGGAGAGAAGATTTTGACCTGTGTCTTGCTTCCTCAGCTGCCTTCTGAACCTACTTGCCAAGGTGAATTTAAGGACAATAATCACATGGCCACATGCTCCTACTAACAGGAACAGAAGCTAATATCTATCTATACGACCTCTTACTCCCACAGGCATCTGTAACTTGTCTAAGATACTCCTCGGACCAGCCTGGGTGAGGTCACTGGGGGTCTCCTCTGGGAACGCTCCTCTGCACCTTTGCAGAAAACGTACCCCTCACACCTGCTTATCATATCTGAAATTCCTTAAACAGCCTTTTGGGTTTGAACTGTGGATAAAGCTGAAAATACAGATACTTTTTAAAAAGTTAACAGAGTCCCTTAAAATCCAAACTGATGGTTTAGAGGATTAGTACTGAACACCAATGTGGAACAGCGTTGCAGGCATTCTGTTGTTTTGAGTCATTGTTCCTTTGTTTTGTAAATTACGTGTGGTTTTAAAAAATATTCATAATAACATCAAATTGCTATAAAAATCATTTTCTGAGAGCTGGTTTTTATAAAAGAGACCTAGAGTGCTCTGGGAGAACAGGAGTCCCCTAAGTGGAAAGGCCCCAAAGCGTCTTGCCAATCCCAGCCTTGTTAGAAGAGCTTTTAAGACCCCAGGGGAGGGGCGCCTGGGTGGCTCAGTCGGTTGAACGTCCGACTTCGGCTCAGGTCGCGATCTAGCGGTCCGTGAGTTCGAGCCCCGCATCAGGCTCTGGGCTGATGGCTCAGAGCCTGGAGCCTGCTTCCGATTCTGTGTCTCCCTCTCTCTCTCTGCCCCTCCCCCGTTCATGCTCTGTCTCTCTGTCTCAAAAATAAATAAATGTTAAAAAAAAAATTAAAAAAAAAAAATTAAAAAAAAAAAAAAAAAGACCCCAGGGGAAAAACAAGGCAGAAAGTGTTACTGAGGGAAGTACTGGTGTCCCAAAGTCAGTGTATAGAAAAGAATTGTGAGAAAGGATTCTTCTACAAATTATGATGACATTCTCTAATGAAATATTAAGCCTTAATTTAACAGATCTTTTATATGATCTCAGATTGAATCATGCATCATTGAAAAGAAAGGGCAACCCTGTCCCAGACTTTTTTCTTTTCGTTTAAATTTTTTTTAAATACTGCATAGTAGTTACCAGTCACATGAACCGGCTTCCCAACTAATGTCGTCTTTGTCGTGACAGAGAACCTGCCTCGCTGTGGGGCTCTGGAAAGCTTGGTGAATGATGTCTCCGATGAGGCCTGGAATGAGCGTGCCGTGAACAGAGTCAGTGCAATCCGATTTTTGGAAGACGAGAAAGACGAAGAAGACAATGAAACGGTATGGAGGTGGAAATTGATGGCCTACCTGGAAAATAAGGATTTCTTTTAATTTCCAATTGACTGTTCTCCGCTTTGCCTTCAGCATGTTAAAAAAAAAAAAAAATTAGAAGGCAAAACTAGATACTTCTAGGTACCGATTCACCAAATGTATGTAAAGCAAATGGAACTCTGTTTTTTGTTTGTTTGTTTGAATAGTGTATACTCTTTTTCTTTATTTGTGATAGCTTCCCTTCTTGCCTGCAGTAAATTGATGGGGAATTTTTTCTGTGTCTGTTGTTCTCGGTGAAGGAAGTCTCCTCCCCACGCCCGTTTATAGGTGTACCACATTGACTCCCTTCACATCTCGCAGTGTGACTTAGCTTGCCTTCTGTGGAGCCATGCTTCTGTGTCTTCTTCATGTAACCATTCTTCTCTTCACCTTTAGGCAGAGTGCTTGTGATATTAGTTGGGTTAATTTACTAGTTTTCATCCAAAAATCAAGAAGAGATCTGAAAGTACTACTTAGCCTTACTCCATTCACACTTGAAAATGTCTCTCAGGCAGCTGACATCTCCAGGAGTCAGTGACAACTCTCGAAATCTTACTACAAGTTGACTTTGGCTTAAACTCCTTGCACTAATTGAGATTTTCATAAGCAGAGCTGAGAGGGAGTACCTGCAGCCCCCAAAGCAATGTGTGGTTTTTAAATTACTGTCTGTAGTCTTTGTTATTCCAGCTGTCACCGAATGGGACTTCATCCATTTACAGTAGTGGATTACAAAGTAGGAATTAGTCATGAAAAAATAACTTGAGCAGAAATGACTCCTCATAGCTGATTCCTCCTGCCTTGTTGGAGGGGGATGATTTCACCCGCTCCTTCATGGCCACAACAGTGCCCTGGCAGTTTTGTGTTAACGTACTTTAGGCTCCTCCTGAAACTCCTTGGACAGTCCATTTAAAAGATACAGATACTGTTTTATGAGCCAGAGGGCATGTAACATGTCAAATAATACATTTTTTTAAAGATTGCCCCTGCCATATCACTTCACTTCCAGCACCGTGGCCTTTATTAGAAGACTGAACTCCAGTAGGTGACGTAAATAACACACACAGCAGCGGAATAAGAAAAGAAGCCCTTCTGTCTGTCTGTGTCTGTCTCTCTGTCTGTCTGTCTGTGTCTCTCTCTCTCTCTCTCTCTCTCTCTCTTTCTCTTTCCTTTTCCTTCCACTTCTATGCCTCCAGGGTTGAAAGAAGTCAGAACCACTTGGGGTAATAGGACATTTCAGGGATTTTAAGTTTTTGACCCCTTTATCTTCTTCTTTCTCCGCACCCCACACTAACATCTTAATCTTTTTTTTCTTGTTGTTCATTGAACTTTATTTTCATATTACACTAATTTCACATTTTACAAAGTACCCTTTTATTGTGAAAGTAATCCTTCAGTCTTGACTAGACCAGTCCCGTGCCACGTTCATGTTCCCTTAAGTGCTTACTGGTAAGCAGCCGATAAACACTCGTGGGGCAGGAGGAGGTGCTCCCGCCCACTCTAACTCATAGCTCCTCAGAGGTAAGGAGGCCACTGCCTCCCAGCCGCCTGCTGGAAAGAGTAAAGGCATAAAAGCAAAACATTCACTCCCCTGTTTGTTTGCAGAGAACACTTCTGAGGCGAGCCACTCCACACCCTGGGGAGCTAAAGAATATGAAAAAGACAGTGGAGAATTTACGGAACGACCGGAATGCTGCTAAAGGACTGGATTCAAACAAGAACGAGGTCAATCACACCATTGACCGAGTGACCACTTCTGTATAGAACTTCACCTGCAGGTTTTACCTCCCGTGTCTCCCCCTGCTGTTGAGATGTTCCCGTGCCCTCCGGTGGAGCCTCACGCAGTCCTTTGTCTTCCCTGGAAGGCGGGGAGGCACGCGCCACCCCCAGGCCGCCTGCCGGGGTTGCTGCTCTGTCCACGGATGTGCCTTACTGCGGTCCAGGCGCGCTTCCTTTCCTCCAGCTTCCAGTCGTTTGTCATGATAAGTAGAATACACTACTGTAAACATCTGACCTTTGGTGTTGTCTTATGTTGGGGTCAGGGAGCACAGGAAGGGGAATTGTTTTTGTCCTCCTCCCTCCTGTAAAGCGCCCGGGACATTTTTCTCTTGGACCTACTGATGAGAGAGAGTTTTATGTACGGGGAATAATTGATACTTTTTTAAAACCTTTTTTGGCAGCTCAGATGGTGTAAATTTTAAAAAATTTTGTATAGGTATTTCATAACAAAAAAAAATGTGTATTTCTTTTTCGTTATTTTATCATGCAAACGGTACATATTTTAGTATTTGTGCGGGAAGAAAAGCGCAAGAGTCCTAAAGTGTTTTCTCTTTTACCATCCACTTGTGCCTTACTGTATCCTGTGTCATGTCAAACGAGTTGCACACAGCGACGTCCTCAAGCAGTCAGATGAGACTAAGAATGTGGTACTTTTAAAGCAGTGTTGGATTTTAATCAGTAATCTACCTGGTGGATTTGTTTTTAGCCAAAAAGAAGAGTTACCACCAATTTGTAAATTTTATCAGTTGAATTTTTTTTTTTTTAGAAAGATGAACCAAAGGATTAGACTGCTAATATTTCGTTTCTTAACACTTTTTATGAATGAGTCTCTTAGAATGAGTACAGTGTCTGATTGTACCTACTTGGAAGGTATATGCCATTTGTAAAATAAAATCAGAAAAGCACAAAAGGAGAAAACTGGTTCAGGAATCCAGTGAGTAAATGAATTATGTACTGCAAAAGAAAGTATGATTTTTATTGAAGAAAGCTTTAAAAGTTTTATATTGAGATATAAAACCACAATAAAGCGAAATAACCTACAACCATATTAGAAATATTGCTATCTTTGTAAGTGCAATTTAATTTGTAAATAGAGTTTGAGTCAAAATATAACAAAATATTGCTTCAAGTTTTAATTTTAAGTCTGCTAATTTAAGAGGTATGGGGGTATGTTTTGGTGCATTTCTGTTGATTTTTTTTTTTTTGTATAATGTGATAAAAGAGAAATGAAAATGCCAGTTACTATGAGGAAAATCACGATATTGTTGGGTTTTTTTGTTTTCTCTCCATGAAATAAAATCACCCTGGAATTAACCATACAACTCTTTAAACTTATCACCTTGTAATGTTCAGATGATGGCAAGTAGCTGCATTCTTTGACAGTGTGTTCCCATCCATTAAATATCCAAACTACTGGTCAGTTTTGAGTTAATTTCTTGCCCTTTTGCCACACAGGACAGACCCCAGAAGTGCCCTTCACTCTGGCAAATAACTTCGGGTTATGGCTGGCCAACTGGACTCATTAGCAATCTGCTTTCAACCAACCAAATTCAATATCTTCTATTACTGCTGTGCATTTACTTACTGGGTTCATTTTCTTTTTCTCTCCTTTTTTTTTTTTTTGAATATTTATTCTTGAGAGACAGAGAGAGAGGATGTAAGTGGGGGAAGAGCAGAGAGAAAGGGAACCAGAGAAGCCCAAGCAAGATCCACGGTATCAGTGCAGAGCCTGATGCCAGGCTCCAACTCACAAACCATGAGATCATGACTTGAGCCAAAATCCAGAGTGAGACACTCAACAGACTGAGCCACCCAGGTGCCCCTCATTTTGCTTTTTAAGTTTTTGTACATACACACACATATACATATATAAAATATATGTATATACACATATACATATATATAAAATATATATATATATATATATATTTTTTTTTTCTTTTTGAGTTGGAAGTACCATGGTGCATAAGTGGTTTTTGGGCTACTCAGTCTTTTACCTTGCTTTCCAATCTCTGGAACACCGTTCTGTCTTCTCCATTTTAAGATTTTGGCATACTCTGTTTTAGGCCTGTGAAAATGATGCCACTAACTCATGGGCTGATAGGTAAGCAAATTGGTTTCATTCAGGGAGAGTTATCTCAATGCTAAAGAACAAATAAAATTGGATGTTGTTTTTTGTTTTCACATTAAGCCTACCCTTTGCTACTCAGTTTATCATAGCTTTGGTGGAATGTGGTGGGCACAATAGGCAGTGTGCTTAAATTTTTCTAGGAAATTTTATGTACGTAATTATGTTTCCTTTGGCCTACCTTCTCTACTACATTTTCACCTGTTTGTTTGCTTGCTTGCTTGTTTTGTTTTTAGTTTTTGGCATTTTGTTCCCCCTTCCTGGAGAAGGGAAAAGTTACTTTCATTTCACTTGTTTGTGCCCGGGGGACACTGCTGTGCTCCTTACGCCAGGGTGCTGGAACCAGACTTAGACCTCACCATAGGAACATCGACCAAAGAGACCCAACTCAAGAACATGCCCACCTTTTCCAGTGAGGCCTTCTTGTCATTAGAAGGAAAACGTAATTATGCCATAGGAGACCATTCCCTTCTGAGGCTGGTGCCCAAGTTTCCTGACCTCTTCCTAGAGGAACACTGTCCATCCCCACCCCGCAGTCTGGCCCTTCCTTCCTTCAGGAAAGGGAGGCGTTTGCTGTACAGCCTGCCTGTTTGTCTTGTGGGAGTGACAGGTAAAAGCAGGAAAGATTATTGTGACCTGTTCACCTGCTCTTTTTGTAGCCCCGTTTTTCCTGTTTTTAGCAAGGAAATTGTGCCTAAGTGGATAAAACAGAAAAAAAAAGTCATTGATTGGAAAAAAAGGTACAGGTAAGAAAAACTAGAACTATTTGCCTCGATGTGTGTGTGTGTGTGTGTGTTTTAACTTTTTTAATGCTTATTTTTGATAGAGACAAAGCATGAGCGGGGACGAACAGAGAGAGAGAGGGAGACACAGAATCCAAAGCAGGCTCTAGGCCCCGAGCTGTCAGCACAGAGCCCGACACGGGGCTCGACCCCACAAATCATGAGATCATGACCTGAGCCGAAGTCAGACACTTAACCGGCTGAGCCACTCAGGCGCCCCTGGATGTTGTGTTTTTTTGTTTTGTGTTGTTTTTTTCTGGAAAACACCTTGGAGGTGTAGTCCTGACCAGCCCAGGCTTTCTATGTAAAATCGTCTTCGCTGCCACAGGTAAGGAAGCACAGGTGGAGGACAGGGCCGTCTCAGGGCAGCAGCCCTCCCACCTCTTGTGAAATCCAGCACACCTGAGAAGACGTGCTGACTGGGTGGGGTAGAGGCCAGGAAACACTCTTCCCTTGTCAGAAAGTTGCTGTCAGCAGCCAGCTCTGACCTCGTGAAAGTGACTGACACTGGTGGTGGCTGTGTGACAGGGCTGCACAAACACTGACAGGGACAGCCCCGGAGCTGCTCGTTCATAGAAGGCAAGTCAGGGTTATCCTAGCGTCGTGACACCATGGAGAGTTGAAATCTCGCTTCAGCGATTAGTGTCACCTCATCCAAATTTCCAAAAAGCCCATTTAAAAACTAAAAAAAGAAACCCAAAAAAACCAAAACCCAAACTTCTTACTACAAATAGTCAAAAACATACAAAAATAGAATCATATAGTGAACCCCCATCTACCTTCACTCAGCTTCAAACAGCTATCAACCCAAGACCAATACTAAGCTGTTTTAAAGCAACCAAATCAGGGGCACCTGGGTGGCTCGTGCAGTTAGGCGTCCACCTTCCACTCAGGTCATGATCTCATGGTTTGTGAATTTGAGCCCTGCATTAGGCTCTGTGCTGTCGGCATGGAGCCCACTTCGGATCCTCTTTCTCCCTCTCTTAGCCCCTCTCCTGCTCACTCTCTCTCTCTCTCTCTCTCAAAAATAAGTAAACATTAAAAAAAATCTAAAGGAACCAAATTATGTTTTAAAATACATCCATAAGGAGAAGACTGCACAGTGAAATAATTTAAAAACTCAGGAAGAGCAGAACACAGGCCCTTGAACATAGCGCCCTGGAGTTACAGGTTTTGAGAGTCAGCATGGCCCAGCACTGGAATCATATAGACATGGGTTTGAATCCCAGCCTGGCCATGTGATTTTGGGTAAGCTACTTGACATCACCAGGCCTTAGGTCCTTCGTCTCTAAAACGGGGCAGTAATACCCCTCACAGACTTAGAGTAGGATTAAATGGGATACATAAAATGTCAGCTCTGAGAAAGTGGGTGACTGCTGTTATTACAGGTGTCCCTGTTATAGGAGGGCTTTTAGCAGCTCTGCAGCCTCTACCACGGAGCCAGCAGTATGTGATCACAAGAGTAGTGCTCTTCAGAAATGAGGACGCATGCTTGTTCTCTGGCAGAGAAAACTTTCTCACTTGCGGTGTTACATAGAGGCCCTTGAGTTACACCATTGGGGAAGGATTTTAATCCGTCATGTTGGCTCATTTAATGGTAAGGTTAGCAATTGTCTCACGGCAGCAGCCCCCTCATCGTAACTGGACTTACCAGCTTGCTATCCCCAAGTTAAAGCCAGTTTCCGCCAAGAAAGCATGAAACAACTAATTGAGAAAAGGGTCTCTCTGGATTTCCATGCAACATCCTTGGGTTTCTAGGTTTGGGTCCACTGTGCTCATTGACTGCCTTGCGTCTACTTTATTTCACTTTGATTTATATCCTTTTCTGAGTCCTTTCTCTCAAAGGGAGACCTCTGAGGCTTTTATGTATCAGGAGGGACCAGGTGGGTTTAAGAAATAGGTCATCCACAGAGAAAAACCTGGATGAAATAAACGCAGCGTGATTTGGGCAATGTAAAGGACACTCCCACCTTGCGGGAGGGAGTGTTTTTTTAAAAGCAGACAGCTGGCGGGAAAGGGAAACCAACCAGAAGAACCTGATCCGGTTACTTTTGTTCAGCAGGTTGTGTGGAAGGTTGGAGAATTTTTGTGCTTCACTGCTGGCCAGAAGGACAGTGTAATTTTCAGCTGTGAGAGTGGGCAGTCCCTGTGACAAGCCAAGGCTCTTGAATTCGGACTGGGTAAGAATCTGACTGGGTTGATCCTCCAAGGACCTTTTGAGGCATCAGTGTTTAACTTCTACAACACACAGTGAGCTGCCCCTTGGTGTAGCAAAATAGTAGTGACCATGGCCCTGCTTCCTGAACACTTACTATGCGCCACACACCATGCTGACTGAACACAATCTCAAATTTCCAGAACAACTCCCTGAGGTTAGTGGTGCCATTCCCACTTTACAAAGGGGAGAATTAAGATTCAGATCATTTTAAGAACTTTTGCACTGTCAACCAGCACATGACAAAATTGGAATCCGAATTCATCTCTCTGTTGACTAGAGTCTGTGGTCTCGATTATTGTCTTATTTTGCTTTGTCCCCCTCAGTCAAAACACAGTGAACCTGTAACTATATATTTAGAGTTGTATTTATCATAGTGGTGATGGTTCTGTTTTAACTTGAGATTATTTATTTATTTATTTTTTTAAAATTTTTTTTCAACGTTTATTTATTTTTGGGACAGACAGAGACAGAGCATGAACGGGTGAGGGGCAGAGAGAGAGGGAGACACAGAATCGGAAACAGGCTCCAGGCTCCGAGCCATCAGCTCAGAGCCTGACGCGGGGCTCGAACTCACGGACCGCGAGATCGTGACCTGGCTGAAGTCGGACGCTTAACTGACTGCGCCACCCAGGCGCCCCTAACTTGAGATTATTTAAACCTCGGCCGTGAACGAAGACGGGCACAGAGCCGAGTGAACCTGAGCCACCATTTTGGTAGACTTGGCCTTCGTTTGTGTCTAGTTACGGTATCCAGTGCTGTGACTTTACACCCTCAACCCTCCCACTGCCCTCGTGCCCCCTGCCCACCCCACATTCTGTGTCTCTTGGTAAGTGCCATGAAAACGTTCATTGGACCTTTGCTCTACCATTTCAAGTTGTATGCAAATCTCAAGAAACGGGAGAGAAATTATTTGGTCAGTGGGTGGCCAGAAAAAAAATCGCTATGCTTTTTAACATTGACTGAAGTGACAGTCTGGTAACCGGCTCTCTGAGAGAGCTTTAACGTGTGCCAAAAATTGGCAGTTAGCTCAAGAGTGAGCTAGTTAGTTAGGAATGATTTTTACCCTCACCACCTTTAACAGCCTACCCTTGGAGAAAAGGCAGATAATGAACACTTGGAAATCAATAGTGCTGCAACTTGACCTTAATGCAGTTTGGGGGAAAGAAAAGAGGTGACTCATGATTTATTATTTAAGATCCTCCTTCTTAAAAGGATTGTTGTGAAAGATTTGACAAATAATGGTTGCTCCCATTTAGGATCTATCATTTAATCAAAGAAGCAGAAAACAGGAAGAGTGGAAAACTGTGTGACTAAGCAGTGCTTAATTTTATTTGAAACTGCCTCTACCGCCCCGGTTGTAGAAAGAGAAGGCCTCATGCAGCCTTTACATGGCAAGAAACCCTGCTTGCACCAGGGCAAAATGGAGTGACATCCCATACCTGATACCACATAAATACAATCCACGAATGTTTCTAAGTCCTTTTTCAAAGGACGTCATAAATGAGGTCTTCCTGCTTGCACAGAATGGCCCAAGAATCCTGTGGGAAAGCATTGACTGGGCACGTAAATAAAGTGGGCTCTTCTGGGGGGTGGGCTGTTCCTGCCTGGACCCCAAGTGTCCTGTGTTCCTCCTGCTCACGCACCTGACTGCTCCTTCACGCCCTTCCCTGGCTGGAGGTGTGAGCGCTTGTTTGTTTAAGCCATCAGTACTGCTTGGAAAAACAAAACAACACACTTACTTGTCTGGGCATTGAACGTTCTTCCTGAATTTTTGTCCTGCCTGTTGGCCCAGAGGCATAATGGGTGGGGCGAGTTTCGGCTTCTGCGTTGGTTTGGGAAGTTTCGAGAACAAGTTATGGGTTGGGTCTGTTAGGTCTGGGCTGCTCTTGGTTTTAATCATTTTGAAACCTCTGAGGTTCAGGGAGCATTGCCATAGATGGCTCTGGGAGTTGTCGTGTTCTGGCGATGCCTTTCTCACAGGAAGGCAGATGCACAGGGGGCAGGGGTGGGAGGCACCTCACCCAGCCCTGATGGGTGCTGTGTCCTCCCTCCTCTTTGCCGTCTCACCTGGACAACCAGAAGGTGTGCAGTGTGAAAACAGCACCAGTTAGATGAGAGCTGCTTGATGTCGACTCCCTCCACATTGGGGACTGCTGGTCTTCATTCCCCCACACCCAACCCCATGCTGATGTCCGCCAGCAGGTAGAGGAGGTGTGCCCACAGGGCTGGGTGGAAGCAGTCCTCTGGAAGCCCAAAGTTTGTCCCCCATGGTAATTTGGCCCTGGGCCCCTTAACTTGTTCCCCATCTCCAGTAGAGCAATACCAGGCAGCACATAGGTTGTTAGAAGAATCGATATCAACAAAATAAGCTCTTGTGTAGTTCTTTCCTTTTATCCACAGCAATTTGTGATAGGAGTGCACCGCTCTTGGAAGGACTGGACATCGAGTGGCCAGAAAAATCAATGCCCCTGCTGTCCTGCCTCCTCCCTTAGCGCCTTAGTTTTTTGTTCAGGGCTGCTCAGTGTGGCCAAGCCTATTCTTGCTTGCTGTCCTATAACCTGGCACTTACCGCAGTATCCCCTCTTCCCTGGAGGCAGTAGGTGCAGTGGTTTCAAACCTCAGCATGCATCACAGCTCCTTGGTGGCCGTGTGAAAGCAGATTGCTGGGTCCCATCTCCCCAGTGTCTCTGATTCAGTAGGTCTGGGTTGGGATGAGAGCATTTCTATTTCTTCTTTTTAATACTTACCTTATTTTTGAGAGAGACAGGGTATGAGCAGGAGAGGGGCAAACAGAGAGGGAGACACAGAATCCAAAGCAGGCTCCAGACTCCGAGCTGTCAGCACAAAGCCCAGCATGGGGCTCAGACTCACGAACTGAGATCATGACCTGAGCCAAAGTCAGACATTAAACTGACTGAGTCACCCAGGCGCCCTAGTATTTGCATTTCTAACAAGCTCTCAGGTGCCGCGGTTGCTGGTACAGGGACTATACACAGTGGCCTCTACACAGAGAACTGTGGCTCTGGTGTTTGGGAAGGAGCAGAGCCGGATTTAAATCTAACTATGCCACTTAATTTTGTGATATTGAAAGGGTCTTCTTAATTTCCCCAAATCTCAGTTAACTTATCTCTAGCTTGGGAGTAGTTATCTACTTCAAGACGTTGATGAGCATTCGATGACAAAAACAACACATAGTAGGCTTTCAGTAATTACCAGCTCTTTTTGCTGTCCTGAAGTGCGCACCCATTTGTTCCCTGTGAAGGCAGAAGAGCATTTTGGTCTCTTTAGTCGAGTTCTGAAAGTTAAGGGTGGTCTCAGTATACATACAAGCTAATGGGAGCGGAAGAAATGTTAACAGAAGTAGAAACTATGCTCACCCATGGGTGAGTGCCCCAGGGGAAGCCTGGAAACGCGAATGACCAGACGTGGTTAGAAGTTACTAACACTTCCTGACTTGCCCAATGGTGGGCACCATGCCTTACTCCTGTGTGTCTGTGCCTGACCCTCCAGCCAAAAATCCTCACCCCACAATCTGCTGTTACACGTGTGCAGTCAGGAAAAAATCTCCCCATCATGCCATCTCTGAAAATGTCAGGATCCCAAGCCTCACGTGGGTTCTTCGTGTAGCCCTATAATCACTGTAGTGTCCTTAGGAAATGGAAATCAAATGGCTTAATTCCAACTGTTCCAGGCTTTCATTACTCTCCCCAGATCAATTGTCTCCCTCCTTGTCATTTCAAGGATGATCCTCAAAATGGGTAACTGATAGGGAAAAATATACAGTACTATACAAATCAATACATAAAGTTTAAGTGACATCCATTTTCATAGACTAAAGCACAGTTATCTGTACCATAAAACTACTTTCCTAAAGATCTCAATGGTAATACCAACCATTTATCACATAATTTCCAAATAAGTTGTGTATTTTTAAAAGTTCTTTATTCTGAGAGAGAGAGGCAGAGAGAGAAAGAGAGAGAGAGAGAATCCCAAGCAAGCTCTGCACTGGTAGTGCACAGCCCAACACAGGGCTCGAACCCATGAACAGTGAGATCATGACCCGAGCTGAAATCAAGAGGCAGATGCTTAACCAAATGAACCACCCAGGTGCCCCTAAATTATGTGTTTTTAAGATTTGTTTAATGTATGATCACTGTCTAAATGACAGCCTTCTCTAAGCCATGATTTCGTTTGGGAACAATATCAAACTGTTTTAATAATATTCCTACTAAAATATTCAAGTGCGGGAGTCCTTAAACCATGACTCACTGCCTGTTTTTGTAAATAAAATTTTGTTGGCACACGACCATGCTCATTTCTTTATGTGCAAAGACTGAATGGCCCTCGAAGCCTAAAATACTTAATGTTTGGCCCTTTACAGAAAAGGTTTACAGAGGTTTCTGCAGAGGTTAATGGGTCCCGTCTGGTACCTCTTGCCACCAGGGGGTACAAAATGTACCACCAGCTTGTCACAACCAAACTCCCACCTGGCTGAACATCCTGGCTTCCCATGTAATCTGAACTCAGAGAACTCACACATTGGTCCCTGCTGCCGACAGCATGACCTGTCCCACCTCTTGCTCTGCCATCATTGAGATGCTCTGGAACACATACCTGGGCCCACCTCTTCTTGACTTCCCCGAGGGCTGGAGTGCACCCTCAGCACCCATCCTGGGCCCCATTACAGTCCTACGCCTGGCTGAGCAACAGCTTTACATGACTTGCAGTGTCCATAATTGAGATTATTTAACATCTTGTAGGAAGAGCAACAATATTATAAAAATTGTTAAGAGCTCACAGTTTGTCTGAATGTCAGCCTTATTTTATGGAGGAAATTCAGGCTTTCACATGTGAACTTGCCACAGTTTCCATCTCTCACTAATGTGCACCCACATGTCACCTACGCTAGACTGGGAGCTTCCCCCAGACCTTACTCCCTGGCTGCAGTCAGCTCTTGCAGCCATTCTCCTGACCCTTTCTCTCTCAGAGCTTGCTCCACAAACGATCCACTTTGGCCTGTATCTTCAGCTGCTTCTATAGATTTTTTGAAATCCTATGCTTAGTAAGCAATACACCTGATCTTAAGTCCCCTCCATAGCTACCTGGTTCCTCCTTTCTCTGCCAAGGTTCTTGAAAAGGAGATCTATTCTTGTTCTCTCCCTTCTAAACACCCACACACCTCTCCACCCAGTGCTGCGGGTGCTCCTCCAATACACCGTGGCAACTACTCTGACCAGGTCGCCACACCTCCTTGTTGTCATATCTGATGTACATTATCCCTGCAGCTTTATTGAGATACAATTGACATATAACATCATGTAAATTCGAGGCATACAAAGTGTTGATTTGATACATTGATGTATTGCAAAATCATTACCACTCCACTGTATCATGAGCTCACACCCCGTGGACATTTTGATTCAGCTCTTGCCTTTCTAGACCTGTCTACTGCATTTGGGTCTGTGGACAGTTCCTCCCCCTGGAACTCCTCCCTCAGTGCTTTTCCAATGTCTTTGACTACAACTCAAGAAGGAGATTTTTACGTAGTAGCCCAGTAAACACGTACATAGACACAGCTGCAACTGAAGTTTCCCAACATAGTAATCATCCTTAACTGTACACAAGAAACTCTGATATTTTCAGTTGCATTCTTTTTCAGTGCCAATCAGTTACAACCAAGTAAGTTGATTTCATGGCACACTGATGGCTTGCATCCTTAAACTTTTGGTTTCCCTGACACTCCTCTGCTTCTCCTCATACATGTCTTACCAGTCTCTTTGGTCCCCAGAATTTTTGATATTCCCTAATGTATGTTCTGCCTTGATCTTTCTGTTCCTAATGTATGTGCTTTCTCCAGGTGATCCCATCCTTCCTCTCCGTGCTGCACACTCCAAAATCTCTCTCTATTCTGGAATCTCAATACTGTACTCCTACAGAAAAATGATGTTGGCCCCAGGTTCAATTCCTAGGGATCTGTACTGGGTCAAAGTCAGGGGAGACTGGTCACCCGGTTGAAACTCATGTACCTGCAGTTGATTCAGGACAAAGCTAATAGCTAAAGTCAAGTAGAAAGCCAGTTGTGTTGTGCAAAGACCTAACACAGAACCAGTCTTCTGCACTGTGAAGTTGCAATGTACTCTTTCCAGTGTTCTCCTTCTGTAGTCTATTGTTAGAAGTGAGTCACTAGACTCAGCCCACACTCAAGGGGAGTCATCCGGCTTTATCATCAATATTAGAGGAAGAGATACCAGTCCTCCTTTGCCAAGTGACTGCTGTTATGTGTCAGGCACTGTCCAGGCTCCATTCGGTTTTAATTCTCGGAACACTAGGAGCTTGGTGGTATCATCCATATTTGAACCATTAGGAAATTGAGGCATAAATGAGATCATTGACTTGCTCACAGTGACAGCTCTTGTGCTTGAACCAGGCTGGCTTAAATCTTTCAGTGGTCACTTCCAAAGGTGATCTCAGCCCCGAGGTTTGCAAAACTCTTTAGGTTGAATGCCAAATGGGGTGGTGATGTACAGAGAAGTACAAGCTCCTCTAGTCCAGTCCAGCCTCCTGACTGGTTCCCCCAAGTTAGGGTCCTCTGACCCAATTAACTGTGGCAGGGGCTACAGAGGGAGAAGTCAATTTGAAGAAAAATGGCAGAGGAGAAATGAAGCCCCTGGGAAGCTTCTTACATGTTGATTACATCTATGGTATATAGTTCAACTGGCACGAAGTTGTGTTGGGGAGGGTGGGCGGAAAGGAGGGCAAATCGAGAGGTAGTGTTTGTGAGCACTGAGTGGGTGAGGAAGGTGTGGGGACAAGAGGAGACTGGGTTTGGAAGTAGGGCATGTAGGGAGGGAAAGAGGGTGATTACAAAAGAAGAAGAAAGAAATCTGATTAACTGACAGGGCTTTTATGAAAATTAACTTTTGAAGTCAATGTAGCATTTCAGAGTACTTATTATACTTTTGGAAGAAGATAATATATCATCAAGGAATGAGAATCACATGTGGGTTCTCTCTCTTCCCTATTAAAGATTCAGGGAAAAAGCCTCACCCAAACTGGGGCATTTTCAGTGTGCAGAGCTCTGTTTTCCCTGCCACTTGACAACCCGTTGGACTAGATTTCTCTATTACATTTATGCATCATATCCAGTTCATCACTGGTGACCTCTGCCTGCTTCTCCAGTTGAGAGCATGTCAGGGAGAATAGAGTCTGCTTAAGAAACTGAGGATTTTCCAGAACCGTGGCTGAGAAAAACTCACCTGTTAACTTTCTAGACTCAGCACAGCCCCTCTTCTGAAAATTGGATGTTACAGGCATTGTTTCTGTTCTTGCGGCTGCTTGTTACTCTGCCTTCTACTATCTGAAATCTTTTCTCTGCAATCTTTGAATGGGAAATAAGGAAAATTATAGTTTCCTGATTTCTACATGAAGACATACTAAAAATCACTTTACTTCTCATGTTTGTTTTACTGTGGTGAGTCCCCTGGAAATCGACTCTGAGACGGAGATGAGCTTGCAGGAGGTTTACTGGGGAATGTTCTCAGTAGCAACACTGCTAACAGTGTGAGGAAAGCAGAACATCCCTTGAGAGAAGCTGAGCTTCAATGAAATCGCAACAGAGGCCTCAGCCCATCCAACTGGATATTTGTTAGCCCAAATGAAGCAAGAGGTGGGACTCTGTACCCCCGAAACCAGTAACGAGGTAGGTGCCTCTGGAAAGGAGGCATGGCTTGAGCAAGGCAGCTCCCTTCAGTGGAAATCAGCTCCTGGGAATGGGAGGGAGGGGGGACAGACTCAGGGTTGAGCCATCAGCAGACACTCACTCAACAGCTGGGTAATCTGTACTGCACCCTACAGCATCCACTACAGACGTGTGTCTGCTCCAACGGTCTGGTCATTTTTCTAAGTATTTGTACAACTTTAAATACTTTCTCTTCTGGAACTCATTTTTTTAAGTTTATGTGTTTTGAGAGAGAGTGTGAGAGAGTGAGCACGTGTGCATGCACAAGTGGGGGAGGGGCAGAGGGAGAGGGAGCAAAAAAGAATACCAAGCAGATCCACACTGTCAGTGCAGAGCCTGACATGGGGCTTGAACTCACAAACAGCAAGATTGTGACCTGAGCCGAAGTTAAGAGTCAGATGCCCAACCAACTGAGTCACCCAGGTGCCCCATAGGACTCTTATTTTTTTTTAACTCACTTTTTATTTTACTAGGAATCATTGACTTATTTAGTACTAGCCTGGCTCCAAATGCCCTAAATTTTTTTCTGAACCTGAAGTACAAAGCATATATATACACACACACACACACACACATATATATGCATATATATATATATATATACACATATACACATTGCATATATATGTGTGTATATATATATACATTGCATATATATATATATATTGCATATATATATATATATATATATATATATACACACACACATTGCATATATATATATATATGCAAATTCTCTTTCTGGTTGTTATATAGCCTAATTTCTAATGCAGTGAAAACGTTCCCTATCTTTCACCTCTTCCATTAGGACTAAACCATTGGTGATATATTTTGTTATTAATGATTTAGTTAATCACAGGGCTGGAAAGGTTGGGTTATTTGATTTTTTTCTTAGAGTATATTTAAAAAGTAATTTTTCAAAAAAAGGATTTTTTCAAAATGGCAAATTATTGCACAATCTCATATTTCCTTGATTTCCTGCTGTCTCTGTTTCTCTATCATTGACTTAAAAAATACAGAGTCTGTGTATACATTCAGCATTCAGCTAGAGATACACTAGGAGAAATAAAGCAGTGATTGTTTTTTACTCTACTGAAAAGTTTTGAAAGACACAGCCCCGTTGATTTTTATCAAATGTACAGTTACACTTTGTGTGCATTTCAAACAATGCCATATCAAATTAAGTCTCATTTTCTGCACACACAAAAAAGTGAACAATTTTAATCACCCCCTAGCCCCATCCAAAAAAGCTTGCTAGCAGAGTAAATTGTAGGCTAAATTTGTGCTATTTTCATGGCCAGAATGATCTTGTAAACAGAAATAGCGGCTCTCCTCATCACAATTATGTGAACCACACTGTTTATGAGAATCTGTACTTCTTTGTTTTTATTTTTTAATGTTTATTTTTAAGAGAGAGAGGGAGGGGGGGAGAGAGAGAGAGCGCGCGCGCGTGCGCGCGCGCGCGCGCGCGCGCGCATGAGCGGGGGAGGGGCAGAGAGAGAGGGAGGCACAGAACCCAAAGCAGGCTCCAGGCTCTGAGCTGTCAGCACAGAGCCCGATGTAGGGCTCAAACTCACAAACCAAGAGATCATGACCTGAGCTGAAGTCAGATGCTTAACCGACTGAGCCACCCAGGCACCCCTGAGCATCAGTACATCTACAAGGACTTTCCTTGTAAGAAAAGTTTAGCGTATTTTCTAAACATCTTATGACAATGTTATGCAAGCATTTATTACATGCTGGTGATGGTGCTAGAAAGTATGGCTCCAAATCAAAACTCAGAACAGAAGCTATAATAAGAAGTTGTGAAGAAGGCCAGCACCTGCCACTGTAATTAGGAGAAAATTCTCTGCAAAATATTAGGGCTGATGCTTTGAAAATATAATGCAGCAGTAAAACAGGTCCACTTTCAAATTAGAAAAACATTGTGTAGGATAATGGAAAGGATAATGGAAAAATGTTGGAGACCTGGCTGTAATATTAATCCTATCCTAACGAGGCCCTGAGTTTACAACACTTGTATATGTATACTCTCTGCAAGTGTCTCCCCAATTTAAACTTATATCTATGGAAAAACTAAGCTGGAATTCTGTGATTTTGAAGTACATGAATTCTTGAGAATACATCTCTCAAAATAAAGCAACAGCCTATTTGAAAGGGTTTTGGTTTTATTTTGACATTTCAATTTTTTTTTTATCGAGCTAATCCCATGACCTATAATTAATTTAGGCTATTAGTAAGGGGAGAAGATGCAGTCTATCAAGAAGAGGCTGCAGAAGCAAGGAAGAAGGGTGGGGAAAAAAGGGAGAGATGTGAAGGAAGGGACAGAGGAACCTAAGATGGTCTAAGTGGTGAGGGGCTGTACTGGATACAAGAGGAGGAGAAACAGTGCTACTGATGCAGCAGCCATCTGCCAGGTAAGGTGATATGGCCGGCAGACAGAAGTCCGTCCTGGGTTCAAATCACTGCACTACACTGCCAATCAGTCAGTTGATGTTTAGTGAGTTCCTGTTATGTGCTGGGCACTGTTGCACACTACAGATGATGGTGAACACACAGGACTCCTGCCCTCATGAAGCCCTTGCATCACGTTGTCAGAATTGAATGTTCAAAATTACAGAAAGGCTGCAAGGGAGAACTACAGGGTGTTCTGGGAGGGTCAGAGAAGGTTTGATTGATGAGGTGACAATTAATGTGAGACCTGAAGAATTTCCTTGACTACCTCAGGACTGGGAGTCTCAATTCTGCATCTGCATCGTGAACATGACGGTGCTTATTACACAGGGTTCTTGTAAGGATTAGGAATGAGAAATGTGTGAGTTGGTAAAATTTTACTTGAGCCCCCAGCCTGTCGTCTGCTGACCTCTGCCCTGGACCATCCTTACATTTTTATTGTACTATGGGATAGACAGGAATATGTGTGTGATTTAAGCCCCCATATTGGATGCTGATGCAGCTGTGCCCTGCCCACCTCTTTAGCTTCTGCTGCAGGCACTGTTGACCTTCTGGGACTTTTTTGTTGGTGCAGCGCCCTCTGCCTGGAGTGACCTTTCTGTCACAGTCCTCCTGGTGCACTGCAATCACCTATCACAGCTCAGGCCCAGGGGCTCCTTTTCTGGCCAGCCCTGCTAGGCTCCCCCAACTCAGAAATAAATTGCCTGTGAGCAGGGCCCATATGTTGTTGTTTCCACTCCTCAGGATCTAGCACAGCAGAGCACAGAGTGCGTGTGTGACTGAGTAACTCTCCTCTTTGGTCATTACTAGTAACTAAATTGATCACTTTACCTATGAGATATATAACATTTATAGAACCAGAGAGAGAATAGACCACTTTATTTGGAAATGACCAAGGGAGGAGCGCCTAGATAGCTCAGTTGGTTAAGCGTCCAACTCTTGATTTTGACTCAGGTGGGTTCAAGCCCCGTGTTGAGCTCTGGGCTGACAGTGTGAACTCTGCTTGGGATCCTCTCTCTCTCTCTTCCTCTCCCTCTCCCCAATTCACACTGTTTCTCCCTCTCTCTCAAATAAACTTCAAGAAAATGATCAAAGGAAGGCCACAAAGTAAGTATTTTGCTTAAAGTTTACTTTTTGTTTTAGTTGTTCATTTTCATATTCCACCTGTTGTGAAATCCTAGCCCTTTGAATCAACCTACTCTTTCCACCTGTGTCTACAGCTAAACTCCTTTCCTAAGTATTGACTCAGTTTCACACTGACACCTGCAATGCTCTTCCTTGAAACATCACTTGACCACATCCTGCTTGGATTCTCTTACTGGGTCATTTCTTGTCCTGTATTTGCCCAATCACCCCACACACATGTCTAGTTTCCTAGTGACACGGGATGGTAAGTGAAACTTCTGCCTGAGAGCCTAAGACGATTAACATGTTAGCGAGCTGAGAAAGAGGGCAGCCTCCTCTGGAGGACCCATGAAGAGGGAGTGCTCGGGGCTGGATGATGAATTCCAAACCTTGGTCCCACACCAAGGGCTGGAAGTGCTGGGAGAGCAGAGAATGGGGACTTGCACACACAAAGAGTTGCAAGTGCGCTGTGAATGCCCACCTTCTCCCACCAGCCCTCCCTCCCCCCACCCAGGAGAGATGAGGGTGCTTGCTTGCTCTTCAAGGCCTGCAAGTGGGGCTTTAGGGGTACCACCCCAGAGAGCCAGATACGTGCCTCTTAGAGTCACACAGTCAGAGCCGGCTGAACAGGGACACTGCTGAGAAAGGCAACGGCCCAGAGACCAGCTGGACTGCTGATGAAGGAGACCCTCTGGGCTCTGGATGGACCCGACCTTCTAGAGTTTTCATGACTTCTCCTGGATGAGATCCAGGAGCAAGCAAGAGATGGATGCAGCATGGGCTCACATCAGGTCTTGTCTCAGACCACCTGGCCAGGCTAATTCAGCCCAGCAGAGAGAAGCTGAAGATGGTACCAGAGTCCTAGGAGCCTCAAGCAGCCAGCCAGTTAGAGACGCATATGCCGGGGCCAAGAGAACGCAGGGACGGTCCACACTGATGGGGCAGGTTGCCAAAACACCCACAAAAGCACCAGCGACAAAAACAGTGTTATCCAATCCCCAGCCCAAAGTGCATGAAGCCAGCTTACAATAGTGCCAGTGGGGGTAGAGCTTTCCTTCCCTCTCGTGGCCCCCACTTCCTGTGACAGGTGTGGCTCCAGCACCGTGGGGGGGGGGTCTCCAGCACAGGTGAGCAAACTTGCAGAAGAGGGGGGGATAGGTTAGGGGGGCAGGAGGAAGCCCCCTGACCTGCCCTTTCATCTGCAAGCTGGCGTCCTGCCCAGGGCCAGGCCTCACTGGAGAAAGGTGGGAAGGCACAAGCTCATGTCTTGAGCCCATTTGGACTCTGATAAGGGCCTGGAGTTGCCAATGTCTGGGTTCCAATGTCTGCCCTAGCTATGAGTGACCAGAAACATCACAGGGAGAAATGGGGAAAAACTGTTTTGTGCTTGTTTCCCCCACATCAGGCTTGATTAATAAATCAATTAAAAATTTGCCACCTATATTTTTAATTTATAAAGACTGTGCAATAGTGATCATTTCTAGTGATTTTTGCCAACATTAAAGGAAAGAAAATTGAGTGGTGAAATGACATGCTTTTGAAATTGGGGAATGAGGGTGCCTTTGCTAAAAATGAAGAAATATCACACAAGGATGTTAAGGACTGAGCTCATTCCGTCTTTAACTACATTGCCACGCACTGAAATAACATTTCATAAAAGTATCTTTCACAGTTCAGCCATCTCTGGGGTTAGGAATCTGTGTTATTTTCCACTTCTGCTCTGCAGCCCTTTGGAGAGGAAAGCTTGCAGAATCCCTGGGATCTATTTGGTTGTGGGAATCCTGTGAAATAAAGGAGACATTCTCCTAAAGATTGAAAACTCCCAAAAAGGTTGGCTTTAAATTTCATGTTCTCCCTAGGGAAGTGTCTTAATTTGAAGTTCCTTTTAGCCCAAATTCCACGGAGGATAAACTGTCTTCAGAGTTTGCTTCAGCTGGGCTGCTGAAAGGAGCCACGTGAAAGAAAGCTGGCATCTGGAATGGTACAGCTGAGGTCTGCAGGCTCCATAGGTGTAGGAGCGACAGAGGTGGCCGTGGCTGAGGCATCCTCTTCATGCTGCCACAAATGATTTGCAGAATGGCTTTCT
The DNA here is from genome assembly GCF_022837055.1 of Prionailurus viverrinus. NCBI lineage: Eukaryota > Metazoa > Chordata > Mammalia > Carnivora > Felidae > Prionailurus > Prionailurus viverrinus. The sequence goes on from NC_062565.1 coordinate 51,525,574, forward strand.
TTCACAACCAGGTATGTGTGGAATAAATAATCCTGTTGCTATGAATCCTGTTGGTTTCAGTGACTGAGGTCTTGATTTTAGAAGGGAGGATCCATTGCAAAGAGCTCCTCATTTGTATCATGAGTGTGGCTTCTGAGTGTGCAGTGAGAAGACTCCCCTCTCTCCAGGATGTTGCTGCTGGGACTGGCCAATATCCATCCTTTAGAAGGCAAACTCTTTACATCGAATATTATTTTTATGTTAAAAGATATATAATACATAAAAAGAGTTTTTATGTGTGTGTATTCAAAAGAATAATAATAGAAATTAAACAAGAACCACCCCCTACACACACACACACACACACACACACACACACACACACGAGGAACATCATTCAACCATGAAAAAGATGCGCTCTTGCCTTTACAAAAACATGGATGGATTTAGAGGATATTATGCTAAATGAAATAAGTCAGATTAAGAAAGACAAATACCTGATTTCATTCATATGCGGAAACTAAAAAACAACAAATGAATAAATGAAAAGCAGAATCAGACCTATAAATACAAAGAACAAACTGATGGTTGCCAGAGGGCAAGGGAGAAAGGGGATGGGCAGAATGGGTGAAGGAGAGTGGGAGATAACCGGCTTTCAGTCATGGAATGAATAAATCGTGGAATTAAGAGGCACAGAATGGGGAATATAGTGAACGGTACTGTAATAGTGTTGTAAGGGTACAACACTTGTGATGAACATCACATCTGGTAAAACATGAGCTTGTGCAATTTTACTAGGTGACACCAAGATATTTTCCAAAGTAGTTGTTCCAATTTATAATCACACCAGCAGCATATAAGAGTTCCCACTGTTGGGGCGCCTGGGTGGCTCAGTCGGTTAAGTGTCCAACTTCAGCTCAGGTCATGATCTCACAGTCTGTGAATACAAGCCCCGTGTCGGGCTCTGGGCTGATGGCTCAGAGCCTGGATCCTGCTTCAGATTTTGTGTCTCCCTCTCTCTCTGCCCCTCCCCTGCTCATGCTCTGTCTCTCTCTGTCTCAAAAATAAATGAAAACATTAAAAAAAAACTTGAAAAGAGTTCCCACTGTTGCACATCCTTGATTATCATTGGTACTGCCAGACTTAACATCTTTTTTAGTCTGGTGGGTGTGAAATGATATCTGATATTTAATTTGCATTTCCCTGGCTAATGCAATTTTTAACTAAATAAGATTAGTCATCTTTTCAGGAATAATAGGTGTTCTTTTTTTCCTCTTCTGTGAAATTCCTGTTCCTGTCTTTGTTCTGCTTTATAGGATTATTTATTTATTTTTATTGTGTCATATGTGTTCTTCATTTGCAATCTTTTAAGGGTATTGCAAATACTGCTTCCCAGCTTGTGCCTCATCTCTTCACTCGCTTTATGATGGGTTTGATGAAAAGCATGAACAGAAGTTTTAAAAATTTGATGGAGTCAAGTATATCGATGTTTTCTTCATGGTTTGTATGAAGAACTCCTTCCTCTGAGGTCATAAATACAGTCTCTTCCAAATGTTCAAAAATTTGCCTTTAATGTTTCAATTTCTTAATCTACGTGGGGTGTGTGTGTGTGTGTGTGTGTGTGTGTGTGTGTACGTTATTCTTGATCAGTTAGATATTCCATACCTGCATAGGTATGCTGGTACCAGGATATAGGACAGGAAGCATAATACAGACATGCATGCCTTCAGTGAGAGTCCACCCAGCACTCCAGTGGCCCTTCTTTAGCCCCACAGCAACAGTACGGAAACGGGGAAGGACATCACACTGCCTTAGAATCCCCACGCTCCATAGGAACCAAATAACTCTTCTAACTAGGACATAGCTTTCAGGTGCTGGCAAGGAAAATGCCTAGTTAGAACTTATGTGGCTTCAGGGAAGCTTCCCACAGATATTTATGGTTCATTCACAGTCTTCCAGAACAAATATATTCAATCGTGTTTTTTTTTTTTTTTATCATAAGAGTCGTTGCTTCACAGCACAGCTGAAATTCTACCTCTATCAGGTTTCAAGGGAGATAGACACCTAAGGTCAATTTCCCATATATTGTGTACGTGTGTGTGCAGGTGTGTTTGTGTGCATGCATATATGTGTGTATAGAGTATAAATAGGGATCATTTTTATCATTTTTTGGGTGGATAATGTGTTCTCCCAGCACTGTTTGCTGAATAGCCCATCTTTTCCTCTCCGATCTGCAATGCCAGCTAGACCATTTTCCAGCTTTCACTATGCATGTGAGTCTGTTTATTAGCTATTTGTCCTAGTACCACCCTGTGCTACCTATTACCACAGTCCTAAATAATGCAGTGCTAGCATAAGCCTCGATATCCTGTAGGTCAAGTCTGCCTGTTTTGCAGACAAGTCTTGTCAATTTGTAATGGGTTTTTGATCTGTCAATTTAGCTAGGCGATAGTCCCAGTTAAGCAGTCTAGTTGTTGCTGTGAAATAATGTTGCAGATGTAATTAAAGCCCTTAATCAGTTGACTTTAAGAAGATTATTCTGGATTATCCAGGTGTGCCTGACTGAATCTGTTGGAAGGCAGGACTAAGGTTTCCCCAGGAGAGAGAAGAAATTCCACCTGTGGATGATGGCTTTGGCCAATTCCTGTTGAGTTCCATCATGCTTATGACTCCTCCTCTATGGATTTGGAACTTGCTTAGCCAGCCCCAAGAATCACATAAGCCGATTCCTTATAATAGGTCTGTCTCATGCTATCTCTCTGTCTCTGTATAAAATATATATATACTATTCGTTTATTTTGGTTGTATGTATGTGTATATATGTATTCTGGTTCTGCTTCTCTAAACCTTGACTTGTGTACTATTCTTCTCTTCTTTATTTCATACGAATTACAAAATTGGCTTGTCAAGTTGCACAAAGATATATGCTTGGGTTTTGATTTACATTACAGTGAATCTGCATGCTAATTTAGGTGGAACTGATACCTTCATAAAATTGTTTTCCTATCCATATTTTCCCACTTATTTATGTTTCATGTATCTTTCTATAAAGATTTATAATTCCCTTTAAGAATCTTATTTTAGCAGTTATTACAAGTGCTATCTTTTTTTTTTTAATTTTTTTTCAACGTTTTTAATTTATTTTTGGGACAGAGACAGAGCATGAACGGGGGAGGGGCAGAGAGAGAGGGAGACACAGAATCAGAAACAGGCTCCAGGCTCCGAGCCATCAGCCCAGAGCCTGACGCAGGGCTCGAACTCACGGACCTCGAGATCGTGACCTGGCTGAAGTCGGACGCTTAACCGACTGCGCCACCCAGGCGCCCCACAAGTGCTATCTTTTAAACTTTTTTTATTAGATAAAATATGTATGACAATTACTCAGTTTAATGAATTATTATAAACATCCATATACTATTACTTAGGTAATAAAAAATAGAACATTACCTGAAGCTTGCTGAGTGTCCCTCCAAGTTCACATTCCCCATTCCTTACCTAATACATAAGCATCATTCTGGTCTTTATAAATAATCTTCCTCCCTCCCTCCTGTCCTTCCTTCCTTCCTTAGTAGTTTTGCTACTTCTGTGAGAATTTGTAAATAATCTGGTTCAGAGCCTTATCTAGATGGAGTCATGCAGCGGGTATATTTTTGTGGATACTTGGATTATAACCAGTGTGAGACCATATTATTATTCAACATTCACTCTTCCTGGTGAAACAAACATTTTATAAATCATACTGAAGTGTCCCTTTTATCTCTTAAAGGTGTTTTTTTTTTTTGCATTAAAGTCCACTTTGCCTGATCTTAGTTTACCACACCAGCTTTCTCCCATCCTTTTATTTTCAATTTTTCTGAATTCCTATGCCTGACCTCTTTGGTTTGCCATCTCTTCTTACATCTTTACCTAGAATCCTTTACTATTTATTGTGTTGTCCTCCAAGTTACATCACATAGAATTTATGTAGATTTTCAGTTATCCTAAGTAGGATGGTTGGTGCAATGAAGCTCGTCTACCATTATCAGAAGCAATGTCATTTCTTCATGGCTGGCTTGCAAAATTAAATGGTTTTTAATGTATTGATCTTACATTCTGCAGACTTGCTGAACTCTCTTACTAATTCGAGCATTTTATGTATACATTCTTTTAGATTTCTACATAGGTAATCATGTTACCTGCAAAACATTTTCAGTCTTTACAACGTGAATTTCTTTTTCTTCTCTTACACTGGCAGGTACCTCCAATATAATGAATAGAAAATAGTAAGAGTGGAAATCTTTGCTACTTCCTGATTTTAGGGATTCACTTAATATTTTATTCTTAAGCAAGACATTTGCCACAAGTTTTTTATAGATATACTTTATCAGATGAAGTAGGTTCCCTTTTATTTCTAGTTTTGCTACAAATTTTTAAAATTTTTTTCAAATCATAAGTGTTTTTTGAAACTTATTGGAGGTGATTCTGAATCTAGTAAGATAATCATATGGCTTCTGTCTTTGAATCTGTTATCATAGTGAATTAAATTACAGGTTTTTCTAACATTGAACCAATTTTTTACCCTGGAATAAATCTAACTTGATCATGATGCATTATTTTTATACATTACTTGATTTGGTTTGCTAATGTTTTATTTAGGATCTTTGCATCTATGCTCCTAAGAAAACTGGCATTTAACTTTCTTATAATGTTCAGGTCTGGTTTTGGCATCAAGTTTATATAAGCCTCATAAAATGAGTTGGGAGTGTTGTCTGTTGACCTTTCTTTGAAGAAACGAGGATAAGCTTAGAATTATCTGTTCCTTGAACACTCAGGAGAGCTTACTTCTCAGCCATCTGGGTTTTGTGTGTTCCTGGTGGGAAGGCTGTAACTATTGATTTAATTTATAGGCTGGATCTACAACTATTAAAGACTCCTGCCAGGGGAGCACTGGCTGTGCCAGCAGAGCCTCAGCTGTCTGACCCCTGGCAGGACCCCATTACCTGGCTGTCCTCAGTATCCCTCTTCAGCTCTCTCAGAGGTAAAATTCACATAGGCTGCATCTCCCCCCAGTGGCCACCGATGTGTGACTCTGAAGGAGAGCTTGTTAGTGGTGGGCAGTCATAGCTGGGAGGAACCAGCTAGGGGAACTGTTGCAAGGGAGTGATGTTCCACAAAGGGGTACAGGCTTGGTCTGGTCAGGGGGTAAGAAAAGGACAGGGAGTGACAAGAGAGAGCCACGAAGGGCTGGCTGGTGGGTGAGAGGGCTGATGGTCTTCCTCAGGAGGGGTGTAAGTACAGGGAGAGCCAGTGGTTGTGTATTGGTCGTAGAGGCTCACTGTATGCCACACATTCACATTTCATTGCTTGGTCAGGGAGTGTCCCCGGGTCATTGGTGGCAAGGTCAGGGGAGGTGTGCCTGGGAAGGGGGTGGCATTCAGTGCAGCAGCTCTTTACCAATAGGTGAGGAAGTTTACCAGAATTTTAGTGTCTCTTACATACATAATGTTCTATTAAGCATGAGCTCTGATCACTGGTTATGTGTTTTTGGATTTTTTTTCCCCAGCTCTTTGAAGATAATATATCACAGGCTTCTGGTTTCATTATTCTGTGAGAAAGCAACTAATAGTCAAACTGTCAATTTTGTGTCAATAATTTGTCTGTTTTCTCAGACAACGTTCAAGATCTTTTTTTCCTCTTCTTTTGTTTTGCAGTTTCATGATGATGGATCTAAGTGTTATTTCTTTTTTCTAAAGTTTATTTATTAATTTTGAGAGAGACAGAGAGACCATGAATGTGGGAGGGGCAGAGAGAGGGAGAGAGAGAGAGAATCCCAAGCATGCTCTGTGCTTCCAGAACCCACCCAGAACCCCATATGGGGTTCAAACCCATGAAACCACAAGATCATGATCTGAGCTGAAACCAAGAGTTGGACCTTCAACCAACTGAGCCACCCAGGTGCCCCCTAAGTGTTATTTCTTTTTATTTATTCTGCTTGGCTTTCCTGATTTGAGGATTAGAATCTTTCATCCGTATGAGAAAGTTGTCAGCCAGTATCTCTTGAATATTGCCCCACCCCATTCTCTCAATTACCTCCTTCTGGATTGTATATTGTGCCTTCCCACTTTTTCCCCATTTTTTTTTTTTAATCACAATTTTGTTATGATGTCTTCTGGGTAATTTCTTCAGGTCTAAATTCCACTTTATCAATTCTTTCATCAACCATATCTAATGTGATATTTAAACTACATATTAAGTTTCTATTTGGTCTTTTTCCAGAATTGTCTGGTCAACTTTGATAGCCTCTTATTTCTTCATCATATATCAATAGTCTTTTATTTCTTTGAAATCTTAAACGTGCTTATTTTAAAAATCATATGCTAATTTCAGTGTTTGAAGTGTTTGTGGGTCTGCTTCTGTGATTTATCACCTTGTTTCTCACTCAAGGTGGCTAATTGCCTCTTATTTGCTGATTTTTGACTGTAAAGTCTGATTCTTCACAACTTTATCTGTGGGAAATCTTTGAGATTCTGAGTTTGAAGTGATCGGGGTAAAAACTTGACGCCCTTAAGCAAAAATTTCATATTGGGGGTTTGGAGGTATCACACAAGTACAGTTGAGTTTTGAACAACATGAGTTTGAACTATTTAGGTTCACATATATGTGGATTTTTTTTTCAATAAATACAGAACAGTACTATAATTGTATTTTCTCTTCCTTAAGAATTTCTTAATATTTTCTTTTCTCTAGCTTACTTTATTGCAAGATTATTGTATATAATACATATAGCATACAAAAATATATGCTAAGTGACTATGTTATCTTTAAGGCTTCTGGTTAACAGCAGGCTATTAGTAGTTAAGTTTTGGGGGAGTCAAAAGTCATATACAAGTTTTCAGTTGGACAGAGGTCAGCACCCTTAACCCCCATGCTGTTCAAGGGCCAAATGTTGTGTGAATGCCAGATCCAAACCCACTTGATTGTGAGCTGTAGTGAAAAACTTTCATAAAAAGATTGCAGGGGCTCCTACCAGTCTACCCAGGCACAAAATAGCCAAGTAGAATATTACTACCTGATTTCTCTATGTAAAAGGGTGCCTGGAGAGGCTCTATTTTACTCACTATGGATGCCACCCTTTGAAAATCAGCATTGAGAGTCATAGTTCTATCAAGTCTTCCAGACCTCCCATCTAACTTGGTCTTGACATTCTCTAGCCAGTGGTTTTTGGGCAGATTAACCAGATTTTTCTATGTGCTGTCTCAGGTAAGGTTTCACCTCAAATATGGCCATCATATTGCTGGGGATGGGTGAATACTTTACTTTAACAAAGAACTTTTGTTTATTCTCTCCTCTCGTCACCCTCCCTTTCCCCCATATCTTCTTTATCTGTCAGGTTCTATAGCTTTCACCTGGAGGGATGGCTTTTATTCTACACTACCACCCCTTACTTCAAGAAGCATTCAAGTAGCTAAAAATGAAAGGTCAACTAATCACTTATATAATTATTTAAATTTCTAACAGACTCCAGAGATCCTATTCAGTGAAATTTATAATAATACACACACACATACACACACACACAGCATATGCTATATAGTAGACATTGTTCTAAGTAATTTATAAATATTAACTCCTTCAATGCTTGTTAAAACCATATGAGTTAGGTACAATTACCTTTCCCATTTTACAATAAGGAAACTTAGGCCTGAAGAGATTAAGTAGCTTGACCAGAATCATAGAAATCAGTGAGTAGGGAAGCTAGGATTGAAATCAAGACAGTCTGACGCTAGTGGCCAGTGGCTGGAAGAGATCATTGGGAGGACATGACTGCCTGTTGATCCTTGAGGCGGATGTTGGCAATCAGAAGCTCCCCAACCCCTTCCCTGTCCTTGGGACATATGTTCTACCTTCCATTCCCACAGTGGGAACTGCTTTCAAAGATGCAGTCTTGAGAGCACAATTTGTTGAGACTGTCTGGAATGAGTACATAACTGAACCCAGTGAAAGCTTCTATATAATCTTTTGAGATTTGGGTAGATGTGGAGATCTCATCTTATGATCTCCTTAGCAAGCCTCATATGTAAGTTCCCTTGCTTATTAAACCTTCTACCTACTAATCTGGAGGGCTCCATCCCTTTCTTTGGTTTCTCCTTGTCTGCTGAGTATAAGAACGAGTTTACAAACCAACACCAATGGCTTAAGCCACATACAATGAAGCCCTGTGATAATTCTTCATTTGTTCTTTTTGATCTGCCCCTAGCATTGTTCTGTTGGGTTTCCTAAACATTCTTCCTAGGTATTACACATTTTTGGAGATAATCCCAGAAAACTCATTATTCTGAAAATACTCCTGATGTATTAGCCTGGTTTAAGTTACCTCATAAAAAAATGGGAAAGGAATGAAACTGGGGAGAAGGGAAATCGAGTTCTGGTACTGTTAAGTTGAAAAGGACAATACTGAGAAGGTGACCAGGATGGCTCATTGCCAAATATCTTGCATTTTCTGAATGGATGCTAGTTAATGGTGAATCTCAACGGAAGCAGAGGCTTAGAGGTTCCAGATCAACTCTCAAGAGTCTACTCCCACCCATGTTCCTCAATTTTGTGTTTTTAGTTTTTACAGTTGCCTGAGTGTAATACTGTGATGGTATGGAGAAATTTTTGAATGTGCATTTAGAACACCAGCAATCTAATTTCTAGTTTCACTGGCTATGTAGGTTGGTAACTTAATTCCTTTGAACCTCAGTATCTTCATCTATAAAAAGGAAATGATAATAGCTGTCCTGCTTGTCTGCAAAATCTGTGCTTATGCTATATAATTATTGTTGACAATAGTAATGATAACTTTATGGTAACATACCTATAACCAATCATAAATGGAGTAAAGGAAAGAAGTAGAATACAAGTCAGTGTGTTTTACTGTTTATCAGAAGGTTTAGTGAATCTTTTGGATTCAGTGGTTTTCTTTTCTTTTTTTTATGTTTCCTGCTATTGAGCCCACTTCAGCAAGGTAAGTGAATTTGCTTTCAGGGTGTAGTTTTCTGACTTTTATAATAATTTACTCATTTAGAACTTCCCCAAATGTGTATTTGGTCCTTTAGAGATTCTGCATGTAGTTTTAGGATTACAGACCTCTTTTGGATTGCAGACCTCTTTTGCATCAGCCATCTTCTGAGGGACATGGACCTTTGGGACCCATTTTTAAAGTTTCCATAGTGGCACCTATAATAGACCACTGGGAAAAGAAGTCTTCACTGGATTTATCAGTGAATGAATTAGAGAAAGCTGGGTAGGTGTTGGGCATCCAGCAGCCTGGAGCTGCACAAATTTTAGAGGAATGTTTTTTGATCCTTTAGATAAAAATATCTTGAAATAAGGGCACCTGGGTGGCTCAGTCAGTTGAGCATCTGACTCTTGGTTTCTGCTCAAGTCATGATCTCATGGTATATGTGTTCAAGCCCTGCATCAGGCTCTGTGCTGACAGTGTGGAGCTGCTTGGACTTCTCTGTCTCTCTCTCTGCCCCTCCCCAACTTGTACTCTCTCTCTCCCTCTCTCTTTCTCTCAAAAATTAAATAAATAAATAAATAAATAAATAAACAAATATTAAAACCGTATCTTGAACTCTATGATCTTTTCTTTATTCACTATGAATGTTTTCATTAGCTTTATAATACTCTCCAAAGTTTGTTTTCCTCTGGACTGAAGAAGCATGTTTGTGAGTTGATTATGGCTAAGAGTTTATACAGTTTCGGGATTTTACACAGACTTCTAAGTATTCCATTCTTTGAAACTGCAAGCATATAATCACAATGGCCAACAACAAAGCAACCTAATTCCATTGTTTTTAAGAATTCTTGTCCTCCAAAGAATCTGAGATGCAAGCTATCTGAATAATAACTTGTCCATTTATTGCACAATGTAAGTGTGAAAACAGATTTTTTTTGGTCAGATTGCCAACTTTTTTAAAGCTTTTATTTTAATTCCAGTTAGTTAACATACAGTGTTATATTAGTTTCAGGTGTACAATATAGCGATTCAGCACTTCCACACATCATCTGAAGCTCATCACGGTGCACTCCTTATAATCTGCATCACTTATTTCACCAATCCCACCCCCTTCATCTCCCCTCTGGTAACTATCAGTTTGTTCTCTGTAGTTAAAAGTCTGTTTCTTGGTTTGCCCCCACTCTTTTTTCGCTTTGGTCATTTGTTTCTTAAAAACAATTTTTAAATGTTTATTTATTTTTGAGAGAGAGAGTCTGAGCATGAGCAGGAGAGGGGCAGAGAGAGAGGGAGACATAGTATCGGAAGCAGACTCCAGGCTCTGAGCTGTTAGCACAGAGCCTGACGTGGGGCTTGAACTCACAAACTGTGACATAGTGACCTGAGCTGAAGTCAGACACTTAACCGACTAAGCCACCCAGGTGCCCCTCATTTGTTTTATTTCTTAAATTCCATACCTGAGAGAAATCATATGGTATTTTTCTTTTTTTCACTGACTTATTTCACTTAGCATTATATTCCTTAGCTCCATCTATGTTGTTGCAAATGGCAAGATTTAATTCTTTTTCATGGCTGAATAATACACACACACACACACACACACACACACACACACACACACACACACACCACATCTTCTTTATCCATTCATCAATTGATGGACATTCGGGTTCTTTCCATAATTTGTCTATTGTTGATAGTGCTGTTACAAACATTGGGATGCATGTGCTCCTTTGAATTAATGGTTTTGTATTCTTTGGGAAAATATCCAGTAGTGCAATTGTTGGATCATAGGGTAGTTCTACTTTTAACTTTTTGAGGAAACTTCATACTTTTTTCCACAGTGGCTGAACCATTTTGCATTCCCACTAACAGTGAGTGCATGAGTGTTTCTTTTCTTCACATGCTCGCCAATATCTGTTGTTTCTTGTGCTGTAGATTTTAGGCATTCTGACAGGTGTGGGGTGATATTTCATTGTAGTTTTCTTTTTTCTTTTTTTTTTGAGTAGGCTCCATGCCTAATGTGGGGCTTGAACTCACAACCCTGAGATCAAGAGTCACGTACTCTACTGACTTAGCCAGCCAGGGACCCCTCTCATTATAGTTTTGATTTTCATTTTCCTGATGATAAGTGATGATGAACATCTTTTCATGTGTTTGTTGGCCATCTGGATGTCTTCTTTGGAAAAAAAATGTCTGTTCATGTCTTTTGCCCATTTTTAATTAGATTATTTGTTTTGTTTTGTTTTTTGGTTTTGAGTTATATAGGTCCTTCATATATTTTGTTTATTAACCTTTTATCATATGTGTCATTTGCAAATATCTTCTCCCATTCTGTAGGTTGCCTCTTAGTTTTGTTGATTGTTTCCTTTGCTGTGCAGCTTTTATTTTGATGTAGTCCCAATAGTTTATTTTTGCTTTTGTTTCCCTTGCCTCAGGAGACATATCTAGAAAAACATTGCTACCACTGATGTGAAAGAGGTTACTGCCTGTATTCTCTTCTAGGATTTTTATGGTTTCAAGTCTTGCATTTAGGTGAATTTATTTTTGTGTATGGTGTTAGAAAGTGGTTTTAAAAAGTTAGCATGTTGCTGTCCAGTTTTCCCAACACCATTTGTTGAAGAGACTATCCTTTTCCCATGGGATATTATTTCCTGCTTTGTCAAAGATTAATTGACCATGTAGTTCAGTGGTTTATTTCTGGGTTTTCTATTTTGTCCTATTGATCTATGTGTCTATTTTTGTGCCAGTACCATACTGTTTTGAGTACTAGAGCTTTGTAATATAACTTGAAATCTGAAATTGTGATGCCTCCAGCTTTGCTTTTTCTTTTTCAAGATTGCTTTGGCTACTTGGGATCTTTTGTGGTTCCACACAAATTTTAGATTTGTTTGTTCTAGCTCTGTAAAAACACTGTTGGTATTTTTATAGGGATTGCATTAAATGTGTAGATCTCTTTGGATAGTATGAACACTTTAACAATATGCATTCTTCCAGTCCATGAGCATGGAATCTTTCCATTTCTCTGTGTTATGTTCAGTTTCTTTCACCAGTGTTTTATACTTTTCAGAGTACATGTTTTTCTTCTCTTTGGTTAGGTTTATTTCTAGGTATCTTATTATTTTTGGCACAATTTTAAGTATGTTTATTTTCTTAATTTATCTTTCTGCTTCATTATTGGTGTATAGAAATACAACAGATTTATTATGTACATTGATATTGTATACTGTGACTTTACTGAATTCATTTATCAGTTCTAGCAGTTTCAGGGGGGGCGTCTTTCAGGTTTTCTATATAGAGTATCATGTCATCTATAGAAGCAAGTTTTACTTCTTTACCAACTTGGATCCCTTTTCTTTCTTTGTGTTGTCTGATTGCTGTGGCTAGGACTTCCAGTACTATGTTGAATAAAAGTGGTGAGAGTGGACATCCTTGTCTTGTTTCTAACTTTAGGGAAAAAACTCTCAATTTTTCCCCATTGAGGACGATGTTATCTATTGGTTTTTCATTTGTGGCCTTTGTTATGTTGAGGTATGTTCCCTCGAAACCTACTTTGTTGAGGGTTTTTACCATTAATGGATGTCGTGCTTTGTCAAATACTTTTTCTGAGTCTATGGAAATGATCACATGATTCTTTTTCTTTCTCTTATTGATGTGATATATTATACTGATTGATTTGTTAATCCTGAGTCACCCTTGCCACCCAGGAAGAAATCACATTTGATCAGGGTGAATAATTTTTTTAATGTATTTTTGAATTCAGTTTGCTAGTATTTTATTGAGGATTTTTGCATCTATGTTCATCAGGGATATTGGCCTCTAGTTCTCTTGTTTAGTGTCCTTATGTAGTTTTGGTATCAAGATAATTCTGGCCTCATAGAGTGAATTTGGAAGTTTTCCTTCCTTTTTTATTTTTTTGTAATAGTTTGAGAAGAATAGGTATTAACTCTTCTTTAAACATTTGGTAGAATTTGCCTGTGAAGCCATCTAGTCCTGGACTTTTGGTTGTGGGAAGTTTTTTGATTATTGATTCAATTTCTTTGCTGATTATCAGTCTGTTCAAATTTTCTATTTCTTCCTGTTTCAGTTTTTATAGTTTATCTTTTCTGGGAATTTATCCATTTCTTCTATGTTGTCCAATTTGTTGGCATATAGTTTGTTTACAATATACTCTTATAATTTTTTGTATTTCTGTGGTATTGGTTGTTATTTTTCTTTCTTATTTGTGATTTTACTTATTTGAGTCCCTTCTCTTGTATGTGAATTACACAAAAATACTATAATGAAATATTAAATTCTAATTAATGGTATATATAACCAAATATTAAATTCTAGTTAACGGTATGTATGTGAAAATATCCAAGGTGAGGTATACTGATGTTTATAATCTACTTTGCAATATATCAAAAAATTATATGGATTGACAAAAAGATAGATGGCTAGATCCATGAGAAAGCAAACAAAGAAAAATGTTAACAATTAGAGAATCTAGGTGGTTGGTATTTGATAACTATTTTATAGTTCTTTAGCTTTTTATTATGTTTCAATATTTTCATAATTACATGTAGCCAGGATAGGGAGGAAAATAGCCAAGGGCAGATCCCTACATCACTATAAATTCTTTTTGTGTGCTTTACTTCCCCTTTGTCAGCAAATATACTGATACAGTATTCTGTACACACAGCTAGCCCTTGAAAGAGAGAAAACTAACATACAGGCAGGAAACAGGAGCCCCCTGAGTCACCAGAAATGGGATTTAGGGTTGTGGGCCTGGAATGCCCTAATAAAAGGGATAGTGATTCCTTTGGTGCTTGCATGCATCAAGCTTTGCCTTAAACACTTGAATGTCACTCATTTTAATGCTCACAGCAATGCTCAAAGTGGGGGAATGTAGAAGGCATTATTTTCTCATTACAGATGAAGAAACTGAAGCTAGGGGGGAGGTTATTCTTCTCTGGATTTTAGGAGGCCGGAATGATGAGAGAAAACTTAATGTGAAATTAGGGAACAGCAATAGCCCAAGTTTCATTAACATTTAGATGTGCTTTAGCATATAGCTTGTGATTATCTTTCATGGAAACCAAAAGGACAGACAGAAGGGTCACAACTTTTTATAAAATTTATTTTTAGTTTTAAATTTACATCCAAATTAGCCTATAGTGCAACGATGATTTCAGGAGTAGATTCCTTACTGCCCCTTACCCATTTAGCCCATCCCCCCTCCCATAATCCCTCCAGCAACCCTCTGTTTGTTCTCCATATTTATGAGTCTCTTATGTATTGTCCCCCTCCCTGTTTTTATATTATTTTTGCTTCCCTTCCCCTATGTTCATCTGTTTTGTATCTTAAAAGTCCTCATATGAGTGAAGTCATATGATATTTGTCTTTCTCTGACTAATTTCGCTTAGCATAATACCCTCTAGTTCCATCCATGTAGTTGCAAATGGCAAGATTTCATTCTTTTTGACTGCTGAGTATACTCCATTGTATGTGAGATATATATATATGTATATATATATATATATCACATACATATATATATACATATATATATATCACATACATATATATATACATATATATGTGTGTGTGTATATATATATATATCACATACATATATATACATATATATATCACATACATATATATATACATATATATGTGTGTGTATATATATATATATCACATACATATATATACATATATATATCACATACATATATATATACATATATATGTGTGTGTATATATATATATATATATATATATCACATACAATGGAGTATACTCAGCAGTATATATATATATATATATACACACACACCACATCTTCTTTACCCATTCATCCATCGATGGACTTTGGGTTCTTTCCATACTTGGCTATTGTTGATAGTGCTGCTATAAACATTGGGGTGCATGTGCCCTTTCAAAACAGCATACCTGTATCCCTTGGAAAAATACCTAGTAGTGAAATTGCTGGGTCATAGGGTAGTTCTATTTTTAGTTTTTTGAGGAGCCTCCATACTGTTTTCCAGAGAGACTGCACCAGTTTGCATTCCCACCAACAATGTAAAAGAGATTTTCTTTGTCCTCATCCTCGCCAACATCTGTTGTTGCCTGAGTTGTTAATGTCACCCATTCTGAAAGGTGTGAGGTGGTATCGCATTGTGGTTTTGATTTGTATTTCCCAGATGATGAATGATGTTGAGCATTTTTTCATGTGTTGGTTGGCCATCTGGATGTTGAGAAGGGTCACAACTTTTAGGAACCTGGATCTTGGAGTTTTCCAGGATGGTCAAAGGAAGCAGGCATTGATTTGTTAACTCAGTGAATATTTACTGAGCATCTATTATGTTTCAAGTACGATTCTAGTTGTGGGGGATATGACAGAAAACAAAACAGATAATGTCCACTACCTTGTGGACTTACATTGTAGTGGGCATCTGAAAAGTTAGAGATGGACAGCTTCAACCCCAGGAGAGATCTTTTGGGGAGGTCATGTAGGAAAGAACTCTCTTGTCCAGCAGGATATCTTTGACCCCTAGGACCTAGCACTGAGCCTACCTACAGTAGTGTAAAGAATGGGACAGAGTCCTTTAAAGTCTCTAAACATCTGAAGGTTTGTAGTGCTGTCCAGCCCCATCTGTCATATATAATTCAAAATAAAACAATACAAAACTGAAAAATATGGATAGTTCATTCCAGAAACATGTTATAATCCAAAGCATTTGTATATCAAAGTGAATTTCCCCATAAGAAATAATGGAAACTCAGATGATTTGTTCCACAACCCAAAAATATTCATCTAAAAATTCTTACAAAACTGTAATATAATACAAAGTAATAAAGAAAATACAACATATAAAGAAAAATAAAAAAAGATGACCTGCATTTACCTTTGAAAACCTTCGTGGCTGGTGTGAGGGAGACAAGAGAGAGGAGGGTTATTGTGTAGGATGACTTTCACTAATGGAGTCACTGCTATCTATTGGCTCAGTGGAATCTTCTTCTGCATGGGGGCCATTGTATACACTTGCGTGGATGTTGACTACAGTACAGTATTAATAAACTCTAATCATACACTGGATTTAAAATAACTGGCAATGAGGCAGCAAAGGAGAGGGTCTATATCTGCAAGGCAGCCTGACCTAGAATAAAGGAAAGCATTCCTAAGCTTACTTTTGTATGGAAAAGC
Organism: Prionailurus viverrinus; assembly: GCF_022837055.1. NCBI lineage: Eukaryota > Metazoa > Chordata > Mammalia > Carnivora > Felidae > Prionailurus > Prionailurus viverrinus. The sequence continues at coordinate 51,541,728 of NC_062565.1, forward strand.
AAAAGACTGTCCATAGGTGCTTTGAAGTGACAAAAAATACACTAGTGGCAGTTGTGTGCACCTTCCAATGTTTTGAAAAATCACTGATTTCTGCCAAACACTGTGGCCTGAGACTGAGCATCTGAACATTGGAGACGATTACCCACAATCCCACAGAGAGAGAGACAGAGAGAAGAGAGAGAGAAGAACCACTGGGTCATTTGTGATCATGGGACATTTGGCATCATGTACTACTCGTATTGTAAGACATAGCTTGTTTATCAAGCTAAAATTTATTTGAAATGTTTGCTCATCCTGCGGAACACTCACAGAATAAGCTACTCAGCCCAAGGTTTTTACTCTACATTCTTATGAAATATTAAATCCTTCCCTACGATAGCCTGACAATATATTTTCTGTATGTGTCCTTGCTTTGCTCTAAGCATGGGCTTCCTTTGCCAGCTGGGGAATCCAGCACTCGTAGGCACTCATATACATTTCTTAATCACAGGAAAAAAAATTAGTTTTAGAAGGGACTGAACTTTCCCCAGGCCTGGAAGTGATATTTACCTCATTTCATCTCAAGCTAAAACACCTTTTATCATTATCCAGACAAATTCAGCATCACACCTCATGAAAGTCCATCTTTGTTTGAAATACTGGCTACCTTCTGTATATTCAATCATTTTACCATTTTGTATTTTTATTGCTTTGTTCTTTACCTTAGTCACCTACTAAATTTACTCTTGCAAAACCTCAAGTGGCTCTTTGGTTTCCCACGGGAAGAAGCAAGTCTTTCTATAACAAAGAAAGAGGGAAGCATCCCTCTTCTTCCTTTACCTTGTGTCTAGTTTTACTATCACTTCAAGCTGTCAGCCATGTTCTAAATAGCTGTATTTTTAGTTTGGGTGTTTTACTTTTCTTATCAGTTTTTGGTATTCCTATTTTATCAGAGTGTTGCCTCAGTACATGATTAATGTTGCTTCAGTGTGGTTTTGATAAGGATGAGGTCCAATATCATGGGTGAACCCTCTCCTCCCCACCCCTCTCCTTTCCTTTCCATCCTCTCAGTCAAGAGACTGTATAATAAAAGGAACCACATTTTTTTTCCCCAGGGTTTTAGTCTTCTGGTTGGAATTAAGCTAGGCCAATCAGGAAAGGAACCAAAAGGGGCACCTGGGTGGCTCAGTCGTTTAAGCGTCCAACTTTGGCTCAGGTCATGATCTAATGGTTCATGGGTTTGAGCCCTCTGTTGGGCTCTGTGCTGACAGGTCGGAGCCTGCAGCCTGTTCAGATGCTGTGTCTCCCTCTCTCTCTGCCCTTCCCCTGCTCATGCTTTGCCTGCCTCTCTCTAAAAAAAAAAAAAAAACAAAAAAAAACAAAGAAACTAAAAGACACAGGGATCAGTAGATCTGTTGTGTTTTGTTTTGTTTTGAATGACCAAGATGCAAACTTAAGGTATTGGCCATGGCTTTTTTTCATCCCAGAGAGTTGGGAAGCAGAAGTCTGATTTCTCATTTCCATCAGAAAGTTTCCTGTTGGAAGCTTATGTGGATCCTTTCAGTGAATCTATTTCAAAATCGCAGCGGGATTATAGGTTGTCCACATTTGCTTAATTTGGGAAGTGTCCAGGGTTGACACTGGCTGAGGAATTCCCAGTTATCAACTTTATCCCCAGCTATCTCCCATCGTTGTTATCTTTGATAGGGAAATCATATCATTTTTCCGGAAACTGGAATATGCTGTCCTCATGACATGACATGTGGGGTGGGTAGCATGAACTATAGCTAGGAAAACATTTGTAAACTTGACTAATGCATGCAACTTGTTAAAAAAAAATTCTTATTCACCTGTGTTGTCTAAACAGTATTTTGATTTTAATTTAATCAATATGTAAAAATAAGACTTGCCATATACTTCTTATGTTTATAAATGTTAGATGACTATAAAACCAAGTCAAGTTTATAAATTAAATAAATAACGCTATATGAAATGGATAATAATCATACTTTTAAAGCTTTTCCTGTGTGCCAGGTGCAGTCTAAGTGCTTTATATCTGCTTAGCTCATTAATTATTACAGAAGCAGGGATAGTTATGATCTCATCTTATGTACAGATGGGGAATTGGGGCACACAGGCCACTCAGCTATGAAGTGTTGGAGCTTTACTCTGAACCCAGGAAGTTTGGCTTCGGAGAATGCTCACTTCACAATTATGCTAAGTTGCCTCTCTAGACACCAGAGCCAAATGAAAGTGACCGATGGCATTGATCAGTTAACATTGATTTGCAGATAGCTGGTTTAACGTGGGAGAGATACATGTACGTGTTAACTTGATTCTTTTGATGTAGAGCATGATGGATTATCACCTGAGCATCGTCATGACTCCTGCCTTATTTTCTTTCTTTAAGAATGAATCTTTTAATCTTACATCTGCTATTTGGACGAGTCTATGTAACAATGCACTACAAAACACAATTCTGTAAAACTAAAAAAAGAAAAGAAGAAAAGAAAAAAGAAAAAAAATTACTCATTGCATATTTATTTATTAAACTGTTAATGAACTTTTGCAAAAGTGGCATGAAAAATATATGATCTGAGGAACATATTCTAGACACATGCTGTGGGTACTTTTGACTTTAGAAGCTTAGAATAACCTGTCATGTGACACGTCAATTCTCCTACCATTTATTCCTTCATTGAACTGCACGGGAAACCTTCATTTGTGTTGTTGTTTGGACTTGTCTGGGCATCAACATGATCGTAAACAATTGCAAGGCTAGGACAGCCTGGGGTATACTGGGTTATTAGGTTGCTATCCAGGTTCTCCAGAATTTACTCATGTTGAAACATTTTAATTACCTTTGAGATAAAAACGCAACTTTAGAGGTTCCTGGGTGGCTCAGTCGGGTAAGTGTTCCACTTGGCTTAGGTCATGATCTCCAAGCCCTGAGTTCGAGCCCTTGTTGGGCTCTGTGGTAACAGCTCAGAGCCTAGAGCCTGCTTTGGACTCTGTCTCCCTCTCTCTCTGTCCCTTCCCCACTCCCACTCTGTGTCTCTATCTCTCTCAAAAATAAAAATCAAGAAATAAATGAATGAATAAATAAATAAATAACCCAGCAACTTTAAATTTCTTAAAAAGTCGCGATCTCTCAAAAATATGTTCCATTGGGGTCTATGAAAATCATTGGGTTTAAAACCCACTGTGCTCTGGGGATGTCTCACAGAGCCGGCTTCCAGCAGAGGCTGAAAGGAATGTGGGCAAGTGGCCCCCTAGAGATGAGAAGCTCTGCACGCTGGTGGTGGTGGCCACTCCAGGACTGTCTCTGGGATGTGAGTCACAAGAGTGTGAGCTTTGAGGTTCCATCACAGTCCCTTACAGCAATGATGCCTTGGGGCCTGTTGTTTGGGCTACTCTTGTTTTGCTAATTGACAGAGTATTGCTGCTGAAGGTCAGGCTGCATCTGTTTTAGGTTAACTTAATGAATCTTTGGGCAGGATTCTGCCCCAGCTTCCATGTGTCACATAAAAAGAGGGATGTCAAGGCTTCTGGGCAGTCAGTGATGCTTCCGCCTTTGGCTCAAGTCATGATCTCAGGGTTTGTGAGTTCGAGCCTCATGTTGGGCATTGAGCTGACAGCTCAGAGCCTGGAGCCTGCCTCAGATTCTGTCTCCCTCCCTCTCTGCCCCTCCCTCACTCATGCTCTGTCTCTCTCTCAAAAATAAATAAATGTTAAAAAATTTTTGAAAAAAAAAAAAAGAGGGATGTCTCCTGAAAGCAGTGCCCTGATATGGGTTATTTGAAGACACCAGCCAGCACAATTTTCCTGATTTGTTGTACCACTGGTTCTTGGCAGGATTTTGTGCATGATTAGTCCTCCATAACTCCCAGGTTGAGAGAAGAAATGCCATTACCCCTTCTAAGGTTTCAGGGGACATTTTTAGTTCCTCTGTGGCACAATATAGTTTCTGGATTTTATAAATTTGATCAAGTGACTTAATGTCCTTGAAGGAAATTTTCTAAAAGATGGCTTAGGAGAAAATGGAAGGATCCATTGTTTTCCTTTTTTCCCCTTTCAGAGTAAAGGACACTGGACATCTGTACTTCTGTTTTTGTTTTTGTTTTAAGTTTATTTATTTATTTTGAGAGAGCAAAAGAGTGCCAGCAGGGACAGGGCAGAGAGAGAGGGTTAGAGAGAATCCCAAGCAGACTCTATCATGTCAGTACAGAGCCCTCCACGGGGGTAGATCTCATGAACCATGAGATCATGACCTGAGCTGCAATCAAGAGTCAGATGCTTAACTGACTGAGCCCCCCAGACACTCCTGTACTTCTGTTTTAATAGGCACTTCCTTGTGAACCTTCTAAACTCTTCCCTGCACCAGACTCAGCTGGGGCTGGTGCCCGCATACCTCATGTAGAACAAGATTAGGGATGAAGTCTATCACAGAGTCCCGTCTCTCCTCCTGGATGTGGGTAAGAGGCTTTTGAAATCTCCTAAGAGCTAACTTTCCACATTCCCACTGGGATTCATTACAGGGAAAGGAAAATTTTCATGGTCATTTTTTGAATAAGCTCACTTCAGCTAATGAAAAACGGAAGGAAGAGTCAGTCCAGAGCAAGAAGCTGAGGAGGTAGAGCTCCCACATGAGAATGTCAGAGAACATTATTTTTAAAACAGAATATACTAGGTTAAAAAAAATAGTTTTAGACCTTTCTCTTGGAAGCTATACAATTAAATATTAACTAAGCAATGTATTTCTAGTTCTGGTCCAAAAAAGTGTGCCATGAAGATGATAATATTGCCTAACTGTCACTCAGATATTTTTCCCCGGGCTAGTCGGGGGTTGCACTGATTCTCCATTTTCTCAGGACTGGTTCCCTTTGTGTTTGATAGCTTGTTGCCATGGTATCACCATTCTCTGCCAATGGGGCTGTTAATGGACTTTTCTATTCTCAGTGTCAGGGAAGGGGTGGGGAGGAGAGATGTCATTTAACTACTCAAATTAGTTGAATAAGTGCCACAAATGTCAGTGAAATAATGGCGAAAATATTTGTGTGTGGAGGAGTTAAAAATAATCCCTTGATAGAAGACTATTTCCGGCACAGTGTGCACTTAGAATTTATTTATTTATTTATTTATTTATTTATTTATTTATTTATTTATTTATTTCAGTTTGGTTTGAACTTGCCAATCCTTGATCTAATACTGGAATTTACCTTGCAGGACTTAGGCGGAAGATTATCTTCTTATTAGATCTTAGAGAGTCAGGTGACATAATACTGTTTCTGATAGGACATCAATTTGCAAATAAAAGTACTTTCTTTGTAGTAAATTTAAAAATGTTTCCATTAATTCTAAGGAAGTTTTTTTTTCCTTTTTTTTTTTTTTTTTTTTTTGCAGTTTTTGATTACTGTCAACACTGCCTAGCTTTTAAAACTGTTGACTGTTTTAGTAGATTGCCTTCCATTTTGGTAACTTTACCCTTATAACTTTTACAAGAGTGAGCAAAATCCCTCCAAATTACTGTAACTTTGAATGGGTTAATGAAACCCATTAACCCATTAACTGTTTCTAAGCAGTTTATTTATTTACATCTGTATTCTTACTTTTTTTTTTTCTTTTTAGTGTTGATTTTTGAGACAGAGAGAGACAGCATGTGAGCAGGGGAGGGGCAGGGAGAGAGGAAGACACAGAATTTGAAGGAGGCTCCAGCCTCTAAGCTGTCAGCACAGATCCTGATGTGGGGCTTGAACTCACAAACCATGAGATCATGACCTGAGCTGAAGTCAGAGGCTTAATCGACTGACCCACCCAGGTGTCTCTGTATTCTACATTTTTAAAGTGACCCAGTGAAACCTGGGTTTAAGTTTGAATGCACTAAACAAATAGCTTCCCCCTCACATCTCTCTTTAAGACCTGGGTGAAGTTATAGAAAAGAGGACCATTTGTGAGGGTTATGGTGCTGGCAACTTTAGACTATCTGAAGAAAGGGAAAGAATACAATATGGCAAGGAGTAAAAGTAATCTACTGAAGATGTTCCCTATGCCTTAGAATATTGTTCACCAGCCAAGTGAACAATATTTTTAGATCAATAGTATCACTGTGCTTTATCATTGTTTTGGAGGTTACATACCACTCATTTATTTTCCTCCTTAAGATCCAAAGCAGGATCCAGTACCTTGGCGATCTCTTGGCCATTGGAGTCAACAGCAGTGATCAAAGAAATCTTGAAAGTTTTTCAGGAGGAATTGAAGAACCTACACGCAAAAGAAGGATTTGGGTTGTGCCCAGCAGGAAGAAGACAGCTCTCTGACTTGTACTTTTAGTAGCTCTGCCTTAAGTTCTAGTCACATTTCTGGAGACACTCAAGGTCGCTCACATGCCATAAGGGACAAGCACATATAGCAATCTTTAAAGGCAAAGCAATCCATTCAGAAGTATGCTTCCATCTTGCCACATAGAAGCAGGCTTGTGGATATAGAAATGTCTTCATTGGGTACTGATGTACGTGCACGTACATGTGCAGGCACACACATGCATGTGCGGTTGTGTGTGACTTTAAATACACACTGTCTGGACCCACATGTTTAGAAACTACTAGTTATTTTCAGTCTTCAAAAGTGAAATTTTCTTAGTCTAATGGTATAACATAGGGGTTTATCTTGTACTCTGACATCTGAAGTGAGGTTATTGGAGTTTTGGGTCCGCTTCTACACAGAAGCATATTTATTTGTCTACCACTTTGTATGCATCTGTCTAATATAAAGATGGCAAGGGCAGAACTGGCTCTTGAGATGGTGGCTATCCTTACTGGCTCTGTGTTCTGGGGTAGGTGGCTTAACTGCTCTGGACTTCAGTCTCTAAGCTTTTAAGACATTTAGATCTGTATGGTGTCTAAGTCCTCTTGTCATCCCAAATTTCATAGATCATTACAGAATCTGCAGGAAGCAAGGATCTTTCAACTTCCTCAAACTCTAGAACTGCCAATCATTTAGAGGAACAACATATAAACAGAGAAATCATGATATTAATGAGCTTTATAAAAAACTTTTCAGAAATCCGTGCCTGGGCTGACTTACACATTTGCTTCATGGTTGTGGTTCTTTTCATGCTTAGGAATAAACTCTGGACATAAGGACTTTGCAAAAGTTTTTAGGTCTTTTAGAAAAATGCTGACTTAAGTTAACTACAAAGGAGAGGAAAAAAGAGAGAATACCTTTTGTTACTTCTTTATTAAATTCTTAGTGACCAGAGATGGGAGAGGGAACAGGAGAAGGAGGAGGAGAAGGGGGGGGGGGGGGGAGGGGAAGAAGGATCACTTTTGCTGCTAGAATGAAACTAATTTATTTTTTGCTGATTACAACTTTTAAAAAAAAGTTCAAATTTTCTTTTAAATGAATTATTTACAGTTACTTAAAGGATTTTGCATCGAAACATAATTACTTATTATGAAAAAGGTTAATGTATACTGAATGAAAACCAAAGAAATCACGAAAGAAAGGAATGCGTGGGTAGAAGATTAAAGGAAGGGTGGGAATTTTCTGCTGGGTTTTGGAGATGACAATAGTTTTAATATCAATCAATGCTTCTTGTGTATTATTCTGAAAGCGGCTGGAGTTTCTTGAGACACACACAGTGTTAGATTTCACTGATCAATTTAAGATGGCATAAGCTTTTTGGAAAGCAGTTTGGCAACATGCACAAATAACTTTAAAAATTCATACAATGTGACCTAACAATTCTAGTTTTTGAAATTTATTCTAAGTAAAAACTATTAAAAATAGGGAAAGATTAATGTCAAGAGATTTTTATCCTTAGGTTATACTGAATATCAGTCAGTCCCCACCCCCACCATATTTTGACTTTGTTCCTTTCCATCATCCCCCCTTAAAATCATTCTCTTGCAGATACCTTCATTCCTTTTTTCTGCCCTTCTTCTATCTCATTCATCTGGCCAGCACTGACACTGAATAACCAAAGGATCTCAACTCTATCTGCACCTAACTAACCTTGTTGGAGAGAATCAGTCAGGCAAAACAGTAGCACTATAAACTGATGATTACCAACACCTGATAGCATTTATTAATGAACTTGATACACATACCAAACACAGTGACAGTTTCTACTCTTTCTCTTGGTGAATCTAAGGGCCAACATTCCTTTCTTCATAAAGCACCTTGAACCTTCCTTTGCTTTCTGGGCATCATGGTTTCTTTCTTTCCTCCTGCCTCTCTGGTGTTGGCATCTTCTCTTTACAAGACATCAAAATTTTTCATTTTTTTAGACCTCAGTCTTTGAGCTTTTCTTCCCTCACTGTGTTCTCTCACTCTCGATGACTGTATATATTCCCTCGGCTTTAAATGCATCCTCTATGTTGCTGACATCCAAATGGCCCAATTTGTCCCTACTCTCTCCCCAGACCTTTAGATCCCAGTGTCCAAATATGTACTTGACAGAGACACTTGGCCATTCAGTAGCATTGCAGCCTCTTGACATCCCCTTCCCATCTGCTCTATATTTAAAAAAATGTCATTCTGCACAAACAAAACAACTTCCTTGATATTTTGGTGAATGTCCTTCCAGGTTAATTACAGGTATTTGTGAAGAACAGAAGTGTTAGAAAATAAAATAATTTAGAACCAAAAGAATGTGAGAACTTTCTCATCCAAATTCATGACTTGGTTCGTTTGCAGTTTATTAAGCTTCTAGTTTAATAAATGTGAGTGTTAGAAATTACAAAACATGGAACTCTATTTTTAATAGCTAATAGTGTACCAAATGATACTTTGAATATTATTAAAAAAATAAAAATAAACCCTTTCCAGTTGCCTAGGTTTTTACATCTGTAATTGAGACAAACAGAAAACACATAAGATGTGAAAATTGTTATTTCTCAGGGGAATAGATTCATAGGTATTAGTAGAAATTCACCGGGATCAGTAGTATTAGCACAGACATTCCACTTATGTACATATATTTTAAAAACGCCCTAAAGCTTACAGGAAAAGTAACAGCCTCTATTTTGTGTGGTTGTCCTCAGGGAGAAGCAGAGCTGATACATGAACAGTAACGACACAGATTCAATTTTGAAAAGTAGATCAGCTCAAAATTTTGAGTCAGAAACAATTTTCTAGCTCAGTGGTTCTCAGCTTTTCCAAGTATGGGAACACCTTTTTAACATCTAAAAAGAGTTACAGACATCTCCTTCTTGCAAAACAAAGCAAAATTAAACAAAAACCGCATACAAAATCCTGATAGCTATTAGGTTTTTCTTTCTTTCAGTTGAGTAAGTAAAGTCACAAAAAGTTACCACGAGTTTGGTAATTCTTTAGGAAATTTGTATTCCTTTTTCTCTTTTCCCTTGATTTTCTTCTATATTCATACTTGTTTTTTAGTTATATATATATTTTTTGATATGTTATCTTAAATTCTTTATAAGAACAGTGGAGGTATTAAAAAAGAAAATTTAGGGGGTGCCTTGGTGGCTCAGTCAGTTAAGCGTCTGACTTCAACTCAGGTCACGATCTCACAGTTTGTAAGTTTAAGCCCCACGTTGGGCTCTGTGCTGACAGCTCAGAGCCTGGAGCCTGCTTCACATTCTGTGTCTCCCTCTCTCTCTGCCCCTCCAGTACTTGTGCTCTGTCTCTTTAAAAAGAAAAAAAAAAAGAAAATTCAGTCATTTAAAACAATTATGAACAGCTTATATTTAAACTATTTAAGGCTATAAATGCATGTAGCTTAAGAAGTCAGACAATTCTATACGACTTGCAATAAAAACCAGAAGTCCCTCGACACCTCTGTCCACCCTCCCCCATTTCCAACTCCTTAGAAGCAATTGCTTTCAACCAATCGAGCTGTTTCTTTTGATACTTATCTCCTTATCTTTATATAGTAGATTTATGTTGTACGTTTTTTGCTACAACTTTATTATTACTAAACTTTTGCAGTTTTAGCCGTAATGTAGTAATGTATTGACCGATACCACTGCTTGATACTTTCGCTTTTGACCTACCATGCACATTCACTTTCTGTCTCCTCCTAATACAGTTACAGCATTATTTTGGTTAGATCAATATTCAACATTAGCATTTTGATGATAAAAATGCTATTTTACAGAGAAGGCAAATGGGATACTATGGTTGCTTTTCCTCTCTTTATTTATAAGATATAATGCTTTATATTTTACTTGGAGTCAATAATTGCTTGCTTTGTTATTTTATATGCTTGTCACCAGTTGGGTCCCAAAGTCTTGTCAGTTGTCCAAATTTAATCAGCCACGTTAAGTTCTCTCTAGTCATCTTCTTGATGATATCCCTCTTTGTGCCTTCCAGCTTGCTCTAAACTCCAGTAGTTGCCCTCAAGACCTGTTTCAGGGCAACCTGTACTGTCTTCCTAGTGATTTTGTTCACTCTTATTTTGGATTACCTGTCCATACCTTTAGAACTTTTCTGTTATGCTTCCCTTGTCTTCTTGTTTGCGGCTTTACTTCTTTGTTTCAGTGGAACATATCCTTTGGCAGTTTTCTTCTTCTTTTTTTAATATTTGTTTATTTTTGGGAGAGTGCAAGCAGGGGAGGGGCATAGAGAGGGAGCCAGAAGATCCAAAGCAGGCTCTGTGCTGAAGGGCTGACAGCAGAGAGCCCAATGTGGAGCTCGAACATGAACCACGAGAGCATGACCTGAGCCGGAGTAGGACTCTCAACCGACTGAGGCACCCAGGCGCCCTACACCTTGGCTTTCCTATTAGCTTGCTCAAATGCTGGCACAAGGGGAAGAGGGAGAGGTGAGTTTGGAAGCTGTCAGCAGTGAAACATCAAAAGACGAGTCAGAGTCCTCATTACAGGAATGCTCTGAGCAGAGGGCAGAACAAATGTCTTAAGGATGCCTTTCCGTTTACAGAAAGTGTTACTAAGGGAGATTGCCTTACCCACATCCAAGAGAGAAACTTTAATTTACAAGTTCATTTCTCTCTTTGTGTGACTAATGATGAAGCCATGAGTTTGTAGGTGATTCTGTTGTTAGGAAAACTTGTTTAAAAGCCTTTAAAGCAGCGGTTTTCATACTGTGGCAGATCACCAGCAACCTCAGCATCTCCTGGGAATTAGGTACAAATGCAAATTCTCAGGCTCCACCTCGGACCTACTGAATCCGAAACTGGGGGTGGGGCCCTGAAGCCTCTGTTTTAACAAGCCTGGCAGGTGAAGCTAACACACGCGTAAATTGGAGAACCACAGATGGAGAGCATGCAAGTTAAGACACGTCTGGGTAGGATCTGGAGAACTAAATGGAGCAGCATAGTGAAAAAATAGGACTTTTAAATTTTGCATTGGCAGGTGGAAAAAACAGGTCGCTGTCCCCGAGAAGGGCAGACAGAGGGGACATTTTGCAGAGAGAAGAGAAGCCCAGATGCATGGCCTAGAGCCCGAGCGGGGACGGAGTTGGTGAAAATTTTCAAGAGATGGGGACAACCACAGAACTCATAAGAATGATGATTTGTGATTTTCTGTTGTAAGTTTTCTGTGTTGTAACATCCCTCCCTCAGTCACAAGTCATCAACAGAAATCAGTTATACACAGCCAACTCGTGTGGTGCAGCAGGGAATGGAGAAGATGCCAAAGGAAAAAAAAAGAGTCCACCATTAATCTGTGTAGAGGGGGTACATATTTTTAAATTTTTTAAAATGTTTATTTATTATTGAAAGACAGAGTCAGAGCGTGAGCAGGGGAGGGGCAGAGGGAGAGGGAGACATAGAATCTGAAGCAGGCTCCAGGCTCTGAGCTGTCAGCACAGAGCCCAATGCGGGGCTTGAACTCACAAACTGCGAGGTCATGACCTGAGCCAAAGTCAGACGCTTAACCGACTGAGACACCAGGCGCTCTGGGTACATATTTTTTATTGTTCCTTACCAGTGCATCACATCAAGTATTTGCTGGCTGACTGACTAAATACATGCAGTATCTGAGTAGTTTTAGAATTTATGGAAAGGATCTAGTCTTTTTTTTTTTTTAAAGAAATTATTTGTTGCCTTAGGCATTTTAGGTATTAAAAATAGAAAAATAATTGGCATGCTTTTGATTTTTGTCCTTAAAAATGGTATACAAGGGTTCCTGGGTGGCTAACTTGGTTGAGTGTCCAACTCTTGATTTCTGCTCAGGCTCAGTGGGGAGCCTGCTTAAGATTCTCTCTCTCTCTCCCCGCCTCCCACCTGCTCATGTGTGTGTGTGTGTGTGTGTGTGTGTGTGCACTCTCTATCTCTCAAAAAAAATGGTATGCAAATTCCTCATAAATAGAATACACCTATATCTATAAATACCTGTATACATTATCTATAGTATTTACATTTTCCTTGAAAATTGTTAAAATGAAGACTTATCCCCAGAGACAGATGCCTTATAAACTTCTAGAATACTTTTTCAGACACATTTACAAAGTTCAACATTCATACGAGGGAAAATAAAAATAATGCACAAAGAATGACTACAGTTCCTCACAGTAACACACCCGGAGATGTGCAGAATCTTGTGGAATTTTCAAGCTGGAAGAGACACTCTGTTGTTAGTCACATTCCCTACTTCACAGAACTCCCTGCTTTCCTGACTTTCAGCTCAGGGTCTTTCCCAGAACACAATTCTTCACTGATGGAGACCAAAACTTTGGCTTCAATTTGTCACTTTGAGTCCTTCTCCACTGTGGCCCCTGTGGTAAGGAAATAAAGTCAAAACTCTTTCCTTAAAGAAGCTGTCCTTTTTCTTCCAAGTGTATCTTTTTTCTTAGTATCCATTAATCCTGTTCCACGATTCCATTATTCTTCTGGCTTCCATGATCTGAGCATCCACAACCTATATTTTGAGCTCAGATCTCTTCTCTGTAACCATTCTATATCTCTGTCTGTTCTTATTAGATTTATTTTTGGGTGTTGTTCTGTTATTTCAAAGTCTTTATGCCCAGAGAAGAATTTTGGTTTCCTCCTTCCTGCTCCCAAAAAGGTGAGCTCCCCTGATTTACCTATTTGTGTCACTAACACTTCATTCTTGGTGTCACTCATGCTGTCACCCAATTCCTTCCCTCATCTCTAGTCTGTAATTGAGGACAGGTGATAGTTCTTTCATGAAATCATCTGTGCTTTTAACCTTTTTTATTTCTCATCCTCTTGCACCTACATTATCTCACCAATCATTCTCCTGCCTTAAGCCTCTCTTCCCCTCTACACCTCACGTTCAAGCGCTACAGAATGAACCTTGGTAAAGACACTACTCTTATGCTGTCAGTCTCTTCAGGGGCTTACTATTGTCCAAAGGGCAAAATCCACGATCCTTGACCTGGTGCCTAGGGCCACAATGGGCCATCCATCCTTAAACCTCATTTCTCCCCATTTTCCAATGACAAAATAAATCTCTCTAGGTTGTCCTGTGTCTGATCCTCTGGACTGTCTCACTCTGGTCTTCATCTCCCTCTTCAAGTCTTACTTCAGATGTTAATATTTCCTCTATATAACTTTTTCTGATCAACTAACCCACAGTGACTTTTCCCTTGTGTTTAACTTTGAAAACACTTTCTGTCCCTTGTATTTGGCTCCTGATCACATAATAAAGGTACTCTCTATTGAGGTAAGCCCCTACTGTGTACCCAGTACTCTTCTAAGCTATTCTTTTTTAAAACATTTTTTTAACATTTATTTATTTTTGATACAGAGAGAGATCATGAATGGGGGAGGGTCAGAGCGAGAGGGAGACACAGAATCTTAAACAGGCTCCAGGCTCTGAGCTGTCAGCACAGAGCCCGACGTGGGGCTCAAACTCAAGGACCGCGAGATCATGACCTGAGCCAAAGTCAGACGCTTAACCGACTGAGCCACCCAGGTGCCTCTCTAAGCTATTCTTAATTCATTTATTCATCACACAATCAGATGAAGTAAGTATAGTTATCACCTTTATGTTACAGGCGAGAAAATAGGCATAAACAGGATGGGTAACTTACCCAAGGTCACAGCATTATGGAACTAGAATCTGAATCCAAACTGTTTGGCTCAGAATCTACTATCTTATCCACTCATTACTGCCTCTCGGTGTATACTGTCTTAGATTGCTGGTTCATTCTCTGTGTTTTTGTGGGTACCTTTAAATGTGTGTTGCCTTCCCAATTAAGTTGTATGCCCCTTGAAGGCAGGGGCATATAAGAAGGCATATAACTTATAAGCATACTCCAGAAAGCCTAGCAGAAAGCTTAATGAATATTGTGCCTAAGTAAATATTGAATGTTTGCATTGAATGGCCTTTTTTTCCTTCCTGAGATGATCTGGCCAAATTTCATTAATTGAAAAGACAGTCTCAAAATCAGATTTGACTAAGTCATGACCAAATGAAAGATAAAAATCAAGGGGTAAACCAGTGTGCTGGCCTCACTGCTTGGGTTCGCTGGAGTCTGATCATTTCACAAATTGCGCCATGTGAAAGTCTGAAAAGTAATGAGGGCTTAATGAGCTTGCACGCCTCTCCCTGTTCTTTGTAGTGGGTGGAAAGTGAACTTGGGTAAGGCCTGCATGTCAGCAAATGAGAATTAACCAGCCTTGACTCCAGAAGTTGCAGCTGAGTGACCGTCATTGAAAATGCAATTACTCTTTTCCACTTTTTTTTTTTTTTTAAGAGCCAAGTGTGAGTTGTGAGAGGAAAGGTTTGATAAAATTTCCCTGTGTTCTCAGGGGGCCCTCATGGACAAGCTGCTCAAGGAAAATTCCACAAAAATTCCTGGCGTATCAGGAAGAGGCAAACAGCCAGACGTATGACAGAGAAGATATGCCTTTTAACACACTGAATTTACTACATGCTTAAAGCTGTGTCTCAGGTTGTGGTTTTTGATTTTTTTTTTCTTCCTAGAACAGAATGTCTTCAGAAGTTTTTCCAGATTACTTTAAATCATTTATAAGGCTATGCAAAATGAGTAATGCTTGCCTTTTTAAGAGCCATTCACTTTTAAAAAGTGGTTATGGGTCCTAAATTATATGCCAACGGAATGTTTAATAGCATTTGGCGGTATTTTTCAAGTAGTTAATAAGTGAAAAAAATGACCTGTACTTATTTTGTGATTAGTATTAACCCATATAAAATTTGCTTTTTACATACCCTTTTAAAGAAATAAGTGATCATTTATTTTGGGTCGTGAACTAGACCTATTGGGCAGACAGTGTTGGGTATACAAAGAACATGGCCTGTTCTTGCTCTGGAGGCATTTACCCTCTGGTGGTGAGGGCCATTTGGGGCTGAGACCCACCTCCTGCAGCCATACATTCAGACATTTCAGCACCATTATTATCAATGTCTATAGCCTATGTCTATACTCCATCAGACCTACATTTGATTTCCAAGATTGTTTTCCCTGTCTTGACCTGGGAAGTAATCACCCCTAAGGTTTCTAGTTGTGGTTTGCAAGTTGTGCACTTTGTAAGGTTGCACAGTGCCCAACTTGCACATCAGCACGTGACAACCCTGATCACTGTGTCCAGATGATTTTTGCAGATCTCCATAGTACTTATTTTGTGTTGTGTCACTGACTTACTCCAGTTCTGGAGGAGATTGTCTTACTTTCATCCCTGTGTACTAACCATATAAGGTAGAAGTAAAATAAAAACAAAAAGTCGGTGTTAATTTTAAATACAACACAATAATAAAGATTAGATGACTTGGAAAATGCATTGTCAAACTTCAGAGGTAAAGCCATAATAATGGAAACATGTTCTAGGAGTCAGAACATTTTGCTTCTACTACTAACTGGTTCAGTTACTTATTAATATTTTGACCCTGGGTGGATTAACTTGTTGAAGTCTATGGGAAGGGAAAACAACACCTGGCTTGCCTGCCTTCCCTAGGTTGTTACAAAGCTCACGAGAGTGAGAGTACACAAGAGAGTGTGATAGAGAGAAATGCCATATGCATCTCTAAGGCCCAGTCTTCATGATGAACACAGGGTGTTGGAGTGATCTAGAGAGGAGAACTGGGATTAATTTTGAATTTTGTTGTGCATTAGGCTGAAGGGAGGAGCCACATTTTGTAATCCTCTCTTGTCTCAAACATTTATCACATTGGTCGGAACTCCATGTTTTTGAAATGAATGAAAAAAAAATAGGTGGAATTCACAAATCCAGAGAAAAACACTGATACAAGTTCTCAAACTGATCCAAGCGCTCAAATTTTGCAAATCAACAAATATATTTTTAGGATGCTTACTCTGTGACATAAAGATACGCGCTAGGTATACAGCAGTGAACGAGGCAGAATGGTCTTTGCCTTTAAAGGGTGTCCTGTGCTGGCAGGGTGGGGAGGCATTTAAAAAGCTATTAATAATGTATTGAGTATTACAAAGAGATATCTAGGTGCATAATTAGGAGTCTGGCAATTGCTAGTTTTAAGACTATTTAAACACGCTGAAATATATCTGCATAAAACTTACCTCAAAAAGGAGTTTTTAGAACAAGAACTAGCAATTGAAATGATTTGCCAGACTCCTGTTTTCTTTTACAGGAGAGACTTGTTTGTAGATTGTCTGTGGTATCTACAGAGGCCTAATGCATGATATACAAAGGACGGATTTTTCCCAGGCAACATCTAGTGGCATTATCAGCTTAAAGTTATTTTTGGAGCTTTTACTGAACGTATACTAAATGCAAGGAGATACCAAGACCCTGCCTTTAGAAATGCACCATTCAATACGGTCCCCTAGGCACATGTAACTATCATGTATTTAAAAAGTGGCTAGTTTGAATTGAGATGTGCTAATGTAAAACATACCCCATATTTTGAAGACTTAATATTTTAAAAAATGGAAAATATCTCATTAGTAATTTTTTATATTTATTTTACATGTTGAAGTGATAATATTTTGGATACACTGGATTAAATATAATGTGTTGAGATAAATTTTACCTGTTTCTTTTTATTTTGTAAAATGTGGTTACTAGAAAATTTAAAACTACATGTGTTTCATTTGTGGCTCTATTCATTTTTTTTTAATGTTTATTTACTTTTGAGAGAAAGAGAGAGAGGAAGAGAGCAGGGGAGGGGCAGAGAGGGAGGGAGACAGAATCTGAAGCAGGCTCCAGGTTCCCAGCAGTCAGCACAGAGCTGGACACGGGGCTTGAACTCACGAACTGAACCAGGAGATCATGACCTGAGCTGAAGTCGGGCGCTTAATGGACTGAGTCACCCAGGCGCCCCGTTCATATTCTCTTTCTACCAGGCCAGTGCTTCTTTAGAAGTTAATAGACTCTATCTCAGACATGGAAGCAAATCATTAGAAGTCAATGGGACAAGTACATTAAGGGAGGCAGGTACAAAGTGTAGAGGAGGGTGTGTGCTCAGGAAAAGATTCTAAGGGGAAGGCAGGGCAAGCCAGGAAGAGAGTGAAGGATGCATAACGCAGAGAAGAAAGACTGGTAGCTTTATGAAAGCATCTAGTTTTTTTTTTTTTAACCTTTATTGATTTTTGAGACAGAGAGAAAGGGAACATGAATGGGGGAGGTTCAGAGAGAGATGGAGACACAGAATCTGAAACAGGGTCCAGGCTCTGAGCTGTCAGCCCAGAGCCCGACGCGGGGCTCGAACTCACGGACTGTGAGATCATGACCTGAGCCGAAGTCGGCCGCTCAACCGACTGAGCCACCCAGGCGCCCCGAAAGCATCTAGTTTTAAGAGTGACAGACAAGAGCCTAGAAGAAGCAGCAGGAAACTATAGAAATACTATTTTCATAGTTTACCATGATATAGTTAAAACTGTGTGTAACTTATTTAGGACATTATTGTTTCTTTGTCTTGCTATCTGAATGACAAGAATATTTTTCTTAGAAAAATTACTGGAATATCATTAAGTGTATAATTTCAGACACCACTAGATGGCACTGTGCTATAGGATTGAAAATCCAGCAGGCAAGGAAAAGTGGCAATTTCTTGGCTTTCAGTGGCCTGCATTTTCAAAGGAGTACTCCTATCATTTTTGAATATGCAAACTCAATATATGTATGTTTATTTATTTATAAGCTATATGCCTAATACTTCACTGATATATTATGTCAGTTATAAGACATACGCATAGAAAAATTGAAATAGAAAAGGCCAGGATGAAAATGATACTAAAGTTCTGATGTCTTTCCCGCATGCTGATGGATTTTTTGTACGTGTGTGAATATCGTTGGGGTGGGTGCACCCCGTTTTAAAGAACACTGGTCTGTTTCATGATTTGTATTTTATAAAGATGGAATTAACACCAAAAATCTGAAACAAAACACTTTACTACACATAGGTATTGAAATATACATTGCAGTTACATGTCAGTCTATTTAAAGTTCTGAAATTAAAGACTAAAATGAAAAAAGGTCAAGACTCGTTTGCTTGAAGATCTTTATATTTTTCCATTTTAAACCAGATTGGGTCGAATAAATCAGAATCATAACTGAGTTAGAATAACACACTGAATACTACGGAACTTTTTCTCTGGTGTATGTTTTGTTTAAAAATCAAAGAGATTAAATTTTTTTAAAAAGGCAACAACAAAACACACCAAGGAGTGGATATAAATGATATAAATAGATTAGTGGTGGTGCTCCATGTCAGATAAATTTGTAGAATCAAGATTTAAAAAAAATGAGATAATTCTTGACTTTATTAGAGGGACACAATTCAGTTTATGCCCCAAGTTTACAGAACTTTTTCTGTGGAAGAAGCAGGCAGGGACTGCCTCTGGCAGGGTCTCTGAGTGTTTGGGGCATCCCTGCTGCCCAATTTCCCATCAGGGGTCTGGGTCCCTCTCTTGCTCTACTAACACCTCTTGGCTCCCATTCCCAGAGGCTCAGCACACAGTCCCCTTGCCCCAGCTGACAGCTGTCTTGTCAAGAATGCTCAAGGTCAGCTACCGTCCATGGTGTGCACTTGGCCCCAGGAGGCCCAATATCCACGCTTAGTCAAACCACATGCATGCTGTGTACATGTGTAGCTGGCATTTCCGTCCAATGGACTTTTTCCTGTCTGGGTAGTTGTGGGGTAGGTAAATAGACATCCCACCATGAGAGGTGCCAATTCCCCTTCCCCAGGCGCCCACGGTTTGGACCAGGGATTCTCTTGAACCCTAACTCACCTTCATTCGGCAGGAGAAGGAAACACCTTCTTCCTCCAAATGGAGGGGAGGAAAACTAGCATGCTCCCTATGTCACAGCCTCATATCCTGGACAATTTTATCCCTTTACCCCCCCCCCCCCCCACCGCTCCCCCGCCTCCCCATCATTATTATTGAGCATTCAGTGTCCTTTACACTTATTAACACATAATATGTACACCAATACAATAAAATACTTAAAAAACATTATTTATTTATTTATTTATTTATTTATTTATTTATTTATTTATTTTATAGAGAGAGAGAGAGCACGCATGTGGGGGGGAGAGGGGCAGAGGGAGAGAGAATCTTAAGCAGGCTCCATGCTCTGCGTGGAGCCTGACATGAAGCCCGATCAGATGACCCTGGGATTATGACCTGAGCAGAAATCAAGAGTCGGACACTCAACTGACTGAGCCACCCAGGCGCCCCTGATAAAATACTTTTTAATAGGAAACTGAGACACTAAGAGGTGAAAAGCTTATGAAGGTCACAAAGCTAGCATGTGGGACACATAGGATTTGGAAGTAGGCAGTATGGATTTGGGGTCGGTGCTCTTGGTCATGAAGCTTTTTGAAGTGGGGAGTGGGCAGGGACAGCTGAGGGGTGTGTATGGGGCTGGAGGCAATGGAACCAGGTGGCTGTTCTCTTAAAATGCCCGTGAGAGCATCTGGTCCCTAGTGATTGGTGATTTTCTTGAGAATGTGAAGTCTACTCAGCTTTGAGTATTTTTTAACTTCCAGAACAAGATGAAAGTAATGTTTATAGAATCCCTAAAGGCACTTGTTACTTTAGAAGTCTTTAAAAAAATATTCTGCATGTGGCAATATTTTAAAGCAGATCAGCCATGACTGCATGGCATGAAGAACTCTTAATTTAAAAGAAAGCTATAGCACATTTGACATGTGGCTTTTCCCAATGTCCATGCTCAGATGGGATTTTTGATAGATTGATTGAGTTGTTACTTTTATGGTGGAGGTATTTTGAGTAGACATGGTTTTTCGAACTAAGGAGTGGAATTTAGGGAAGGAAGGAAGCTAAAGACTTACTAAGGCCAATAACGTCTCTGTTTTTCTCTTAACCACAAACCTTGGTAAATCATATTATTAGGCAATTAAGTTGATAAGTAGCAACAATTTCATTTTTAAAAGTCCTTGTATTAATTACTTGTTCATTAATTGAAGCACAATTTTGGAAACATTTTGCAATTCATGTTTGGAACCCATTTTCTGTTTGCTTTGGTCCTTGGAAGTAGTGAGGTGTTGACTTTATAACCATCCTCACTAGGACTTTATTGAGTCATGTCCAGGGTTCAGTCATCTCAGCTGTAATCACTGAATTGAGGAAGTCAACATCTCCATGGCTTTGGGTGTTGGATTCTCCTGTAATGAAGTGGGTGGAGGACCGTGTAGATGATTTTTATTTATTTAAAATCCCAAACAAGAAGTAATAAAATAAAAGGACTTAATGAGTTCCTTTTTGCCCCACAGGAAGGCACTGTCTCAGAACCTGGCCCACCTGATTCTGCTGATAACTCCAAAGGGTGCCTCATTCTGGAAGGTGAATCATGTCATAATAGTAAGTTACACATGTGACGGGGAGAGATGGCTCCTTGGTGTTATATTTAAGACAATGTTTTACCACTTTTTCCATCTATAATTCCTCAGCTATGTCAGATTAGTTCAACAAAAGAGCTCCACTTTTCTGATGAGGACATGGTCACCACACTGGCTTCTCTTGCCTTTGTGCCATTTTGAAGATCACATTCTTCAATTTTCCAGACTTTGGATTCAAGAAAAACTCAGTTTCATGTTAGCCTTAAGGGGCTGCAATGCTATGAGATGACTTCTATTCAGAAATATGAGCATAGCACCATATTGTGACATTAGTATTTTCATTGATTTGTTTGTAGGTTTCATGTGTGTTACAGGTTAATATCTATAATGCCACTAAACCAAGCTCCATTAGTTCACTCTCAGTCATGACTGATAGATATTAATATCTTTTCACTGTCTTACTGGTCTCAGGATAAAGTTCTATGATTTTAGACTTAGTCTATGACACCCGTAAGTTTGGGACAGAATGGAACTTTCGGGACCAACCAACCTACTAGGCAACATGTGATTTTCTACATGACAGAATTAGAGTATACTCTGTAAATATTCAGTAAAGAACATTGCTGGGGATAAGGCGCTGGTTTTAATGAATAATTTTATTTATACATGTACATCTTAACCCATTTAAGTGCATTGTGGTTTTATTTTATTATGCACATCTTAAAACATACACAAAATTATAATTTTTAAAAAGATGAAGTAGACAAATAAATATAAATTGAAGCTCTGATCTTTTCTTCTTCCCTACGCTGGAGTATGTGCCTTCTGTGTCTTTTGGACTCTTCTGCAGAGGTTCACAAACTTAGATCCACCTTTCATATCGCTATGCAAATAAAAAAGTCAATATCATTCTTCTGGAAGAATTTTTTCAGAGATTGCTTGCCCAACTTCTTGTTTTGTAGGCACAATCACCAGATTATTTCTAAGGTGAAAATTGATTCTATATAGTTCTCAAATTCCTAAATTTTGAAAGAACTTACTTAATCATATGTGGGAGTAGGGCTATCCCAAATAACTGGAAAAAACCTAGAAGTGGGTTATGTCACTCTGTGACTCATGCCCCACTGTGTGTTCTTCTCTCTCCATGGAATCAAATGTTGACTTGAGAGCTGATGGTGCCCAGGACCTGGCAAAAATGTATCTCTGGCCAGGGCCCCAGTTCTGGGCCTGAGTCACATGCATACAAAACCTTGGGAAGGTTAGGTGTAAGACCAAGGTGTAATCTACTCGTAGGATCAGCTTTATTTGGTTAATCTTTGGCAGCTCCTATATAGCTACTTAGAATTCACAAGTAGACTGAACAGAAGGGACATTCATTTTTCTTCCATGGTAATTTAAAGCCAACCTGAGAACAGCTTGTTCAAATGAGGAGTGGATAGGACATTTATTTAAATCAACATGAGAGCCAGAGAGGAAACTTGTATGTGTCTAATATTTCCATTTGCTAATAATGTGTCTAGGCCTCGTTACCATGGCTTCTGAGAGCTTTCATCCAGATGCCAGGCTGGACTGGGTTCCTTTGGGAATGCTTTCTCTGTTTGCAGATGGCCCTTATTCTGCATCTTTCTCTTCACCAAGACTGTTTGCTCCTACTTGTCCAAGGAGACATTTTTTTATTCCACATTTTTAAGTATAGCTAAGAAGATTTTCCAGTATTTTCACAGACTTTCATTCGATCCCCATAATCTTCCAAGGCAGATTGAGTACGTGTTGGTGTCCCAATTTTATGGATAAAGAAACAGCCGGTTCAAGAGGCTAAATGACTTCTAACAAACATCAGAACTAGGAGAACATTGATCTTTTGATTTCTACCCCAAAGAATAAGAAAAATTATAGCACAGGAAGTATATTTTATTACAGCATTAATCATATCCAGATTAATTCTAATGTATTTTTATTTTAGCTGAATATGTTGCAATTCATCTATTGCTGTCTGGAGTTCACTTAGGTAGAGTCACCTATTCTGCAAATAAATGCCTTGGCTGTATTCTTATTCCTTTCCCCACAGAAGTAACCACCCTAGCACTGGGAAATTGATTAGGAGAAAGTAAAGTGATTAGCGATGTCTTAAGCCCCCTTTTAAATGAAACTCTTGTAGTAGTGTTGCCTTTCAGAAATGTGTTCTTCACCACAGAAAGCGTTTAGCTGTCTTGCAGAGGGACTGTGGAACTGTACATGATCCCTCTCACCACAAAGTGTCACAGAGATAAAATTGGTAGCTTAAGAGCCCAGCCAGCTAAGTGACATACGTCAGCCAACAACCAGCTTAAACATTCTTGGATCATTTTGCTCTACTTTATCAGGCAGTTTTTGCTTGGGGAGAGTGAAGGATTTCCCCTTTTGCTTCTTAACACAAGATTTCTCTGACTCTGCCTGCTTTGGTATTTGTCTCTTTGGGCCTGGATCTGCCTCTTCACATTTTGCCTCTTTTTCTGTATCTACTCTCAGCTTCCTTTCTTCATCTCTTTCTCTCTCTCTCTTGTATTCTCTTTTTTTTGTGTGTGTTTTTCTCTCATTGTCACCTTAATTTTCGATCAGCATGTCCTATCACTAACAGATTAAAGAGTCTTAAAAGTGAGGAGGGGCGATGTGAGGGCTGCGACATCCGTCACCCCATTGATCGCCAGGGTTGATTCGGCTGATCTGGCTGGCTAGGCGGGTGTCCCCTTCCTCCCTCACCGCTCCATGTGCGTCCCTCCCGAAGCTGTGCGCTTGGTCGAAGAGGACGACCTTCCCCGATAGAGGAGGACCCTTCTTCCGTCAAGGGTATACGAGTAGCTGCGCTCCCCTGCTAGAACCTCCAAACAAGCTCTCAAGGTCCATTTGTTGGAGAACGTAGTCTAGCTTGCAAGATCCAGACACAACCAGATGAGGTGCTGCACCTGGCAGTCTGCGTTTCTTAAAAAAAAAATAATGATGAGAGGAAATTAGAACAGCTTCCTTTTAGAATTTTTGGATCATTCTGTGTGTGTGTGTCTATGTGTTTGATTGAAATTTATTTATTTATGAACATGTTATTTCCTTCGTCCTAATCCCTAAATATATAACAAATACACATGTGTCTTGCTCACAGTACCTCTCCTGCCTAAATGCCCTGACGCATTCCTTTGCCAATTACTCTGCAATTCTACATCAGATAACATGTATGTACCTAGTATTAGAATCTTAAAAAAAAAAAAAAAAAAAAAAAAAAAGGGGCGCCTGGGTGGCGCAGTCGGTTGAGCGTCCGACTTCAGCCAGGTCACGATCTCGCGGTCCGTGAGTTCGAGCCCCGCGTCAGGCTCTGGGCTGATGGCTCGGAGCCTGGAGCCTGTTTCCGATTCTGTGTCTCCCTCTCTCTGTGCCCCTACCCCGTTCATGCTCTGTCTCTCTCTGTCCCAAAAATAAATAAACGTTGAAAAAAAAAAAATTAAAAAAAAAAAAAAAAAAAAAAGGCTTGTGGCTGCATAGAAGGACGCCAGCAGGTGGCAGTCTCACCCAGTAGAAGAGTTGAGAATGGTTTCATTGTGGTTTTTCTTTAAGACCATTTGCTTATTTTTGAATGAACTATTGAAGGACCAAAGTTAGGTTCTTGTTTGTTTTTAACAAAACTCTGAGTTGGTTTAAAGGGAAAGTAGATCAACTGAACCCTGTGCTACCACATATCCCAAATGCTGTACTGATGGTTCTCTCATTAAAAACACAGCTATTGGGTTGAGATAGAATCTATTATCTGGGCATCTGAGTATCATTTAAATTTTTTCTCTTGCCAGGTGATTGATTCATGATAGAGAACAGAGCTCCAGTAGCGTGTTTCTTTGAATACGTACTGCAGTAGCCTAGCACCTGGAATTTTGGAATTAGTCATCACCTGCACCAACTTTTCAGATGAGAAAACAGATTTCTAGAAAGGATTTGTTCAAAGACTCACAGCTGTGGGGAAGAAGATGCGCATTAGGACTGAAATCAAGAGCCAAAGTCGTCGGGTCTTCAACAAGCCGGAAAGATAAGCTGTTATTCAAGTCTGGAGCTAATGGCCGTACTGTTGACCTTGGATTCTCTGGAGTCCATGAGGTGCTCTCCACAGCGTTGCCATGTTCAGATTGAGGGGGCAAAAGCAACATCAGGCTGGAGAGGCTGTCAAAACCTGCACTCGTTCACAAGTGATTATCTTCAGTGTAATCCCCATAGCAACGTAGCCAAGTGCCTGCCCGTCGCTGGTTGATAAAGATGGTTATGCTAGAGAAGGAAGGAACATCCTGGGGACAGCTTGATTGAGGAGGGGCTGTTATGCACATCAGCTTGCAGACCGGCTTCTCTTTAGGCAGCAGCAGCCACGGCCATTTGAGATGGGCCTGTGGAGATTGTTGTTTCCATAACCAACCAGAAGGCACTTAGCTATGTTGCTCTGTATTTGGGGACTGACCAGCAGGCCAGAAATCACTCTGGTTTACTTTTTCTAGCTCCTGAAAGTGTTTAAAGATGAAGGACATCTGCCGGCCAATCCTTGCCATTTGCCATGTGGTTCAGTGAACCAGGGCAAACTGCAGGGCCCGAGGTGGGGGGACAGACGCTAATGGTGGTTTTTCTCCAAAGGAGAGGGCTTGCCAACCTTGGCCCAATGAAATCAGGCTTAACAAACCTGGGGACAAGCTCTAGGCAGGCCTCCCGAACAGGTGCTTTGCCAGTGTTTCTAAAAGTGGTTTGTGAGGGGCGCCTGGGTGGCGCAGTCGGTTAAGCGTCCGACTTCAGCCAGGTCACCATCTCGCGGTCCGTGAGTTTGAGCCCTGCGTCGGGCTCTGGGCTGATGGCTCGGAGCCTGGAGCCTGTTTCCGATTCTGTGTCTCCCTCTCTCTCTGCCCCTCCCCCGTTCATGCTCTGTCTCTCTCTGTCCCAAAAATAAATAAACGTTGAAAAAAAAAATTAAAAAAAAAAATAATAAAAGTGGTTTGTGAATGTTAAATAGTTTTTGTTTAAGTATTTTTGTTACATGGCCTGGCTCTAGAAAGCAGAGGATGAAGGTGCTTTTGATAGAGGCAAATAGAGAATATTCTAGTCTAGCCGGTTAATACTAGCTTGGACGTGGCGGTGCATTGCTTGGATCTTTCTTCAAGGGAGAGCTTGCTGGCCAGATGTGGGGGGTGCAATGAGTAGACAGCCATAGTTATCTTATTCCCTTGTGTCTGTCTCAGCTGTGGAGAGCTGCCTTGCCCTGTGTCTCCCTCTGCTCCAGTCACTGAGGTGGGAGGGAGCTGAGAGCCCAGCCAGCCACCTCCATCCAACGCAGGCCACCCCTGAAGGGCTTTACTTGCCAGAGCTCCCAGCTGGATTGGCCAAGGCTTGTTGGGCCTTGTTGGGCATTGATGTCCTCCTTTTTCCTTTGTCCAATTCAGCTTTGTCCCCTACCATCTTCAGGTGTTCATCTCAAATCCATCTCAGCATCTGTTTTTGGGAAACCCAACCTGCCAACAACCAACCTATCTTTTCAGCTTGGAAAACTTTTGGGCCCATGAAGTAAATGCCTGAAAGTCTTTTGTGATAATTTAACTTTTCCATTGTATTTACATAATAAAATGAAAGCCTTACCTTTACAAAGTCTCAGAAAGGAAAAAAAAAAACTACCTAGTGCCAATACTGTAAAAACAGTTATAAATTGACTCTCACCATAGCCTACTTAATGACTTTTTTATAAGGGGAGGAGAAGGTTTCTCAATTCTTGATTTGCAAGCCTCCAAATAGCACACTCTGAAGGTTTTCACACCTGGTTCTTTAGTAATGAATTCTCCCAAGTGATTTCATGTGTTTCTACTTGTGCTTTCTGGCTTACCAACCTTCCTAGCTAGTTTCAAAAGGCCGGAGCATTGCCTTACTCTTGTTGGGGATGGGGCCAGTGTTTCCTGCCTTATGATTTCCTGCCAAGTGGGCAGGGGGAACAGAGGAAGGTGGGGGAGATATCTCTAGGGCACCAGGCTGGACTCTATTGCCCTAGCAACCTTGTCCTAGAGATTGCTGGATTTGTACTTGACTCTTTAATTAACTAATTGGATCATTTGGAATTTAATGGACTCACTTAGGAAGAGACAAAATCTGAAGGAGTAAGTGACCCACTCTTGAAGGCTGCCACAGGTCATGATCAGAGGTCATGAGTGACGGGTTCATGGTATTGGCAAATTTACTTTTGAGTTGATCACATGCTAGATGTGATCTAAAAAGTAATATATGTAGGCAACAAATTGGATCGTGTGAAATTTGAAAAATTTATAATTTAAAAGGTACAGAGATACAAAGCTACAATTCAGCCCAAGTCAGATTCAGAACTCTTTTTAATATGATAGGGCAGGGTGATACCCTGGATCACATTGGGGCTGGAGTTTGTGTGTTTGTTAAGGCTCAGATAACATCTTGTTCTTATCTATATTCCAGGCAGCATTCTTATTAGAACCATCTCCTGAAGAAAGCAAGTTATATTAAAAGAGATTGAAACATGAGTCAGTTTTCAGTATTGCAGAATGATGAAAAATCAAATATATGAATCTGGGAAAATTTGTGAGGAAAGGTATTTAAAAAAAAAAAAAAGGAAAAGAAAACAGATGACCAGGAAGGGTTGGTTTTCTTTTCTGGGAGAAAGCCATTTTGATAATAATGTATGGATATAGTTCTGTCACAAAGCTGTGGTTCAGGTTTTAGTTCATAAATTGTTAAAGCTATTTGGCTCACTCTAATTTGCTGCTCTTCAATTTCCACTAATAAGTAAAAAGAAAAAGTTAAATATTTCTTACAAAATAAAAGTCGTTTTTGTCAGTGGTAATTTAAAGCATTCAAAAATGTTTTCTCACAATGCCACTGATGGAAGAGTCTCAGAACTACACATTTTAAATTCTGATACATTTCCAGTATGTTTAACCCTGAAATGGAAGTTGTCTGTTTAAACAAAGTGGTGCTACGTTAGATTTGCTCAAATTGGTGGTACCGGTGTTTGGTCTGTTGGGCGTTAGGTTCTCACAGCATCTCCTCAACAGAATTAGTGGCTCCCACCATGCGTCGGCTGGGTTCTTTGTTAGGTCCATTCTACAAACATCCAAGAACGTTTAGTCCCCACTGGCCTCTCTAGAGCAAATACTTTCCCCCTTTCTCATTTCACTTTCAGCTCTGCATCCTATGTTTTCTTTATGCTGCCATTAGTGTTCCTCTCCCCTATCTTGCCTGTCTTCTGTCCTATTATTTCTGGATTTTATTTGCCTTTTTGTGCAAATGCTTTTTTTTTTTTTTGTCTACTGAAAAGATAGCTTCTGGTGACACTTTTTAGAGGTCTTGATTGGACTTAATGCACATTTGAACTGCCAGAATTCTACTTAAAAAATGTTGTTGTTCAGTATTATGCTTTCTGAGAGATAGTAAGGTAGGAAGAAAAAGGACAAAAAATTTGGCAATTACCAAATCACAGGAAAATGTTCTTACTGGATCACCTGGGGGATATCCAGAACAGTTTGCAGAAGTATTTCTTCTCATTGTTTTTCTTTTTTTTTCTTCTTTCTTTTCTTTTCTTTTCTTTTCTTTCTTTCTTTCTTTTTTTTTTTTTAATGCTTTGAGTGTCAGTGTTTAGAAGCTTTGAGTTCCTATCAAGGATGTTCTCATTTTGTCAAAAAACTTCAATTAAGTCTCTTAATTTTCTTTCTTAGATCTAATCACCCTAATGTCCAGATGAGTCATAAACTGTAAAGAGACCTCAGTCCTCTGTATATACCATCTCCTTTAGAATGCATTCATCAGAGTTATTTGTGACTCTTCATAGCAGCAAAATACTGACATTAAGAAAGAGAATATCTCCCGAGGGCCCAAAGGAGCAACATGAGCCCAGGGGTTACCTGTCAACAATTTGAAATGGAAGAACAAAACTGAATGTACGAACGTAATACATTGGAAAGATAACTAGTGCTTACTGGGGCACTGGGTCTTCTGGAGTTGGAATGAAGAGTTCTCGTGCTCCAGACACATGGACATTTTTTCTTTCCCTCCATCTGGGCTGGTGGGATAGCTCATTCCACTGACTTTGATTTTAACACCTCTGGTAGTTTGACCTTTATCTTCTGATCTCAATGAATATCCTAATCGCTTTTCCTTCTGTTCATGTTATCTACCTTTAGAGCCAACTACGAGACCAACGTTTTTAATACACAAATGTTTGTTACCATATACTGGTTATACTCTTCATATCATGAAATCCACTGGGAAGGCATCAAACATTTCTTGAGGGCATATGGGTATGTACATGTGTATGTATGTGTATATGTGCATATATATGTATATAGAGAGATATTTTACTTATTTGGAAAGAATTGCAAGCTTACAGAAAAGTTACCTGAATAATAATCTTATGATGAACAGTTAATCCTTTCCCTACCTTCGCCTATGGTTAACATTTTATGCAATTTGCTTGATCATTTGGGCATTCTCTCTTGTCTCTCTTTCTGTCTCCATCTATGCACATACATACATAATATTTGTACACACATACATATATGCATATGTACATGTACATTTATATAATAATGTATATACACATCTACTATTTTATTTTACCTAAAGCATCTGAAATTAAGTTTCATACATCCTGGCCCTTTATCCCTAAATAGGTTCGTATTTTTTAGGATAAGGATACTCTCTTACATAACCACAGGACAGTTGTCAACTTTGGTAATATAACATTAATACTTTTCTCTCTAATTTGTATTTTAATTTTCCCATTGCCTCAGAAGGATTCTTTATAGCTTCTTTTTCCTTCAATGCAGGATTCAGTCAGGGACAGGTATTGCATTTAGTTGTTGAGTCTCTTTCATCTGTAAAACATTTCCCTAGTCTTTCTTTGTCTTTTCCGACCTTGACAATTTTGAAGACAGAGTACTCCCACTTTTTAAAAACAGGAGTCTCCTCATTTTGAGTTTGTCTGATGTTTCCTCTTGATGAGACTCAGTTATGTGTTCCTGCTGGAAACTACGCAGGTGAGGCTGTGTGCTTCTCACAGTCACATCTTTCACAGTGAGGATCCTAGCTTCCAAACACATCAACCCATTTATTCATTTACTCAATCTCACAACACATCTAGAATAGTTTCAGAATACCTTCACCCATACCTACCACAAAAGCAAGTTATTAGAAAGAGTTCAGGGTCTCTAGTTTCCTATTTCTCCACCTGCCCACGCCCAGGGGTCTGCAGGGCTTGGGTCAGAACTGTTGATAAGTCATTCAAATAGTTTTGTTTCCCCTGCATTGTGGTTATGATATTCATCTGAAATATACTTCATTTGCTTCAGTTTCTTTCAGTTTTAGTTTTTCTCTCCTCCTACCCATGTTGATTTAATTCCTTTGAATGTCAAATATTTTTTTAAAGACATCAGCTGATTTTTGTTTTTTAAGTTATTTTTGAGAGACAGAATGTGAGCAGGGTGGGGGCAGAGAGAGATGGGGACAGAGAATCGAAAGCGGGCTCTGTACTGACAGCAGAGAGCTTGATGTGGGGCTTGAACCCAGGAACTGTGAGATCATGACCTTAGCCAGAGTCAGACACTTAACTGGCTGAGCTGCCCAGGTGCCCCTTGAATGCCAAATATTAACTGCTTCCAAAAGTCAAAACTTATGAAAAAATATACTCAGAGAAGCATTCCTTTCTCCCACATCTCTTCAATCTCCTTCTCCTTCATTCCCTATAGGTAACCAACCTAATTGTTTCTGTTTTTCCTCTCCTGTGATTTAAAAGATAAACAGATATATGTGTTTTCTTATTTCCTCTTCTTTCTTAAACAAAGGTAATGGTATGAATTTTCGTGATTTGATTTTTTTTTTTTTTTACTTTACAAGATCTCTTGGACATCATTCCACATAGTTCATAGAATGATTCCTCCTTCTTTTTCTACAAAGAGGTAGTATTCATTGTATGTTTGTGCCAGAGTTGATTCAACAATTTCTCCTGCTTGAACGTTTAGGCTGTTTCCAGTATTTGGCATTTACAAATAGTGCTGAAATGAATTGGTGGTGGGATTGCTGGGTTCAAGGGCAAATGTGGATACAATTTTTGTTAGATATTGTCAAGTTCTCTTTCTTGGGGTTTGTATCATTTTGCATTCCCAACAGCAATGCATGAAAGTGTGTATTTCCCCACAGCCTCAGCAGCAATTGTATTGTGCAGCTTGTGAATATATTCCATTCCGATCAGTAAGAAGTGATACCATTGCAGTTTCAGTTTATATCTTATTATGAATGAAGTTGAACATCTTTTTGCATGCTTAAAATCATTTTGATCTCTTTTGGTAAGTTCCCCGTTCATATTTTTTGCCCATTTATCTATATAGTACTTTTGGTATTTTTTCCCTCCATTTTTAAAAGTTCTTTAGTCCTGCATCTCTAATATATGATGCAAATAATTTCTCTTAGTTTATTCTTGGTTAGTTGATGGTAGTATTTTTTGGGCGGCGTCTTGCATAATTTTGATTAATTTTTATTTAACTTTATCACCCTCTAGTTGCATTTGTATTTTTAGTTACAGTTAAAAAGACTTTTTGTGCACCCAGGCTATAGAGGAACTCACTAATTTTTTATCCCCTGTTACTTGTATTGTTTTAGTATTTACATTTATGCGTCTGATGGTGAAATAATAAGATATCTATTTATATCTACATTTATATTTATGTCTGTAATCTTTTCCGGCTCCTGCTAATATTTGGTCTTTGATTCTGGTTTATGACACAGAGCTTCTAAAAACCCTTGTAATTTCCTGAGTGATAGGAACATTTTTGTTCTAATGAGGTGACTCTTGGTGGGCTCCTAAATTGGGGCTGGTCATTAGAAAGGCCAAGCCATGATTAGAAGCCTAGAGCTTTCAGCCCCACCCCCACCTTCATTCTCCAGAAAGGGCTGGAAAATGAATTAATAAATGATCATGCCTCTGTGATTAAGCCTCAAGAAGACTCCCTATACTACTTGGTTTGGAGAGCTTCTAGGTTTGTGAACACATCTCCGTACTGGGAGGGTGGTGCTTCCCAACCCACAGGGACAGAAGCTCCTGTGATCAGGACTGTTCCAGACCAGACCTTGCTCTATGTATCTCTTCATCTGGCCGCTCTTCTGTGTCTTTTATTTATTTTTATTTATGTATTTTTAAACTTTTTAAAAAAATGTTTATTTTTGAGAGAGAGACAGAGAGACAGAGCACGAGTGGGGGGGTGGGCAGGGAGCAAGGGAGACACAGAATCCAAAGTAGGCTCCAGGCTCTGAGCTGTCAGCATAGAACCTGATGTGGGGCTTGAACTCACAAACTGCAAGATCGTGACCTGAGCTGAAGTCTTATGCTTAACTGACTGAGCCACCCAGGTGCCCCACATCTTTTAAAATATCCTTTATAATAAATCAACATTAGTAAGTAAATGGTTTCCCTGAGTTCCGTAAGCCACTGTAATAAATTACTGAAGCTCGAGGAAGGGGTTGTGGGAACGTCTTATTTGTAGTCAAATCAGAAAGAAGTTGTGGGTAACCTGAGAACCCACTGCTTGTGATTGGCATCTGAAGTGGTGGGGGGCAATGTTGTAGACTGAGCCTTAACCTCTGGGACCTGCACTAACTCCAGGAAGTTAGTGTCAGAATTGCTTGGTGTGGAAAACTCACACATCTGATATCAGAAGTGTTGTGAGTATGGTAATCTTGTGAGAATAGATAGCAGTAAGAAAGAGGCATTTTTCCTCTTCACTGATTTATTTGGGATTTATTCTCATGTATGGTGTGAGAAATGGTTGTAGTTTTCTTTTTCCAAGTGGCTGATCAGTTGTCCAGCATCATTTATTAGAAGGCCATCTCTGTTCTACTAATTCGCAATTTGGCCTATATCAGGTACTAGCTTTTCCACATGCAGTTAAGCCCTATCCTTTTTTTAGATGCACTATACATCTATGGCAATCACAACTGGGGTTAAGTAGACCCTCTGAATTGAGTCAGTGGACTCTCTCAGCAAGGGAGGAGTTTTAAAATTAAAATTAAAATAGCAACTTAAAGATGTTGATAGTATCCTTAGGAGATGGAATTAGGTGTCACAATTAAAGCAGATGGTCATTTGTTCCTACCCTCAGTTCTCAAACTTTGTTAAAGTGCAGATTTCTGAGCTCTTTCATTAAAATTCTAAGTACAAGCTGAAGTTAGGGCCTTGATACAGTATCTGCTTAACACATGGGTGGATAAGGTAGGGGGAGTCATTACATCACTTTCATTCAAAAGCACAAGCTTTGAGGAAAGGGTCAGCCTACGTGGGATATATATGCAATGCAGCAATGCGTGTGAAGGGTGATAGTTAAATTATTGTGATAATGACAAAAGAAAATTCAGGCTTTCCACTATATACAAAACATGAGAGCTTTTCAAAAAGTTAGAAGTTTAGCACTGAGGCTGTTGGAAGTAAATCCACATTTTGTGATCTTTCTCCATTCTTTAGATTTTGTTCCCAGTTTCCTGGACGTGAGATTTAGGTCTGGGATTCTCAGAGTTCTTTAGCTTTTACATATTGCTCAGGAAGATCAGGACTCTTCACGGGACTGGTGGTTCGGTTAAAGCTTTATTTGGGCCACAGTGATAGGAAGGTTGCTCTGATCTTGTGAGGTTAGCAATGAGATTAAATAAATGAGTACTCTTATTACAGTTTAATATTATGTATGTTATGATGGAAACATTAACATTGATTTATACACTGCCTCCCACCATCTGTAATGGTGAGTGATGAGTAATTCTGAAATGTTCTTTCAAGGGTCCTATGTGGTTGAGCTTGGAAACAATAATTGATACACCTCTCTACTATGCTTTGATTTTACGTATTTGTCCATATTGTGTGTTAGAAAGTATAAGAAACACTTGCTTCCATTTTCTGGGGCTGTTTCACTGAATCTCCCCATCCAGACTTATTTTCATGTGTCCATTCCTTTGTCTCACAGAATAGAGTCCATTGTGGTTCTAATCTCTGTTGTCCATGTTCTTTATGAATAAAATTTCAGGCACACGGAACATACATGTGTACATTTTACTAGGAGATAGTGAAATCTCACTGTGCAGGGACCTCATTCCCAGTGTGATGTTATGGTTCCCACTCTTTTCTGTTTTAAAATATTATGTTAACCTAGTATTCTGGATGGGGGGTTTTCTTCCTTACCATGAGTCATAGTGATGTATGACAGACATAGGATGGCTAACTTAGACAGACTTGTTGGCAAAGGTGTGAATATCTGCCCTCTGGCCTTTCCTGGTTCTCATCTGTATTTTATAACAAAAACTAACAAGGATT
The DNA here is from genome assembly GCF_022837055.1 of Prionailurus viverrinus. NCBI lineage: Eukaryota > Metazoa > Chordata > Mammalia > Carnivora > Felidae > Prionailurus > Prionailurus viverrinus. Next base: position 51,575,754 of record NC_062565.1, read on the forward strand.
TCACTTTGGTGAAATATGCCTACTAAATTATGCTTGCAGATAACACATTTATCAATTAACATTTGGGATTTTGATTAAATCATTTTGTGAGTGATTCTGCTTTAGTGACTGTTAAAGAGTATACTTTGAAAGGGAAAATATGTTTTGGTGTTGCATACTTTGAGGTTGCTCTTAAGTTTATCAAAATCCATGCAAATTATAGAATGGCCTTTAAAAAAAAATTTTTTTTTAATGTTTATTTATTTTTGGCAGAGAGAGAGACAGAGCATGAGCAGGGGAGGGGCAGAGAGAGAGGGAGACACAGAATCTGAAACAGGCTCCAGGCTCCGGACTGTCAGCACAGAGCCCAATGCGGGGCTGGAATTCACAGACCACGAGATCATGACCTGAGCCGAAGTTGGATGCTCAACTGACTGAGCCACCCAGGCACCCCTAGAATGGCCTCTGAATGTACAAATGAACCCTTTTGATCCCAGCACTTACTACCATATGGATACACAAAATAAGGCACATATCAAACATTGCCGGTAAAATCTCAAAGTCAGGCTGAAGCTCTCGAAGTCCACCCTTTTATTGGCTTCCTAATGGGATAATTGTCTCCTTTCCCCCATTCCACTGCTTAAAACATTGGCCCCATTGTTTTATACGGGCGTTAGTCACATCTCTATTGATGGTTGCATTTCATTGAGTACTCATCTTCTATGGGGATTCCTGGCATTTGGCTCACCTTTCTTCATTTAGTCTCCTCACTTTGGAAATCTCTAATCTCATTGGTCAATAACCTCTTGTTGTCTCAAAGGCACCTTGGATTATACTGACTCATCCTTCGACTTCAGATGAGGACCCTGTCCTATTATTACAAGACCCTGGTGGCTTCGAGAAGGAAGAGGGAGCCAGTGGTAGTGTTCTCCCCTATTCTGACTGTTGGAATAATGCTTTTTAGTCATCTCACTACTCTCCTAGAAAAACATGTAATATTTTCCCCCTTATGTTTTTCTAATATTGTACTTTTGAGTCACACTGCCTTAGTCATAATTTAACAAGTTGTTGGAAATTATTTTAAACAGAACAAAGAAAATCCAACTCCATTTGGGTTAGCTTTCATTTGCAAATTTTATTTGAAATTTGAGTTAAAAATTGTGTAACTCAGAATCAAAGTCTTGAGAAAATAAAGTTGGCATGTTAAAAAATCTCCCACGTTTCAAGTATATTTTATTTTAAGTATCTTTTATAAAAACTCCATATTCAGTGACTCTAAAGTAACAACGGAAGTGTTTCCATTCATTATCCTCACCTGGAAAAAAACACCTTTTTAAAAGTTATTGTATGGGTTTTTACCTTCCTCTTTTGCCTCATTGCTTTATTCATTTATCATGTATTCATTTTTTTAGTCCTGTGTGACTGATGCTTTGCTTTGTATACAAATGCCCTGGCTCTTAAAGTCTGTTAATTTCCTGTTGGAATAAAATACCTTTTGGGGCGCCTGGTTGGCTCAGTGCGTTAAGCCTCTGACTTCGGCTCAGGTCATGATCTCACGGTTTGTGGGTTTGAGCCCCGCGTCGGGCTCTGTGCTGACAGCTCAGAGCCTGGAACTGCTTCGAATTCTCTGTCTCCAACTCTTTCTGTCCCTCCCCTGCTCATTCTCTGCCTCTCTCTCTGTCTCAAGAATAAATAAACATTAAAAAAATAAAAAGAAATAAAATACCTTTCCACTTAAGTGACTAACTTTGGATTAACATACATTTGTTTGGAGAACAAATAATAATAATTTAATCCATTATGTGTAGTTTTTCTCTGTAAGGTTCTTTATTAATTCATATGTGGTATTATATCTTTTATTCACCTTGACCAGAACAGATCTCTTCTCCTAGAATAAGCTCTTTTCTTGAACAAATGTTGCCATTCTTTAAAGTACTTTAGCTTAGAGTTAAAAAACCAAACCAAACCAAAACAAAACCAAAAAAAACAAACCAGGGCATTGTTTTCAAAAAAGAAGTCCAGACATTATTGGATGGCAGAGTTTGCTCAATGATTCAATGATGTCAGATATGACCTCTCTGCAAGTCTCTCAGCTTTTTCCTTATGGTCATAAGATGGCTGCCATCAATCCAACCATCATATCTACCTTCAAGGCCGGAAGAAAGGGAAAAGAACTGCCTTATTTTATAATTTAAGGAATAGCTGTGAAAGTATTCTCAGGAGGATCTGTAACCTGAAAATAGAAATGTCGTAACTTTTCTATTTGGAACAATATTTTATCTTTCAAGTTGGTTATCTGAAAGTCTATAAAATATATGTTTATTACATCATTATTTAGCATAAATTCATTTAAGAAATACTGTGCACCAACTATGTGCCAGCTAGTATTTTTAAAGTTGAGACTACAAACTTTAATAAAACAGAGAGTGTGACTTCAAGTACCTTCTATCCTCATCAGGAAGAAATGCAAGAGAATAGCCATACAATGCTGTGTGACCGACGAACCATAGAGCTTAGCCCTGCAAAGTACAGGACTGGTGTAGAGTTGCTGACTGATATCTGGAACAGATGGACTTGGCCTGAGATCTGGAGCATGAAGATAAGAAAATCAATAAAAGTGAGGGGAGTTTGTGGAGAGTATCCAGGCATCAAGACCAGCATGTGCAAAGGCCTGGACGTGACAGAGCACATATTTTACTGAAGAACTACAAGGAATTCTCTATGGGTGAGTCATAGACATGAGGGGTGGAAATTTAGGCAAACACTTGGTTCAGTACTTTGGTCTCCATCCTATCATTGGCTAATTATGCTATTGTCCTTTACTTTGACATGATTCTACTTCCTTAGAACTCACTTTTGGTTCCACTAACCTGAAACCTTTGGACTAGCAAGTGAAATATTTTCTTATATTAACACTGCTATTCAATAGAAGCTATATATTGGTGATTTGCTGGCCTAATCTGACCTGTAGACATAGTGGTGTGTTTGTTTGTTTTTTTCTTTTCCTGTACAGCATAAAAAATGAATTAGTTGCCGACATTTGAAAATCAGGAGTTTCCACAGAAGAGTCCGGTTTGTCTGGAAAACTCAGAAGACCTGGAAATACTGGGTCTGTGTTCTTATATAGCAGCAATAAGCTGCATCTGAGTGAAGGCTGGCAACATCTAGTTCATCACAGTCCTCATTTCTTATTGTTTTAAAACATGTTCACTTGAGTAATTTAAGGTTGGTTGGTTCCTGAAGACATTTATATTTGCTACCTCTAGTATAGTCCTTAAACTCTGTATATAAGTACATGTATTATAAACATATTAATATACATATATTTATATATATATAGTGAGAGAGAAAGAGAGGGGAGAGTATATAATTCATATATATAGTTTATATCATGTATATGTATATATGTATACAGTTTATATCTTGTATTGATAAACTTATACGATAGCAATTATTATCAAGGGATAGTGACGTAATTCTGTTTCCATTGGCACAAACTGACTTCTTGGTCAACAAGTTTACATTGGCCACCAGCCTGCCTGAGTTAACAACAATAAAACACCTTTATGTTATGAATCTTGTTTCTAATTATCCTATGCAACTTTTGTGCCTTGCAAAATTATTGCTATCTGATAAGCATTATAATCCAAAAAATACCTGAGCAAGTTATAACAAGGGAACATAATAAAACCATGAGTCATAAAGCATGATGTCTAGTTGGCTTGTGCTAACCCACTTAATCTCCTTGGCCTGGAAAATAGAAAATATCTACAATGTCATTGGCTTTATCTACCTGATGAGGTTATTACTGATATTCAAATAAAACAGTCTATGTTAATGTCATGGGCACTACAGGTAACTACTGAGGACCTGTAGATGAAAGGGGATATTGTTTATTATCATTAGTGGTCTTGGGGGTCTTGAGAAAACCAAGTTTCAACCTCTATGACTTCATTTTTTCTTAAAAAAATTTTTTTAATGCTTATTTATTTTTGAGAGAGAGAGAGAGAGAGCAAACGTGCAAGCGCAGGAGGGGCAGAGAGGGAGACACAGAATCCGAAGCAGTTTCCAGGCTCCAGGCTGTCAGCACAGAGCCCAGCGTGGGGTTCGAACTCACAAACCGCAATATCATGACCTGAGCCAAAGTCAGATGCTTTAACCAACTGAGCCACCCAGGCACCCCCAACCTCCTTGACTTCTAATAAGAAAAACAGGATGTCAAAGCGTGAGACTGTATACTTATGGAGTCTTTGGGGGCTGTGGCCATAGACAGGCAGTAGACAAGGGTTTAGACACTTTGTGCATTATGTTTTGCTCAGAGGGTGGATGGCATTTATTGAACTTATTACCTAGGCAGTATTAGACTTCCACAACAAGAAAAGGTAGAGATTATCTGGTCTAGTTCCCTCATTTTAATGAAGAACAAGTAGGTTTTCAGAGGGACAGAGTGACTAATTAGTACCAAAGACAGGACAAGAAGCATTGGACGCCTCAGTTCTCAATCCAGCGACACTTCCATTATGCTTGGGGTATCACTTACAAGAAAGTGATGCCCACATGGGTTTACATTGAAAGCTGTTTGTTTTGCTGTTTTTAAAGGAGACTAGAGAAGACCCTTTTCTCCTGTGCCCTTTAAGGTTCTTTTCTTTCTTGTGAGTCAAATAGAGTAACCTCAATAGTTGTTGGCCTAGGGGATCAATAGAACTTCTAATAAGGTTTTGTTTTCAGTGGTTGGAGGAAACAGGAGCAGAATTTCTGGATTGCCTCAAATTTTCTGGAAAGCAAAAATCCCAAGCGGGTCTTTCTTTTGACTGCTGAGGTCATATGTCTTCCATCCTCCAAATACAAGAAGAATCTTTACAACTGAAAATCTGGTGTGATTTCTCACACTTAGAAGGAAACCTTTCAGAGGTGGCTCAAGTTGTGTATCATCTCTAAGAACTGTTCTCCTTCTAAAAAGTTGTGGTAGCACTTCCTATGGAAAGTATTTCCATATTTGAAAATTTAAGATAATAATAATTCAAAGTCACGTCAGTTTAATATGTTCCTGTTAGAAATGCTAAGTTTTGCTGTAAGTGGCAAAGTGCTCCCCCCAGTATGTAGGCTTTGATAATGCTACAGTTGGACTATTCGTATAGTTTTATAAATTATTGTTGTAAATTATGACATATTTACAAATGATAATTTAATATTAGCTTATGCTAACTCTAAAAATGAATTCTTTATTTTTATTTCATTTTTAATTTTTTTAAATGTTTATTCTTGAGAGAGAGACAGAGACAGAGCATGAGCAGTGGAGGGGCAGAGAGAGAGTGAGACACAGAATCCGAAGCAGGCTCCAGGCTCTGAGCTGTCAGCACAGAGCCTGACACGGGGCTCGAACTCCAGAACCATGAGATCATGATGTGGGCCAAAGTCAGATGCTTAACTGACTGAGCTACCAGATGCCGCAAAAAAAATGAATTCTTTATATTTGTTTAGTGAATTGTTAAGTCCTCTTTATTCTGTCTTTCCAATCTTTTTTTTTTTTTTTCTGCCTCCACCATATCTTCCATGGACTTCTATAACATAGTTTCCTAACTGATTTTCCCGCATCTGTTCTTTGTGCTGAATTCTGCCCTTTGACAATGTGTTTAAGCTTGGGACTAAATTTCCTGAATCGGCTTCCCGTTGTGTTTCCTATAGAGTTGGTCAGGAGAGGAGCTTGGGTGGAAATCTTGAAGTGGAAGTCCTCCAGACGGAGAGATGAATAGATGCAGAAGTGTCTGGGTGTCCCAGCTTGTCCTCCCTGTTCTTCACGTGGCCCTCTTACCTTCCTGACTGCTGGACCTGCTGACAAGCTGTGGCCTCATGCCCACCATCAGATACTTGACTCTGGACCCCACTGGCCATGATTCTCGTAGGACATTGGTCTCCTGAGAACCTCATGAAATCTTTTCCTAGCCCTGCTTCAGAGGCTTAGCTGTGCTCAGTGCTGCCTGATGGATGGTTAAGGACTCTTCTGTCCTCCAGCTCTTCTAGACCTTTCTTCCTCTGTTCCTCCCGCAGCTGTGTAAGCTTTAATTCCTAGAGTAAATTCCTTATTCCTGTAACACTCATAGTGGTTCTGCTTCCCCAACTAAAGCCAGACTGATCCACTCTTGGGCTCATCCATTTCCTTTCCCAGAACAAAATTTGTACACTGAAAACAATCCTGTACTGACCCGGCCCACCCTTTCCCCATTAATCCTTGATCCTCATCTTCTCTCTTTCAAAACCCCCACTTTGCAGATTTCAGAGCTTCACCTCTCTGGGTCCTGACCACCCTGGGTGTACTTCATCCATAACTTCATACTTCAGAGTGTGGGGTCCCTGCTCGGATCCACTCTAACACAGCAGACTAGGGTGCGTGGGTGGGGAACAGATCTCAATTCAAATTCTTGTTCTGCCCCTTTCTAGCTGGGGCCATGGCCAAGTCATTTGATATTTATTAGGCACAGCTTCCTAACTCACAAAAGGGAGATAATAGAGCTACCTTATGGAATTGGTGTGAGATGTCAATACAAAGCTCTCCACAAATATTGATTTCTTCTTTCTTCTACTTCTAGTCCTCCACTGCCCTCCAGGGAGGAGAAAGACATGGACTCCTTGTCCAGATATTTCACTGCCTCTAGCACTACATCATCAGGGAAGGCCAGCATGTGGACCATGGACTAAAGCGCTGAGCACTAAGGTGGAGACAGCTCGGTTCAGGGATCAGGGAACACTCTGTCTTTTAATGTGAGTGATTGTTCTTGTGGGTGATGATATTGAAGCCACTTGAAAAACAAATTGTTGACAAAATGGGGAGACAGAAATTTTAAAACGGGACTTGACTCTAAAAGCAATACTAATTATAAATGCTTATATCCATAGCTTATTATTTATGCCTATTAGTAAGCATGCAGCACAGTGTCAATGACGTGATTCGTTAAATATGACACCACTAACCTGTGTCATCCAATTCCAATAAGTGCCATCCATGGACATGTGCCCATTAAAATTCATGGTTCAGGTAACAAGTTCATCTGCTGACAACCTAGAACAATTAGGGGGAAAGAGTTCCCTTAAGGATAATATGGATAGGTAGTGATCCTTTTTTACATTTTATTCCTCAAAGAGTACTGCGAAAGAGTTGTTTTTCTTATTCCCATTTTTCTGATGAGAAATGAAGGCTCAGGAATATAAATAAATGCCTAAAGGTATAAAGACATAAATGGGACTCAAATAATACTCTGTTCCAAGCTCTTATTTGGATCTAGGTGGCAAAGCCCATCTGCTGGAAGATGTTTGGTGATGCACATAAATAAATGTCTTAATTAGTGGCAGGAAAATGTGAAGAGAGATGGATTTGTGTCATTCAGGATTTGCAGGTCTACGCTTGAGTTTTAGGTCCTGGGACAAGGGCATGACTTATTTGTCCCCAGGCCCAATTTCCTCAGAGGCTTTTGCTTTTGACATTTGTGTCTCCCTGCACTTTGAAATCTGTAGACTTCTTAAAAACTCCAAAAGTTTGAAAATAATTTTTTTGGTCTCTCTGGAAAGTTCTAGCATCTTTGAGCTACTCAAATGGTCTACTGCTGTCTTTACTATTTCACAGATACCATAATCTGTTCCAAACAGTAGTCGTCCTTATCAGCAGTGTGAATCCTTGCACAGGGAGACGGGTGGGTCCTCATGATGGCTCCAGAGAAGGGGAGGCTATGAATGATCTGAATTCTGAAGACAAGACTCACACGTGCTCCATGTCTGTCTGATGTGATGGTACTGAAATTCATTTTATCACGTTTCAAGAAGGGAAATGGGATCAAAGAGACTTGTACATGTTTTGAAATCTTGAGAAAGCTGGATTGCATTATCCTCTTCAAGGGGGTTTGAGTCACCCTTTTAACTTCCTGGTTTAGTAGTTCTTTCATGCCCCCTAAAAACAATGTATCAATCATCCAGTGAATAGTGTGCCAATTAATTTATGGACATGAGGATTAACATGCAATCTGCTAATGCTGTGTTAACGAGTTTATGATTTTCATAAAATACATAGACCAATTTTGAGTTTTATCAACCTCGGTGGTTGAAATTAAAATGGAAATAGCAACATTTGTTTTTTGTTCTCCCTACAAAGCAACTAATTATTTTCCTCTGGGTAATGATGATTAACAAAATTCCTCTCCTGTTCCTGATCAGTGCACAGCTGGTACTCAGATAATCACAAAGACTGGGTTTTATGTGGTGATATTAACACCCCGTCTAACTTGAGAAGTACATTAACTGTGTACCGTTGTCTCGGTTCCTTAAATCTCAATGATGCCTTGATGAACTTCTCAAATTGGGAGCAACGTTTATATTAGTCAATTGTCATTGAGAGAGACAGAATGTTATCGTGAGGGTCTGCTACTGAGTGTACATTTTGTCTGCTTCAGACGTTGCAGGTGGGCTTGCAACTTTGATATATCTGAATAAGGCCCTCAGGGACATCTCGTCCTATCGTATTTGTTGGCATTCTTCTTTCAGTTAAGCCAGAATGTGCTTGATAGACCTGGGCTTTGGAGCTAGAATGTGTTCAGAGCTACTCACTCCCATTCCTTGGGCTTTCCTGGCGTGAGGTTTGGACCAGGGCGGGCCAGAGGACCTGCGAGGGAGGTTATCACTGAAGAAGTTCCAGAGCTAAGCAAGGCAGCCCTCAGCAGAATCCAGGGTGCGTCTCTGTGTCTACAACATGTTCTCTTCATCTTTAGCGTAACAATCCCCTTAGAGACAGGGACCGTGTGTCACTTCCTTTTTATCACCAAGTTTCGCATCGTGCTCAGAAGTTAATAGGTGCTCAGTCAGGGTTTGCTGGATGAATGAAGTGTGGTACAAAGGGAAAATTACGTGTTTGATTCTGCTACCGAAGAAGGTTTGATGTTAGCTAATTGGCCAGTGTGTGGTGATTGTGTCTCAACAATCCTATAGAAGAAGCCATGTTTGCACTCGTACTGCCTTCAGAATAACAGTAAATGTTACGTCTTTCTTAAGTGTCCACTATGGCATATTTTAAAATACACTTTGTGCTGGCGAGGATATGTGAAGGGCACACTTCTGTAACCCTTTAGAAAAGAAATGTAGCACTATTTGTCAAAAACTTGTAATGCTTTTGTTGTTTGTTTTTGTTTTTCTTCTTAGTCTGGGAAAATCCAGCGCCTGGAAGTCGGTTTTAATAAAATAATTGAAAATAGAGAGATAGCTTTCTGCGCACCGAGATGCTCATCTCAGATTTGTTTGCAACCACGGAAGGACTAGAAACAACCTAAGTTTCCAGCAACATGGGGATAGTGAAATGTGACATATCACTAAATGGGGCTTTTGATATAAAATGCTTTTCAAAATTTTATAGTAAGATCATACATTATTATGTTAAGTCCTAAAATTGTCACATCATTATCATAGCTAAAATATACTGTATATTAAAAAAATGCCTGGAAGGGAATATTATTAAATCTAAGAATAGAAATAAAACTGGGAGAAAAGCCACCAAAATATTAACATTGGCCTTACTTTTTGTTTGTTTTATTTTCCCAATTTTTAGTAGACCCCCACAATTATGTCTCCTCTAGTCTTTTGTGTTGAGAATTTGTGACCCTACTTGGCTTCTGTCTCCACATTCCACTGCCATGGCAGATTGGCTCAGAATGGACACCCGGCTCTAGTTGGGCAAATTGGCTTCTCTCTGCTGGGAATGTAAAACCGAGAATTCAGGGAAAGGAAGTCAGTTTGTATGCACGAATTTTGAACTGGAGGTGCAGGCACCTCTCCCCTCTTGCACAAAGAAAACAAATTTTCAGAAAATGAAGAAGAAAGAAAAGACAAGAGATCAGGGGATCCTAGAGAAAAACTGGTTTCTGATGACTTTCTAGATTTTAGTCTTAGCCCTCAAGAGGCCTGGCTGAATGCTATGAGATACTCTTGTGTCCTTATACTATTATTACCATTTTTAGAATTTTTTCTCAATTTGGTTTCTATAACCTGCAATCAAGTATAAGTAAATGAAAAGCCTTTACTTTTTGGATATTTAAAAAAATATATACAAAATGAGGATGTATTACTATTAAAGTATTATTATAATGAACATAATTTTTATTAGTTTTGAAGGACAGTGGATATTTTATCAAGCACTCTTGCTGATACATTTTTTGTAAAAGTAAGAAGCATAGGTCATTCATGCCATAGAATTATAGTGCTTCTTCTGGTCCTATTTTACTGATTTTTGGGAGGTTTGATAATTTGATTTGACTCTAACATACACTTATTTGTTATTTTAAGAAAGCCTAATATGACAAATTTCAATTTTAAGATGATAAAGGAGAGAACCATCCATTAAGGCAGGTTACATCCAGCCACTTCTCCTCACCTTTGCCATTACCTGACCTGTGTCCCTGACTTTTGGCCAGGTCTGACAAAAATTGTGCTGGCCACCAGAACATCATTAGAAATGCTCATGGATAAAAAATTGATGACTGGATACATTGTTCATAATGTGTTATCCAATAAAAAAAATACAGGCTATAATCCTAGTTACACTAAAAATTATAAATACACGAGCAAACTTGGAAATAAATATACCTTAATGTTAACTGTGGTATATTTGAGTTATGGCTTTACAGGGAATTAAAAATTACCTTTTTGTATTTTTTGTATCTTCAAAATTTTCTACAGTGTGTATGAATTTAGTTAGTAATAATATTTTTTTAAAAGTTAAATTTTTAATGAAAAATTACCTTAGGTACCAAAAAAATCTTGGAAGTCTTTTCTCCTGGTTCTGTCAGGTGCAAGAGTTTAATAAAGAAGGAGAGGGGAGGTGCCTGGGAGGCTCAGTCCATTAAGAGTCTGACTCTTGGCTTTGGCTCAGGTCATGATCTCATGGTTTGTGAGTTCGACCCTTGCGTTGCGCTCTGTGCTGACAGTGTGAAGCCTGCTTGGGATTCTCTCTCCCTCTCTCTGCCCCTTCCCTGCTTGTGCAGTATCTTTCTCTCTCTCTTTCTCAAAATAAGTAAATAAACTTAAAAAAAAAGAAAGAAGGAGGAAAGGAGGGATAGAGTTTGGGCTGCCTCAGATACTCTGTCCATCGGATTTGGGCGCTCTGGTTGCTCTCTAAGGGAACATTTATCAGGACAAAGTGGCCTGGGATATATGTTCCCAGTCCAGACAATGCAAGGCTTACAGCAGGTAGTTGCTGAGAGCTCTGGCTTAAGGGTAAGCCTGGCTCCACTCTTTTCTATGTATGCTTAGCCTCTGTCTCAGTCTCCCATTCTGTACAATGACGCAGATCCCTCGTGGGGTTGTTGAGAGCCTAAGATGAGATGGTACTATATCAATTGCTTAGCAGAATCACTGGCTCATAGCAAGTGGTCATAGTGTTTCCTGTTGTCACTGATAAGTAACAGCTGTCAATTGCCTATTTGTAGTCCATAAACCTTCCATGTCCACCTGCCATTCCTCAGACACATTGTCCATATTCTGGCCTCCATTATTTTAGTTTACACCTGACAAGTTCTTCTTGCTATTTTCTCTATCAATTCTAAAAGTAGTTACTGCTGCTTCAACTTTCATGCCTATAGAAATCACCTGTGGGTGTTGTTAAACTGTGGATTCTCAGTAGGTCTAGATTCTCAATCGGTCTGGGTTGGTATCCAAGATTTTGAGTTTCTAACAAGGTAGGTCCCACATGAGGTCAGTGTTGCTGTCCAAAGACCACTTTTAGTAACAAGGACTAAGATGGCCCAGCTGAAATCCAACATCTGCGTGAAATCATCTCTAGTGTCTCTAACCAGAATGTCCTCTCCCTTGGCTTTCAAAGTATGTCATTTATACTCTTAATTTAGCACTTAATACATTAAACCTGCTTTGGTTCATTGCTGTGTGTGATTCTGTTCACTCTTTAATGTTTATTTATTTTTGTGAGAGAGAGAGAGATAGAGAGAAACAGAGCATGAGTGGGGGAGGGGCAGAAAGAGAGGGAGACACAGAATCTGAAGCAGGCTCCAGGTTCTGAGCTGTCAGCACAGAACCCCACGCAAGGCTCGAACTCACGGACTGCGAGATCATGACCTGAGCCGAAGTCAGACGCTCAACTGACTGAGCCACCCAGGCACCCTGTTCTGTCCACTCTTAACTAACCTCCTGATGGTTGACTGTGAGCACCAGCATAGTGGTGTGGATGTGGTGTTCAACCGATAATTGTCAAATTATTAAACTGAATGAAAAAGAATGAAATGATAGCTTGTGTTTTACATGAGTATTCACTTCGAAATTGTCAACATAAATCAATTTAATTAGTGGAAATAGTGAAAGAGAGTAGGTTGTCAAGATTTTCAAATGGCGAATATATGATTGCAATATTTCCTTTTTCTTAAAAATACATTATACGTTATAGAATTCAGGGTGAGGTGATGTACTGGATGGGATGACAAAGACAATCTAGGATGATAAATTTTCCACCCATCAAATGAATGGGTAATAATTTGTTTTTCAAATTCTAAGTTTCTGGGGCCATGGTCTAAAAGCAGCCTCTTAAGTAAACCAGAAGCCAAAGTTGGATAACCCTGTATACAAGCTGGACGTTTATTAGTGGTCATTGGGGTAACATGGACTCACTCTGTTGAGAGTAATTAGTGAAAGGAATTTCTAGGAAATGAGGAAGGTACAAGGGAGGTCTCTGTTGGAGGAGGTCATCAAGAGGACGTGACCCCTGCTTGACCTTTGGGCTGAACTCAGGCAATTAGAGGCTCCTCCCCTGTCCTTGGAATATATGTTCGGCCTATTCCCACAGAAGGAGCCATTTCAAGGACACAGGGTTGAGGGACCAATGTGTGGGGGAGACCAGCTGGACGGTACATGTTACTGAACCCCATTAAGGCTTCTGTATAATAAGCTTTTAAGAATCTGGTGGGCAGGTGCAGCTACCTACTTATCTTGCAGACACCCAAGTAGGACATACAAACCTGTATGTAAGTTCCCTTCCTTATTAAACTTTCCACCTACTGATCTGGAGTAGCCTGCCTCCTCCTTCAGTCTCTCCTTGCCCTCCACGTATGGGGGCCAGTTTGTGAACCAACAATTTTCCCCTCTCTGGAGATTCGCTGGTGGCTGGATAGCTCGGCAATTGTGCTGACTGTGGAAGTTTGTTCAATCTTGCATAGGCACCTACTACATAATTCTGACTTTCCTTCCCCAGAGCAATTGGCAGTTCATTCCAGGAGGACTTTCCATTGTATTTTAAAAACCCAGTGGATACAAATAGAAAAGAGACTCCATTTTCAGTAACCTTTTACTCTCCTACCACTCATGTCCTTAGGGAAGCTTAAAGAATTTTCATCAGTACGCTAAAAAGTAGATAGTTGGATATACTGCAAAACTTTTTCAACACTTAACTTTAAATCCCTGCTACTGCCAAGATATGCTTACAAAGAAATCATCTGGGGACACTTATCAACTACTGTTTTTGTGAAATGGTCCCCATGGGGATGAGGTTTACGCCTAACTTTTTTTAATTTAGTTTCTGTATCTTGTGCCTGATATCCAGCATTAGTTACAGAGTAAACAGTACTTTCCAAAGACTGACAGGGTCAGCTGCTCCGGGAATGTGGCCGGTGACCTCCCCGATGGATTATTGTCCTGCAGGCTGCTTCCAAGTCAGTTGAAAGGTAAGCATTCTTTCTGTATAAGTGCACACTGCTTTGGAACATGTTTCAGTTTCAACTGAAAAATCTGAAAGTATATCTCGGGCACGCTGTCTCAAAGGGCATGGAGCTGTTACCGAGGGGGCAAAGTGATTTGTCATGTCAACACAATGGCCACAGCTAAGCTGCTGGATTTAGGGGACGAGTGAACTACAGTGGTGCATCTGGTTGCTCTGATTAAGCCCTACAGGCACAGGAAAACTTCCATCCAGAGCTCTTTCCTCCGCACACATTGTAATTCCAATATTCAAAAAGTAAAGCCTTCCATTCCTGAGTCCTTTTTTCTGAAGTCTCATCAGTTTAAGTTGGCTGTTGTCTCCACCCCTGAAACGGCAATGGTGGTGGTGTTTGTGTGTATGTGTGAGAGAAAGGAGGACAGAAAGAGACATTACTGGCAAGTATATCTACTATTCAGAAGATCTGGCAATATAGTGAGTGTTGCCAAGTGTGAGAGCAAAAGCTTGTTCAACCCACACAACATGGCTGTCACCATGAACAAGAGAAAATATCTCATAAGTCCCTCGAAAATTTTAGATACTGAATACACAATAGTGGAAACAATGGAACATGCTGGAATTGGATTCCCAAGGGCTTTTAATCAGTTGTATGTTGTAGACTCTTAAGGTATGGATTTAGTTTTATAACAGAATTACGGTTATTTATAAATTATTATATTGGTATTAGTTTTTTGTACTTCACATTTTAGTTTTTGGTAAATATTGGTAAAAGGATTGTTTTTTTCAGATGCATGCATTCAAAAAGCTAGCACTTTTCAAAGTACTTGGAGCTCTCGCTTGATTGAACTATTTTCTAATGTTCCAAACAAATGCTCTGTCAACAAGAAATGATTTTATCAAGAAAATGTCTCTTTCCTTACATTGACTAAAATGTCTTTTCTACAGTCATTTTTTAAAACATGGCCCAGAGCCAAAATAGGGGCACAAATAGTATCAGAAGATGTAAAAAAATATCATATTCCAGTAGAAAAGGTTTATGTTTCACTGAAGGGTGGCAATTACAAAGGTACAAATTTGTTAAGCTGCTATTATCGTAATTATCCTATACTGATATTTTAGGGTTTGCTTTTGTGTCCACTTGGCAGATTCAAATGACAGAAATGTTTATTATATAGTTATAATTTGACTTAAAAATTCCTCCGTAGACATCTTTTCATAAACTGTGAGCATGGACCATAACTCTCAGCATCCTGTGCCTCTGGCCTGCAGAAGCCGGACGGGAGGCTTACAAGTGGTGATGGTGAAGATATTAAAAGTCTTCCTGTGTTTGCCTGTTTTCCAGATGCACAGACAGATGAGAAGATGAGAGGAAGTTTCTGGAAGAAGAGTTCACAGATGCTGCTTGAGGGTTTACAGAGGCCATACCTGATAAATAGACTCAGGTAGGGGTGCTGGGAAAACTAGAAAATTCTGGGAATCAGTATCGTCCCTTTGTTTTTCACTGCTAACACCCCCTCCCTGCCCCAACCCATCCCATTTGAACATCAGACAGAGCCTTCCAGACACATGGGTGTAAATTCTGAACTAGGAGCAACACCAGTAGGTCAAAAGTTAGCTGTTGGAGATGAGTTTTCAGTGCCAGGTCTAAGCTAGATTTGTATTTGGCTGTTGAGTACCATGGGAAAGACGTTTCTGGTGTGGTTTTTGCAACAGGCTAAGTTACCTGCTTAGTGTAGTATCCTGGTGCACCTCTAAATGGGTATGGGGGTTACATGGGCTTCTGATTTGACTGTGGAGAGCATACAGGACCTACCCGTGCCCCGCAGGTGCTATGTGGACTGATCAACCCATATAAAAGGCATTCATTGTCTCAGAAGAGGATCCCCTTTTCGATAAAAAGCTCTTTAGCCTCGGAGCACTCAACGAGGAAGAGTCTCAGTTGTCTACACCAGGCTGTTATTTTTTCCAAAGAAAACAGCATTTGCTTTTCATGCCTCATGTGTGTCTGTCTCCTTTGTGAGGTTTCAGAAGTAGAGCACCTATCTGTGCTTTTGCTGTGGAGGTGAAAGCTGCTTAAATGGCAGGGGTGGGGAAATCACCATTAAAAACAAAACCCAGTATATTTCATTCTCTGACCCTACAGGTGCACAGGCCATTTTAAGAGTTGCAAACCCCACTCTCCCCGTTTTTTAATATAGGCACAACATCACAAAATCTGATCAGCTGAGATTTCATCCACCATAAGAGGCACATGACGCTGATGCAAAGTAATAGAAGAGGTGCCAGTATCTTGAAGTAAATATCATTTTCTGAGGGTTGTTTCACTTTTGAATGGAATTCTTGCTTGCCTATGGTGGCGTCGATTTTAATTTCCTGTTTGGAGTGACCTGTTACTCATATTATGTTTCTGGGAAAAAAGTGATAAATTTCCAGCTTGAAAAGGAATTACGGATCTTTCTCTGTTTTTTTTTTTTTAAATGATAGCTTTATTGAGATATAATTCACTCTTTTAAAGTACATACACAGTTCAGTGGTTTTTAGTATATTCAGAGTTGTGTAGTCATCCTGACCATCTGATTTCAGGATATTTTCATCACCTCAAGAGGAAGCCCCATGTCTGTTAGCAGTCACTCCTCACTCTGGTCCCCCCAACCCCTGGCAAACACCAGTTATCTTTCTGTTCCTATGGACTTGCCGATTATTCCAGATGGTTCATATAAATAATCGCGTAATATGTGACTGGCTTCTTTCACTTATATTTTCAAGGTTCATCCATGTTGTGTGTGTGTCAATACTTCATTCCTTTTTATTGATGAATAATATGCCACATATGTCATTTCACATTATTTCACCGTTCAGGTGTTGTTTCCATTTTCTGTTATGAGTAATGCTGTCATGAACATGTGTGTGCAAGTTTTTGTGTGGACACATGTTATTAGTTCTTGTGTGTATGCCTAGAAGTGAAAATGCTGGGTCACATAACTATATAAAATGTTGGGGAACTGCCACACTGTTTTCTGAAATGGCTGTTTGTGGGGTGCCCGAGTGGTTCAGTCAGGAAAGCATCTGACTCTTGATTGCTACCCAGGTCACGATCTCACGAACCCATGAGTTGAAGTCAAAAGTTAGATCCTGCACTGACAGTGTAGAGCCTGCTTTGGATTTTCTGTCTCTCTCTCTCTCTCTCTCTCTCTCTCTCTCTCTCTGCCCCTCACCCAATTGTGCTCGCTTTCTGTCTCAAAAATAAACATTAAAAATAATTTTAAGTGGCTGCTCAACTTTATAGTCCTACCAGCAACGTAGGAGGGTTCCAGCTTATCCACTTGTAACCAGTGCTTGTTACTGTCTGTTATTTGATTTTAGCCATCCTCGTGGGTGTGAAGTGTTCTCTCGTTGTGGTTTTGATTTGTGTTCCCTAATCACAACATCTTTCCATATGCTTGTTGGCCATTTGTCTTCTTTGGAGACATGTCTATTCAAATCCTTCAACTATTTTTAAACTGGGTTGTTTGTACTTTGTACTCTTGACTTGTAAGCGTTCTTTACAGAGTCGAAGGCTTCTTGCTTCTTAAGTCTGTTTATTTCTCCTTTGCTCCAATAGTTAGTCATTTGAGTAAGATAAGTGAACAGTCAATATTGTGTTCATCTGTAACATGATTTGTGTTGGATAAATGAATTTTGTTCCTTTGTTCCCTACCAAAAATTATATAAATAACAGTATATGAAATGTCTTAAGTCACATCCATTTGATACTTTCCTTCCTGCATCTCCTTTCCTCCCTCCATCCCTCCTCCCTCTTTCCTTGTTTGCTTTTTTTCTTTCCTTCCTCTCCCTCCTGTCCTCTTTCCTTTACAAAAGTTTATTTGGTCCCTACTATGTTCTAAGTGCCTGGGTAAAGTGTTACATAAAGTGGCCTCTGGTGCTTATACTCTACTGGAAGAGACAAATGACAAATAAAGAGTTATGGATACACTTAAAATATCATGTGAAATAATATAATGCCAGAGGTGATAAGAGCTATGAAGAAGAACACAGCAAGTGAATGGACAGAGAGTTTGCTATTTTAGATGAGGTCCCTGGGGAAGATTTAGCTCAAGTGAGAAGGGAGCCACATGACTGTCTGGGGAGAGAGCATTCCTGTCAGAGGAAGGAAAATACTGGTAGTGGCGGACAAGCGGAAAGGAGACCAGTGTGGTCTAGTCTGGGCTATTTGACCAGTGAATGGACAAGTGCTAGCTTTAGCATAGGCATACTTTCACCTAAAAAAGAAAAAAGAAAAAAAGCCCTTGTTTCTAACACATATCTAGAATATTTTTAGGGATACCTGAGTGGCTCCGTCAGTTAAGTGTTCAACTCTTGGTTTCGGCTCAGGTCATGATCCCAGGGTTCGTGGGTTCAAGCCCTGGAATTGGGGCTCTGCACTGATGGTGCTGAGCCTTCTTGGGATTCTCTCTCTCCCTCTTTCTCTGCCCCTCCCCCACGTGTGCCTGCTCTCTATCAAAATAAATAAGCATAAAAAAAGAGAGAATATCTTTAAGCCTACCTCTGTAAATGAATGGAGTAGATAGCATTCACCATAGAGTGCTGGTGTTATTCACCCACTTTCCCTGTCATGGCTGGGACGGACCTACTTGTTCAGAGGTGCTGATGCGCACAGTGGTTAGGAGCTTGGGCCAGGGAACTTGAGTGTCACCTATTAGTTGTGTAATTGTCTTATTTTTTTAAAAAAAAATTTAAATGTTTATTTATTTTTGAGAGAGAAAGAGCGAGCATGAGTGGGAGAGGGGCAGAGAGAGAGGGAGGCACAGAATCTGAAGCAGGCTCCAGGCTCTGAGATGTCAGCACAGAACCTGACATGGGGCTTGAACTCACAAGCTGTGAGATCCTGACCTAAGCCGAAGTTAGACACTTAACTGACTGAGCCACCTGGGTGCCCCTGTCTTATTATTATATATTTTTAGCTCAACAAATACCATAAGCTGGGTGACTTACTAGAAATATCTTTCCTCCTATCCTGGAGGCTGGAAGTCCAAGGTCAAGGTGCTGGCATCATTGGTTTCCTCTGAAGGCCTCTCTCCTTGGCCTGTAGAATAGCTGCCTTCTCTCCGTGTCTTTACCTCATCTTCTCTATTTTTTTGTATTTTTGTCTTAATCTCCTCTTCTTATAAGGACACAAGTCACACTGGATTAGTGCCTACCCTGATGACTTCATTTTACCTTCATTATCTCTTTAAATAGTCTATTTCCAAATATAGCCTTATTCTGAAATGCTGAGTAACAGGACTTCAACACGAATGTGTGTGTGTGGGGGTACAATTCAGCCCATCACAATGGTGAAGATGATAGTATCTACTATCTAGAATTGTTTTGAGAATTAATTGAGATAATACATGTAGAGCCTTAAAGGAGTTCCTGGCACAAGGTGAGTACTATTAAAGTGTGATAAGTAAAAGTATTATTATACTAGTTATATCCAGTCATGCCTACATTGTGAGTTTGTTGAGGAAAGAAAAGTAGAAATTATATCTTTTAATCCTATTATTTTTATTTATTATTTAAAAGAATCTGTCTGCACCTGGAATAGTCTTCACCTGTTACAGGTTCTCAGGACATGTTTGCTGAAGTGAAAATTTTCATCCCCGTTGGGGGACATCACTGGCACATCCCTCTAATTATCACTGTTCTTCCCCAACCAGTTCTGCATCCCACCATTCCTCTGCTTCTAACTGGATCCCAAATTTCACCTTCAGGCATAAAACTAGCAAAGTGGGGTTTCCTTTTGCAGCCATAGCATGCTTTTTTATTTTCCTAGAGAGATTTTGGAAGTTGCATTTATATAAAATTTCAATGATTGCCTTGCTTTTGACACATACCAATCTTGCATGCTAGTAAACTTCTAAGACATCAGTTTTCAAACTTGTTAGGGCAACAGGCGTGTATGTTTCTTTTTCTGGAATGCAGAGTTGAGCCAAGAGGGAAGTCCCTTTTGCCCATGAGTCTGATACAGTGTTTCTGAAGTCATCATTCTGAGGCAGGGCTAGCTAGGCTTATTTCTTCCTAAATGTTTCACTTATGAGAGCTTCAGCCCTTTCATCAAGATGCAGAATAAACTCCAGAGCAACTCTGCCTGGCAACAGAGAACCGACTGTAATCACTCTAAAGGGTGGAGCCTCACAATACTTTTCCTAAAATGTTTTCTTAAAAAGTAAAGGAAAAACTGATAGGAAATTTGAGTTAAGGTCAGAAACAGGTGTTAAAATGTTTCAAAGAGGCCGAGGGATTAGACTACCATAGAGATCAGTGTTAGCTTACTCCCAAAGCCATTTTTATTTTTTATTTCCATCCACATATCTGGTTTGCTGCAAAAAATATGGAGAGGCAATTACCATCGAGTTACATAATTAATTTTCTTTAAGACATGTAACAATTTTCAAAGAATTCTGTAAACATTTGTTACATTGGAAAAATGAATTTCATCTCCTATGTCCTGACTTTGTTCCCAGTAGAAAAGCCAAGATAATGAAGAGAATAATCTTTTTTTTTTTTTTTTTTTTTTTTTTTTTTAATGAAGGGAAACACCACTTTTATTTTACGGTGTTTCTAAACATCATTTGCCAACTTTTCAGAATAACATTGGCAATACCCCTTGAATATATATGTTGTGTGTTAATAGTTTTAACTAGCTATTTTTTCCCCCTATAAGTAGCTTTTTAAACTTTTGAGCTACAAAATAATGCATAAATATCTGGACTACGAGGACCCAAACTGGAATTTGGAAGAACTAGGCTGGCTGATTCATATTGGCTACATGACGATTACATTTGTTCTTTGTAAACTGATTTATTAGGTCTGTGTTCTAGAGTATATTTTATTGTGCTCCAACGCTATGAATGAATTCTTTGATAGTGGCTTTTTGTCACATGCATCTTTCATGGTTCAAGGAACCTAACCTGTTGGAATATTCTCCTGTTGAAGAGTTTGCTTTTATATCGAGTGACATTTATCATTATCTAAGGCCAGCTGCCTGACTTCTCTTCAGTGCTCTGTTTATGGGGTTTGAACATCTATAAATGGAAACACTAGCTAACCAGAAATTATCGCCAGGGCTTTCTGATAGTGTCCTGAGCTCTCACAACTTGGAATGTCCTGCAATATCTAACATGTAAGCACGTCAAATCATTTTCTAGACAGAATCTGAATCTTTTTCTGTTTCTCTCTCTCTCTCTCTCCCACTGTCTCTCTGTCTCTCTCATTCTCTTGCAACATGGAATTTGAAAAGCATGAAAAAGGAAGCTTATTAAATGAGAATTTAGAGGAGAAACTGACGGTAAGATGTGTGAGATTTATCACAGATTTATAATGTAATTGACAGTAAAAAAGCAACTATCACAGATTGAAAAAGTACTAACTAGCTTGTATTTCCATGTGTTTTGTTTTTGTTTTGTTTTTTCTGGTCAACTGTCTTAAAATTAATGAGTTCATGGGTTTTGCTGAACACAGTGTGATAAAATTATTAATAAAATTTCAGTACTACAATGTGGGCAAAATGGATTTTAGTTGAATGATGTGGTTTACCTTCCTTTTTAAAACCAGAATCTATTTATTTTGAGCCCTTGTTGTGATTGTTCAATACTGGAAGATTATTTCATTAATTGAGATGAAGCTGAGCAAAGTCCAGTTTCTCTCAGAGATATTAGGAATATGTGTAAAGAAAGATATATAAATATCCTAGCCTATTTTAATGTTTTATCAAATAAGTTAACAAACTTCTAGTGTAAGGGTAAAGGCTCTGAAAGTTTTAATTTTTTTGTTATGAAAGTTATAAAACAAGTTTACCTTGATGCTAAAGAAATTACATGTCAATGAACAGTAGTGTTCACCTGTTTTTGCTCAAACACAAAATACACCATAAACTTGAATAGTAGAATGTGCTATTCATGGCTCACCTGATGGGTGTAGGAGGCTAATTATGCTTGTAAGTTTACTGTGGCTACGGAGTTAACGTTACAACAGGGCATGGCTAATTTTAACAACAGTACAAGTAGCAAAACGTAAAACTATGTCAACTTTAAGACCGGGACTTCTGAAAGTCATGAGAATGCATTGTTCTGGATGTTTGAAATAGAGATTTATGTGCTCTTAATGATGTTAAATCTTGAAAGAGGAAGAAATAAACCGGAGGGTTGAAAATTCTTGAAGTACATTAGAATTTCAAAGCTTTGAAGAAATATATTGACTACAATATAACTGAAAGGATCCAGATCATCATGTTAAATACTAGCAGTGGGTCTCTGTTCTAGTGGTTGTCTAAACAAGTAATGGCCACTATTTGGCTTTTTGACTATTTTGGAAAACTATGGTTTATTATGAACTAACTGGGGTTTTGAGAGAAAAAGGTCTGGGTGACAGTTCTTACACCACAACTTCAAAATGTAGGACTGTGGGATTTTGTTGAGGCTTCTGAGTCTCTGTTAACTCACTAGTAAGATGGCGAGACATCATACTGATTTGAAGGGTGTCGTGAAGATGAAAAACTATAATGTATGTGGATTCCCTGCTCTGAACTGTTATTTTCAAACTGGTGTAGGCTTGACTTGCTTAGAAAGTACATACCCAAAGTTTATTACTATGGAAAGAGAAATCTGAAATGTGATTCAAAGTAAAAGGAAAACTCAGATATGCTAACCATCAAGGCTTAGTGGCTGTAAACCCATTATGCAACCAGAAAGAGAGTAAATAAATACCTGAGTAAGAGTTGCTATGAATTATTGTGAAATTTGACCCAGAGGTTTTTGGCAATCTTTTATGGGAAGTTTTGCAAATACGGTGGATGTGGGGCAAGTGAACAAAAGTGAGAATGGTCTCTTATTTCACATTTTACTTTCTGGAGGGTCAGACATTCTGGATTCAGGACTCTATCTTGAACGCAGGTATAAATCTAAAAGTGAGCAAAAACCTCTCCTTAGAGGAAGCAGCTATCACAAAGTTTATGAACATTTCCCTGGAGGAGAGATCTAGGACCAGCCTCTGATTAAGTTCAAGAAGAGTGGAGGGAAACACGGGACAAATCAGAAGGCATGGGAATATCTAATCTGTACTGAGAAGAGATGGTTCTTGCAGAAGGGGGAACACATGAAAGTTTCGTCGTATGGACAATAGTCTCTATGAGCACACAGAGCTACATCTGTAACTCAGATGTCTTTCAGATAAAGGAATTCTGCCACTGTTAGCAAGAAAAGGTTACCTTATATTCAGTGCCTCTAAGAGAGCAGGAAAATATGTAACATACCTTTGAAAGTTTACTATAGAAATGTGGTTAATCCTGGTATAATATAGTATGACTGGCTAGGTTGCCAGATATAGTTAAAAATGTATTTTTGAGGGGTGCCTGGGTGGCTCAGTCAGTTGGGCGTCTGACTCTTCATTTCAGCTCAGGTCATGATCTCACTTTTTGTGAGTTTGAGTCCCGTGCTGGGCTCTCTGCTGATGGTTTAGAGCCTGCTTGGGATTCTCTCTCTCTTCCTCTTTCTCTGCCCACACATTATAAATAAATAAATAAATAAATAAATAAATGTATGTTTTTGTAGAGTTCACTAGGTTCTGAAAATTATTAAATTTATTACAAACAGTAAGGTTTGTAAAAATATGGCTTTAAAAGGAGAGGATATTTTTCCATTAAAATATTTAAACATGGGCCCAGTATAATATTGCTGAATTATAATATGCGTCTTCTTTAAAATGAAAGGTGTACTTCTCATAAAGATCTGTATTATGAACAATGTTATGAAATATATGACACAATTAAGACATTTACATGATTGGCTGAATTTGAAAAAAATTTCCAAGGTGAGATCTATAGCAAATAAGAAAAAAGTCTTACAGATTTTTTTAAACAAAAATTTTTTAATGTTTATTTGTTATTGAGAGACAGAGACAGAGCCTGAACATGGGAGGGGCAGAGAGAGGAGGAGACACAGAATCCAAGGCAGGCTCCAGGCTCTGAACTGTCAGCACGGAGCCTGATGTGGATCTCGAACTCACAAACTGTAAGATCATGACCTGAGCTCAAGTTGGATGCCCAACCAACTGAGCCACCCAGGCGCCCCTGGTCTTACAGATTTTTAAAATTCATCGGTTTATTCTACTGAAGGATCTACACAAAAATAAAATAGGATTCTTTACTACATATCCAATATGGATCTCGCCTTATAGGGGGGAGAGAATTGCTACCTTTAGCTATTGACTTTTTTTTTTGCCCTGAATTTGTTGCTCTTTGGTGATTAAAATAAAGATTCCTGGGAGCTTGGCAATTAAAGGTGTATCAATAAATAATCAGATAAGAAATATGATACTCAAATCCTTCAAAATGTCCTAAATTTACCAAACCAATCTATTTTTCACAAATTGGTTGATATTATCCCAATTTTTAAAATAATTTTTTAATATTTATTTATTTTTGAGAAAGAAAGAGACAGAGTACGAGTCGGGGAGGGGCAGAAAGAGAGGGAGACACAGAAATGGAAGCAGGCTCCAGGCTCCAAGCTGTCAGCACAGAGCCCCACGTGGAGTTTGAACCCACCAACCGCGAGATCATGACCAGAGCTGAAGTGGGACACTTAACTGACTGAGCCACCCAGGTGCCCCTGATACTGTTCCATTTTTTGACACATGAAAAGAAAAATCAATTACCATGGGCTTAAAAGGACATTTCCATCCCTTGATAAACCAACAACGTAGTAAGCTGTGGTAGATATTTTAGTCATCCCTGATTCTGCAAAATCCAAATTATTCTGAAGGTAGTTTTTGTGGGGGTGCAGGGAGGGAGGGAACTATTTTGTAACAATACAGTTTTGTTTGCTTGGTTCCACAATAACTGATGTTGGAACTGAATGGATCTTTTGTTTTTTCTGATGAGGCTTGAGTAACTATTGTATCGTGAGTTCCCCAAAGTACATTCCTTAAAATTCCGATTTTCCATACTGCTCCATGAAAAGAGGTTCTAATCTATGCTTAAGAATATTCATGCAACACTGTGTACAGAATGAACTGCACAGTATTTCCTTTTGGAGACTCCTAATGTATTTTAACACACTGAAGGCCATGAGACACTCTGGAGGTTAATCTAGTATTTCTTAAACTTCCTACCAGTGTAATGCATTTTAATGTGTTTACCATGACAATGAATATTCTAACTAGTGTTCTCTAGTTTAGGAAGTGGTATGTCAGTATATTAATTGTCTGATTTTATTTATGAGTTTCATTTTCAGAATAATGATACACAAAATAATAAATTTAAGCTGGGTATCATTTATATCTATAACATGAGGTTATTTCTGGAATAGTGTTGAAAGTAAATAATTTCTGTTTAGTACATTTTAATAAATAAGTAAAATTAAGGAAGGACATCCTGACTATTTCCTCAAATCTTTTTGTTTTAGATTATTAAACAAATCAACGAAGCATTTAACTTCAACTAAAATTTCTTAATGAAAAGGAACAATTCATGTATTAACATAGTAAAAATAGTCATGCACTTCAGGGTATTCTGAAATAATGATGGCTCTTTCTCTAACAGATGAAAGCACAAATAGACTTTATGCATAAATCTAATAATTTCTATCCCATAAGTATAATATGTCTCGAGACAATTGTATGTTTCCAAGTAATAAATGCTCACTAAGTATGACAAATATAATGATAATAAGAAGGGTAAGTCATCCAATTCATTATATGTTGAAGCTTCGTAGAAGCAAAGTAACATAGTAGTCAACTTCTGAATGTCATAAATATTGCTTTTTTGAGTAAAAAAAAATATGGATACTGAGAAATTATGTCATCTGACAGATTTTTTTTAACAGGATGTATCTAATTATAAGGAGATGAAACTTAAATTTTTAATAATTGAAATTTTACTTTTTATATTTAAAATTTTTCAACTTATTTTGAATTTTTTGGGGAAAAGTTTATCCAGTGACATGTAAATTTACCTGTGATCTCACAACAAACATTATTTTCAGTTTCATTAAAAAAGAGATCACACCATTTCTTTTTGATACAATGAAAGAAAAGAAACTGAAGAAAAAAACACAGAAAACTATGCGTTCTGAAATTCTGTGACAATTCAGGGAGTGCACTTTTAAAGTAAGGTGCAATTAGTTATTTATAGCTTCATTAACACAAATAAAATTAATTATTTTCTATGAAGAAATTTGTTAGCAAACAAAAAACATGGGACCGGCACTTTGGTGATAGTTCCCTATGTTAGTATCTGATGACAAATGTGGCTTTTGTTGGGGGACATCTTCATAGGTGCAAGCTTGTGTCTATTAGGTAGAAATGTCCTCAGCAAAAGGAGAATGAGCCTTTCAAATCAGTGGACATTTCTGAATGCCTGTGTTGAACAAGACAGGGTCCTATGGACTGTAGTGGACATGATAGAGTCTTGGCCACTGAAGAGATTATTATATTTTATCATTTTTTTAGTAGGTTATGAAATAATAATGGTAAATTTTAGTAGCTTGGAAATATTTTAAGTAGAGAAAACATAAACATCCCAATTCTCTTTTCTCACATAGACTTGAGACAGCAAGTCTGTAATTATTCATCAGAATGTCTTAACAGTGGAGCTATTGTAAATCATTTTATATAGTAACATATTTTATTCTGTCATAATATTGACTATTAGCGGTCACTCAAAGGACGTGACCCCTGGTTGACCCACAATCTGGACCCCAGCAATTGGAGGCTCCTCCCCCTCCTACCACCACTTTCCCTGGAATATACATTCTGCCTATCATTCCACATGGGAGCTGTTTTTAAGGAGGTAGCCTTGAGAGAGTAAGGTGTTGTTGAGACCACCTGGATGATCGTGTCTGAACCCGGTTAAGGCCCCTATGCAAACTTTTATGATTATGCCAGTTGGGTGTGGAGATCTACTCATTTTGTGACACCTAAGACAAGTTTAACAAGTAAGTTCCTTGCCTATTAAACCTGCCACCTAGCAGTCTGGAGCAGTCTGCCTATTTGGTCTCTCCTAGCTCTCCATGTGTGGGGACCAATTTCAAATTTCACCTGGGAAGCTCTCAAGATTTTGAATCAACACCACTTAATCTACTTATTTTTCTAATTTTGTCTAACTAGAGTCATGGGTAACAGATACTCAGTAGGTGCTGACATACTTGAAAAAAACCTTTAGACTATGGATGTTTCTGATGTGTCATTCAGAGCTGATTTTTAGTACAACTTGAGTGTTGATTTTGATCCATACCTAATTCCTGACAAGACAACATCATATAATAAAATAAGTGGTAAATTTAGATTCATAATCCTCTTGTGGTCAGGTCCTGGATCTATGTATCTTTATCATAATGGATTGCCCTGGATCCTTTTATGCTAATTTTTATAGTGACGAAAAGGAAGGAAAGATGTAAACAAACAAATGAACAGCTACATCTCCTTCTCTTTGGCATCTGATTATTTATTTTAGAAAACTCTTTCCATTTCTCTGCCATTTGTACTAGTAGACCAATGACTCTTGCTATGTTCTGGATTTTACTGATAAAGTTGCTTTGGGTGCCCATTTTGTTGGAGGAATCATTTTGATAGTAGAGGATATAAGTTAATTTGTCCCCAAACCTTAACTCCTCTATGATGCTGGCTCATGTTTGTTTGTATGTGTGACACCATCATGGAGAATGGTAGGCATCTGGGCATCTTTAAGAATGCTGCTGGTCTCCTTAACATGTTTGTGGTGCCTACAGTACATTCTGTGTCTGTGTGGCACCTCTCCCAGGATGGCCCATTCATGAAAAGTATATTTTGCATTGATTAATCCTTTTTCTCCAGAGAGGGCTAGAGTTCTGTAATAAGTTGACATCCAAAATACTCTGGAAATAATTATCTAAAAAAAAGAGAAAACAGATGGGCATTAATAAGCAACATTTTTTTTTTTTAATTTTTTTTTTCAACGTTTATTTATTTTTGGGACAGAGAGAGACAGAGCATGAACGGGGGAGGGGCAGAGAGAGAGGGAGACACAGAATCGGAAACAGGCTCCAGGCTCTGAGCCATCAGCCCAGAGCCCGACGCGGGGCTCGAACTCACGAACCGCGAGATCGTGACCTGGCTGAAGTCGGACGCTTAACGGACTGCGCCACCCAGGCGCCCCAATAAGCAACATTTTATAGTGTCTCAGTGAGTATCCTTCAACTGGAAGGCAAATGCAGGAAATCCAGGACTAGGATTCTCTGCATTTCTGAACTCAGTGTCACTTCTGAATTTTTAGTAAGATTAATTTATTCCCCTTTCTCATGGAGATAAGGACTCCCTGAGAAGTCAGTAAAGCGGTTGTAGGATTGATCGGTCAGCACCAGGTATTAGAGAGTTCACAGGTTAAGATAATGTTCTCCAAAGAACTGAGACATCCCTCCAGCATTATGAAGGATAAGAAGATTTTGATTTTACCCCAGGTGAAGTATAATTGCAAAGAATAACCATTAAATCTAATCATTTGGCAGATCAAAGTAAAAGCCTAAATAATTGCTCTTAAGTCTCATTTTGCGTAAGAAGTAATTCCACCCTAACTTCTCTCTGGCCTCCTTTTCATAGAGTTAGTAACAGAATTTTAATAATACTTGAAGACTCTGTAGCTTGGAATAAAAAAGAAAAAAGGAGGGAGGAGACAAGATGCCATGGACCATTGGGATCCATAGGAAATTACTAAGCAATAGGAATTGAAGTCTTAATGGGTATAATTGCAGAAAGAAGACTGGAAAAATGATGAGTTAGGGTAGGTGAGCACATGCATGTGTTCTGAGTACCATCTTAACATCTATGAAAATCGAAACACAGAACCTGTGTCATTGTGTGTGTGTGTGTGTGTGTGTGTGTGTGTGTACTTCTGACTCCAAAGAAGAGGTCGTCTCTCTTTTTCTAAGTGCCATCTAGTGTGGTAAAAAGTGTGTTGTATCTGAGTCGAGGAGACCATTATTGGTGTTCAAGTTGTGTTTGTGTGACTTTACTTCAGTCACATAACCTTTGGTTTCCTTCTCTACAGCCTGAGAGATTGGGTTGGATTAGCATATATTCTCTAGCCTTTTATAAGTCTGTAGGAAGTACCCACTGGCTGTGTGGTTATTAAATCCTTTCCATACCAAAACAATGCCTATTTACACAAACATTAGAAACCTTGAAAAATATTATATTTTTATGTCCTCACTGACCAAATGTAAAGTCGAAGTCCTTGTTATTAGTTTATTTAGACTGTGGTATAAAAAGTTCACAGTTCAGTACTCATGAGTTGAATTGCACAGATTTTTTATGTTTATGCGAAGAAGCCACAAAGATTTGAGAATGGGATCATGTGTGAACCTTATGGAATAGATTAAGAAAGTAGCATACAAGTGGCTTAATATTAATACCAAAATATTGTCAGAATAAAGCATTGTATGTTCTCATAATACTACGTAAAATAAAGTAGATGCTGTGTTTTCATCGGGAACAAAATTTTAGAATACATAAAGTCTGTGTTTTAAATGTTATTTCTAAGATGGGTTTCTTTAGCTCTTACTCATTCCCTTTTGTAGTTCTTACCACTCTCGGCAGTGTGCCTGACACAGATATCTTGGTCCCTGTGCAATTCTAATTTTAGTCCCTTTGCACTGCTGAAGGTTGAGGGAAAAAGTAGACTGCACCGAATGGCAAAATCCTCACCACCGTTTCCATTTTTCTTTTTCCTTTAAGAAAAATGAGGGCTGTGTCAGTTAACACCCAGGGACGGGAGGGGAGAGCAAAGTGAAACTGATAAGGAGCCAGATTTCTACTTTATGGTTCAAATGAAGTTCTTGAAGCCATCCAGTCCTTTGAAAACCACTGCTAATTAAAGCAGTGTCTGCTGATAATGTAAGTCTGAGATGCACTGTTTGAATGGATCTTTTGATGCAGCTCTGTGTGTTGGTGAATAACAGAAGGGAGATGGATTGCAGGCTTTAAGCGAACTGTGCTTTCACACTGACATTTATAACACACTGTACGTGCGGCGAAATATTTTCTAGGTTCTCATTGTGGGAATTACAATAACTTACATACCTAGTTGTTCTGCCCCAACTACGGCTCCCCTCAGGGAATGACAAATAGACTGTTGTATTAGTGATGTAATTACATTACAGAGTTATGGGCTTTATTTTGCTACATGATCTTCATAAAAATAAGGAGGTGATTTTTTAAATGGTGAGAGGGTGTCTGTGGTTTAATTGCCAGTTTTCTCCTTTATTTACAATCTAAACATTTCTCAAGGGTACTTTCCTCAATTTTCTTCTCAGCTAATGGGTGTTGCCTTGTGTACGTAGCTTCTGGGGAAGACGTCACCCCCAGTTTGTTCTGCAAAATAGGCCTCCTGCCCTTGTGGATGTCAGAAGGCAGCAATTCAGAGACCACCTCATGCTTTTAAATACTAACTTGATGACATTCATCTCAGAAGCAGATGAGAGAGCCCCTAAGGTTGCTTTCCTAAACCTGTAATAATTTCTCTGGGATATCATGTCGTAGTGGGAGACCGAAGGAGGAAATGTCAGCATGAATTAATAAGCTTATCACAGAGAGTGGGGAGTTCTTTTAGAATATGTGAAGGAAACATGGGAAATAAAGTAGTTTTGTTCCAATTTTGTTTTTGTTCCAGTTGAGCTCAGCTTTCAATCTGGAAATTCCTGCATGTTTTGTTGTTTTATCTGCTTTTGCTTATCGATTCATCCATCCATCCATCCATCCATCCATCCATCCATCCATCGATCCTGGGGGTCCTCTGCTTGCAGCTGGCTGACCTCCCGGTGGCCGGGACTCCTCTGCATGGTGTA
This sequence comes from Prionailurus viverrinus, assembly GCF_022837055.1. Taxonomy (NCBI): domain Eukaryota; kingdom Metazoa; phylum Chordata; class Mammalia; order Carnivora; family Felidae; genus Prionailurus; species Prionailurus viverrinus. The sequence goes on from NC_062565.1 coordinate 51,606,273, forward strand.
TGGAAGAAGAAGAGGGAGTTGGTCTTGGAGATTTGCAATGAATTCTCTTCTTTGCAACCCTATTAAAGTCATGACCCTAGTGGAATTTGCCTGCCTTGAGTCTGGTGCATCCTGCAGGGTTTGGAATGATATTTATTAGGGTTCCTTCCTGACTGTAGCTCTGTTTCATAGCATAGCCATATACCTTCATCTCCTTTTCATCTTCCAGAAATTTACGAGGTACTTTTTTGTGCTGACTGCTCTCCCCTTCCAAATCTTTTATTGTTGTGGGTTTATTCTTTTAAATTCCTTTTATTTTAATGGAGTCAAGAAAAGGATTTGAGAGAAACTGACGTATTCCATCAGCCATCTTGAACCAGAAGCCCCTGGATTTCTTTTGAAAGCTCGTCCTCAATGCTTTGTGTTTTCAGTAGGTGATGAGTGTTGTGGAATACCTTTATTCTTTATTGAGAGATACATGGCATTATGTGGAACTATTTAACATAGACTATGTTAAACGGAATGCCAAAAAATATTCTGAGCATATAACTAAAAGTATTTTATGCCATTTCTAAAGGTTTGAGTGTTGAAAATTAAGAAGTTTCTAGTTTTTACTCTTCTTTGTGCCATAGTGATTTTGGTGGTTAAATGCGAGGACTCTGGGGTAAGAATTCGTATCTGGGCTCTCATGTGCTCAAACTATGTGAGCTACAGTTCCCTCATCTGTGAAATGGGATATGACTTACCTCCTGGGGCTGTTATAGGGACTGAAAATGAGGAAATATGTGGAAAGTGCTGTGCGTAATACACATTCAGTAACTGGTGGTCGTTAGAGATAGAATCATAGTGGTGCCCAAGTTATCCCTTGTGTCTGGGAAACCCTAGGTTATGATTGTAGTTTGTTTTCTTTAGACAGACCACGTGTGATTTCAAACTCACTCTCAGGCTAGAGGCCATGCTTACTTTCCCACAGGAAGGGTGTTATCATCCAAGTTTTAATTTTTTTTTTAAGTTTATGTATTTTGAGAGGGAGATAGAGAACAAGCGTGGGAGGGGCAGAGAGAGAGGGAGACAGAACCCCAAGTAGGCTCCACGCTGTCAGTGCAGAGCCTGATGTGGGGGTTAAACTCACAAACCGTGAAATCACCACCTGGACTGAAGAGTTAGGTGCTTAACCAGCTGAACCATGGAGATGCCCCAAACTTTAGGTTTCAATTTTATGTCTGTCCTGTGAAGACTGACAAAGATTCAAAAATACGTGGTGCCCTTTGTGAAAGACATTATGGCCCACTTTCCATGCGGAATAATTATGTTATATGAATGTAAGTACTATATAAACATAGGAATAAATGGCTACATTGTGAGTTGCAAATAATTAGGACCAAACCTAATATGAGGCTCATATAATTAATAAAAATTATACTAGTAACAGCTAGACTTACCAAGTCAGGATACTTGCAGGAGGGGAAGCATATAGGTAAGTAGAAGGAGAGTTGAGGAAGGCATCCTGATGCCTGTGTGTGTGCGTGTGTAAAATGTTCAAAAGAAGAACATAAATATGGTTGACAGTGCTGTCTGATTCAAAACAGTTGTAAATCTAGAAACTATTTCATTCAGGATATCATAGTTTGTATCTCTTACCTTCATCTGCACGTAAGATATTTTCCCAGGAAAGCAACACTTCCGACAATTAGTTAATTTTTTATTTAAGAAATTTTCTATACAACATACAGTTGCATACACTACACGTAGCACTGTAAATTAGTACCACTTTTCTGGATAATACAGAGGTATTGAATAGTTACATACTAGCCAGATAATTTTACTCTAGCAATCTGTTTGAAGTGAAGAACTATACAAATATTTAGTTATGATAATTATTACAACATTATGTACAAAAGTTAAAATGCTGGGCACAGTAGGGGAATTAGTTATTAATCTATTATAAAATACAAGAACATTTAAGAATAGTGGTACAGTGGAATATATATCACTTTCTTCCTACAAGGATGCAGATGTTATGAATGATTCTTTTATGGACCCTCCATGTTGGCAGACCCACCAACATGCAATCAGTGAATATATTTGCGCAGCACATCTCTTGGAGCTAAAGCATAGAATCTTAATAATCCAAATAAAGGCTACAATACCACGGGTTGAATTGAATTTTTCAGTTTTACTGAAATTTCAAACAGTGTGGTATTTTTCTTCACAATAATCTCACATATTTATGACTCTGCTGAATTGATGAGATTGTATCAGAGAAGAATTCAAGGTATGTCGTATTTGGTGCTCTATTCTTCATTTGAGAGCAGATTTATAGAAACCTTGACGCTTTTGTCCTTTTGCCTGGACAGCTTTGGCCACCAGCAGACTGTAAAGTCCTCTAGGTCAGGAGCTATATTTTCCTGGTACTTAGAACAGTGTCTGATACATGGGAAGTGGTGTTCATGGATGAACTGCATTGGCATGGTCGTGACATGTCTCTGTGTGTGCATATGTCATTCGCTTTATCTGATTTGATAAGTGACAGGGATCCCAAACTGATCAATCAAGTCAATCACTTTTTTTTTTAATGTTTATTTATTTATTTTGGAGAGAATGTGAACGCATGCTCCAGAGCCGGGGGAGGGGCAGAGAGAGAGAGAGAGAGAGGGAGAGACAGAATCCCAAGCAGACTCCATGCTGTAGCACAGAGCCCATCATGGGGCTTGATCCTATGAACTGTGAGATCATTACCTGAGCTGAAATTAAGAGTCAGACGCTTAACCTACAGAGCCACCCAGGTGCCCCCATGTCAATCACTTCTGATGGACTTGTAACTCAACCTTATCAGTTTTGCTTGTGAGTAAAAATGGAAAGTATTGTCTTCCATGAAATCTCTGTGCAATGTGAGGAACATTAAATCTCAGGATGCTGGGCACTCACACTTTTGGCAGAGGCATCAGCACCCTCCACTCAGAGTCCCAGACTTTGGTGTGGCCATAGACGTCCAAGACATTGGTGGCAGAATTGTAGATTTTTCCATTGGCAATAGCACTGAACAGTGTGACAGCCAGAATGTGACAGGAGGAAAATGGCAGACTCCATATGTTAGCCAAAGCACTAGTTCATGAAGCGATGACAGAGGTTGTGGAACTTTCTCAGAGTGGGTAGAAGTCCAGCCATAGAGATACTATTTTAATACCATTTATAATGATGAATTTGACCTCATTTTAGCCCCCCCCCCCCCCCCCGCAACAGGTTATATTACCAATTCCCTTGTGAAAATTAAGTACTACCAAAAAATGGTGTTTAAGTATTAGGTATTTTCAGATACCTGGAAATTCTTTACCTCTGGCAGTTAGGATTAATGAAATACTTAGGAAATTGATAGAATCTGCATTTTCCTTTGAGGATTTTCATGTTTATTTTTGAGGAGCTTATACTTTTGCTTAGACCTTTTTTCTTATCCTACCAAATTCCAGTGCTGAGGGGTAGATTCTCCTCAGTCACACTCTGCAATGGTAGCTGCAGAGTATGGAGTATAATAGAGTGGAGTATTTCCAGATAGGTGGAATTTTTGTGCATTTGGTTTGGGTTTGTTTTTACAATACTTGAGATGTAAAGGGGATTATTTTTTGCTTCCCAGTATATTTAAATTCCCCAGGTACACTTTTAGGTTGATACTTAATAATAATTGTAGGAAGAAATGAGCTTATTTTCATTCTAAAGGCACTAAACATGCTGACATTTTTCTCATTACTCTGTTTTTGTTGATGTTTCACCATTGATAATGAGACAGCTATTGGTGGTTTAATCCAGTAGTCTAATATATGTTAAGACTTTATTCTTCCAGAGGATTTCAAGCTGAATTTTTAATGTGACACCCAGCTTGAAAACCAAGTATCTTTTGACTGATAGTTTAAGATAAATGGGATAATCTGGCCCAGGTGATGATTGTGATAATAGCTGGAGCATGTTTCACATTCCAAGAAGTAGACAAAGCACTTAACTTGCAGTCAGCACTGCAACTCTAGAAGGTAAATGATATTGTTTCCATTTCACAGTTGAAATAACTAAGTGTTAAGTCAGTTTTCCAGGACACATAACAAGCCAGTGGAGGAGTTTCGCCTCAGGATAGTCTGGGTTTAGAACCTGCTCTCCTAACTGCACCTATACCCCTCTCATTGACAGCTCCAGAACCTCGGCTCCCCCTGTGTGGTGATTTCCTGTTTTCCTCAGAGCAAACAAACACATACTTGGGGTTTATTCCAGTGTCCAAAAATAAAATAATAAAAACTGATATTTACCTCAAGGGAGTTTTTTTAATTCTTTGTTCTTGAAAAATTAGATTAATGCTTAGCCATTGTGGAATGACGTAGGATGTTACTACAGTGGGCTCTAAATAAGTAATAATACTTTGGTAGTCTCCTTCTAAATTCACTTGGCATCTGTTAAAACAATGTCCCTTTAAATAGGGAAATGCATTTTGATAACATATTGAATTGTCACTAGAAATATAGTAGGTCAGTGATAACTTTTACATTATATAAGGAGTGAGCTTTCAAAATCTTGATTACTATTTTGAGATCTAAATTCTCAAAGCTAAAGATTTCGGATTCCAATTTCAGTGAAGGTGGGGTGATTTCCCTACACTATCAAGCAATTCTTGGACACCAGATGAGTGTCCTACAATCCAGCTGACTGAAAATCTGAGGTTCCTACAACCTCCTCATTGGGTTCAACTAATTTGCTAGAGTGGCTCAGAGAACCCAAGAAACCTATTTACTCACTAGATTACCAGTTTGTTATAAAGGATACTAAAAGACATGAGTCAACAGCCAGATGAAGAGCTGCATAGAACAAGGTGTGGGGGAAGGCCAGGTGCTTTCTTGCCCTCTCCCAGAACATCCCTTTCCCCATAGCTCTACTGGTTCATCAACCCTGAAATTCTCAAACCCCATCCTTTTTGAGTTTTATGGAGGCTTCCTTATGTAGGCACAATTGATTAAATCATTGACCATTGCCTACTGAGCCCAATCTCCAGCCCTCTTCCTTCCTCCCCTGCCCCCACCCCCCACCCCCCAGGTCTTGGGGATGGGTCTGAAAGTACTAACCTTCTAATTACATGATTGGTTATCTGGGCAACCAGCCCCCCCCCCCCCCCCCATCCTTAGGTTACCTGGGGCTTTCCAAAGTCACCTCATTAACATGATAAAAGACACCCTGATTACTCTCATCACTTAGGAAGCTCCAATGGTTTTAGGAGCTCTAAAACCATGCCAGAAGTGGGATAGAGACCGAACATTTCTTATTATAAATCATGATATCACACTGTGAATCAAAAACAAGAGAAAGAGGATATCTAATATAATTTCTTTTCAACTAAAGTACAATTATTCCTTCATATTTCTGTTAGTGTGTAAGTTCAGAGAATCATTTTGAAGTTTCTTTAAAACATGAAATCCTTAGCAATCTCTAATCTATTCTTCATATCTACACAGTTGACCCTTGAACAATACAGGGGTTGGGATGCCAATTTCCCCCAACTGAAAATCCATGTATGACTTTTGACTCCCCAAAACCGTAATTATTAATAGTCTGCTGCTGATTGGAGGCTTACTGATAACATAAACAGTTAACATGTATTTTATATGTTACATGTATTATATACTGTATTCTTACAATAAAGTAAGCTAGAGAAAAAATGTTATTAAGAAAATCATAAGAAAATACATTTACAGTACTGTGCTGTAAAAAATTCACATATAAGTGGACATGAGCCGTTCAAACACCTGTTCAAGATTAACTGTAATTATGTTATTTCACTACTGTTAAATAAATGGAATTTTGCAGTATGTAACCTTTTGAGGGTTTTTTTTTCATTTAGTGTAACTTCTTTGAGGTTCATTCAAGTAGCATGTCTACAATCTGTTCCTTTTTGTTGCTTAGTAATATTCCATTGTAAGGATATATCACATTTTTTTAACCATTCACCTGTTGAGGGACATTTGGATGGCTTTCAATTTTTAGATATTAAAAATAAAGCTGTTGTGAACATTTATGTACACATTTCTGTGTGAAAATAGATTTTAATTTCTTTGGGATAAGTCCCTAAGAGTGCAACTCCTGAATCATATAGTAAGCCAATTTTGTGTTTTGGAAAGAGCTGCCAAACTATTTTCCAGAGTAGCTATGTCATTTTACATTCTCATTGGTAATACATAAGAGTCCCATTTTCACTATACTCTTGCCAGCATTTGGTGTTGTCATTATATTTTACTTCAGTTATTCTAAAGGTTGTATGGTAGTATCCCATTGAATTTTTAATTTGCATTTCCTTAATAGCCAATAGTGTTGAACATCTTTTCACATGCCTATTTGCCAAATATATCTCTTTTTTGTGATGTGTCTGTTCAGATCTTTTACCCATGTTTTAATTAGGTTGTTTGTTTTCTTACTGCTGACTTTTTAAAAAAGTTTATTTATTTTTGAGAGAGACAATGAGAGTGAGTGGGGAGGGGCAGAGAGAGAGAGAGAGAATCCCAAGCCGGCTCCTTGCTCTCAGCGTGGAGCCTGATGTGGAGATCATGTGAGATCATGGCCTGAGCTGAAATCAAGAGTTGAACACTTAACCGACTGAGCCACCCAGGCGCCCCTCTTACTGCTGACTTTTGAGAATTTCTTCAATACATTGTAGATACATGTCCTTTGTTGGATATATGGCTTAGAAATGTTTTCTGTTAGTTTGTAACTTTTCTTCTTCCCCCTCCTCCTCCTCCCCCTCCCCTTCCACTTTCTCCTCCTCCTCCTCCTCCTCCTTCCTCTTCTTCGTCTTCTTCTCCTTCTTTTTCTAACATCATAAATCTTATGAGCTTAGGGAAGATTAAAGGTTGCTCTTACCCTTGGTCTCTCATTGTCATTCTTAGAGTAGAGCAGCATGGTACTGTGGAAGCATTGAGGATGATTTGGCCATCAGTTTAAGCATGGCTGAGACAAGCTTAACCTCCCTGGGTCTAAATGTCTTCTTTTACCCCCTATGAAAAAGAAAATATTAAACCAGATAATCTGAAGTTTCTTCCAGTCTTAATTTATGTAATTCTATAAATCTCCTAGGAGAGTGGAGCATAGCCTCTTGAAAGTTCTGATGGAAGGCAACATCCCTAGGTTTCACGCTTCACTGACAGAAAAAGGCCAGTCTGGAATAATTCTGGAATTTTTACCATGGGGAATTACCCCAGTATAAATGTATTTAATTATTGAAGATGTACCTTCTTTTTTATTTTTTAAAATGTGTATTTATTTTTGAGAGAGAGAGAGAGAGAGAGAGAGAGAGAGGAAGGAGATACGGAATCTGGAACTGACTGTAGGATCTGAGCTGTTATCACAGTGTCCAATGCAGGGCTCAAACTCACAAATTGTGAGATCATGGCCTGAGCCGAAGTCGGATGCTCAACAAACTGAGTCACCCAGCCACCCTAAAGGTGTACCTTTAAAAGCATAAGTCAGTATATGGTAAGCCATGTTATGGGGGCCCCCAAACTGAAGTCTATTACCATGGACAATATAGATAAGTATTGAGCAAAGATAAAAAAAAATGTAAAAAGGAACAGTTCGTTAATTTAAGAAATGCCAGTATCTCTCTCAAAATATTTGAGTTGGTTTAGCCCAGCATACTTAAGGACAAAGGAATTATATAGTGGCGAAAAACAATAGCCTGAAAATTATGATCTGCACAATTCCTGGCTCCCACCACTCACCAGCTATGTAATCTTGGAAAGTCTATTCACTTCTCTAAATATCAGAGTTTTTGACTCTAAAATGAAGATAACAGTAGTGACCATATCAAGGGGTTATTGTGAGAAATGACACATGCAATAATTTTGATAATTTCTTTCCCTGAAATTCCAACCAGTCACCAAAGTTTTAAAGGGAAAACGATTAGCCTAATTCATGTGAATTTGTAGAGCTGTTACAAATAAACCCAAATATATTGACTTAACACAGTAAAAACTTATTTTCTTCTGACACAACAGCTCTGGGAGGTTCCAGGCCAGCCCTGGATGGAGGGATGAGGGAAGTGAGGCCTCAAATATGTTCTTCCCAGTAACTACAGAGTAGAAATCTCAACTTTGTCAACTGGGGGGTGAGGAATGGGGGAGGGGCACACACACATCCTTGAGAACTTGTGGATAATGCCAGGACTTAAAAAATGTTCATTTAACAGAGTAGAAAACTAGTTGCCAAGGAGTGGGGTGGGGGCACAGGTGAAACAGGAAAGGTTGGTTAATAGGAAGGAAACAAACTTTTGGTTACAAGATGAATATGTTCTGGGGATCTAATTTATAACATGGTGACTAGCTAACACTATATTGGATGATTGAAATGTGCTAAAGGGGTAGGACTTAAATGTTTTCACCAAAGGGGGAAAAAAAAGGTAAATATGAGAGGTGATGGATGGGCTCATTAACTGGATGGGGGGATACCTTACACAATGTGTGTGTATATTAAATCATAAACTTGATGTGTGGACTTTAAACACCATATAGTTTTATTGGTCAATTTTACCACAAAATAGGAAAAGACATCTCTCATAATACCTTGTGAAAGTCACAGGGACATAGTAAGTGCTTGTAATACTTATTGATCTTGATTTTGGTTGACCTTGAGATGATGAGTAATCAAAGGACTTGGGCAGTGAAAGGGGGTCTCTAATAGGTCGCATTATTTTTTTCCCACACCGTGTTCTGCCTTTGTTTTTATTTGACTGGCAATGCAATGTGTACTCTGCAAAGGACTAGTGATAATATTCACCATGTTTCTGTGCTGGGGGCATGTCACGCAGCTGTAGTTCCACCAGCATTAATCCTACATGTTTGGTGTCTGGAATCTTGCCAATCTTCCATGTCTCTCCTGGATTAACTCTATAGCCCAACGTGATTAAGTGGGTTCATATAGAGGATTTCTTCTCAAAGGACATTTGTAAGCCACTAAAACTGAGTAGATGCTTTTGTGTGTGTGTGCGCGTGTGTGTGAGAGAGAAAGAGATTTGTTGGTGCTTCTAACAAGAATATTGTTCTCTGTCATGATTTTGAATAAAGATGATGTTGTAAATGGAAATGTTTAATAAAAGGGGAAGGATAGTATGTTAGTCCTTGGGAGGCTTAAGTTTATCAGATTTGTTGAGAAAGCAAAGTTCAGCAGCCTGGGGATACATTTTGAAAGGGGAAAGATCATTCTGAAAAAGAGATTGATGGATATCATAGAGAAGAATTGTGGGTAATGGTCGAGACAAAGTTGCCAGTGCAGAGTGCTTAAAATGTCGTGATGTCATGTTGGATTCAGAGATAGAATCATGATTCCAGTGCCTTCCAGCTGTGGACTTGTCTTTGGCAACTTCTCTTTAGTGAATCTTTGTTCTTTCTAAGTGTTGTTACTAATATTTGCTAATATTTTTATGATTTAGTGTGATATTAATAATTGCACCACCTAGATTAATGCATATGGTATTCAGAAAATGCTTGTTCACAACTCCCCTCACTCCCTGAATCCCTCAGAATTCTGCCAAGGGTCAGATGTGGTCCTAACATGTGGCATGAGTACCCATAAAATGAGCGAGAGTAAAAGAACATACTAGAGTATTGAATATGTCCTCTGATAACTCATCAGTACACATTTGTTCTCTGATATGGCTCCAGTCTGAGTTAAGGCTGTTGGTTTCACAGTGAGGACTTCTCTTCTGTATGGGTCAGGAAAATTGAGCATGATCCTTCAAGTCAGGGAGGGCATGCCACGGGGGCACCTCATTCATTCATAATGGTTTCTAGAGGACTGAATGCCAAAAATGGTTTGTGGGTTACTGTTTCTCTGTGACAAGATTTCACATACTATAAATGAGAAGAAGGAAAACAATGCAATCTGTGTAAAATAATTTGTTTATTAAGTATATTTAATGACTTATCCTTTTTTGATATTGTGCTCTTCCTGTTTTGCTTTTAAAATTTTCTTTATATTTATGAAATGATTATGAATCCTTAAAAAAGTTACTAATCCATGAATTACAAAAGTCTGGAAAGCCACTTTTTCTAACATTTTTGTCTCTGCTTTCAGATGTCTTTAGAAAGGTCTGCTGGATTTTTTTTTTTTTGTCATTACCAAACTGTGACTTCTTACCATGTATCATATCCCATTTTCTTTTGCTTCTTTCAGAGTCCTCATTTTCTCATCTAGGAAACAAATTGATCTTTGTCATATGCAAACACTAAAATTACATTTTTTTTCTGTCTTATAATTCTTGTCCCATGTGTAAGTAAGTAGTCACATTTACTTTTCACATTAAGAAATTAGACTTAACACTAACAAAGGTTTTGAGCACATATTCTGTAGATAGGCACAGTCCTTGGGATTTGTATCTGCATTGTCTCATTTTTACGTCATCATAGCCTTGCTTCATGTTCCCTAAGACTCTGAAATTTCTTTTTCTCTTACAGAACTGGATGTGTTGTTAAGTGGTAACTGAGAAATTGTAATATATTAGGTGTTTAGAATTTTTTTTAGAGGAATTCTTATTTTTTAAAAAAATATTTATTTTGAGAGAGAGAGTGCATGTGTGCACAAGTGCAAGAGGGACAGAGAGAAAGGGAGAAAGGGAATCTCAGGAAGGCTCTGTGCTGTCAGGAGCCTGACATGGGGCTCGACATCATGAACAATGAGATCACGACCTGAGCCAAAATCAACAGTCACATGCTTAACCAACTGAGCCAGCCAGGTGCTCCTGGAGGAATTCTTATTAATGGAACTTCTGGTTAGAATTAAGATGTGTGTTTTATCAGAACTCAACTCAAAGAGAATCTCAAAAAGACCACAGTCCCATCATGTAAGTTAATAAAAGTAGAGTTACTTTTGGAAAATTTACCTCTGGTTGGTGTAGAAGATGCATAATAATCATAAAAATCTATAAAACCAATTTGAATAATTTTTAAAGATTGACATGCTTTGGACCTTTGAACAACAAAAATATCACTAATAATGGATGTGAGCAAAATTGTATGAGATCTTTGGAAATTGATGTTTCTAGTAATTTTAGATCATGTTATATAAAAAGTTAAGTGGTTTATGTTTGACTTTCATCTTTGTTTCCTGGGTAATTTGTTAGAGAAAGTGGTACTGTGTGATGACATTTTATGAACTTTAAATCATTCTCCTCTGAAAATCATGCTGGGAGCTGCCATTTAAAAACAAACAAACACAAATAAAATAGCTCAAGAGGAATAAATATGTTGGATTTAAAATGAGTGAATGTTTTTGAATTGTATTAATGGCCCAGACTGATATTAAAGCCAGAATTTTACCTGTCTTTCCAAATGAAAAGCCTTCTGACATGGTGTGAGTGGAGACAATTGTGTCTCTCAGGTTTAAAGATGAAAAAAAATGAATACTAGTAACAAAAACACAAATTAGAAAATTTTCTTTGGCCTGGTGCTGAACTGTGAATTTGGTTTCATATGAGGGAATGGATGTTAGCTGCCTATACGAAACTGAGTGATGTTGGTTTACTCAGTGACCTAAACAAGCAAGATATTATAATTAAGAGCATAATATTTTAATTCTGTCCTTAAATCTCCCAGTCTCTTTTGAGTTATCTTATAGTCACCATGCTGCACATTACATCCTTAGAGCTTATTAATCTTATAACTGGAAATTTGTACCTTTTGACTGCCTTGACTCCTTTCCTCCAGCCCACACCCTCTAGAATGAACTATAAAATGTAATTGAAAAGAATAGAGGTAATGTAATATATACGCCATGAGCGCTGTGCTATAGTGAGTTATATGTTGACTGGTCAGCCATGATAAAATGCTAACCATCTTTAGCCCAAAACTGAACAATAACCACAGATTTCTTCACTTGAAGATAGCTAGAACGTTTACAAATAAGAAAATACCTGCTCAGCAGTGACTATGACAATGCAAACATCATACATTTGACCTGAAAGAGGGTTTGAAAGCACAGACACTTGATAGCAAGTTATATTTTGTGCATCGATATCTATCTGTACATCTATATCTAACTCTGTCTCTATATATTGATATATTAATACAGTATAGAATATAGTGTGTTAAAAGTTAAACTGAGGCATAAGGGTTTGAGCAGACATTGGTTTGAGTTTGGCAGTGCTAAAGTGGAAGTGGTTAGTGGTGCCCCACCTACAGGAGCTGGGGAGCCTTTTTTTTTTATTATGAAATTTATTGTCAAACTGGTTTCCATACAACACCCAGTGCTCATCTGGGGAGACTTTTATAGCGTGAGGTGGAAGCAAAGCAAGGAAATTATTTTATCAGTTAAAGCGTAAAGAGTTGCCTTACATGAGAAAATCTAGTTGGCTCTATGTGAGGGGTTGTCCTTAGCTTTAGATTTCTTCGCCTTGAGGCATGACAGGCTTAGGTTTTTGTTTGCTTACATGGGCTAATGCGTGTCAGCCACCTGAGTCTAATGGCCTTCTTGTTAATTGATTGAACAAGTAAAATCATTGAGATTTAGATATTGCCTCTCATTATCATTTTTGAACACTTACTGTGTATAAGGCTATTTACTTTCATTCATTAGTAGTCCATTCATCTGTTTAAAAATACGTTTTGAGCATCTACTGTGTTCTTGGTCCTGAGCACATAGAGTGAAGTGACCAACTAGGTCACAGCCTTCGCGGGACCAGCATTACAGAAGAGGGCAATGATAGGGCTGGCAGTAATCCATTAAAAAAAAATAGACAAGGTAATTTTAATTAACAATAATGGAAAAAGAAAACAGGATGAAGGAATAGAGATTGTTAGAAGTGAGAGGGTAGATGGTGGCTACTCTCTTTCTCTCTCAAAATAAGTAAATGAATTAAAAAAATAATAAAGGGACAAACAGTATCCAGAGTTGGTGAAGTATCTATCACAATATGAATGTAAGTGTTTTATAGTCCAGTGAGGCCACTTTCAACAAAATGTGGTAGGCTCCTTGTTCTTATGTAGCAAGTTGAATGGTGCCTCGTGCTCCCAAAAGATAGGACGAGCCCGAACCTGGTAAGTTGACCTTATTTGAAATAAAGGTCTTTGTGGGTATAATTAAGTCAAGGAATTTCAGATGAGATCATCCTGGGTTAGGGTGGACTTTAAAGGACACTCTTAGAGTGTCCTAAGAGAAGTGGAGAAGACAGACATGAAAGAAAGCCATCTGATGATGGAGGCAGAGGTTGGGTTCTGTTGCCACAAACCAAGTACCTTGAGCCACCTGGAACTGGAAGAGGCAAGGCTTTCCCCCTAGAGCCTTCAGAGAGAGCGTAGCCCTGCCAACAGCTTCATTTTGGAATTCTGGCTTCCAGAAATGTGAGGGAACACATACACCTATTGTTTTAAGACCAAGTTTGCTTTATGGCAGCCCTGTGAAACTAATTCACAAAATATATGAGCCTTTCATGTAATAACATTGTAATGGCAAAAACTGGAAACAATCTAAATGCTTGTTATTGTGTGGCAGGTTAACTATAGGTCATTAAAAAAAATAATATCTAGTTATATTGGTAACTCATCAATAATGTATTGTTAAGAAAGATGTGAAAATAACACAACTATGTATATTTCATTTTTGTTAAATAAAACCGAAGCACTGTGTTTGAATATACATTTGACATAAAGTGGCCCTGAATGTGAGGTGATTCTCCATTTTTCTGATAGGGACACCAGAATTTTGGGGCTAACTTGAGCATGTAAATCTTTAGGGATACAGATGAAATATCAAAAGTCTATGCATACATTATTAATTTAGGTAAACATACCTTTTTGACTGCACATACATAAGATAATATTAACCTAGACACAGGTCCCTGGGTGGCTCAGTTGTTTACGCATCTGACTCTTGACTTCAGCTCAGGTCATGATCCCACGGTTCATCAGTTTGAGCCCTGCATCTGGCTCTGGACTGACAGTGCAGAGCCTGCTTGGGATTCTCTGTCCCTGTCCCTCTGCTCCTCCCCTGCTCATGTTCTCTCTCTCTCTCAAAATAAATAAATAAACTTAAAAAAGATAATATCAACCTAGACAGATTTGTTTTTTCTACTCTTGCATTTCTTTTCAATTTTTATTTTGTTTTTAAAATTTTAATTATTTTTCATTGAAGTATAATTATCATACAATGTTACATTAGTTTCAACTATATATTATTTTATTTTTGACATGTTAGGAATTACTTGAGATCATTTCAGGCTTTCCCTAAAAACTGCTGCTCTAAACAAACTTAGTGAGTTAGTTACAGTGGCTGAAGATCACCCCAAATTATGGAATCTTCTCAAGCTGTTTTTTAGGGGTAATATAGAGAAATCTGATGGAGAATGATTATAGACATTAGAGAAAAATAAAATCATTTCATGCCTGTAAAACAAAATCATTTTCACTGAGCTCAGTCTGGTCAATAAACTGTTATTTAGCATTTGTATATGCATTGAAAACTATTTGGGAGGATATAAACCAAGCTATGTCCAAGTTAACAATGGTTACCATGAGGAATTGGATTAGCAACGATCAGGTTGTGTTTGTGTGTATGTATGTGTGGGTTTGTGTGGCTTTCACCACTTAGTTACATACTTCTGTGTTGTGGGACTGTATTGCATGGCATATATTCTGAAATACTAGTAATGCTATAAAAATCACAAAAAATTAAAAAATATACCAATCTTCCAAGATCCAAGCTCCTTTTAACTGTGTCCTCATTCTTATCCAGAAATGATTTCTCCCCAGTAAATTCTCCCAGTGGATTTTTCTGTCTCTCTTTTATGCTGTTCCTTCCTAACACATGCATTTATCCTTTGCTAAATAACCTTAATTTGTTCCTGAGAACCCTGCTGCAGAGTGAAAAGTTATTGAATAAATATATCTAGTAATTATTTTTCTTACTCTTAATTTTATCTTAAATTAGCATACAGTATAATTGACTTTTGTATGCAGTTCTATGAATATAATACATCTCTAGAGTTGTATACACTGCAACTGTATACATTGCAACAGAGCAATTCAATCTCTTTAAAAAACTCCCTTGTTGGGGATATGGTATGAAATTTCAGATTGCCCTTTTGTAGTTACATCTTCCTCTTCCTCTCAACCCCTGGCAACAAAATAAATCTGTGGATCTATTCTCTGAAACCATAGTTCTATCTTTGTGACAATGTCCTATCAATAGAATGGAATAGTATGTAACATTTTGATACTGGCTTCTTCCACTCAGCATAATACCTTGGAGATCCATGCAAGTGGTTGCCTCAAGAGATCAATACTTTGTTCCCTTACTGTTAGGTAAGATTACATTGTACAGGTGTTTCAGTTTGCTTAACCATTCACCTACTGAAGGGCATTTGGGTTGTTTCCAATTTGGGGCTATTATGGATAGGGCTGTTACAAACAGTAGTGTACAGATTTTTGTGCGAATGTAAGCCCTTATTTCTCCAGGGTAAATAACTAGGAGAGGACTTTCTGGGTCCGAGAAGTGTATGCATACCTTTATAGGAAACTGTCAAACTGGTTTCTCATAGTGGAAAAACCATTTTGCCTTCCCACCGGCAATGTGTGAGAGTTCTGGTTACTCTTTATCCCTACCTGCACTTGATATTTTCAGAATTTTTTATTATAGCCATTCTAACAAGTGTGTGATGGTATCTCATCATGGTTCTAACTTGCATGCCTAATAGCTAATGTTGTTGATAATTTCCTGTGCAGATTTGACATTTGTGTATCATTGCTTAAGTGTCTCTTCAGGTAGTTTTGCCATTGCCAAAGGATTGGGCCATTGATTAGTTTAGACTAGTGCTTTTCAAAGGCTCACTATTGGCATTTTGAGTGGTTAATTCCTAGTTTTATAGGCTGTCCTACTCATTGCAGCTCATGTAGATTCCCCGGAGTTGGGACACAAAATCCTCAAGGCACATGCTATTGTGATGCTTTCACATTTCCAAAACTCCACTAGGAAAATGGCAGCAGCTTTGTGAAAACCACTAGGGTAGAAATTAAGATTTTTTTCACTGTTCCTGGAATCAGGTCAATTTTCTCCAATTCACATGGAGTTTGTGGGGAAAGAGTGGGTACCTTAACACTATCAGCATTCTTCTAGGGAAGAAAGGGTATGAATGCTGATCAGACAACCAACATTGTCCACTGTGATTTAACTCAACTTCTTTCTCAACTTTCTCTGTGTCTGTGGTTTTTACTCACAGCCTTTCTGTGAATAAACAATTGACAACAACCTCTCTGGATGGTCCAAACATTGTCTGGATCAATTTCTTCTCATTACCCATTACCTCAGGCAGTGTGTGTGTGTGTGTGTGTGTGTGTGTGTGTGTGTGTGATTTTATAGCTAGGAGAGGTATGAGAAGGGTCGACGAGCCCCTGTTGTCTTTCTCTTCCTCCTCTTCCTCCTCTTTTATTTGTTCTTCTTTTTGCCTTCAATAAATATATTTACTTATTTATGGCCGCATTTTTCATTTTCACTTATTTCCCTAGTAACTGATTTTAGGATCCCGAACAAATTATTCTTTTTAAAGTCATGACTCTTAATGACAATAGTAGGCAGAGAATTGAACAGTATAATAACTGAAGTTATCATCAGAAAGTTGTAGTCTAGTTGGGGATAAAATATGAAATTACATAGGAACATTTAGAAAAATGTCTACAAATGAATATTCTGTGATAAAAGCTAAATATGTTGGGGAAACACAGAGCAGAGGAATTGTAGACAAAGTGCAGGGTCAGCAGACCGAGAGTCACAGGCTCTGTCCTGACAAGGGGCAGCTTACTGAACCTCTCTCCCTCCACTTCCTCACTTATAAATTAGGAATGAAGTTCCTTCTCCTATAAACCTGACATGATGCCTGCTAAGGCACCATGGTAATATCTATATACAATTTACAGAGACATGTGAATATAGGTTATATATATGTACTGCATAAATGTATATATGTATATAGGTATGTGTATGTGTATATATAAACCTACACATAAACTGGTAATATATATCACAATGTCTTAAAAGTTGGAAAGGTAGGAATCTATCCATTACCAGCATCATCATCATTATCATCATCATAATTTTATTAGTGTTCTCCAGAGAAATAGAACCAATAGGAAAATTATCTATTATCTATCTATCTATCTATCTATCTTCTACTTATTATCTATCTAGTCTATCTAGTCACCCTACCTATCTGCCTGTCTTCATAAGCAGAAATGTATTATGGGGATTGGCTCACATGATTATGGAGGCTGAGATATGCCACAGTATACCGTTCGCAGGCTGGAGAACCAGGAAAGGCAGTGGTAGAATTCAGTCCAAGTCTAAAGGCTGAAGAGCTGGGAGCTCTAATGTCTGAGGGCAGAAGAAGATAGGCATCCTAGCCTGAGAAGAGGGAGAGAATTCTCCCTTCCTCCGCTTTTTTGTGCTATTCAGCAGTCGAAGGATTGGATGATGCGTGCCTACCTTGGTGAGGGTGGATCTTCTTTCCTCAGTCTACTGATTCATATGCTAGTTTCCTTCAGAAACACCCTCACAGACACTCCAACGAGTAACGTTTGGCTGGCTACCTAGACATTCCTTAATCCAGTTAAGCTGACATATAAAGGAATCATCACTATCATCCTCATCCTCATCAACCCTTAATAATGGATGTTTGTCTGGGCTGGGAGGTAGGAAAAAGATAATGAATGGGAAAAGAGACATAAAATATAACAGGGAGTAAAGTATCATCTGGAAAGATTTAGAGCTGGTTATGCATGTTTGGCATAAACTGTAAGCAAAAGCCTCAAGACACTGAGAGATTTTCTACCAGTGTGCTCTGAGATTTCTGCCAGCACAGCTCCTCACCACAGACCTTTTTCTACAATACTCTTAAACCTTCCTTAGACCCAGGGCTGCTTCCTTTGAGGTAGCCTCAGTCAGAAGAGTGGGAATATGTACTCCCAAATGCTTTGTGTAGCCCAATGCTGTCTCCTCCAAGCTGGACCTTTTTAGAAAATATCTTAGCTTTATCTTTTAAAAAGAAGGCATGTACATTTTTCATTTTACTACATGGCATGTTTGTATTAGTTTTAAAGTGAAAGTCATGTTTTAAATTAATAAGGGTTTTTACTATCTCCCTTGTGATTAGTTTAACTGTAATGAATCAAAAAGATCGGTTTTGAAAAACTGAGCTGAATTGAAAAAGTTCAGCATAGCATGTCAGGCCTGGTGGCTGTAGAATTTCTCTTTTTGGTGTTTGAATTTATTCAAGATATTTTTATTCTTGCTTACCCTCAACCCTCTCTAAGGATAGCTGCTCTACTCACAGCTCTATGACTTTAGTGTTTTGTGCAAAGGATATTCTCCAACCATCTCTATGTAAAGCAAACTGATCCAGGGGACCCAGCCAACTCAGAGCCAGCACAGACGTGGGCTGGGTTCACTCTTAGTATTAGGGACTAGGATGCTAGTTTGGGATAAGCTACCATGTAGAAAGAAGTGAAGGCGTTATATGGGAGACCAAACCTTGAGCAAGCAGTGGAAATCCATTCTTAACTATTTTTTAAAATTTATTTATGTGTGTGTGTGTGTGTGTGAGAGAGAGAGAGAGAGAGAGACAGACAGACAGACAGACACAGAGTGCGAGTGGGGAAGGGGCAGAGAGAGAGAGGGAGACACAGAATCAGAAGCAGGCTCCAGGTTCTGAGCTGTCAGCACAGAGCCCGATGTGGGGTTTGAACCTACGAACTGTGAGATCATGACCTGGGCCAGAGTTAAGCCAAAGTCAGCTGCTTAACCCACTGAGTCACCCAGGTGCCCCCAGTCTTAACTAATTTAAGGGAAAGTCTGATGACAAAAATGCTAAAGATAGCATTATAGAAAACCTAGTATGGAAACTGTGTGGAATGGAAGAGGATAAAGAGAAACTGGAAGCAGAGAGCCGTGTAGAGCCTCACTTACCTCAAGACTGTGAAGTCAAGGTGGACTGGAATGGGGTATTGGCTGTGGCATCAAGGAGATTCAGATCTCTGTGAAGTTATGTGTTTTGCTATTTAATCTTGAAGAGTTACCAAATCGACGATGACATCAGTGCTTCTTTCTTCCTTTCCGAGTAGAACACAAGCCAAATTTCTTGGAATTTTTAGAAAGAGCACTTACATTATCATTATGTTGCTAGTACAGATTTAGCAATTGACAGCCAACACAGTAAACAGTCTGGTCATTTTAAGCATTTAGTCCTTAAATTTGACAAACGTGTCAATTACCTCGGTGGTTCCTTGTTCAAGAATTAAAAGCCACAGTCAATTTTAAATCCTGCCACAATTCTTTAGCAGCGAATGAAAACAGAATGCCAACTAGCCGTCCTTCAATGCCTTGCCTTGAGTTGTTGTCCGTAAACATGATGTGTGTTATTGATGAGACGTGGAGCTCTATTTCTTTCCAATTAAGCGTGATCTCTCTGGCGCAAATAGGACACTGTGTGTCCCAGGATCTCTCAGTATTGTTTAAAGTGTACACTTCAGGTTGTTGTTTTTTTGTGTTTTTTTGAAAAATGGCAATGTTTATGAAGTAATTCAAGCCAGTGGCCCCTTGCTGGTTATTGTTCAAATATGTAGGTTAAATGCATGACTGCTTTTGCCAACTAAGTTTTGGATGTTTGAAAGCAATCTTTTCCATTAGTGAATGGTAGGCTTTTTTTTCCCCCAACATAACATTATTTCCAAAAATGACCTTAAGGTTCATTCTAAAACCATTAATTAATTTGCACTTCCGTTATGAAGACTTTAGGGGGTATTGAGCCAGTGAAATGAATGCCACATATATTAGAAAGAAATAACCAGACCTGACCAGGGGAAAGGACTTAGGAACCAAGAATTTCTATTTGAAAACTCCTTTAAAAGCTTTTCTCTAGCACTGCTTAAGGTGCATTAGTTTTCTTCCAATCTGCAATGGGAAACAGTAGAATAAAATTTCCTGTTGAGGTTACATAACAGGAAATCATTTGTGGAATTATTCACAAAATTTGACCTGTAGGAAATTCTGGATTTTTATTTAAAAATGTTATATTTATTTTAAACCGTTATTTTAAACTTGGCTTCAAATTGTTCAGTTATACTTTCCTCATTAGAAATTCATGAGGCATGGTATCACAGTATCCATGACCAAATTTTGAGAGCTTTAAATTTCTCAAGGAGTATGTTCATGGCAAACATATAAATTTGATTTCCCAATGAATCATCATGACCTATTTTTATTATGCAGTTAGAGTTGCCGTGGATGTTGAGAGAATAATAGCATATTTAGCAGAGACCTCTAACTTTGCATTTTTTTTAAGGTCAGATGTATTTGGTGGCAGGCTCTATCTAGGCAAGATTATTAAATGAGGAAGCTGGTATTTTTATTCTTTCTTTGACCAGCCCAATCATTGGGACCTATATTTCCCTTATTTCCAGTGTCTTCAGAAACTCATATCTTCTTTTTCCCAAGAGTTCATCAACATATGCTTTTCACAAATGTTGGATAACTTAATTTATATTAGCTTTAAATGTTGACCAATAGAATGCTATTCTTAAGGGATAGGCATTATTCTTTTGGGAGGAGTGGCTATCATTTCTAAGACAAAAACTTTTTTTTTCCTTTCCTAAAAGTTAATAACTGTCACTATGGAAAATACAGCCAAACAAAAAGAAAAATTCACATTATCTCATCTCTCTGAGATGACTTCTGCTAACCTTGATATCTATTCTTCCTGTAAAAAAATGGAATCATCTTGTTTGCAAGCTTTAAAGTGTAGTTTTCTCTTAATTTTTGATATTTTCTATATTTTCAAACATGTTGATAAGCTGTATTTAATATTTTCGTGATTTTCTACTACATGACTATATTCTAAGTTATTTAAACAATCCACTATTATTTGACATTAAGATTGTGTCCATTATTTCACTATTCTAAGTTGCCAAAATTAACACTCTTTTGCTATGTTTTCAAATGATCATATGAGGGAACACCTTGGATATGATACCTCATTGTCAGTGAGTCAGGGACAGAGAAATTTCTTTACCCATGAAATCATATCTGCTTGTTGCAGATGATAGACTTTGTCCACTCTTGAAAATTAACTAAAATTGAGCTAATTTGGCATGCATTGAGAGAGAACAGGAATCTCAAATGTTTGGAAGTGCCTTATGTTAGATTGAAAACAAAAAAAGTAAATTAACTGATCCATGTTCAACCCAAATAACTATGATGTTTGGAAATAATGCAATAAAATGACTTTATAGAATGTGGAATTGGATGCAGAGTCATTCACATGAAAGTTACTCATGGATGAAACATCCATGCTTGTAGACTGTTTCTTTGAAGCTGTAATTCATGATTGGTATCAAAGTTAGATAGTGGGTGGATCAGAAACTTTACTTGAGACATGTGCGAGGGAACTGAACAAGAGAAATGGTCTGTGAATGGAAAGGAGAGGGGTCTTACAGAGGCATGACCTGTGAGATTTGACACATCATTGGCCACTAGGAGAGGATAGAGGAGGCACGATATGAGCCCGGAGACAAGACGAGGGCTGTCTTATTCATTGAAGGAGAGCAAGATGTGTGGATCTGAGACCATTTCTGCTGCAGGCAGTTAGCCTGAGTCTGCCAAATTAGCCATGTGAAGATATCCCAGCAGGGAGTTGGAAATACAAAATGGGAGGTAGAACAATAAATAATGATTTTTACCCATACAGGGAATAAGTACTTCCATAGAGAAAGAATACCTATATTTGATGGCTGAAGTAAAAAAAAAAAAAAAAAATGATGGCCGATAGCAGGGAGGAAATAAGAGGGGAGCCCAAGGACAGAGGCCTGGAAATTGGTGAGGGTTTAAAACTTGCTGGCATATTGACTTGCTGTCAATGCTGAACTCCAGCAAAGGCCTTCCAAGGGAATGTGGGTATAGAAACAGAGAATAATAAGAAAGTAATACCAACAACAAAAGGAAAGTATAGCATGTGTGGAGAATTTACTGTGGGACAGCTACTGTGATAAGCATGTCAATCGCATTAGATCATTTAATCCTATCAACAATAGTTATGAAGAAGAAGAGATTGTCATGGTCCCCCTTTTATAGAGGAAAACCAGTCGACAGAGATAAATATTTTTCCTAAGGTCACAACATATGCCACTGTGCTCCGAACTTCTCTAGCGACTGTATTGATTAGCTATATATCCTCCAAGGATTATATAATAAACAGCTGGTGAGAAAGTGGGGGCAGATGATCGGACTCCTTTTGCAGAAGCTTAGCTCATTACTGAAGAAAACCATGCCAGTTCTGTAGGAATAAAGAAGATGATAATGTAAAAAAGAGGTACTTCCAGAGTTAGGCATTGAAAGAGGAATCATTCATTCCCAGTGAGAGTCCAAGATGGTGACATCTGTCAGTAGGTAGTAGAAGTACAGTGGAAATAAAAGTGATCTTGACTGAAAAGATCAGGTTCTAACTTGAGGTCAGGGTTCTGAAAAGGTTACATTATATATGTCCCCCTTTAGGACACAGAAGAGACTAGCTTAAAGATGCCCAAATCATCAAGGATGGCAGGCAATGGTCCTGTAGCCAGAAGATGACAGATCTGTACCATCTGTCATAGGCTGGGAGGAGGTGATGCTTGTGGTGAATGTAGATTTTGAGAAAACAGAGTATTTTTTAAGAGATGGCAGACAACAATGATCGTCAATCAGCAACTGAGGGATGCCTTGACATGCCCCCAGCTTCCAGTAGGTGGGTGTTCACGAAAGAGGGTGATGGCAAAGTGTAAGAGCTGCTGTGTTCCATCACTCTATCAGAGAGATGTTTAAGGGGAAGGGGGCCAGGAGAGGACACAGGGCAGCTTTCAGTTATTGCAGAAGAGGTCAAAGGAATGATCAAGGCACAAGGTAAACATGTTTCTCCTCAAGAGAAGAGAGTTTCCACAGGGCACAGATGAAGGTGGTAGGCTGAGCCTCCAGTGGCATTGCTCTGTGTCAAGTATAGGCTGGTATGAGTTCTCCCTTACCCATGGTTTCGCTTTCCACACTCTCAGTTAGCTGTGGTCAACTGCAGGCGGGAAGCAGATGATCCTCCTTCTGATGTATTGTCAGAAGGTTAATAGCAGCCTAATGCTGTGTCACAGTGCCTACCTCATTCACTTCATCTCATCACGTAGGCATTTTGTCATCTCACGACATCACAAGAAGGGTGAGTATAGCACAGTAAGATATTTTGAGAGATACCCCATTCACATGAGTTTTATCACAATGTATTGTTATAATTGTATTATTGGTTCTTGTTAACCTCTTACTGTGCCTAATTTATAAATTAAACTTTCTCATAAGTATGTTTGTGTAGGGAGGAAACACTCACTTGTGTTTTCAGGCATCCACAGGGGGTCTTGGAACGGATCCTCTGTGGGGTATGGGGAGCTGCTGTACCTGTTAGTTATAGGAAAAGGGCAGGATGGAGGAGGAGTCCTGAATTGTCTAAGTTTTAGATGATACCTTTCTCTCTGAAATTGGCAGTCTGCTCTTCAACAGCCAAGACTCAGTATTGAGAGCCGCTCCTGGAGAGAATAGGGACAGCAAGGAAGGCTGGAATGCCATGCTTGAAAAGGAAATGCTGATGTTACCCTGGGCCATCTGGATAATTTTAGACTCTCCTTGAAGATCCATGGAATAAAATTACAAAATTTGTTTAAAAAGAATTAGACATCAATGGCTTGAATATGAGTAGACATGGTCCTAACATGGAATCAGGGCTCTCAACCTTGGCTATGAGTTATAATCTTCTGGGGCTTTCAGAAAATATCTGACACCTGAGCACCTGGGTGGCTCAGTCGGTTAAGTGTCCAACTCTTCATTTCGGCTCAGGTCACGTTTGCATGGTTTGTGAGTTCAAGCCCTGCTTCGGGCTCTGCTCTATTAGCACGGGGCCCCTTGGGATTCTCTCTCTCAGTCTTTCTCTCTCTCTGTCTCCAAATAAAGAAAGAAACTTAAAAGAAAAGAAAAGAAATGCCTGGTACCACCAAAGACCAGTGGACAGAGAATCCCTGTGTATGGGGCTATGGCATTGGCATTTTAACAATCCTCTTCAGGTGGTTCTAATGTACTGTGAAGGCTGAAAGCATCTGCCTTCTCGAAAGAGCAGGGAACCGGGAGCGTAACTGAACACGCCTTTTATAAATGTGAACCCATGTGTGTGTGCTCACACTTCTGCTGGGTCAGAGGTCTAGTGTCAGTAAGTCCAAGTATCATTTGTTGGCTGGTATCATTGGCTCATTATTAAACTGCATAAGTGTTAACACACATTTCTGCTGGATTGGTGCTGATGGTATTTGTTTTTATGTCAGTATTACTCTAACCTTCATCTCCCACAAAAATAAATGTTAGATGAAAGGAAATAAATCGGGCAACGCCCTGTTTACTTGTAGGGAGAGGGTAAAGCATGATTAAGGTACAGGCTTAGCACGGAGAGAAGCTTCCTTACCCTATGGTGCTCAGCTGCATAGCACCACCCACCCCCAACACTACCTCCCGGTTGTCTTTAAGCTGTTATTCAGAATTGTGTAAATTCAGCTCTCATGTCAGTTATACCTTGCATACAACTGATAGCCTGATATAAACTAGTTGTGATTGCAATGAAGTGACCATTCATTTTGAAGAGTTCCTTGTGAGGTAATGTCCAAAAGAAATGAAAATTCTTTTTCCTCCACTTATTTAAAATGTATATTATATGAAATTTTATTATGCCCGAGTTCAACATTGCATGTATTCTCACTGGAATGTTGATGATTGCATAAGAATTGTCTCAGAATTAAATGAATTTACATTTGACTCTTGGTTTCTGGAGAGTGTGACTAAATTGTATAGTAGATATGGTTTTTTACAACGGGAAGTTTTGTTTTAGAACAAGAGAGCATTTATTCATTCATTTACTCATTTTTGTTCTGAGTAAATATCTGAATCCTGATGTCCACATGAAATTCACTTTCTGCATTTAAAGAATTAAGCCCTGTACATACATAAGTACATACATGTATTTTTACTTTACAAAAGTAACATATAGTAACATACAGAGAACTCTGTAGTAAAGGTTTAAAGCACAAATAATCAAAAGAAAGAAAATAAAAACACTGTAAATTTTTTTACCTCACCATCTAGAAATAACCGCTGCTAATGCCTTGAGTACAGTCTTCTTGCTTTATACACACATGCACACATACATATACATGCATATGTATTAATTCTGTATATAGTGTTTACTAACCTGTTTTTCCCCCCCACTTAACATATTTGAACACTCTTGTTATTAAGTATTCTTCTATAAAATGAATTTGTAAGTATAGAATCCCATGGTTTGGATATTAGAATCTTTTTTTAATAATGTAGGTTTAAAAAAAAATAATTATTTTGAAAGAGAGAGAAAGAGCACAAGTGGGGGAGGGGCAGAGAGAGATGGAGACAGAGATTCCTAGTGAACTCGGTGCTGTCAGCACAGAGCCTGATGCAGGGCTTGATCTCACAAACTGTGAGACCATGACCTGAGTGGAAATCAAGAGCCAGACACTTACTCCACTGAGCTACCCAGAAGCCCCTGGATGTTATAACTTACTTGATAATCTGCTGCTTGACATCTAGATTGTTTATAATTTTGTTTGTTGTTGATTTTGCTAATATAAATAGCACTGGATTGAATATCTCTGTGGTCCAACTCCAAGTTCTACCATTTTATGCCAGAACATAAAATGGTAGTAGAGAAAGTTGTCTTTTGCCCCAACATGGTTACAGTAGGCAATGGAGTACATTTTTTCTATTCTGTCTGATTGCATGAGCATCATGGTATCAGTCCTCTAAACTCTGAGAGTCTAAGAATTCCAAAAGCCTACTGAAGACAGTAAGAACCCCTGGTATTCTTTGCCTCATACTATTTTTATGACTTATCTTTCACATGAATGCTTATGGATCTGTGATTGCTGTGTTTACCAACATACCCTGAACTTTCACGTTTCTGTACTCATGCTGTTGACCACACCTGAACGCTTTGGTTCTGCCATATTTCCAACTCAGGCTTTTGAAAGTCAGCCCATCAATAAAGCCAGCTCAAAGGTCACTTTTTCAGGAAGGTCTCCCCAAGTCCTTCAGGAGGAATTTATCTCTATCTCCTTTATGCTCCTGGCTTCACTAATATCCCCCCACATCCACACCCCAGTCTCCTTATTGGACCTAGCACAGTCCAGTATTAATATGTAGTATTAACATTTGAAGTTATAACTAGTTAACATTTGAAGTTATTTAATAGCTAATGTGTAGTATTGACATTTGAAGAGATATATCCTACAGTAAATATGTTTTAGTCATCCTTTTTTTTTTTTTTGGTCTATTATACATTGTATAGCACTTTTCCACTTTTCAGATGCTTGAGATCAATGTATGTTCATTGTTTTAAATTTTTTACTGTTTATTTATTTTTGAGAGAGAGAGAGAGAGAGAGAGAGAGAGAGAGAGAGAGAGAGAGCATGAGTGGGGGAGGGCAGAAAGAGAAGGAGACACAGCATCCCAAGTGTCAGCACAGAGGCTGACACAGGGCTTGAACCCACTAGCCATGAGATCACAACCTGAGCCAAAGTCTGAGGCTTAGCTGACTGAGCCGCCCAGGTGACCCTCAAGGTATGTTCTTTGTATTGAATTAATAATTTAATTTAAAATAAGCCATTTCAAATATTAATTTTTTTCTTCTTTCTTCATTGAAACACAAAAGAAGGGAACGGGTGGTAATAACAGAAACGGAAAAATCCTAATTTGTGGATTACCTTAATCTTGTCTGAACAAACTATAAAACCCAAAACATACAAAGCACTCAAACTCACCTTGAGAGCAGCCTATTCATTTTTGTTTCTCTTTACCTATTCCTGAGATCTTCCAATTCCTCTCTTAGGCCTTAATTATTCCTGATAGTGTCACCCATTTTGTAGATAATTTGGGGGGGAGTATAACATGCAGGAGAAAGAAAATCTGAATTCTGATCTCAGATACATAAATGAAGAAGAGTTTAATCATGAGAGACACTTTAACTGCCCTAAATCTCAGTTTCTCTAGAAACTTAGGGACCAAGAATAGATCTTTATGGTTTGATCTAATTATAAAAGTCTATAAGTTTTTAATGTTGTTGATTTCTATACCATTTCTTTATGTATCTATATTTAATGAGCACTTAACATGGACTAGGCACAATGCCAAGCATTTTACATGTTTGTTTTTAATTGTTGGTGACAGAAACCCAACTGAACTTGCTTTTAATAAAAGGAATTCATTGGTTTATTAAAAGCAATTCATTGGGGAGACCACAGGTATATGGGCTTCAGGCACAGCTGAATTCAGGAGTTCAAATGGTATGTTCCGTGTTTTGACTTTCTCCCTCATTGCTGTTCTTTCTTCATCTTCTGGCTTTTCTGAGGTGGCTTCACTCTTAGGTAGGCTCATGGGATATGATATGAAAGATGGATGGTGACAGTCTCAAGCTGGAAAATTATGAGTGAAGATTCTGAATTACCAAGTTTAGATCTGAGACATAACCCTGTGCCCAATCACTGGATCCTGGGAAAGAAATATATGATCGTCCTAGGCTGTGATGCATGTCAAATGGGGTGGTCCTGGGACAACTGTGATAAATAGTCACACCAGAACCAATGAAGTGTACAGGAACAATAGAGTCAGGATAGTATATTAATCTCCTCTCAAAATCATGACACTCCTGGGGCAGAAGAAAACTTAAAGTTCATCTATCTATTGTTTAACCATCCATTGAGAACATCTATACTTTTTCTGCAAATCTGGCAAAAAAAATTTAGGCTACGTGTAATAACCTTGATTTCAGAGGGTTAATCAGAAGTTTTGCTTTTAAAAGACACAGATATTTATTTTATATGAAATAACTGAAACAGTAAATACTTATCTATGTAAAAATGAATTCACATAGCCAGGAATATTTATGTAATGTGTTAAAAATCGCTTGAGTTATAATGACTAGTCTTACCACACATTCATGAATGCTCTTCTCTTGCTGCTTTACAAAGAAATTAAAAGAAAAACTTGTTCTTCTTGAAAAGGAGAGAATGATGGTTCAAAATAGAAATGTGAAAAAATATTGTGACAAAGTTTTAAGTATATAGTTCTGGAATGAGAGAATAGAGTACAGAGCTGAATTTTTATTGGGTTCTAAGATGAATTTGACATGTATTTTACAGAAAAAGGGATAGGTTTATAGATGAGACCTCATTAATATGCCAGCTTATTTTGATCCAAGAGGAAGGTACATGGACCGGGGGCTTGTATGCTTGGTTAAAATGTAAGTGGGTGCCATAGGCAATGAATGGTCCCTCCAGAACATCATTGACTAGAAGCTATAGGAGGAGTTCTCGGTAAGTGCTTTGTATTCATCAGCTTCTCACAAAGGTGAGCACTTTGAGTTACTCCTTTTTGCAATGAAAGGACCTACGACTCAGAGCAATAATGTGTCACAGAGCTAGAGAGTGGCAGTAGTAGGACTTGAACCTAGGTCTGCCTGGCCCTGAGCCCACATCCTTAAGCATCACTGTGTTACCTAGTGGGTTGAACCAAGCAGGATTTCCGTTTTTTTTTTTTTTGTGGTTTAAAATAGTTATGTACCAATGATTTCATACGACGAAAGAATGTGCATGGCACTAGAACTTTTAAATGTTAAAGAGATGATCTTTATATTTTCTCCCTTTAAAACCTCATGTGAGAAGGGTAAACATTCAAAAAGTCTCTTCTTTCATAGTTCAGAGAAAAAAATCTTTCTTTTCTCCTAATTTTCATTCTAGGTGAATGCAATATAAAGTTTGAATTAATAGTCTTATCGTAAGCAGGGAATTGCGCAAAAATCTCATTATAAAGTTCAAGTGACATGATATTAATTTCTTGATTTACCATAGCAGTTGATTGTGAAATTAAATGGAAGAAAGTAATGCCAAATTATAGAATGCTATCATGATTCCTTGTTTTGTGACTGTGGGCAAGTAACTGAACTTAATTCAGTCACACCAATTTAATATGGTTTGTAGAGTTCCTGTAAAAATGAAATTAGAAAATTGAGGTAAAGGACTTAGTATAGTAGCTGAATAAATTTTCCCTATTATTGTTGTCATTTTATTTCCAGATTTTTAAGTGTGCATTTGGGAATTGTATCCATTTTTAAGTGTGTATTTGGGATATTCTGCGATGGTTTGCTGATACATGTCAGCTAGGGGCTAATATCAAAACAACATAGGAATGAGTGCGTAAGCACTCCCAGGCTGTTGAAGCTTGGTTCTGCTACCTAAGCCGGTGGTGCTGTTTATGATCAAAGCTTCTTTCAGAGTTTAAATTTAATTTAATGGAAAGCATCCAACTTTGTTACCTGACCAGCATGTGAGAAATTTAGGCCCGTGCCATTCAATGATGCTCTGAAGTGTTGCCTATCTGCATGTTTGCTCTTTCTCCTAAAAAAGACCCAAGATGTGAAAGTTTGTAGCAGGCATAGCGACTTTAAAAGTTAAAAGGCACTCTCTCCTTCCCTTGCTGAAAGGCTCCTTCTTTATCAGGGCTCTCACTAGAATTTACAACCCCAGTGAGTCAGGCTGTTAAGTTCCATGCTTCCCGGCAAGCGGAAGAGTCAAGTTCTGCAAGCTATTCTTAGCTGTTCCCCACCCTGTAATGCAAGACACTGGATGAACTTGTGAATGACACGTTGTAATGAAGACAACCAGGGTGGACTGTGTCAGCTTGAGTTACCAGGTCTCTGTTTTCTTTGGTGTGATTAAGGAGGGTGGGGTGGGGGGAAGGAAAAAGAAAAAAACAACAACAAAGTCTTCTTGCAATCCAGTAGTACCTTTGCCGACACAGTACCATGTGATGGAACGTGCACTCAAAGTCGAAACATGCTTCTTTGCAATCTTTTGGATTTCCACGCCACCATTCTTTACCTATAATGAGCACTAAATTGCAGATTCCAAAGCAGTTATAATCTGTATTTCATTTGCAAGATCTCATTGTGATTGGGAATAAGTTTGATAGAAATAGTGGCGGTGCTTTTGAATGGTAAGTAGATTAGAAGATTACATCACCACATGCATCAACAAGATAACATTTTCCCTGGCAGTTTGGCCATTAAAGTCAACACACACGTATAAACTGCCTATTCTCTAAGGAGATAACTGTACCCTACCCATTTTCCCAAGAATCCAGACCTTTCCCAAATTTAGCAGAAGGAATGCACATATATTCCTTTGTTATCTTTTTTTTTTTAATGTTTATTTTTGACAGAGACAGAGACAGAGCATGAGCTCGGGGGAGGGGCAGAGAGAGGGGGAGACACAGAATGGGAAGCAGGCTCTGAGCCAGTCAGCGCAGAACCCAACAAAGGGCTCGAACTCACAGACCCCGAGATCTTGACCTGAGCCAAAGCCGAAGTTGAAGGCTCAACCGAAGTTGGAGGCTGAACCGACTGAGCCACCCAGGCGCCCCTCCTTCATTACGTTTTTATGTCTGTTTCTTGAGTACACTTTTTTCATCTATATGACTCTAGCACATATGCCAGACATATAGCAGGTACTATGTATCCGTACAGATATGCAAATAAGTGTGTATCAATGGAAAATGGGATCATATTATGTATGTTCCTTTATAATCTGGCTTTCAAAATCTAATAAACATCATGGAACATGATGTTTACATCTATTAATTGTAGGGATCCATATTTTTAGTATGTGTCACTTCATAGCAGAATCATAATTTATTTATCCAGTCCTTTCTCTTGGACAGGGAGTTTATAATTATTAGAAAAAAGTTACATTGCAGTCTTTCTTTACTCATTAAGTCAGTTGGCAAACATTTACCAGTTGCCTTCTTTAGGCTAGACCCTGTTTAAACTCTGGGAATATCATAGCAAACCAACATCTTGGTGAGAATAGAGAGATAGTAAAGAAAATAAGAAGAATATATAATATGGAATCAAGCTAATCACTTACGAGCTGCTAGTTTTCTTAGTATGACACATGAATAAATGTAATTATTAAACATACATAAAGAAATGTTCAAATGTGATCAGTACTAGGGAGAAAGTTAAACACAGAGTGTTGGCAAGAAATTTTAAATAGAGTGTTCAGGGACAGCCTGACACTTAAAGGAGAAGAGCACCTTAAGGGCAGGGATCATGTGTCTTGCTCATCCTTATGTGGTGACCCCTGCCCTCATGAAGCTTAGAATCTAAGGTCTCATGTGATCTGGGTTATTTCCAAGTGGTGAGATTTAGGACGATTTCTGTATTGTGTGTGTGTGTGTGCATAAATATAAGCATATAAATATTTAAAAAATTTTCTACAATAACCACATGCCACTTTTATAAGAAGAAAAATGACATCTTAAAAAAAAAAACGCCTCCTTAAATTAGTTTGTTAGCATGTCACACTGTAGACACATGCCAGGACTGGAAGCCACCTCCTCCCTGAGCCTTATTCACCTGAACTGCTGTTGTGCTGAGGCTCATCCGTCACACGCACAGGCAATCCTGTCTTCGCTCTACGTGCAAGACTCTGCATTTGCATCTTTAAGTTTGGGCCCTCGGTTGACCAAGTTTGGGAAATCGTACGATTTCGTGAGAAAAACTGAAGCAAGACTCACTACACGGCAGCTTGAACGTGAAAGGTCAAGCAGACCTTGGGGAGAAATTCACAGAGGCTTTTGCTCGTCTCTTTTATCTTTTCTCCCCACTTTGGGAGGACGCTGCTTTCTCTCGTTGTTGGAGGTCATTCTGCTCCCTGCATCTCTGACAGGCTGCTCTAGGAACCCGTGTGCCAGAGAGTACTTGTGGAAGTAAACAATGGGAGACCCATGAGTGAGAGACCCATTCTGCTTCTGAGAGAATGCTTTTATATTTTTGGGTAGTGTGCTTTTAGTTCACTCTGTTATACTGAAAAAGCCCAAATCTCCTCTATGTAAAAAAGACTCTAAACCCCGTCTCTGGAAGCTTACCAGTAAGAATGCCTTTATTTCTATAGCCATTGTTTAACTTTGATATAAAATTCCTAGTTCTTTTTAGTGAAATATTTCTCTTGCAGAGTGAAGAAGCAAGTTTAAAAAGTACTTTTAAGGAAGGAAGAAAGGAAAGAATTTGCTTAGCAGTTCATAATATGTATGAGTTTTATTCACTCCTGGGATTTGCATAGATGCTGATAGATTCCAAATCAATTTTACATCTCTCCTGTGATTTTCACAATGGTCTAAGGTAGGAATGTTATTTTTGTATATGCTCTATAAATGAGAAAACTGAGATACTATAAAGATAAGAGAAGTGCTTAAAGGCATAAGGTTAACATTTATTGAGTACTTTCCTGTATCAGGTAGGATTCTGAGGACTTTATATGTATTTATTCATTTACTTCTCACAATAACCCAGATGCTTTTGGTATTATTTCTATTCTCATTTTATAGATCAGGAAATGAGGCATTGAGGAATTCAATGACTTGGCCCAGGGCATGCACAGCTGGTTGGTGGCAGAGATGACGTTTACCCCTGCAGAATTCTGGTTCTAACCCAGAACACTGGGAATTATTTAGTACGGCTGCTCCACTGGAGTTGATGGGAGACTGGGTCTATCTATGATCATGAGTCTTGGAAGGTCTCTAAGCTCTGGCGTTGTTATCCCTGGCATGGGTACTGCCTTGGGATGCATAAGGAAGCCAAATTAATTTTGGTATTTTTATAACTATTACAGTAAACTCACCATAAAATGTATTCGTAGCTACTCTATTACATTCTGTTATCCATAAAGGATAATGAATTAATGAAATACCTGTAAATGCGCATTCACAGGAATAGTAGTTGTTTTTTGGTAGTAAGACCAACATTCTTAGGAAATGTTGAGGATGCAGATTTCCTCAAAATTTCCTTCTTCCTGCAGGAATCTCTTTATGACAGCCATGACAGATAGAAACTTATTTCTGCTTGATCAGTCATGGCAAGTCCCTTACTTTTGAAGCGTTTTGTTCTATTTAGGGATAACTAGTTGTTGGGAATTTCATATATATCTATATCTCCCAACACACGCACGCGCACACACACACACACTCACACACACACACACACACACACACACGCACATAGGGTCAAAATTTACGTCCTGAATTTAGTAAAATGTTTTGCTTTAAGGGTTCCAAGACACAGTTTGTAATCTCTGCAATTAAATAGAGCTCCAGTTGCTCTGGTTTTATCAAGAGGGTTTAGGAGATCTTCACACACTGTTTGAGACAGGGAGGTAAAAATAGAAACAAAATGATCAACAAATGTACTAATAGTTATTAACAGGAGAGAAAAATCTGACCTGTCACAATACACTGTTAACTTCCATAGTTACTTCCACTTTATCTCTGAAACTTTTGCTATAAAGCTAGGTTATAGAAATCAGACTAACGTAAGAAACAATTTTGGCTTACAGGCTTGAAACAAAAAGAAATTTGCACTGTATGTAAAAATATGTGTGTGTGTGTGTGTGTGTGTGTGTGTGTGTGTGTGTGTAAGGGGAATGAAAAGAGAAAGATGTAGGATCGTTAATTGCACAAATTAATCGAAAGGCTATATTTATAACTGGGTCTTTCTTTTCAAATGCCAACATTTCAAGTATTAAAATTCAGGTTGATAAGTAATTATCAAGCATCTTCCAGGTGTCAGACTTTGTGTTAGGTACTGGGAATACAGTGGTAAAAACACAGATACTTCTCTGTTCTCTGTCTTTAGGGCATTCATTGTGCTTGCGCATGTGCCTGCCAAGGGCGTTAGTGGGACTGAAGTGCTGGCAACATTCCGCTTGATAAGCTTGTGACTTGGCGTGGGGCCACACCTGCTCAGGGAAAAGGGGACCTTTATCTAAGCAGCTCAGATGTGCGGTATGGGTTTATGGCCACCTGCCTGCCTTTATAGGGCTTACATTCTAACAAGAGAGGCAGTCTTTAAACAAATAACTATGTGATTAGTTACAAAAGAGAAGCATAAGACACAGAGTTATTTACCTGAGGTCAAAAGGCCAGGGAAAGCCCCCTGCAGAAAGTGACATTTAAGATGACTACTAAAGAATATGAGTAGGAATTGAAGCCACATTGGTTTAGATAAAAATAGCCAGCTCCCTTCTCCATACCTCATATAGAAAGTTGTTGGTGGCACTGGCCCTTCAAACAAATATCAAATATTGGCTTAAAGACAATTGTAATTCACAGTGAGTTAGGGTAGGAACCGGATATCAAGGGGAGGACAAAGAAAGATAGAAGGAGAAAAAGGAGGGACTAAAGAAAAAGTTACATGAACATTGACTTACCTACTTCTTTCACTGCAGCAAATAGGAGCTTAAAACCCTATAGCTGAACCTGGCTGGTTTCAACAATAACAACAACAACAACAACAATAACAACAAACAGGGAAAGTTCTACCAGTCAGTAATAGTAATATTATTATTATTATTATTATTATTATTATTATTATTTAGAAACTGATGTTTGGTTGGGTATACTTTTTTTATTTTAACGTTTTATTTATTTTTAAGACAGGGAGAGACAGAGCATGAACAGGGGAGGGTCAGAGAGAGGGAGACACAGAATCTGAAAAATGCTCCAGGCTCTGAGCTGTCAGCACAGAGCCCGACACGGGGCTCGAACTCACGGACCGCGAGATCATGACCTGAGCCGAAGTCGGCCGCTTAACCGACTGAGCCACCCAGGCGCCCCTACTTTTTTTTATTTTAAATAAGCTCCATGCCCAGTTTGGAGTTTGAACTCATGACCTTGAGATTAAGAGTCAGCCAGGCACCCCCGTTGGGTATACTTTTTTTAAGGCAGGGAGGAAAAAGAATAAGAGGGAGAGGGAGGGAGGGAGGGAGGGAGAGAGAGAGAGAGAGAGAGAGAGAGAGAGAGAGAGAGAGGAGAGAAAGACAGAGAGAAGAACATGTTGACTACTGTATCTTCAAAGATATGCAGCAGTGTTCTCAGACACCTTTCTCCAGGGACCTAACTTGCTTTCTCTCCTTCCTTTCCTCTATTCCTTTCTACCCGAATGTGCTAATTCTACTTTTTTGGATAGAGTCCAAGACCGTGTTTAGGCCTCAAATCAATGCACGCTTTTAATCGAAACCTCTCAGTGGGGAATCTGGTGGTTGGACATTTATTAATAAAATGGCATTTTGATTTATCTTTGTACGTGACGCTCCCTTGGAATTCCTTGGAGTTGAGGTGACTGGCAAAACTCAGGCATTTTTGCCAAATACTAACAAAACACTGCTACTGAGTCCTGCTCATACCCTGTCTTTATTCTCAAAATTGAAAGGAGACCAATGCATGAGGAGAAAAAATACTTGAGTAAATAGGATATGGATTAAAACTTGATAGCAGTTATTAAAACTTTGGAATGTGAGTGTCAGAAGGGAAATCATAATCTGAAACATTTTCATTTTATGGAAATGTTATAGATATGAAGGTACAAAGTTGTACAATTAGTGAGCCAGTGACCCTGGATTCACCAGTACATATGGGTTTAAATATCTTGCTGACCATAAATAACTACGGTCATAATTATTTTTAGGATTATTGGCATGTTTAAAGGCTAGCATTTATTTATGGTGATTGGTTTATTGACGTTAATGGTTGTTTAGAAAGTAAAAGAGGGCGCCTGGGTGGCGCAGTTGGTTAGGCGTCTGACTTCAGCTCAGGTCACGATCTCGCGGTCCGTGAGTTCGAGCCCCGCGTTGGGCTCTGGGCTGATAGCTCAGAGCCTGGAGCCTGTTTCCGATTCTGTGTCTCCCTCTCTCTCTGCCCCTCCCCCGTTCATGCTCTGTCTCTCTCTGTCTCAAAAATAAATAAACGTTAAAAAAAAAAAAAGAAAGTAAAAGAGAATGGTAGCCTATGCCTAACTTTGTTCTTTATTACTTTGCTTCATGAATGGAGTGATCATTCTGTTAAACTGGTCAAATTTAGTTTCTTGTCTTCAATATGTGTTTCCTTGTTTAGTTCTCAAAATATTTTGAAACTTGATAGAAAATGAGATACATTCATTCATAATGGTATGTATTGATTTCTGTGAAAGGTCTGTTGAAAGAGTAGACTTTGGTTAAAAGGTTTTTAAGACTGTTTTTAATGCTCTTTTCTTATACTACTACACTCACTTCATAAACGTAAGGAATTAGAGTAGTGGAAAAATTTAAATGACGTATGAAATTACTATGTGTCTGGAGAAATCTTGGGTAGCTTCAAATATTCTCCCAGAAATGTCTAGATACCTCCAGAAACACTGAAAGCTATAGTTATCTACTCTGCTTTTTAAAGATGACAATATTATGTCTTAAATATATGGCACTATTGCCAAAATTATAAAGTACTTCATGCTTAAATGACATTTTCTTGAATCACAGTTATTTTAGCAACTCTTTCTTCTTAACAAGTTCAACTGAGATGTAAGAAATCTTGAGAGAATTTATTTACCTGATTGTAATTTGACCTTTCACTATTAAAGCCAATATTCATAAATGTCTCCAAAGGGCCAGGTCAGAAAAAACAGGAAGCAAATCTCAGCTGAAGGAGAATGTTCGTGGGCTACATGTTTAGTGATTATGTGTGGAGGTCAAACTTGTCAGATGTGACTCCCACTTTGAATTCTGACCTGAGCCATGCTACCTCTTTTACTCTGCCTCCAGTCATTCAGCTAATACATATTTTAATACCGTGTAGATATCTTCAGATGATATTTTAATGTTTTATTTACTTTTGAGAGAGAGAGAGAGAGAGAGCACACGCATGCAAGTAGAGGAGGGGCAGAGAGCGGGGGTGGGGGGGGATAGAGGATCTGAAGTGGACTCTGCTGACAGCAGAGAGCCCCATGTGGGGCTCAAACTCACAAACCACAAGGTCACAAACCTGAGTGAAGTTGGATGCTCAACTAACTGAACCACCCAGGCGCCCTGATATCTTTAGTTGAAAATGAAATCTAAGGGATAGAGGTGGGAAACATTTTTACTATCAAGGGCAATATATTAGTCAAGGGCAATGTGAGTAACAATTATTCTAATTTCTTACTTTTGGAACTAGATAGCTGCCAAAGAGAATAGAGAACAAAAGTCATTTCACTAGGGCAGGACATTAGCAGGAAGGGACTTAGAAAAGAGGAGAGGGAAAAAAAGCAAAAGAAAGAGGATCAATCACAGTATGAGGATAGAAAGAAAGACACATCGAGAAAAAATACAACATATGCTTGGTAAAGAAAGAAGACACAAACCAATGCATATTTAGCAGTAATGCTCTGGGGAGGAAAGTTGGTGGGCAAAGAGGAAAGAGCACTAGTGACGTTCACTGGGGACATGGACTGAGGTGTAGGCTTTTATTCATTCTTTGGGTAAGGGATTTTAAGTCTGTGTTGTGTTTCACATTTCTAGCCATAGGGGACAATGGTGACAGTGGTGGAATGTTTACAAAGTATCGAAAGGGGTTGGGATCTCTGGGAGAAGTATCTGGGATACGAGGAACAGTCACCCACAATTTGTTAGCTTCACTCATCTAAGCAGCTTTCCCGACTTGGTTTTGTTTTGCAAATACCTTACCATATTAGTGGAAAATGGCTGACTCAGGAAGAAGATGGAGGCAGGAACAAGGAGATGTTTCAGTTAATGGAAGACAAGGACCAGAGAAGCAATAGACCAAACGTTATCAGGAGGGCTGACTTCTAGACTGTACCTGCCAGCTGTATAGTCGGTTACTTAAAATGTGAGTTTATTCTCTTATCCATAAGGGAGAGTAAAACCTTGCTTTACTGGCTTGCCTTGAAAATCAAATGTAGCAGTGTATTTTTTTTCCTAATTGTAAAGTGGACAACATAAGAAAGTAACCACTGTCACTATTATTCCACTGGGCCTAGGACTTTATACTGGGCACTAGGCTCCAACTTTTGAAGAGTCTATGTAATTCCAGAGACAAAACCTGCAAACTGAATTCAAATGGCATTGCATAAATGAGACCTTTATGTCTAGCGTCAGGATACAGGAATAAATAAGACATCACCTCTGCCCTCAGGGCGTTTAGATTGGGGAATTAGTGTAAAAATAAAATAAATACACGTTCTATTTTAATGATATTAATGTGGATGTGAAGGCCAAAGAGAAGTGATCAGAGTGTTCCAGGGTTAAACAGGAAAATCTTAAGGGACGTGGAAGTTAAAGAAAAAGTCAGTTTAGAAGTGTAGTTAGGTTATAGCACAAGGATTGCCTCGGGATTTGTGACAATCCCATTACTTGCTCAAGTTGGCTCTATATTTTTTAAACCACTGCCTTTTAAAACTCTCTCCTTTGAAATGTACTTACTTTTGCTCTACACATTTTAAACATTTCATTTTAGGAGATTTCTGAAATCTTTTCCAGCTGACCTGATTTTACATTAGACACCTTTGTGATCAAAAAGGTAATGGCATACATAGACATAAATTGCAATCCTTCCCTGTCTGAATAACAGGGACAAATGAACCAAAGCAGAGAACAAATTACTTTCAATATTAGAACTGTGTGGACTTTTTTGTAATGTTTCTTACTTCTAACCCCAGTGCTATCCTAATGTGTTAGTTCTCCCCCACAAGCTGTTCTTCCTGGTTCTCTTTTTCTATTAAGGATATTCTTATTATTCCAATGACAAATTTCACTTCCTTTTTTTACAACCCTTACTCCTTTCTATTGTCAAATTCTGACTAAAGCTTTGTTTTAAATATTTTTGATTTCAATCCATCTATTCTCCACAGTTCCTATTTTTGGGATATTTTAAGGGGCTTTTGCAAATCTCTCTCTCCATTCCATCATGCGTATCACAGCCAGGTCAATAAATCAGGCTATTTACTTATTTAAAAACTTGATGGTTTTCCTCCATGGTTAAGTCAGAATTGCTGTAGACTTTAAGATGATCTATGATCTAGACTAGTCACCAGTCACTCACCTTTCTGAAGCCTCTACTGTAATCTGATTTACACACTTTCCCTAAAAGGCAGGGGCGGGGAGTGGGGAGAGAGAGAGAGAGAGAGAGAGAGAGAGAGAGAGAGGCAGGCCTTTTCATTTTCCTTCCCAGGAGTGTCCAAGGATGAAGGGGAGGGAAGGGAGAGGTGAGGACGAAAAAACAGAGGTGGTACTTACCATCCCTCAAAAGAATTCTGCTCCAAGCCACGGTTGTTCCTGGCTTAACTTTAATATCTATTTCTCGTTTTTTTTTTAAGTGGAAAAAAAATACTAAAGGAAATAAATGAAAGTAGAGAAAGTCAAGTTTAGAGTAGCTTTGTGAATAGGTATCAGATCCTGTGCCTGCCACATAGTGGGTGCTCAATAAATATTTGTGGAATAAATAAATGAATGTTCAGGACCAGAATTGAAGTGGGTGAAATTGTGAGTTTTTTTCCTTCTTTCCCTAATCACTCAGTTCCTCTACCTTTCCCCATCACCTTGTTTCTCCTTTATCCTGAGAACTCCTGATGCTGTCTGCATCAATGTGTACACACTTGTGTGTGGGCATGTGCACTTTTAAAAGTTAATTGGAGAAAAAAATTACATTTAAAGCTTACTGATTTTGTGGGGTGCCTGGGTGGCTCGGTCAGTTAAGCAACTGACTTCGGCTCAGGTCATGATCTCTCAGTCTGTGAGTTTGAGCCCTGCATTGGGCTCTGTGCCGATAGATCAGAGCCTGGAACCTGCTTCAGATTCTGTCTCCTTCTCTCTCTGCCCCTCCTCCACTCACACTCTGTCTCTGTCTCTCAAAAAGTAAATAAACATTAATTTTTTTAAAAAATAAAGCTTGCTATTTTGTAATATTTATAGGAAATATTTTGCATATGATAAAGATATTATGACTTTGGCATATTTAACAATGGTGTGTTAACTCTGTACATATAGTTAATTTTCTTATCATTTTGGTGTAAATGTACTGCAAATAGGAATTAAGCAATTTGAATTATTTGGATTTATGTAGTCAGATATTGTGAAAAATTGCTCAATATAGACTCACTCTAAAAATCAAAACCTTTTAAAAACATACATGATGAGATGGCTGGAGGAGGCAGATGTAGGGCAGTGATGTGTGTGTGTGTGTGTGTGTGTGTGTGTGTGTGTGTGTGTGAGAGAGAGAGAGAGAGAGAGAGAGAGAGAGAGAGAGAGAGAGAAAGAGAGAGAGCGAGCTTTCTTAGTACAGAGACTGAAAATCTTGGTCCAAATTTTATTGTCCAAGGCAGGTATTTGTGCTTAGAGAATCCATTTTTAGAATTCCACACTGAACTTAATTAGTACAAAGAGTTAGAAAAGACGTTCATAGGTTTAAATTAAATAATTTGTTTTTATCAGAACTTCTAATTAGTGTTTCAATGGAAACAAGTTAAATTTACTTCTGCAATTGTTCCGTTTGGACATGCTTGCTGGAAGTTATAGTACTAATAAGTTCTGATTTTCCAACTACTAAAAACTGTTTTTAGTTTGGAAATAACTCAAATGTGTGGAGATAATTTTGACTTAAAAGACTGGAAGGAAAAGATAAAAAACAAGAGGGAGGCAAACCATAAGACCCTCTTAAATACAGAAAACAAACTGAGGGGTGCTGGAGGGGAGGTGAATGGGGGGCTTACTAAATGGGTGATGGACATTAAGGAGGGCGCTTGTTGGGATGAGCTCTGGGTGTTGTATGTAAGTGGTGAATCACGAAATTCTACTCCTGAAATCATTATTACACTATATGCTAACTAACTTGGATTTAAATAAAATTAAAAAAAAATACTAGAAGATCATAAAAATGGAAGCCTGAGAAATTATGGTGGATCCTGCCTAATTTTTACTCATCTATTTTTGCATGTTAGCTCCAGTCGATTCCCAGGGCCAAAGTTAACAAGGTACACATTTGTATGGAGCCCGGGGCATGTAATTGTGTTTATTCGATTCTGTGAAAAGGAGCATTAGAAGTTTGAAGATTTTCATAGTATGAGGCCACTGGCTGCTGACGGCTAAAATAAAGCAGCCTGCAGTTTGTCTCCCTTCAACTTGTTCCCCCATACCATCTTTGCCTGATAGCATGTGGGTATTTATTTTACCTGGATAAGAAGGAAGGGTGTGTGCTACCAGAATCTTTAGACTCCCTAGTTTCTTTCAAAACTCTCAAACTTTGGTAACTGCAAGTTATACATTTGTCTCTTGTGTTGAGTTAAGGTCAGCTTGTGGCGAATACTCATTGTGTGTTTGCTATCGTTATTAGGACTAAATTAAAAAAAATCATTTCTTCTTACGTCAAAGCTGCCTCTAGTTAAAAAGAATTGAGGGTAGAGTTCTCCTATTTCTTTTGAAGAGAATCTAGATGCATATTCAAAGGTAACTACTAAATATATAAAGAGAATAGTGCAAAGGGTGGATGCTTACTCTAAATCATTATTTCTTCCCAGAGAAAAGCAATCACAAAAATCCTAAACCTTAGCATAATGACATGAGAGAATCTATAAGGAAGGATGTACTAGTGAGACAGATTAATTCTAAGTGAGGTTATAAATATGGGATGCTCCAGGCAGGTCAATCTTAGATAGCATTTGAGACAGATGGAGATTTGGGTGCCCTCCATTCTCCTGGGTTTCCAGCTGTTCTTTCCACGGGTTGCCCAACCCCCCCGGAACATCATCCAGACCACCTCTGACTTACCCCGTGAGTATACGTTTTTCACCCCTCCTTGTCCTCATGTCAAACTTTCTGAGAATTTAATATTTTTACCTATTTAAATAATCTTTTCGATAGTAACAAAATTGATTTCCGACTCTGATAACTTTATATGTAATCATTTTTTGATGATCTTTTCCAGTTTCCATATACACTAAATCATATACAGTTATAATCAAAAGATATCTTTTGATTATATATAACATATATATTATATATATTATTAATATATATTAATTATATATATAGTTATATATATAATTTTGTATTTTACTTTGTCCATTCAGTATCATTCTCTGTATCCTTTCTACATTTGACTGTGGAGTCAGTCATTAAATTTCTATACACATCTTGAACAATTTTCCTATTCTTGATTATTTGGGTTGTTTTTATATTTTCGCTTAAAGTGCTCTTATAAATGTCTTTGCTCTTTTTTTTTTACTTGCAGATTATTTTCTTAGAACAAATTCCAGAAGTTATTATTAGAACAAAGACATACGTGTTTTTTACGTATCACGTCAAAAGGATAAACGCTGTTATGTATCAGCATGCATGGATATACACATTAGCTAGGCATCCTTCTAAAAGTAACAAGCAAACTTCTATTTATTAGCATTAAATGTGTACAACATATTTGTCTCATAAACCCTCATTAGCCTAGTACCTGTGGTTTTAGGAAATAAGTAATTTAACTCAAATTAATGTATGAATGACTGATGGTCTTTTCTTCCCTCATTTTAGAAAAAAAAATGTAAGCAACATGTGTGTGCACACGGATGTACAACCCTCTGAATATTTAGAGGCAAGAAACTTTCCTGGGTATTCAAATCACACCACATAGCAGAGTGCCAAATTGGCTCACTTAGGGAGGCCAGTTTATTTTATATTTTTATTTTTTTAAGATAATTTATTGTCCAATTGGCTAACATTCAATGTGTAAAGTGTGCTCTTGGTTTTTGGGGTAGATTCCCGTGGTTCATCGCTTCCACACAACACCCAGTGCTCATCCCAACAAGTGCCCTCCTCAATGCTCATCACCCATTTTCCCCTCCTCCCCACCCCCCCCCCCCCCAATCAACCATCAGTTTGTTCTCTGTATGTAAGAGTCTTTTATGGTTTGTCAGGGAGGCCAATTTAAAGCAGAGTTTCAGTAGATACTTACCAAGGGAAGGCAATCAATGTTTCTTCCAGGGTTATATTATAATTTAATGAGAAATACACTGGTTTTGCAGGTGATCTGTTAGTTGCAAACACTTATGGAGCCTTTTATGTGTCAGCAGTACTGAGCCAGGTGCTGTGACAGCTGCAAAAATGTAAAAATCACACCCTCAGCCTTTCACGACTTTTTAGTCAGATAAGGGAGATACCACATGGCCACAAATCAGTATGGTACTAATTACAAAATGATGTCTCATCCAAAAAATAATGTGGGAGGTAAGTGGAGAAAGAGATTACTTTGATGAAGTGATAAGTTATCTTAAACCTAAATATTCAATGTGAGTGATATACAGAGGAAGAAAATTCCATATTCATTTCCATTTTAAGGCCAATGGGATTTATTTTCAAAACTCATTATATAAAGTTTTTTTTTTTTTGCCTTGTTATCAGTGGCATTGACACATGAAAATATTTTGGAAACCTTATGAAATTCCAACATCCTTGTGGAAAGTGAACACACTATTATTTACCAAACACATTTATTTATCAAGGCATGATCTCTTCTGGGGAAGAGGAGGGCTGAGATTAATGGGAGAACTGCTCATGAATTTTAAAGTTCATTTGATTTTTAGCGTGTCATTAAGATTAATTCAGTATGTAGTATGTATTTGTAGATGAATTAATCAAATGTACTGAAATTAATAAAAAGATATGGACATCCTGTTTGATAGTTGTCATGACATTAAATGTGGAGACGAAACCGTACACAGTTTATTAAGGAATAAAACAAAGGGGGCAATTTGAAACTGGCACTTTAATTCTCTCTCTTAGAACCACCCATAATTAATCTTCAGTAGCTACTGCAGAATCCTTAAAGTGGAGGGTTCTTTAGAAATAGACATAAATGTTTTCCTTCTTTAAAATCACTGGCTCATTCCAGTTCAATCCCTAGAATTTGATCATTTTTTCCAAGTTCCAGGCTAACTTTTGCTGTTCTAAATGGTAATCAGCATTTTGGTATTCTCTTAGGTTGAAGGGCTAATTGCCTTAAGTGGATTCTGTATTTTAATACTCAAGTCACGGAATTAAAAGCTGTCCCACACGTAGCATATACCTTAAAGTTGTAGGCAGAGACTGAGGAAATCCAGGATGCAAAGCAGACTTTGACTATTTCACTGTAATAATCAGGATAGATGTAAGGGGTGGGGAAAAAACCTTCGTACAGTTTGGATCAAAACAGTATTTGTTGACTCAGTCATCCAAGCCAATGTTGAAAACCTAGATTTCAGCTGAGATTGGGATACACTTGAAGCTGGGATTTATAGCAGCCAGGTTATTCTCTGGGTACTCATCTCTGGTTCTTTTTTCCTGTCAGTGTCTTTCTTTCCCACCACAGACTGAGGTTGCCACGTGGCTAGAAGCAGGCCACCAGTGGCTTCTGAATTTTATGTCTTAAAACTCTGCCATCCAAGGTGGGGATGGGTTTCAACAATCCATTCCCCAGTTAGACAAATCCAGAAGAAAGCTCTCGTTGTGATCTAGCTTAGGTCATCTGTTAGTACTGAAAATGCTCCAATGGCATAATTAATGGAGCACTTTCTATCAGAAGCAATGTCAAACACTTTAAATGACTTTTTAACTTTGTTTCTCATAATAACTCTATGAGT
The DNA here is from genome assembly GCF_022837055.1 of Prionailurus viverrinus. Lineage (NCBI taxonomy): Eukaryota > Metazoa > Chordata > Mammalia > Carnivora > Felidae > Prionailurus > Prionailurus viverrinus. Next base: position 51,650,839 of record NC_062565.1, read on the forward strand.
CAGGAATTATTATAATTTTTTATTTGGTACATGATGTAGTTGAGGTAGAAAGAGTTAAGTGACTTGCCTAAATCTCACAGCCAGGATTTGGGTTCAGGATTTGTTCCTGGGTCTTGAGCCCAAATTGGCCTCCATTGCATCTGTGGTTAACCCCCTCTGGGTCAGGTGCGCTCCTCCTCGTCCATTGCCAGGTGGAGGGATGATGAAAGAACACATCAACTCCTAGAGTAGTCGAGGTGGAGGGAGTTGGAGGTGAAGACACGAGAGAGAAAGGACAATATTACAGATGTCCTCTATATTCCTACCATCACCTGCGGAGATTCAGGTGGCATTTGTTACCCCAGCTAGTGTTGATGCCCTTATTAATACAGGAACATACTTGATGAGTCCCTTTATGTTTAACAGTAAGAATCCTTATTGTGTCCCCAGGTCTGCAGCCCAGAGATCACAATTTCACCTAAGTTTTATTTTCTTTATCATTTCATTTATTTACGTATTAGAAATCGGAGATATGTTTGTTTCTTCTCGAGATAATTTCAGAGTTACTCATGAATGTTATCCTTTCCTTCTCAATTAAGTGAATTAATCGTTCTCATTGGGATATTTACAGATAAATAACCCAAATATATTTATATATGTGTCTAGGTAGCGACCTTTACAATTGCTTGCTGATCAAAATAATGCTTCTTGTTTCAAAATTTATTAAAATACTAAAAGATTTCAGAAAATTTGTCTTTTAAAAAAGACTCAAGGGTGCCTGGGTGGCTCAGTTGGTTAACATGTGACTTCGGCTCAGGTCATGATCTCACGGTTCATGAGTTCAAGCCTGGTGTTGGGTCCTGTGCTGACAGCCCAGAGCCTGGAACCTGCTTCACATTCCCTGTCTTCCTCTCTCTCTCTCTGCCTCTTTCCCACTTGGGCTCTGTTTCTCTCTCAAAAATAAATAAATAAACATTTAAAAACTATGGAGGGCTAATGTTGCTTACATAAAAAAATAATAAACATGAAAAAAGACTGAAATCAGCTATATTTATATTTAGCTATATTTATATTTATATTCAAGCATAAGAGACTAAGCTACAAGGGGAGCTTGGATTGCATCTCATTGCTCTTGGTACCATACTGTTTCATCAATATAATTCTTTGAAAAACTGTTGCAGAAAACAACACTGGCAAAATGTGGAGCTATTGAATTCGAAGTTTTGGCTTACTCAACAGACTATTTTGCTATTTTTTAAATCTCTGTGGCAGTGTGTCCGCCACTATACAGTTCCTCATTTTGTTCCATTTTTCCACCTCTCTGTACCTTTTAGAGGTAAATAACACCAAATGATTATTTTTACTCTTTAATGTTAACTATTTACAGGTGGACCATTCCTGACATTTTTGTACAATTGCTTTCCTGTTTTACCAAAGACAGCTATTCAACTCATCCCAAGTCAATTGCCCTGCCTCATTCATTATCTTTGCTGTTTCTTCCTATTTATTTATTGACTAGTTGATTTTTAATTCCAGTATGGTTAGCATGCAGTGTTATGTTAGTTTCAGGGGTACAATCTAGTGATTCGACAATTCTATATACTACTCAGTTCTCATCATGGTAAGTGTACTCTTAATCCCCTTCACCTATTTCACCCACCCCCTCCCTCCCCTCCAGTAACCACAACTTTGTTCTCTGTGTTTAAGAGTCTGTTTTTTGTTTGTCTCCTTGTTTTTCCCCTTGTTTATTCTGTTTCTTAAATTCCACTTGTGAATGAAATCATACGGTATTTGTCTTTCTCTGACTGATTTTTCTCACTTAGCATTTTCTCTTCTAGATCTATCCATGTTGTTGCAAATGACAAGATTTTTTCCTTTTTTGTCGTTATTGTGAATTGTGCTGCAATCAACATAGAGGTGCATATATCTTTTTGAATTAGTGTTTTCTTATTCTTTGGGTAGATACCCAGCAGTGGAATTACTCGAACATATAGTAATTCTATATTTAGTATTTTGAGGAACCTCCATACTGTTTTCCACAGTGGCTGCACTACCAGTTTGTATTCCTACCAACAGTGCAAGAGGGTTCCTTTTTCTCCATATCCTTGCCAACACTTGTTTCTTGTGTTTTTGATTTAAGCCATTCTGACAGGTGTGAGGTGGCATCTTGTAGTTTTGATTTGCATATCCTTGATGATGAGTGATGTTGAGCATCTTTTCATGATGCTGAGCATCTGTTGTTCATCTGGATGTCTTCTTTGGAGAAATGTCTATATTTTAATTGGATTATTTGCTTTTTGGTGTTGAGTTGTATAAGTTCTTTATATATTTTGGATCCTAATCCCTTATCAGAAATATCATTTGCAAATATCTTCTCTCATTCAGTAGGTTGTCTGTTGTTTCTTCTTCAGTTTTCTCATTTACTTAGTATCATGTCGAGACTCAGCTCAACATGTCAGATTTCCATTTCTTTCTTTCTTCACCTCCTCCATGGTTGATATTCTAGGTAATGGTAGGTTGCTAATTACATTTCTTTAAGCAGAGATTCTCTGCTAACTCCTTGGTGACAAAGACATAGTAGGTATATCAAACTAATGATTTCCAGGTTGACAGTTTATGTAATATGCTTCTAGGGCCATGTTGCTGCTTTTGTTTCTGGAAAAGGTCAAGTTTACTGCATCTAAAATTTGCCTCCTAACCTTGAGGCACCCTTTACACAGTTATTATGGTATCTTGTAATCTTTTGCTGCCCTGATCAAAGAGAAAATAAATATAATAAATGAATTCAATGTATAAGGTAGTGATTTCTAATCTTTTTTGAGCCATGTACCCATTAGTCAGTTTGAGAAAACTGATGGTCCCCCTCTTAGCATATTGTTTTCACGTGCATACTATAAAATACATCCAATAAAGGAAACCACTTTTATTGAAATACAGGCATCAAAATATTTTTATATTCCTCTTTATTCATTAAATAACAAGATTTGGAGATAGGTCTAATACCCATTGTAATTTCAAAGCAGTGAACAGTGATACTTTATATCTGTAATACTTGCGATATAAAAATACCTCTAATTTTTATAGGTATTCAAATCACAGGTAGTGGTTGATTGATTGCATTTATAACTGAAGGAAATGCACTTAGAAATTAATTAAAACAAAATGTAATATTTTCCCCATGATGGATACCTTGAATTCTATCCATGGATCTCTTGAATGGAGTTAAGATGAACACTTTGGATAGACTTAAGAACTGTTACAAATTGTAGGTGTCTTAGTGTTTTACTTCTCTCTTAGGAATTTGCATCTTAAAATAAGGCCAAGACAAGAAAAATTGCTTACAAAAAATAATAAATGTATAATAATAGAACTTCAAGTATTGTACAGTCTTTTTTTTATGGGCAGGACCTTTTTTTTTTTTTTCTGTAACAGTGGTACATTTTTTTTTTTTAATGTTTATTATTGAGAGACAGAATGAGCCAGAGCATGAGCATGGGAGGGGCAGACAGAGGAGGAGACACAGAATTTGAAGCAGGCTCCAGGCTCTGAGCTGTCAGCACAGAGCCTGATGTGGGGCTCGAACCCACCAACTGTGAGATCATGACCTGAGCTGAAGTCAGACGCCCAACCCACTGAGCCACCCAGGCGCCCCATCAGTGGTACATGTCTTAACAAACATGACAAACTGAAACACACATGAATGCTGTTTTTATCAAAGTTGCACCTCCATGGGATATAATCACAGTTGCGTAATATTTCTAACTCCAGAACCTCTTTGGGAAAAATTCTTTCTCAACTTTCTTTGTAGAGAGAGTCCTAATCTTTTGAGTCCATGATAAATTTATTTTCAGTAACAGATTTTATTTTTAGGAAGAGTCCAAGTCATGATGAAGTAAACTGTTTAGGATTAAAATTAAAAGGGTGTAACTTTTTTATATATAAATGTTTATTTATTTTGAGACAGAGAAAGAGAGAGAGAGGGGGGGAGAGAGAGAGAGAGAGAGAGAGAGAGAGAGAGAGAGAGAAAGAGCAAGCATGTGAATGCGTGCATGAGCAGGGAGGGGCAGAGAGAGAGGAGAGAGAGAATCCCAAGCAGACTTGTCAGCACAGAGCCTGATGCAGGGCTCAGTCTCACCACTGGTGAGATCATAACCTAAGTTGATATCAAGAGTTGGACGTTTAGATGACTGAGCCACCTAGGGCCCCCTATAAATTTATTTTTAAGTTAATTCTAAAAGAGATTTCCAAAATATTTGAAGACTGGCAGAAACATTAAATAAACATATGGACTCTCCAAGGTAACTTCTTTGTAGATAACATTCGTCTGACCTCACAGGCTGTGTGTTATAATGTGGGAGCAGAGAGACCCTCCCACGGAATTTAAATTCCATGGTTTAGACATCTGTCTTTTTGGCTTCAACATTAAATTAGTTCTGGTTACGTAAATTCTGCCAAATTCCAAATGAAATGAGTCACAATTTATGGTCATGTCCATTAGTTAGGAACTGTGTTTCAGAATTTTCTGGGATTCTGATGCTTGAAGTGTACTGTGATTTACATTGAGATGCCACTGTGGTATTGTTTGAGAAGTCTTTAGCAGAACAGAAACAAAGTCTTGTCTAAATTGGTCATCAGAAGTAATCATGCTCTCCTTCCCTCCATGAGTATTTTGTGTAGGTGTATTGAGTGATGGATTTCATTCCTCTCTGCTTCCAAATGCCTGAGTGACAAACAGCCCATAGAGGCAAACAGACGTCTATCCAACCATTCCTTTCTCTCCTGCCCCGGGGGGTACTGATGATTTGTCAGCTTTTGGTGGACACTGGCAGCCTTGAAATCTCTGGAAATTTTTGACATCCCTCCCTCAAACTTGCTGCAGATTATCAGAGGTAGCGGTCACTCTCCCTTCTTCTGCCAGAGAGGACTCAAGACACTCCCCTGCAACCTTGCCCAGTTTCTGATCTGTCTTCCTCTTCCAGTGTGGTCAGCCCACAAGAAGGGGTAGGAGTGCCGTGGGAGTGGACTTGGAGTGTCTTCTTAAAGTAGCAAGTGGACCCTTCTCATGTGTCAGCTTTCTGCTTTGCACAGTTGCTTCTGCAAGAATATTCTATTACATGCCTATTAAGTTGAATTTTCAGTACGATAGCTCTAATTTTATTATTTTTAAAAATTTTTTAAATATTTATTTATTTTTGAGAGAGTGAGAGCAAGTGCGAGAGTAAGCGCGAGAGACAGAGAGCGTGAGCAGGGGAGGAGCAGAAAGAGAGAGAGAGAGAGAGAGTTACAGAATCTGAAACAGGCTCCAGGCACTGAGCTGTCAGCACAGAGCCTGACATGGGGCTCAAACTCACAGACTGTGAGATCATGACCTGGGCCGAAGTCAGATGCTTAACCTACTGAGCCACCCACACACCCAGATACCTCTAATTTCAAAAGGCAAATTGGCTTTGTGGATTTGACTGAGAATATTAGTGTATTATTATGGAAAACAACAACAAAGTAATTGACAAGTAAACTTTTAGTTTCTCCAAGTTGAGAATTGCTGTAGTTTACTTTTTCTCTGGTTAGCCCTAAAAGCACATATTTTAATCAATTTTTGTAAACCAGATCACTGAGTTTGTGGGCCCTAGAATAGTGATTCTCAAATTTTAGAATTTCCTAAAAATTTGTTAAAACATCCACTGCTGGGCTGCACCCCTAGAGTTTCTGATTTAACAAGTCTGTGGCAGGGCCTGAGAATATGCATGATGTCATGCTGCTGGTCAGGAAGCAGATTTTGAGAACCACTGGCCTGGAGGATGGGCCACAGATCTAGAATTACTGTTAAACTCTAATATAATTTGAACCTCTAATTTTCATGGAGTATAAATTTTATTTTTTATTTTATTTAAAAAATTTTTTTAACATTTATTTATTTTTGAGAGACAGAGACAGAACATGAGCAGGGGAGGGGCAGAGAGAGAGAGAGAGAGATAGAGGGAGACAGAAAATCCAAAGCTTGATTCATGTGGGCTTGAACTCATGAACTGTGAGATCATGACCTGAGCCTAAGTCTGCTTCTCAACTGACTGAGCCACCCAGGCACCCCAGGAGTATAAATTCAAAATTATTCTAGCAAAGACACAACTGAATGTGGATGCGTCCACTTACAATTTATATTTCATTACTAATTTTCAGGCTTGCTATCAGATATTAACTCCATGATTTATTTAAAAAAAATTTTTTTAATGTTTATTTATTTTTGAGACAGAGGGAGACAGAGCGTGAGTGGGGGAGGGGCAGACAGAGAGGGAGACACAGAATCCAAAACAGGCTCTGGCCTCTGAGCTGTCAGCATAGACGTGGGGCTTGAACTCACAGAGTGTGAGATCATGACCTGAGCCGGAAGTCAGGTGTTCAACTGACTGAGTCACCCAGTGCCCCTCCTCACAGCCATTCCTTTTGCTTTTGAGCCACACTCTTGTAGGTAATGTTTTTCAGCAGTTGTAAAATCTCAATTTCCACCAAGTTTGTTATCTTGTTAGTTTGAAGTTGATAAGTTTTTTTTTTTTTGAAGCACTATTGATAAATGGCTCCCAAGATGTACCTGCTGTGATGGGTAGAAAACATAATTGATTTTATAGTAGTGTTGAGTGCTCAGCTCCGGGACCTGCTTACACTTTGCAGATGTGTGAATTGAATCAGAATGAAAAGTTCTGTTGCTAATCACCACAAGCCTCCAGACTTGGTTTGGGAAGTGAATGGACCTGGGATTGCTTTGCATTCTGGAGGAAAAATGAAATCAAAGCCATAACATGGTTTTTTTTTTTTTTTTTTTTTATGTTGGCTCTCATGTTCTCTCACTTTAAAAAACACATACCTTTTGATCACTGTGCAGGTATCTTAGTTCAGTTGTCTTCCTGAAAGATTAATGCTTTTGGGTTGAGGAGGTTTGCACATAAGTGAAAGTAGCCTGGGTTAGGCCTAATTCATGCAAAGTAATGAGTATGTGTCTCTCTTTTTTTTAATGGTTATTTACTTTTGAGAGGGGGAGGAGGGGCAAAGAGAGAGGAAGACAGAGGATCTGAAGCAAGCTCTGGGCTGAGAGTAGAGAGCCAGGTGTGGGGCTCGAACCCATGAACCATGAGCCCATAACCTGAGCCCAAGTTGGACGCTTAACAGACTGAGCCATCCACCTGCCCCAATGAGTATGTCTCTTTGTTCCAGTGTTCATACTGGAAACTTCTGCATGCTGTAAAGTATTCACACAGCTGGGAAAGCAGAGTGGCATCTATGAATGAGCCCAACCTTGGGGACAACGGTCTTGGGTTCAAAGGCCAACTGTGTCATTTGTTAGCAATGCTACCTTGGGCAGGTATTCAGTTTCCTTGTCTGTCAAATAATATACAGCCTACAGGCTCTGAGGGATTAGAAACTCTTGATGTAAAACACCTGGTGCATAGTAAAACAGCCAATAGATGGAACTTATTATTATAGACAGAAATTCTTAAATTTGCTCATAAATTTCAAATTTTCTGACTTCTTCATTTGCAAACGCACAGCTGCTGTATTAATTGAGAAAAAAATTTCCTAAGTCCCTGAATGATAATCAGAGAAATACCTATGTGCTGCCTACTGAGTTTTTTCAAGATAATTTATGCTTGTTTTTCCTTACTCTCATCTATTGTGTACAGACGGATTTGTGATTGGTTTGTGGAATTTTAATAAGCACATTAGAACTTTCGCCAGTTTGAATTCTTTAAAGCAACTTTTAATGACATGACAGTTATAAAGGGAATTGCTATTAGGAGTCTGGTATATGTTGAAAATCCCTACCATGATGCGTAGCACATACCATTTACCCAATTAATAGTGATTATCATTTGTGACTGTAATATTTAGAGGTTCCATCATACATGCCTCCAGACTAAAGATGTTTTAAAAAAGTTAGAGTGCTATTTTTTTCTGACCAATTCTAATATGGGTCCAGAGTCAGGATGCAAGATAAGGATACCACTTCAGAGAGATCTCCCAAAGAGCTGTTTCCTCTTATTCCTTATGGCTCCCTGGCCTCCTGGCCCATGAAGGCGGTTTTCCCAGGGACTGTGAGAGTCACCACCAAAAAAGCTGCCTCACAGGTAACTCTCTAGTCTGCCGGGTAACCCCTCCCAGAGGCCAGTCTGCAAAGTCCACTGAAGAGCTGCATTTATCACTCAAGTTTCACTACACTTAAAAGAAGAAATTTGATGGGGCGCCTGGGTGGCTCAGTCGGTTGAGTGTCCGACTTCGGCTCAGGTCATTATCTCCCAAATAGTGGGTTCGAGCCCTGCATCAGGCTCTGTGCTGACCGCTTGCTCAAAGCCTGGTGCCTGCTTCAGATTCTGTGTCTCCTTCTCTCTCTGCCCCTCCCCTACTCACACTTTGTCTCACTCTGTTTCTCAAAAATAAATAAATGTAAAAAAAAATTAAAAGAAAGAAGAAATTTGAATATGGACATTTAACCCTGACAGAGCCATTTTATTATTATTATTATTATTATTATTATTAATATTATTATTTATAGCTGACAAATGGTACAAAGGACAGGAAGAAATTAACATGGATCCCAGTTAAGAATGTTGTTCAACAATAGGGTACATTATTTCACTGGTTTTTAGCCTACTCAAGCCTCCTGCTCTGGTGAGCCTCAGAATGATACGTTTCTGACTTCTCGAAAGAAACACTTAGCTCCATGCACCCGCCTATCCTTCCTCCCTCCATGAGCTCACAATGCATGGAGGTAACCAAGAGGGGTGACTTAGGGTGGAGAGCCCCAAGGCCCTTCACTATAATCCCCATTAGCCTTCCCCAAATCACCCCAAATAATTGGAAATGTCACTGAAAATCATGCTGAATGTGCACTTATCTGCAATGCGGGGACAATGTGTTTTTCTACTCAGTTTAAGTCAGGTTGGTGTCTCTGGGCTTTGTCCAAACAGAGCAGCATTTGGTACCTTACACTGCTCCTCCCTCTACAACTGCAGTGGAGGAATTTTGGATCTATAATTTAGAAAGTCTCCTGGACCAGTTTTTTGGAGGAAATCATCTCTAGGGCACTGCAAGTGGGATTTAATTAATAGAAATGCAATGTCACACACACATTTTCTGAAATAAGGCATGTCTGTAACTGATGTTTGGAAGATCTCCTGCTGGAAATGAAAAACAGGCCAATAGATTGTCTCTAGGTGGTCTTTTCCAAGCTTCAAAAAGTACATTTTGCATAGCATCCTGGAGGTGTTGTCAAGATCGAAGCCGGAATACAAGTTCATCTAATATAGCCCTGCATGAAAATGTCCATCATGTGTATTCCCCAAATGAGGTAAAACAACCAATCAGCAGGACTGGTTAGTATTGTCTCTAGGCTTGGTTTAGGCTACTATTTTCTGGGGGAGGTTGGGATTTGTCAGAGACAAGAACTTTAATGGATTTTTAGTTTTAAAAGGATAAAAGGAGAAAGAAAATCAAACTGAAACCTGCTTTTTATAGCAACTGGATTACTATTTCCTAGCTCTTCTATTTATGAGGAGCAAAGGACTGAAGTTTATGATCTACTCAGAGTGCCTTTTGCATTAGCCTGAGTGAGGAAAGAGCTCCTTTCATCAGACTTACTCTTCATGTTGATTTGCCAGGCACTTTTACACTGACCATGTTTCAGACTTTGTCTCTCTCTGCTATACAAAGCCCAAATTATCAAAGCTGTGATATTATCCTGTACATATCCTAATCAGCTCCAGAAAAATGATCAATCCTCTTGACTGTTTGTAATTGTCTATTTATACCAGAGGTTGGCAAATCTCTTGTGTAAAGAGCCAGGTAGTCAATATTTTAGACTTTGTAGGTCATCACCGCTCAATCCTGTGGTCATAGTGAAAGACAATATGTAAATGAGTAAGTCCGACTGTGTTCCAATTACATTTCATTTTCCCAAGTAGGTGGCAGGTCAGAATCGGTCTGTGGGCCTTAGTTGTAGATCACTGATTTAAACCATTACCGGCGAGTCTATAAAAAAGTAGGTTATCTTAAAAGCTTCAATACTCAAAATAATTATTAGGGGTAATAGTGCTTGAAATGCATAGCAAGCTCAACTTTTCCTTAAAAAAATTAAAAAGAGGGGAGCCTGGGTAGCTCCGTTGGTTAAGCGGCCTACTGCTGTTCATGATCTCGTAGTTCGTGGGTTCGAGCCCTGCATCAGGCTCTGTGCTGACAGCTCAGAGCCTGGAGCCTGCTTCTGATTCTGTTCTCCTCGTCTCTCGGCCCTCTGCCCAGTCACACATGTCTCTCTCTTGCTCAAAAATAAATAAGAAAAAAAAATTTTTTTAATTAAAGAGTAGGAGGCTTTTAAAACCACATTGTCTACAGCAGCCAGAGACTATGTGTCTTATTAATATTAGGGAAAGGCGAATACCATACATCAATACACATTGATGAGAAAGGCCAATCTCTCCTTAAACTTAGAACACTGACGGATCTTGGCACAGCGTTTCTAAAGTTTGCACGCAAGAGAATGCTTTAAGGAACAGATGGATCAAGCTCAATCAAGAGCATTTGTCTTCGAAATACATGGCTCAGGACATATGTTTTCCTGCCAGACATATAGTTGGATTGTTTAAACTATTATGGAGCATTTTTCCATTAATGAGAAAATAGCTTTACGTGTGGGTCAAAATGAATAGTTTTCTCTATCTGGAATCCACTTTGCTGTGGTCTAGGTTGTTCTCGTTTTCGCTCAGCCATTTAACAGAAAAATGCAATCGTGACCTGAATAGGTTGTGTGCCCACATGACCCACCGTCATTTTGGCAGAAATGTCGCAACCAGCTCCATCAGAGGCTCCTGACCGGCAGGGGGTTCCTTGTGAGTGTACGTGCTATGGCCTTTGAGACACCCACTCCTTCTGACTTTCACAGATTAGGTTACGGGTGCTTGAAAATGGATTTGTAATCAAGTCATTTTCTCTATTTTCTCCCTAAAAATTTGTGCTCATAAAATGCCACACAGGTTCTAAGCAGTGGAAGCAGTTCCCTAGCATTTGTTATAGTCTTGGCACCACGCATAGAAATAGTGTTTCCAAATTTAGCAACTAGAAACACAGGAGGCCCAGTGGGGTGTGAATTGCAGATAAGTGACAAATAAATTTTTTTTTTAGTATAGGTATTTATGGCCAATGAAATACTTGGGACATACTTATACTAAAAATATTATACTAAATGTTTGTTGGGACATAATTATACCAAAAACTTACTTAGCATTTATCTGAAGTTCAAATTTAATCAGGCATACTAACATACTGAGGCATGTTCAAGTAAATGGAGTTTTAGCCCATACCAGGGTTTATACTGGGTACTGCTACAATTTAAAATGCAAGTGCTTCTAACAGACAATTCTTTTTTTTCCTTCCGTTCTGAACATGAATGTTTATGCTGTGTATATAATTTTGTTCTTTTTGGAAGAAATCTAAATCATAGTAAAACATTATAAACTGAAACTTGACTACAGTCTGGATATTTATTGTCTTAAATTTAAAATACATGTATAAAAATCACAAATTTCAGAGGATACAAAGTAATACATTACAAAGGATCACTACCTCTGTCGTGTATAACACATAAGTTGCATTCTCTCTTTTTTTTAGGATGATGGAATTTTAAAATTTATTTCATTTAGTTTTAATTATTTTTATTATTTTTTAAAATTTGCATACAAGTTAGTACATATTGCAACAATGATTTCAGGAGGAGATTCCAGTGGTTCATCCCCTATGTATAACACACAGTGCTCATCCCAGCAAGTGTCTTCCTTAATTTAGCAGACAATTCTTAATACCTTGATGGTGAATCTACCTTAGTTGAATGTCTACCTCTAAAACACCTTTTGAATACAAGAATGGGAAGAAGGCTTTTACTGTGGGAATATTTTTCCATAATTCAGGATGGGCCAGAAAAGTTTAAAATGATTGAGTATACTCTCTGTCTTAATGATAGATTTTCTTTTTCATTCTAAGACTTATGGCATTTTTTTTTTTTTTGGAAATTAGATATAAGAAAAAAAAAGAACAAATCAACGAAAGAACAAAGGACACTTATACTCATCCATACTGTGACTATCCAGAGAAAACCACCATAAACCACTGTAAACAATTGGGGTTTATCAGCACAGCCTTTTGCATGTAATGTACATAATAAGTAGGGCAGTTAAGATATCTTGAATATTCAAAAGTACTTCAGCTCTGAAATTTCACCTTTACCTTTGATTTCCAAATAAGTAGGTTTGATTCTCCTTCCCCCATATTGTGGGAAGTCCAGGGCACCCAGAATCTTTGAAAAGATTCACCCAGAGCATGTAACCTCGGTTTCATGGAACCTATTGCTCCCTGTTTCTCCTTTCAAGGACTCTCATCCATCCCTCTAGCTGTCACACCTCCTCTTTTCACGTTGTTTATTACCATTAAAAACTGTCCCTTGACAGCCTTCCTCTGAATAACGTTAACACAAAGATGTTGGATGCATATAAAAAAAATTTTATAATTATTATTGACTTGTACAGAAGGTTAGAAAGTTACTGGAGGTGAATTATACAACATAGCACAGGATGGCAGGTAACTTAATACTGACTACTAGACATCCTGTTCTTAGAAGTTTCTCTGCCATCACCAGCTGTGGGGCTTTTTAACTTGGGCTCTGGCCACCTGCCTTATTATAATTCCTAACCCATTGCCCCCTTCCCATAGCCTCCTTCTGCTTTGTCATTATCGTTCTAGAGCCCTGACATACCCTTCCCCAGACTGTCTGCTTCCTTTCCCTTTAGATTGGAAGCCTGAAAATTCTCGTTACTTTATTATGCAGAACACCTAGTAGATTCTTTGTTTATCTTCTCCCTGCCCTGGTCTTTCTCAGTGCTCAGACTTTTTCAAAAAAAGATTCTATTTTCTTATATTTACATTTTAAATTTATACTTTCGTACCTTTATATTCTGACTTTTACAACCAAGTCAGATTAGTCCCTTTTATTAACCTTTAAATATCTACCTATCTCTAGAGATAGATATATAAATTTTTGAGAAAAATTTAATTTTGTATAAATTATTTATACATAATTTATTATATTTATGTAGGTATAAATTACATATAACTTAATTATATATAAATATATATACACACACACACATCTGTGTGTGTGTGTGTGTGTGTGTGTATGTGTATGCCAGCTACCCAAAGAACCAGAGAAAACTTTGAAAGTATGCTTTTTCTTTAACTTGAGCCAAACTAATTATTCTTGAAGACCCTCTTCATGCCAGTCATACTTATGGGTGAAAGAACATTTATTCTCTTCCTTTTATGCCCTGCTTTCCCTGATCTTGCTCACCCCAGTCTCACAGAATCTGTTGCAAATGAGCTATATTTCAACTGTCAGATTCATGGTATTATGATTCTGTCTAAAGTGCCCTTCAAGACTCAAGTGAGTCTTATTTTACTTTATTTTGGGGATCAGTCTCCCCACTTCCCTGATCCCCTCTGGCACTGGCACATCACTATGTGGTGGCCTTATTTATTTACTAGTCTTTCTGGGGTCTTCCTGCAAGCAAGGGTTACGTTTAACTCAACTCTCTCCGTTTGCTCACCACAGTGTCTAGAAAACAGTAGGTCCTCATTAAATAACTTGACTGCATTGGCGAACCACTATATGGAGGAGTCAACAGACAGATAAAATCTCTGTCTTGCAACCTCTCTCCTTGACTACCTACTGATGTGATCAAGCATTGCTTAATATCACAGGAAAGATTTTGTCCTGAAAGCAAGTTGCTGTTTAATTTTCAGGAGGAGGATTCTGGGGGAGGTGCTGTCTTCATAATCTGAAAACACTCCTAGATTTTCATTGGTAGCAGTGAGAAGGAGAACCTTCCATGCTTGTGAAAATTACATGGAGTATTTGATATTAGCACCTGTGTTTAGAGTTTCAATTGTAAACAAAAGAGTAGAAAGCAGTGGAAGCTCTAAATCAGTGTTGTGGTCAAAATGTTTTTATAAGAAAATTTAAGACACTCTGACTTCTCCATGATAGATTTTTTTTTTTTTTGATACCCATAATGAGTCACAATGGTTCCAATGTTATTTATCTTGAAGCAGAGCTGTTTGGTCCTTCACCTGTGTCTTCGAGCTTATTATTAATATGTTAATGTAGTTTGGACATATGACAAAGAGAAATAATGAACTTTCCGTATTAATGGAAACTTCTTATCTACCCCATTCTACCTTATTCTTCTCACTCTTGGCCAGAGATTACTGTCCTGGATTTAGTGTTTATAATTCTCATAAGAATTTTGTGATAACACTGCATATAATCTATACAATTATATACAATTGGTTTTGCATTAAAAATATTACACAAATTTTATCATGGGAGTTAATTTTTATAATTTGTTTATTTTCACAATATTATATATCTAAGAGATAGTTATGTTGATATGTATAATTTTGGTAACATTGCTTTGTACTATTTCAATGGAGAGATGTGTCTTATCTATTTATTCTTAGGATGATGGGCATTTATTTTATTTTATTTTATTATTTTATTTTACCCTATTAAATTATTTTTTAAAGCTTATTTATTTATTTTGAGAGAGAGAGAGAGACAGAGAGAGAGGAGAAAACAAGCACAAGCAGGGGAGGAACAGAAAGGGAGAGAGAGAGAGAGAGAGAGAATCCCAAGCAAGCTCTGCAGTGTCAGCACAGAGCGTGATGCAGGGCTTGAAATCATGAATGGTGAGATCATGACCTGAGCTGAAATCAAGAGTCGGACTCTTAAATGACTGAGACACCTAGGCACCCCAAGTTGATAGACATTTAGATTATTTTCTTCTTGTTTTCCTGTAACGTAAAGCATCAGTAAAATATTTACGTACATGATTTCTTGGGCCAGGTGCAAGAGTTTCTCTGGGTATGTACCTAGGGATGGGGTTGCCAGGTTAAAGAGTATATTCATATTCTCCTTTTCTGGGATATTGCCAAATTACTTTCCAAAGTGGACTTACCAATTTGCTCTCCTATTAGCTATATATGACATTACCTGTTGTTCCACATCCTTGCCAGCATTTGGTATTGCCACTTTAGTGGATAGGAAATGATACTTCATTATGATTTTAATTTGCTTTTTCCTGATTACTAGTAAGAATGAATGCCTTTTTATGTTTTGTTTTTTTTGGCAGTCAGATTTCTTGTTCTGTGAATTTCCTACTCCTATAATTTGCTAATTATTCCATTTTTAAAAGATGATTTTTAGAGCCCTTAAAATATATTTTTGACTTACAAAACCTTTTTTTGATTTTGTGTTTTGCAAATATCCTTTTCCCATCTATGGGTGAGCATAGTACTTTTGCCATCTACTGATTTTCATAGCAGTTAACTCATTGTGTAATATTTGGTGTTTGCCTGTCTCTCTCATAATGCTATGAAGGCAAGTGAGAGCAGGGACAGACTTTTTCATTTTTATTTCCTTAGTCCCTAGCATAGATAACACCCAGTAAAATTGCTTGAATTTACATGAGAGTGCTACTTAACTCAATTTAGATGCTATTTTAGATTTGAGTTTTTTACTTAAGGCTTTCAATCTGAGGGCATTTATGTCAACATTGGCATGTGATACATACAGATGCTTGTTCATATACATATACACATATACATAACACACACGTACACACATACGTACATTAATACCACTTGAAAGAGCGGCACTTTTGCAACCAAGTCAGATTAGTCTCTTTAATTAACCTTAAAAATAGGGCGTCCCTCAATTTCCAGGCAAATAATCTCTTAGAACACTGCTCAGGTCAAGATAGGGAAATATATTCACATGGGATTGAAATAACAGACGCATTGCTATTTCTAGTCCAGCATTGTTGCAGAAGTAGAGACTAAGGAGGGCGTATTTGCACAATGCCTTGTCATCTTTGCAGCTCATCAATATCAGCAGCTGACACAGGCAAGTGTTTGTCAATGAGTTCTATTGGCTGACGCCGACCTCGCCGTTACAACCACTGCTTTCTTGACATCTGCTAGTTTGACACGTGGCCCCAGACTCTGTGTGCAGCTGGTATCTTGGACTTGAATGTACTGTGAGTTCTCTGGCATTGTTAGTGCAATTCCTTGCTTTTGTCACCATGTCACACCTTTGACATCAACGAGAGCTGTGTACTGTATCTGTGTTTCTTGTTTTGTATTGCAGTAGCTATGTTTTAGTTGAGGTGACTGTTTTTAATGGAAGCAGACAACAGATGTTAAATTAGCTATGGGCTGATGCATGCTCAAATTTGGATTTGTCCCAGGAAAAGTTGGTTTTACTGTAACTTAAATAATAATAAAAAAATATGTAAATTGTAGGCTGGAGTGAGCATTATGAATTCGAAGAATTGCTTTGCATTTAGGTCGTAACTATTTCTTAAGATTAAATTTGGGATTATAAACTTTAAAAATTTTTAAGAGTTATAAGTAGGAAGAACTTGGGAATGTAAAAATGTATCATGATTTGAATGCTTTGCTATTGAAATACATTTGAAAATGCTTTTCTAACTTCTTAACATGTTCTTAGTTATATGTTGGGATTACGAAATACCGAAGTCATAGTTCTCAGTTTTCTCCCTTTGTCCTTCCTTGAACTTTCTCTCTCTCTCTTCTGGCCCCCCTTCCTATCCCTCTTTCCTAACTTGGCATCCAAACATCCCTACATTCTTCAGGTGAAACTTAGTGCTCCAATTATAAAGTTTCATTCCTTGTTCTGCACCCCCCAACCCCCCAATAATGTCCTTTGAAACTAAGGGTTATCCACAGTACTAACTGGAAATAGCATTGCTGTTTATGGTGCTCTACATAATTATGTTTACTGTTGGGTGTGGCAAGCCTTGATGACGGACTAATAAATGGGTACTGAATGTTCCTGCAGCTTTTATTTGTGAGCCATTGCTCATGCAGTCAGGGTCACATTACCTAGATGTAAGTGAAGTAAGACAGGGAGAAGAGGATTTATCTAATCTACCATGAATGCATTCCTGAGTGATTTGATTGTTTCTCTATGCCTTCCAGCAGGTGGATGTTTGTGCCTGTACGGTAGCTAAGAACCTTTTTTTTTTATTTGGTTAAGAAGGGGAGAAAAGTACTCTTTGTCTTGCAAATTCAGGCATTTTTTTTTTCTTCTTCTAGAATTTCTCAAATCAGGAAGATTAGCCCACTTTTGATTGCTTTTTCAGTGTATTCCCCCCAGGGTAGCACAGCCATAACCACTCCCAATATATCCTGGCCATTGAAAAAGCCTTTTTTTTATCTCAGAGTCATGGGGCAGTTGAATAGGGAATTTTTAGTCCACAAGTTCAGCCATTGCGAATTTCTGTAAAATTTTGTCTCCGTCTTACTTCTTTTCTGTATAAAAGTTATATGTTAAGACTTGAAGCTTATTTAAGATGATGCCAGAAGTTACTCCAGAACTGTGTTCAGATTCTGTAGCCAACACCCACTTCCTGAAGATGCAATAGCATGGATAGATCTGATTTCAAATCCGCTGTACTTCTCCTGAAGATAACGATTGACAAGGCATTTCATCCATGGGAGAGTTTTCATTGCTAGTAAATCCCAAGCTCCAAATGCAAGTTCCTTAAATGGATGGTAGAAGGACATGGGCAGGCTAACTGAGAGTCAGGTTCATCTCTACCTCCCTCCTCTCTCTAGATTCCAGCCTCACAGTTTCTACTGGCTCCTGTCCCAAGTGGCATCTCTGAGAAGCATTGTAGGATAATGGTTAAGATTACAGTGCCAAAAAGACCTGGATTTGAGTTCTAGATCAGTCATTTACTTGGTGTATGACCTTGTGAGAGGTTATTTAACCATTTCTCAAAATTATAAAGACTTTATTTTTTTTAGAGCAATTTAAGGCACACAGAAAAATTGAGGGAAGCTACAGACATTTCCCACATACCCACTGCCCTCACATATCCATAGCTTCTCCCATTTTCTACATTCCTCACCAGAGTGGTACATTTGTTATACTTGATTAATCTATATGGAGAGGTTATAATCACTCAAATCAGTAGATTACCTAAGGGTTCACTCTTGGTGCTGTACATTCTAGGGGTTTGGACAAATACGTAATGAATGTATCAATCACTACTGTGTCATACACAGTACTTTTACTGCCTTTAACAGCCTCTTTGTTCTATCTATTCATCCCCTCCTTCTCCATCAACCCCTGGAAACTACAGATCTTTTTACTGTGTCCATAGTTTTGCATTTTCTAGAATGTCATATAGGTGGAATTATACAGTATATAGCCTTTTCAGATTGGATTCTTTCACTTTGTAATATACATTTAAGTTTCCTCCATGTTTCTTCATGGCTTGATAGTTCATTCCTTTTTGGCACTGAATAATAATATTCCATTTTTGTTGCTTCCAAGTGTCAGCAATTGTGAAGAAAGCTGCTATAAACATCTGTGTGCAGGTTTCTGTGTAGACTTTTTTTTATTGACATACAGTCGACACAAAATGTTACATTGGTTTCAGGTGTACAACATAATGATTCAACAAACTTATATGCTATGTTATGCTCATCACAAGTGTAACTATCGTCTGTTACCATACAACACTATTATAATGCCATTGACTATATTCCATATGCTGTACCTTTTATCCCTGTGACTTATACATCCCATAACTGGAAGCCTATATCTCCCACTCACCTTTGATCGTTTTAGCCATCATCCTAACCGCCCTTCCCTCTGGCAACCATCAGTTTATTCTCATACTTATCAGTCTATTTCTGCTTTTTGTTTGTTTATTCATTTGTTTTGTTATTTAGATAACACATGCAAGTGAAATCATATAGTATTTGTCTTTTTCCCACTTATTTCACAAATGCAAATCAAAACCACAAGATTTTACCTTGTACCTATCAGAACGGCTAGAATCAAAAAGACAAGAAATGGCAAGTGTTGGTGAGGATGTGGAGAGAAAGGAACACTTGTGCACTATTAGTGGAATGTAAATTGGCACAGCTACTGTGGAAAGCAGTACTGCATTTGGAGGTTCCTCCAAATATTATCCAGTGATTCCACTAATGGGTATTTACCCAAAGAAAATGAAAACACTAATTCAAAAAATATATGCACCCCTATGTTTACTGCAACATTATTTTCAATAGCCAAAATATGGAAACAACCTTGGTTTCCATTGTTAGATGAATGGATAAGAAAGAGGTGGTGTATATATATACAATGGAATATTACTCATAAACGAATGAGATTTTGTCATCAAATGTAAGTTTTTAACTCCTTTGCATAAATACCTCAGCCTGCAATTGCTGGATCATAGCAGAGTATGTTCAGTTTTGTAAGAAACCACCAGAGTATCTTCTTTTTTTTTTTTTTAATTTATTTTTGGGACAGAGAGAGACAGAGCATGAACGGGGAGGGGCAGAGAGAGAGGGAGACACAGAATCGGAAACAGGCTCCAGGCTCTGAGCCATCAGCCCAGAGCCTGACGCGGGGCTCGAACTCACGGACCGCGAGATCGTGACCTGGCCGAAGTCGGACGCTTAACCGACTGCGCCACCCAGGCGCCCCCAGAGTATCTTCTTTTTTTTTTTTTTTTTTTTTTTTTTTTTTAAATGTTTTTTTTCAACGGTTATTTATTTTTGGGACAGAGAGAGACAGAGCATGAACGGGGGAGGGGCAGAGAGAGAGGGAGACACAGAATCGGAAACAGGCTCCAGGCTCTGAGCCATCAGCCCAGAGCCTGACGCGGGGCTTGAACTCACGGACCGCGAGATCGTGACCTGGCTGAAGTCGGACGCTTAACCGACTGCGCCACCCAGGCGCCCCACCCAGAGTATCTTCTTAAGTGGCCATGCCATTTTTCATTCATACCAGTGATAAATGAGCATATCTGTTGCTCTTCATCTTTGCCAGCATTTGGTGTTGCCAGGATGTATGTGTGTGTGTGTGTGTGTGTGTGTGTGTGTGTGTGTGTATGTGTGTATATATTCATATATATTCATATATATGTGTATATATTCATATATATATATATGTGTGTGTGTGTGTGCATATATTTTTTTGTTTTGTTTTGCTTGTTGTTGTTGTTTGTTTGTTTTGTATTTTGGCCATTGTAATAGGTATGTAGTAGTCTCTCATTGTCTTAATTTGAATTTTCCTGATGACATATGATGTGGAGTATCTTCTCATGTGCTTATTTGCCATCTGTATCTCTTTTGCTGAGATGTCTGTTAAGGTGCTCGGCCTGTTTTTTTACAATTTTTTTTATGTTTATTTATTTTTGAAGGAGAGAAAGGGAGAGCATGAATGGGGAAGGAACAGAGGGAGAGGGAGACACAGAAATCAAAGTAGGCTCCAGGCTCTGAGCTGTCAGCACAGAGACAGACGCAGGGCTCCAACCCACGAACTGGGAGATCTGATGTGAGCCAAAGTCAGACGCTCAACCGACTGAGTCCCAGGCACCCCATGTGTTTGGCCCATTTTAAAATTTGGGTGTTTGTTTGTTTTTTAATTTTTGAGTTTTCAGTGTTCTTTGTTTATTTGGAATAACTGTGCTTTATCAGATGTGTCTTTTGCAAATATTTTCTTTCAGTCTGTGGCTTATCTTCTCATCTTCTTGACCTTGTCTTTTGCAGAACAGAGGTTTTTAATTTTAATTGTCAGACATAGCAGTTACTTCTTTCATGGGTAATGTATTTGCTATTGTATCTAAAAATTGCTTACCATATTTGAGGTCATCTGGATTTTCTCCTATGTCATTCATTGTTTAGGAGTTTTATAGATTTGAGTTCTACATTTAGCTTTATGATTCATTTTGAGTTCATTTTTGTGAAGAGTGCAAGGTCTGGGTCTAGATTTTCTGTTTGTTTGTTTGCATGTGCATGTCCAGTTGTTCCAGCACCATTTGTTGAAAAGACCGTCTTTATTGCCTTTGCTCCTTTGTTAGAGAACAGTTGGCTGTATTTATGTGGGTCTATTTCTGGGATCTTTATTCTGCTATACTGATCTATTTCTCTAATCTTTCATCAATACCATACCAATTGATTACTAAAGCTTTGTGGTAAGTCTTGAAGTCAGGTAGTCCTCCAACTTGCTTCTTCTTCAATATTGTGTTGGCTATTCTGGGTCTTTGCCTCCCCATGTGAACTTTGGAGTGAGTTTGTTGATGTCTACAAAATAACTGCCTTGGATTTTGATTGGGATCACACTGAATCTCTAAATCAAGTTTGCAAGAACTGACCTCTTTTTTTTTTTAAATTTTTTTTTAACGTTTATTTATTTTTGAGACAGAGAGAGACAGAGCATGAACGGGGGAGGGGCAGAGAGAGAGGGAGACACAGAATCAGAAGCAGGCTCCAGGCTCTGAGCCATCAGCCCAGAGCCTGACGCGGGGATGGAACTCACAGAGCATGAGATCGTGACCCGAGCTGAAGTCAGACGCTTAACTGACTGAGCCACCCAGGCACCCCGGAGAACTGACCTCTTTACAATATCGAGTCTTCCTTCTATGAACATAGAATATCTCTCCATTTATTTAGTTCTTTGATTTTGTTCATCAGAATTTGTAGATTTTCTCATATAGATCTTATGCATATTTCACTGGATTTATATATATATATACATATATATGTATATATATATATATATTTCATTTTGAGGGGTGCTAATGTACATGGTATTGTGTTTTTAATTTCAAATTCTTCTGTTCATTGCTGTTATATAAGAAAACAATTGACTTTTGTATATTAATCTTTTATCCTGCCACCTTGCTATAATTGCTTATTAGTGCCAGGATTTTTTTTTTTTTGATTGATTTTTTTTTCTGACTTTCTATATAGACAATCATGACACCTGTGAACAAAGACAGTTTTATTTTTTCCTTCTCAATCTGTATACCTTCTAGTTCCTTTTCCTCTCAAATTGCATTAACTAGAACTTCCAGTACAATGTTGAAAAGGTGTAGTGAGAAAGGACATCCTTACCTTGTACCTTGTACTTAGTTGGAAAACTGAGTTTCTCACCATTAAGTATGATATGAGCTGTAGAGTATTTTGTAGATATTATTTATCAAGTTGAGGAAATTCCCCTCTATTCCTATTACTGAGAGGTTTTTTTTTTTTTATCATGAATGGGTGTTGGATTTTGTCAAATGCTTTTTCTGCATCTATTATTGATCTTGTGATTTTTCTTTTTCAGCCTATTGGTATGATGGGTTACATTAATTGATTTTTGGATGTTGAACTAGCCTTGCATAAGTGGGATGAATCCCATTTGGTCATTGTGTATCATTTTTATACAATTTTAGATTCAATTTGCTAAATTTTGTTAAGGATTCTTGTATCTATATTCATGAGAGATCTTGGTCTGTAGTTTCCTTCCCTTCCCTTTCCTTCCTTCCTTCCTTCCTTCCTTCCTTCCTTCCTTCCTCCTTTCCCTTCCCTTCCCTTCCCTTCCCTTCCCTTCCCTTCCCTTCCCTTTCCTTCCCTTTCCTTCCCTTTCCTTTCCTTTCTCTTCATTTCTTTTTTTATAATCTCTTTACCTAGTCTTGGTATTAATATAATGCTGGCCTCACAGACTGAGGTAGGAAGTATTCCCCCTACTTATATCTTCTGAAAGAGATTATAGAGAATTGGTATAATTTATTCTTTAAGTGTTTGATAGAATTCATTAGTGAACATACCTGGGCTGTCTGTTTTAGGTTATTAATGATTCAATTCCTTTAATAGATATAGGCCTATTCAGTTCGTCTGTTTCTTTTAATGTAAATTTTGGCAAATTTTCTATCCAGGAATTAGTCCATTTAATCTACATTATCAAATTTGTGGGCGTAGAGGTATTCATAATATTCCTTTATTATTCTTTTAATGTCCATAGGATCTTTAGAGATGTCACCATAAACCACCTCCTAGATCAAGCAATAGAACCTCACCAACACCCCAGAAAACCCTTATTCTCCTTGCCTTTGAAGAGGTCATTGTGTATGGAGCTGCTTACCAGTGGTTGGCCTTACACAAGAATACATTTTCTTATTCAGGTTTAAAACTTTGGAACAACCTCTGACTCCTCTTTCTCTTTCGTACTCCAAGTCCAGTTTATAAGCCTCATCATGGCTCTATTCTCAGAATATATCCAGTCTCTGCCCAATTCTCACTTCCTCTATAACTACTCTCCTGGTCCCAAACTCATGCTTTCTTGCCTGGATTAGTGCAAAATCATTGCCTACTCTCCTTCCTTCCACCTTTGTCCCCTTTTGGAGTATTTTCTTCTTTTGTTTTTTTAAATGTAAACTTTTATTCTCTTGCAAAGCTTCAGATTTCTCCATTCTTGTCCTTTCCCAGAATATTGAATCATAACAAATCAGTTAAAGTAAGTCAATGCAGTTAATATCTGTTGCCAAATAATCTGTTGTACGTTCAAGATAAGAAAGTAGTGATAATTCAGGTGCATTTTTGTTTCAGGCTAACGAAGAATTCATTACAGCACAGTAAGAAGTGATATTTGTGATTTGTTAGAACTAATATATTTTGTACAAAATTTTTAACGTATATATTCTTTTCATATTTTTATATTTTTATTAAAAAAGTCAAAGCTTCAGAGAAGTTCCAAGAAAAGTAAAATGGAGACAAAAGGCCTTTCATCTAGATTCACCAGTTCTTTAAACATTTTGCCACAGTTGCTTTATATCTCTGTCTGTCTATCTATCTACCTACCTACCTATCTACCTACCATCATCTTCCCTTGTTCATTTTTTTTAACCAGTTGAGAGTAAGCAGTGGACATCTTGATATTTGATCCTTGACTACTTCATCATGGATCTTTTAAGAATATTTTCTTGTGGCACCTGGGTGGCTCAGATGGTTAAGCGTCTGACTCTTGGTCTTGGCTCAGGTCATGATCTCATGGTTTGTGAGTTTGAACCCTGCATCAGTCTCTGCACTGATAGTGCAGAGCCTGCTTGGGATTCTTTCTCCTCCCCTCTCTCTGCCCCTCCCCTGCTCTCTTTCTGTCTCAAAATAAAGAAATAAACATTAAAAAATAATATTTTCTTGTATAACCCCAGCATATTTGTCAAATTTAGGAAATTTAGCATAGATACAATACTGTTTTTCAGCATATTTTCTATATTAACTTCCTCCACAGCTGGTACCCTGCTCCCAAAATCATCCTTTCTTGCCTGGATTAGTGCAAAAGTAGTGTATTGTGCTTTCTAGCATTGTTTTTCTTTTCTTTTCTTTTCTTTTCTTTTCTTTTCTTTTCTTTTCTTTTTAAAAAGTTTTTTTTTAAGTTATTTATTTTTGAGAGACAAAGACAGAGTGTGAGTGGGGGAGGGGCAGAGAGAGAGGGAGACACAGAATCCGAAGCAGACTCCAGGCTCTGAGCTGTCAGCACAGAGCCTGATGCAGGGCTCGAACCCATGAACCGTGAGATCATGACCTGAGCCAAAGTCGGGTGTTTAACCGACTGAACCACTCAGGTGTCCCTAGAATTGTTTCTTTTCAATCCAGAATGCAACCCAGGGTCCTGTGTTATGTTTAGATGTCTTTTTTTGTTGCCTTTATACAGGACATTTTATCAGCTTTTCTGACATTGATATTTTGAAGAGTACAGAATTCTTTTTGCAGTCCTTTGATTTGAGTGTGGTTTTTTTGGATTGTTTCCTCATGATTAGATTGAGGCTATTATTTTTGTCCAGAATGAAATATAAGTGATATATTCTTCTTACCATATCACATTGGAAGACACATGGTTTTAGTTTGTTCACTTAATGTTAACATTGATCACTTGGTTAAGGTGATGTCTATCATATTTGTCTATTGTAAAGGTATTATTATTTTTTTTGTAATTAGTAAGTGATCTGTGAGGAGATACTTTGAGACATCTGTTCTTAAATAAACTTTCACTTGGTGGCTTTGGCATTCATTGAAGAGTCTTTCCTGAATCATTTCTTATAGTGAGAGCTCTAAAGTTGTGATTTTTGTAACTGTAACATTGCTTCTATTTTTAGTTAGTGATCTGCTGCTAGGGAGTACAGAACTACTCCCTACCCCATCTAGTTATGTATGCGTGTGTAATTTTTAGTATCATTTTGCACCTCTCTTGACTCAACTTTGGAATCAGTCATTTTTCCAGATTTGGTTAGTTCTAGGGGGATATGGCATAGAGGAATCAAGATTTGGGTGCCTTGTGTGTTTACTGCTTCTTGGGTGTCATTGCTTCTAGATCCTTTCAACAGACAAAGCTAGGAAAAACAAATGTCTTTAACGCTATCCCTAATAGCCAACAGATCAGGGTTCTTTCTTATTGTTTCTCTTCATATTTGTATCGGTTTTCTCTCACAGTGAAGGGTTTACAACTGCATGCATCACTATGGATTAATTTTACGAATAAAACATTTTAAAAGTTTGTACTGCATCCATTTATAGAGTAAAAAAAAACACATGTGACACAAATCTATGCTCTTAGAAGTCAGAATAGCAATTAGCCTTAGCAAAGAGATGGTGACTGAAAGGAGGATGAAGGGTTTGGGGTCCTGGTGAGGTTCTGTTTCTTGAGCTGGGAGATGATTGTAAGGGTATGTTCAATTTTATAAATTCTTTGAGTTGTACACTTACATTTCCTGCATTTTTTGATATCTAAATTCAACCTCAAAAATTACTTGGATTGCTTTCTTTTGTTTTCCTTCGTGTGATTATGTTGTCAGTTCTATTTCTGATTAGGTTAAATTTGTCGTTGTTTATATTCACTTTTTGAGTCCTTTCCCATTATTGTTAACTTAATTTTATTTTTCCAGATACGTACAACATTAGCATGATTTCAAAAGTCAAAGCTCTATAAAAATGTGTACTTGGAGAAGTACCCTTCCTCCAGTATCCCGCCTGCTTTTCCTTCCCCTCCCCAGTAATCAATTTGTGCATTTGTGTTTTATCATTTTCTGTTTTCTGTTCCTAATATAGCAGCCAGAATGATTCTTGCAAAGAATAGCGAGATCATGTTACAGCGTTGTTCCCAACATCCCAATAGTTTCCCATGCCACTCGGAGTGAAGATTAAAGCCTTTACAGTGGCTAAAATGACCCAAGCAGTCTGGCCCCTATCTTCAAGTGCCACAGTCCTCATCTCTCTACAGCTCTTCCCCAGGATCACTCATCCTAAGCCACCAAGCTCTGCTCTTCACCCAGATATTCTCTCAACCTTGGGTCCTGCCTTTTGCTACCCTTTCTTCATTGAGTATTTCCCCCTAGATAAATGCATGACTTTTCTCACTTCCTTCAAGTCTCTTCTTAAAAGTCACCTGGGTGGCTTTCCTGTCCAGTTTATTTAAATCTATTGTACTCCCACTTCTCCATTCTGGCACCCCATATGCATCTTCACGCTTATTTTTTTCTCAGCATGGTCGCAGTCTAATACATAACTTATTTGTATTATTTATTGTTTCAAGAAAAGGAAGGGTTACTTGAAGAAAAAAAGAAATAGAAAGGAAGGAAATCAGGAAGGAAAGATAGGGCAAAGGGGGAATAAATGCAGTAAAAGGAGCCAAGGCATTTCAAATAAGTTGGGACACCTTGAAAGCTCTTGGTGGCTTCCCCTGAGTGCACCTGCTTCTTCAACACGGGGCAACTGCTCTCTGAAGTGTGTGACAGTGAGAAGGAAAAGAATCCAAGCTCTCAACCCACATGGGTACATTTGTTGGAAGAACATTACCTCACCTTCAATAAAAGAAAGCAGATTTGGCCTGGGTGATGCTGTTATTTACTGAACTGATTAAGAAAACTTTAAAAAGCACACGATATATTCAGATGCTTATGATGGAAATTCCTTTTTTGGACTCTTCTGCAGTGTGAGATCCTTGCCCTTTGCCAGAAGGCCCATCTGCCAAATGGCAGCCAGACTTTCTATAGAGCCTAAACTCTCCTTGGGGAACGTGTCTAAAGAGAAAACACCTGGGTGGGCTGAACTTACTCTTTATTGAACTCAACTTCTTGAGCTGAGCATCTCTCTTTGGGAATTGTCAGAAAGGGCCAGGGTATTATTTTCACTTTAGCTCTTGTTCCAAAGAGGAAATGTTCATATGCTCATGCTCATGTGTTTCCCAAACTCCACTCATTTAGTTTATAGCAGGTGGTTTTAGAATTGAAGTAAAATAGCTTATTTTTTCTGAAGAAAATCCAAGGAAAAGAGAGAAACTTCTGTGCAGTCTCTGAGGCATCAATTTCCCTGAATATGTCAAAGGTCAGACGCTGAAGGTTCAGGGAAGAAAGAGATGAGCATATGGCCTGCGTAGGAGATCTGAGAGACAGGGCAAGGCACATCCATATAGGACTGGCAAAGTGTTGACTTATTTTACCCTTCTTTGCTTCCCCTGGGGTTTTGGGGCAGATGACACAATCTTGAAGCCAGAATTGGATGAGGCCAAAGAGCGTGACCAGCCATAAAGACCGTGTCATGATTTAACCTTATACATGAAGATAAATGCCACTCATCCATCCTCCCTGCCTCTCTAGCCTCTTTTTCTAAATCACAGGGCATCAGAGAATGCATCCTGAAGCACATCTGGCTCTCTGATGTTAGGCAAACCTGCTTCACAACTTGGGTATTGTGTACCCATCCCTGTTAAGCTCAAAAAATGTTGTGGCATTAAAATCCACTGCCATGCTTGAATAGCTAATTGTACCTATTGCAGTGGTTTCTAACTGGGTAAGCACATCTCAGTGGTGTTGCCCGGTTAACCATTAGGGCATCAGAAGAAATTATTAATCTGTAATAATTTTAATTTTCACCACTTCAGTATCCACTTAGGTACATGTTTTACGTGATACATCTGTGCAGGGGTACAGGCACAAGATGATCAACAAACCAACAAAATATGCATGTATGTGCCCAAATTAATTTTTTAATGCATGCATACTGTGGAAATCTTGGAGACCACTGTGTCAGTAATGATAGACTACCTCAATTTAAGTAACCTTTATGTACTGACACCTTGAGACTGAGACTTCCCCTTCAGTAAGTGTTTAACAAACACTTAAGTGCTTTTTGTATCCTTAACATGGTCAAGGATGCTGACTCACTGGGAGGGATTTTCTTCATTTATTTATATATTTATTTTAATTTTTTTTGATGTTTATTCATTTTTTGACAGTCAGAGCGTGAGCGGGGAGGGACACAGAGAGAGGGAGACACAGAATCTGAAGCAGGTTCCAGGCTCTGAACTGTCAGCGCAGAGCCTGGCGCAGGGCTTGAACTCAAAAATCATGAGATCATGACCAGAGCCGAAGTTGGACGCTTAACCAACTGCACCACCCAGGTGCCCCTCCCTCTTCATTTATTTTTTTAAATGGGCATGCTCATTATTATGGGTGGCAACTCAATACATTTCCTCAAAATATTTTCATTAAGAGTTCCCCCTTGTCCCCAAAATAAACATTTATTTTTGAGGCCCATTGCAAAGAATCGGAATTGTTTCTAGTGGAACCCAGAAAGAAAAAAAAAAGAAAGGAAATAAAATATTTAGACAAAACTATGGTGATTTCAAAGAAAAAAGTATATTCAGAAGTGTAATGTGGCCACCTTTCTTTTCAAAGACAGCTGAGTGTCTCTAATGGTTTTAGTTGGATTAATAATAAATTGACTCAGGATTTAAGAGGCATCTACGAATTTGCAGAGATTGTCTACACCATTACCAACACGGAGTTATATAACTTTAATTATTAAACAGAGAAGTCCTTTCACAATAATAACATTTCAACACAGCAAAAATGCCTACTTTCAGGACATAAATACTATGGGGAACTACCTTAGCTGAGCTTGAATTTTATATTGCCAGATTAGTTTTGTATTCCAAGGCCACATAATTTTACTCCAGGGGTTCAAAGCCTTACTTTGTCTCTTAATGGTGTGCAGGATGTGACTGAATACACATTTCAGTTCTGAGCAGTTACAGGTTAGCTCAAGTCCCTGGATTCCAGGACTAACTACCTCTGATGGACAGTGTCTATAACACAGGTCTAATTTGGAGACTGTCCCTTCTATAGAATGTTCATCCCTGACCATTTGAATCTTTCAGGAACCAGACTCAGAATCCTCTTAAAACAACATCTCAACAAAACAAAACAAAACAAAACAAAACAAAACAAAACATTATGTCCCATAACACCAAATATACTTGAGGAATTTGCTAAAAGCCTAAATGAAACCCACATATTTGAGTTTATTTTTTAAATTCCAATTTCTATTGAACAAACTTATTAAAAAAATTTAGTTTGCACTGCTGTCAAACTTAAACAGTTTTAAAAACTATAAGACTGCAGTAAAATGAGAACTTTCTTATGGGAAAAACAAAGCAAAACAAAGCAAAACGATGGAACTGCAACAGAACAAGCCATCAGTATTTTCTCCCAATGTAATTGGACTTGACCCAGTACATTTGTCTCAAGTCTCTGAATTAAACAGCACTAAGGTCCTCATGGTGCCCATACTGCCACATTTGATTTTCTCATTAATCTATACTGATAGCACCTCTCCCCACTTAAAAAAAAATTGTTTAATGTTTATTTATTTTTGAGAGGGAGAGAGTGAGACAGAGTGTGAGTGGGGGAGGGCCAGAGAGAGGGAGACACAGAATCCCAAGCAGCCTCCAGGCTCTGAGCTGTCAGCACAGAGCCTGACACGGGGCTCGAACTCATGGACCTCGAATTTCTGGACCTCGAATTCATGGACCGCGAGATCATGACCTGAGCTGAAGTCGGAAGCCCAACCGACTGAGCCACCCAGGTACCCCAAACCTCTCCCCATTTTAAATAACCTTGCCTCTATTTCAGAAGCAGCATTCACAGAGGGATGAAAATGAGTCCAATAATCTGTCGGTTCTTCTTTGTTTTCTGATTATTCTTTCCTTGTGCTTTTGCATGCTGAATGTGTGAAGAAACATGAAGGCAGGGCTCGCATTTTGACTTCCCATCATCAGAGGCAATCTGATCCTTGAGGGATTTAAATTTGCTCCTCAACTCTTCCATCGGTAATAATCCCTGTAGCATGTCTCTGCTGGCACGAAGTGCTCAGACAGCTGTATAAAGTGTGCCCGCCAGCTCAGAAAGCCATTTTAAGATACCAAAGATATGCCCAAGAGTTACATCAAGGATGTCTATTCTCTGTAGGAATAAACTTAAAAAAAATTACTTAGTCCCTTCCGGGAACTTAAAAAAAATTACTCAGTCCCTTCCGGGAACATATTACTGCCTCCATTTTCCGCACGTTTGACGTTCTTCTGTTTTTCACTATAATTTGTTTTTATATTCACTTTACGTACAGAACAACTTTCTTTGACCATTAATACTTCTGACTCCAAGTCAGCCATTTTAACCCTCTCTATCTGAGCAGCTGGCTGGAATGGGAATCAGTCTTCATAATGGAATAAGCACCACTTGTATACAGGGCACTCTATCTGGGCTAAGTGTTTGTGTGTGTGTGTGTGCGTGTGTGTACATGAGAAAGAGAGAGAGAGGGAGAGAGGATCACAAATACACCACACACGTGGGTGGCAGTATGGCAGATTTTGGTGTTCATGACTTTAAAATTCTCAAGTAATCCCGAGGTGTCCAGTTGTGGAGTCATGACGTCATCTTCAATCATCTCCTCAGATCAATGCTCGTGGTCCTTCTAAACCCGAGGCCTCCAGTTATACAGACCCTTTTAATTATACTCACACGTGTTATTTGAGAACTTGAAAACATTCAGCACGTTCAAAAATTCGTATTTACTCTCCTACTTCTTCATGCTTAACTAACTTCATGACTCCTACTTTTAATTCTTCGGTTTTCAGAGCCATATCTGTATTGAGCAACATTGGCACTACACACAAATTGTGTTTCTGAATACTAATCCATGAAGATGGTTTTCAGACGGGAAATTGCAGCTAAGTGAAGCGCTGATAATTTGTCAACCGGGATACTTTTTACAACGTGACTTGACTCAGATCTGAAATTAAATACCTGGGAGAGAGGATTAAAAATAGAATGGGTTTCAGTTTCAGAAAGTGAATTCTTGAAGTGTCTTTCCTGTCCTTTTCATTCAATCTATCACACACCCTGGCACTACTATTTCTGCAAACGAGGGAGGGTTTCCTCTGGGGCTTCTAGATTGCGATGGAACCAAAAGGGCTGAATTCTTTTGGCTGGATTTTTTTTTTCTGCAGACTGGTGATTTGCTATTTCAGTGCAGATCATAATATATTGGCCTAGCCAGCCATAGCATATACTGTTTTATTTATGTGTAGGCAAATAGTACCAAGAAAATCAGGCAGTTTTTGAGAACTTATTTCTTTATGGATCGTATTTGCCCCATCAAAATATTGTTAATGTATCATTAATATTTATTAATATACTAATAGTGTTATAATAATGATATAAATAGCATTATCATGCATTCATAGTATCCTAGCACCAAAGAATTCATGATACAAGAATAGAATGGTTTTAAACAGTTTCTTAACAATTGCAGAAATTTAAGGTGCTGAGAGGGTTTGTAAGAATTACAGTTCTATTGATTTTACAGTGCTTCAGTGTATGGTTTGAGAGTTTTACTGTAGAACAGGTTACAGAATTATTGAATCTTAGAGCTGTGCAAAGCCCTCAGATCACCTTGTCTAATGGTATTTGAGTTTGTGAACTACAAATCTACTGTGTGTGTGTGTGTGTGTGTGTGTGTGTGTGTTCATATAAATCTGAAACGGTCTCTGAAATAGTGCTTACTGGGATATTTTCTATTAAATTTGATTCTGTTCCATTCTCTTTTCTACTTCATTTAAACAATGCAGAGCAGAATTCATTCATAGCCCCACCATGCAGCTTGAAAAACACAGATCTAATAATCTAGCAGCTGTGTTTTACAGATAAGGAATCTGGGGTCCTCAAACATGAAGTGACTTGTCTAAGGTCAAACAGCTCATTAGCAGCTAACGTGACTGACTGTTCATTTAAAAACACATATGGAATTTCAGATTCAAGTCATTCAGCATTTGGCACTTACGCAATGCTTTATGGCGAATCCAGAAAGTACTTCCAAACTGCTGTGCTGGAAGTCAGGGGGCGGGCATTTCCTAGTACCACTGTGCATGCACTCACACACTTCCTGATCTCTGTTACAGGCCCTGTGGCACCCCAGGTCTGGAAAACCTGACCCATATTGTTGGCTTTTGGTTACCTTCGGATCTTTAGTACAGTTGTGGCAACAAGAAATTCCTGCGTTTGGCTGTATTTCTAACTCTAAGACTTGGGGAACCTTCATGGACTCCAAGGCCGGAGAAGTTTCAAGAGCAGGTGCCAGGTGAACTTCCGGCTCTGCTCCAGGCCACTGTCACAGGGTGTGACTTTGAGCAAGTCTTTTAACATTTTGTACCTTAATTTTTCTCATCTGCAATATGGGGCTAATAGTATCACATCATTCTTCCTCCCCAGCTTTTATTTTGAGGACCAAATGAGAGAAGAGAATGGAAGCTTTTTCAAAGACCAAAATGATACCTACAAAAAAGAGGATTAAAAAAAAATTCCTACTTGCCAAAATGCAGTATAATTTTTCCTTTATTTTTAGAAAAATAGGCATGAAAATGATTATTTGTGATTGTTCTTGTATCTGAAGAAATGACATTAGTAAAATCAAAAGTTGGGTTTGCTAGTTATATTTTTCCATACATACCAAAATAAATGGAGCTACTAAGATGTTTTTATGTATGTCTCCTAAAAGTATCTTGATAACAGCCAAGGGTACACGTATTGCATTGAAGGTGGTGGCAGTGAACAGCAGATGGGAAACTAGGATCTAGCCCCGCCCTCCGCCTGCTCCCTGTGTGAACATGGACAAATAGCTCCATCTCAGACAGGCCTGGTTTCCTCACTGGAGAAATGAGGACGCTCCTGCGATCTTCACAGTGTTGTAAGGATGTTTAGGACGTAATGCAGGGGTTGGTAGACCAGCTCTACTAGGCCCCACCTGGCCCACCATTCGATTTTGTAAATAAAATTGAATGAGAACATCAGCATGCCCACTGACTTGCATATTTTTTATGGCTGCCTTTACCTTCAATGGCAGAGGTCAGTGGTTGTGACAGAGATGGTATGATCCAAAAAGCTTAAAATATTTGCTCTCTGGCTCCGTATAGAACAACTTCGCCAACTCCTGACGGTTATCTGATAAGGAACGTAGAGAACTTTACCGTTTCTGCCACATGGTAAATGAGCCTGGATAATTTTCTTATATCGATGGCCTAAAATTTTTTTCTTTTTCCTTGGTATCAAAATTAATTCTCAGGAAAGTACCTGAAACTTGCTATAAGATAAAAGAATGAACCTCAAGGTGTTTTAGGCTTAATCAGCAGGTGGAGGGAGGTATTTGAAGGGCAAATCAGACTTGCTCTTTGTCCATTTCTGCAAAAGTGACCACTAATCTCTTCATCCTTCATTTTTTCATTCCTCAAACCCCTTTGAAAGTATCTGTGGAGTGTTCCTGAGGGATTTTTGCTTTTTCCTAAGAACACATTATCACTGTGGGCCAGACACCTTCACCTGGGTGGGTCCCTGGGATGAGTCCAAGTCATTTTCCTTTTCTCCGTTGATTTCTTGGGAAAAATATGTTTCCCTTGTCTGAAATTTTTTTTTTTTTTGCTAGATTGACAAGCCTAAAGAAAGGGGAAGAAATAATTTCTGGTTTTTATTCATAATTTCTGAGCTATGGTAAGTTTTCCTATAAAGTGGATACTTTTGCTATCTCTTTGGCCTAAAAAATGTAACCCTTTCTTACCACCTATGGATCCCAGCTATGTCTCAGAGTAAATTAGACGCACTCAGAAACTCAGCATCTGTTTCTTCTCCCAGTTATACATTCAGAAATAGGATCTGTCTCTCTTTTGAAAGCAGTTTCCCTAGCAACTAAACCACCCTTACATGATCAGAGCAGTTTGTCACTTTTGAAGTTTGACTTTCTGTCAAGGCCTTCTGGCTCAGGGGGGTGAAGAATACAACATCCAAACACAAACATTTCAAAAACACTCACGTGGGGAATTACAAATGGCAACTGCATGTAGGTGACTTTTCTGTAGACTGTGTGTCAGTCCCCTAAGCGACCAGTGAAGATAGCGATCTCTTGAAGTAGCTATCTTTGTAATAGAGAAACAGATGGGAGTGATTCTTAAAGTGGCTAAATTACCATAAAGATATATTCTGGGAAACAGCGGGTAGACCAAGATAGGGGAAGATTTGCAGCAGGCAGCCACACAAAGTGAACTCACCTTGTGATTGTTCAATCATTCTTATCTCAAGGATAAAATAAAAGTAGCGGTCACAGCTCAGCTACATCCTTGGAACACAGACTTTTGCACCCTCTGCCAGTAAAGGGTATGGACAGAGCAAGAGGGTGGTGGATCTTGGCTAAGGCTCAACTGGCTTTTCATTTATTAGTTTTATTAGTTAACCTTGGTTACTTGCCCTCTTGCTGCTGTCCTGCATGCCAGTGACCAGAGTCAGCACCTCATGCAATTCCAGGTCTCCTTCTCCTCCACCGTCTTCTTCCAGGTCCTGTATCTAATGTAACTAGAGTGCATTGGGGGGGTGAACAGTGTTTGGGGCAGAAGCGGGGAGTAAACAGAAAAGTTGCCTGTTTGTTTTTTTTTTTTTGTCATTTTCTTCTTACCCCTTTGCAAAGGGGAGAGAGAAACTTATGAGACATATAAAAATGTATGAGACTTTTGGAGTCCACCAGCTGAGCTTGGAGTGAAAGAGAATTGGGACATCTGAGAGGAGGGTGGAAACAAAGTGGAAGCTTAGTTTCCTCACGATGAACTTGCTTTCCTGATCTCAAGACGAATGGCAGGTTTTCTTC
This sequence comes from Prionailurus viverrinus, assembly GCF_022837055.1. Classification (NCBI taxonomy): domain Eukaryota; kingdom Metazoa; phylum Chordata; class Mammalia; order Carnivora; family Felidae; genus Prionailurus; species Prionailurus viverrinus. Next base: position 51,685,732 of record NC_062565.1, read on the forward strand.
CTTGGAAGACTGTCCACTGAGATCTTGGGGACTCATTATATGGAGTTCAATGAAAAAGGCATGTTCTGCAAAACAAGGGACTTAAATCTTTTGTAACATCAGTGCCGATTCAAAGCAACTTCTGAGTACCTTTCGAAGGCATGAGTGGATGCATTTTAAGAATGTCATACAGATTATATTTTTTAGGTTAGGCAATGAATAGGTTGTATAAAGTATTCTACAAATATTTATCACAACTCTTGTAGGTTTAATATTAAAAGTGGTATTGGGGGAAGAGAATCATAAAGTCCAGACCCAGGGTGGTGGACACAGAGATGTGGCATCCTGCTTGCCCTTTGAGGCAGGTCTTGTTGCCAAGCAGTAGAAATCGTGGCTGGCAGATGGCCTGCGGCTGTGACCTCCTCCCAGGCCACCTCCTCCTGGGGAGATGCTTCACTGAGGTCACACCTCACTATGCATTCATGGGGTGAAGACCTGGCTTCTTGGGCTGGATGTGGGATGCTCTTGGTAATACTCATTCCCCAGCTCCCTACCAAGCAGCCAGGGCTCTGTCGGATTTATATCATGGTTCAATTTCTTCCTCTGCCAGGTCCTGTTTCTGCCCCTTTCTTTTCACCAGTGTTCATCCCTCACAAATAACTGGCACCCCAAACTTTGTCTGGGGATCTGTTTCTGGAGAACCCAGCCTGCAACACCTGGTTAAGAATGATCTTACAAAGAATTCAAAAGATGAGATTATCTGATGGGCACAACTGATAATGTGGAACAGAATATAAATGCTACAACCTTCAGATGAGAGGGAGAGGGTTGAGCACCTCAAAAATCAGATATAGGTTCCTGGTAGGTTGGAACCTCATAGGTTCAGCAAAGCCAAGATACTTGAGGGTAAGAAGAGAACCAGGTAAGAGGAAGAGTCTGAGCCAAAGCAGCTCAGGCAGACCCTGCGGGAACCACTGGTCTGGCTACAATGAAGGATGCATGTGAGGTAAGAGTTAGACATTGAAATGTTAATTCACTTAAGGTTAGAGCTTCCTGTAGACCAGAAAGAAATTTCACAATAGATATTTACTTCTGTCTTGTGTAACAAACAAACAAACAAACAAAATAGTTACGAGGTTTCCAGTCCTGACCTCTATTTGGGGCTCCTTCTGCCATTCTATCATCTCCAATGTAAAGCGGTAAGGGTCTAATATGGCTCTAGAGATCCAGCCATCACACCCAAATTATAGAGAACATGATGGAGACTGAAATCAAGAAGGAAATGCCACACTTTTTAAAAGAGATTTACTTGTAATTATATTTCATTGGCCATAGCTTAGTCACATGGCCACACCTACCCGTAAGGAAGGCTGCAGAATATAATCTTTAAACTAGGCAGCAATGTATATGGCTAAAAAAACTTTTTAAATTACAGATGAGGAAGACAATAATTACAGTTGAGGAAGACATATTTTCCTTCAGATGATGGAAACGATTGAGATAAAATAATCAAAAGGCTAAACTATGGTGTCTTGAAAGTGATGGTGGCAGTAAAACATTTCTAGAATTTATGGAGAAGGAATTATTTTCTGTATGTGTATGGAATGTCAAAATATTTTGGATGTATTCAATTGGACATTAATATTAATAATCAATCGTCTAACATGCCAAGTCTTTTCTCTGTCCCAGGAACTATGTCAAATGCTTTATATCTGTTGTATTACTTAATGGAGGCAATGAGGTAAATTTTCTACATGATCCATTACAAATGAGGGAATGAAGATTTTGAGAAATTAAGAAAACGGATCAAGGTCATGCAACGTGTAAATGGCAGAGCCAAGACTTGAACTCTTGTTTGTCAAGCTCCCCAGTCCAACTACTTGCTTGTATTAGAGCCAGCAAGTGAAACCCCAAAGAGAGGAAGCTGAAGCTGGGGGGAGAGAGAGAAGTGGGAGTGAACTTGGAGAGCCAACCAGCTCTCTGGAGTGTTGAAAGGACAGAATACAGGACAACCATCAGGGAGGAGAGAACTCAGGCCAAGGAGAAGAGGCATTAGGTGCTGAGTCTTTGAGCTCTTTCTCTTGGAGGATGAAGGGTAGGAGAAACAAAGGAGTGACTGGAGAAGAACCAGGGCAAGAAGTGCTCAGAGAAGGCCAAGAGAAAAACTCTCTTAATGTTGAAAAGAGCCAACAATGTGTATACCACAGATACTCAGAAAAAAGTCAATGATTTGAGAAGCAAGAGGTCATTCATTGATTATCTTTAAGATTATCTGTAAGAGGGGGCAACTGGGTGGCTCAGTTAGTTAAGGGCTTGACTTCAGGTTTATGGTTCGTGGGTTTGAATACCATATTGAGCTCTGTGCAGACAGCTCAGAGCCTGGAGCCTGGTTCAGATTCTGTGTCTCCCTCTCTCTCTGCCCCTCCCCCACTCACGCTCTGCCTTTCTCTCTCTCTCTCTCTCTCTCAAAAAAGTAAACATTAAAAAAAGAGTGTTTTGGGGCGCCTGGGTGGCTTGGTCGGTTAAGAGTCTGACTTCAGCTCAGGTCATGATCTCGCCGTCCGTGAGTTCGAGCCTTGCGTCAGGCTCTGTGCTGACAGCTCAGAGCCTGGAGCCTGTTTTAGATTCTGTGTCTCCCTCTCTCTCTGCTCCTCCCCTGTTCATGCTCTGTCTCTCTCTGTCTCAAAAATAAATAAACGTTAAAAAAAATAAAAAAAATATTAAAAAAAAAAGAGTGTTTTAAGTGGGATGCAAGAATGGGTGGAGGAAGGTTGGAAATAATGAATGACTGTTTAAACATCCATGGTCACCCTATTGTTAGTACTAGCTGATAACAACACTTAATATTTATAGAATGCTTACTCTCTGCCAGCTACTGTTCCCAGGGTTTACGAATTCATGTAACCACAGCCCTGTGAGGCAGCTATTCTCATTATTCCTATTTTACAGATGAGAAAATTGAGGCAGCAAGAAATTACATAATCTTTCTGGCTGCAAGCTCATGGTTACTACTCTAGAAAGGCCAAAGGTTTCTATCAAAAGTAAGAATTGGCAAAAGGCCACAGGTTATTATTTTTTTTTCATGTTTATTTTCAAAGGAAACGTTAAGTGTACTTAGTGATTATTCATTTTTCTTTCCTCAAAAAAAAAACAAAACTGTTTTGTAAAGGAAGCAGTTTTGCTTTATTTTTTTCTGATGTCAGTCTCTAAAGGAAAATATTTTTAAAAATAATTTTAGTGAAATTTGAAATCCTAAGGGAAAACATGTTGTATTTTTCTAGTAAGCCTATTGAGAGAATTGAAATGATACATTATGGACCTTAGTAAATGTCTTCAGAAAGAAAGGGGGCATTCTATCTTTACAGGAAAACATTTTAGTAACTGTGCACTGGAACAATGATTTTTTTGTGTGTCTCAAATTCCTCTATGCCTACGGACTGCTCAACTGAATGTCATTAGAACCTTTAGAACTTATTTTTGCATAGTTTGAAGCTTTACGCATCTCCTACACAGTCACATGTTTATTTGAAAAAAAAAAGTATGTATACATATCTGTGCATAATACAGTATGGGTGGCATCTCGGGAGCTAAGACTCACAGATCGTCCCCTGCTCAGCGTCCCTAACCCTTTTCAGGTAACCAGACTTGTTCACGTCAATACGTGCTTTCAAAAGACTGAGAAATGATTCCGAAGTATTTTTGCCAGCAACACTGTAGTTAGATTTTTGGATAAAATAATACTGTGATATCAACAAACAAAGACTCTTGAAAAGGGATTCTGTGTAGAATGTGTTGATATTTAGAACAGGCAGATCTGAAGGGAATAGGTTTGCCTTTCTATGTAGACTTGCCAATTAACAAAATCATAAGTAAAGATAGTTTCATTGTCTACAGAGATGTAAACTATAAAGGCAAAAAAAAATTGATCAGAAAAAAATAAAAGTACTGATTTTAATGAAAAGTACTTTGGAGTATATATTCAGCAGTAATAATTTTATGAAACTTAAAAATGATGATTATGTAACTGGCATTATTGGTTTTAAATATATAACTAATGTTAGATTGCCAGTTACTTTGTGCAACTGAATATTACACCATACAACTACTACAATAACTAGTTGTTATTGAGATTTTATCAGATGGTTGGTATCATGTTGGAAATATTCCATGTATAGTTTTAGTTAATTATCACAAAATCCCTAAGAGTTAGATAATCTAGCTTCTTTATGGAAATGAGGGGGCTATTTTTCATTGTAAATTTTTTAATAGTCTTTTTTTAATCTGTTGGCAAATTTGGTAAGTAGGTAAAGTGCTTCTTTTCATGTAAGAAGGTTGTTATTTCAGTTTCCTTTTCACAATGTATAAAATACCTTTAAATGATCTATGTTAGTGACTTGAAATTTTTCCTTCTTATATCCTGCGTATTTTTCCATCACACACTCTGACAAGTAAATGAGAAAGAGTTTTTCTTCATGTTGTCTTCTCTACTGCCTCTTAATATCTCAACTTTGAGATGGTGGCCATTTCTGACCTAGGAAGGTTCCTATCATCTAATGGGGTTTAGTCAGAGAAGTGCCAGTGGAAGGTTAAATTTCAGTTGCATTACCATTAAGTAATGTGAGTCATGGGGAGAAAAACTTTGTGTTCTGTCTTCTATTTCTTTATACTTGACCCATAGCACCTTTATTTCTTACCTCTTACTTTTGTGAGGGTAAGCATATACTATTAATTAATTCTTTCAAGAATTACATAATAGTACCTACCAAATGTTAAGCACCAGGGATGCACTGGTGATCCAAGACCTCATTAACTCCTGTCTTCATGGAAGACTGCATAGGAGCATGGGGCCCAGGACATCTCTCATCTCGTGGGAATACATTGTAGTCATCAACTGCTTTTCCCTTGGTTGAAAATTACTAAGTGTCAACCCTGAAATCAAAAGGAAAGACCATCCTAATATAATTTGACTCATATGCAACTCTTCACCCACTAAATTCATTTTCTACAAATGCATATGCACCTTCTTTCAAGATAATCCTTAAGTCTCTAAGTGGTGATTGATTCTGGAGGCTATGGAGCTAATTTTGGGTCTATTAACTTGCTTGTTGACTGTTGTGTAACTCCTGATGAAGCTGGTTTTGAGCATTTGTGGGCAAGCCACAGGGTTTGTAGAATATCTTTAGGATGATAGTAGATGAAGGTCAAGATGGTTAAAATCCAGCTTTCTGTATTGTTTTGGAGTTAAGGGGATGAGGAGGACAAGACTGTGCAAGTAAATGTGATAGTATTATGACACTTGCATCACTTAGAAATCTTTGTTAAACCTCATCCATTTTATCTATCCTAAAAAGACAGAAAGAAATCATACACATTGTGTGTCTCCTGTGTGGAGAGCCATACACTAGGGTTGTAACATGTCATCTCATTTTCACATTCACTCTGAGATTTGGATGCTTTCATCATTCCTATTTTATAGATGAAAAAACTGAAGTACCTTATATAATATCATCGGTTAATTATAGGTAGATTTATTATTTGAATCTGATTCTGGCTCCAAACTCTATTGTTTCTATTAGTAGAATTAATCAATTCTAATAAGTTAGTAGCTCAAACATTGTTTTAGATGTTTTTGAAGATAACTATTGTCTAATAAATATATTGAAATACTTATCATAAACACAATTTGCCATATTTAAATATTCAACAATATTTTTCTGTGTCTCCATATTTTACTATCCATACTGAAATTTATGTAGCTTTTAGCACTTATACCGATGACAGTATAATTGTATTTTCTGGTGATATCTCATTTCCATTTTAAAGTTATGTTGCAAAGTAGGTATGCATTGCTTTTATTGTTAGAACTGACATAGACATCGTAAGAGAATAACAGCTATGAAAGGCGGAAAAGTCAGAGTATGTAGCCACATTTGGAGAATGAATACTGGAGGCTTGGAGAAAATGTTCACTGTTGCCCAGTTCTTCTGGGTAGAAATGATGTTAAAAACACAATCCTTGCTGGCTAGTGCATTGTACTGTCCTGTCCTATCGCCTTCCTTATGACTTTTCTATGAACGAGTGTTTCTAAGGTAAGGCTGGCAGAGCAGTCAGCAAATAAGAGTCAATATTACCCTGGGTTCTAGCCAGGCAGACCCAAGTTCAAATCCAGCTGCATCACGTGCTGGGTTGAGCAAATAATTTAATCTCCCTTAGTCTCATTTTTCTTGTCTAATGGACATAATAATTCTTTTTCTGGTTTGCCGTGGGAAATACGAGCGATGGTGTATATTTAGTGTCAAGAGCAGCATCACATCAAACTTGTTCAGTGGTATTTACATGTATTGGAGGAAGGATAAAAATCTGTGCTCCGGATGAGTGGGTGAAGTGTGTGAGGTAGCCAAGGTGACAGTCCATGGCTGCCAGGGGTGGGAGGGGAAATCTGGACCAGAGATACTTTTCCCTATTTTTCTTCATGAGCCCTGGCCCTTCACACACCCTGATAATGCTGATTCCTTCCATGTGCTCCTAAAACAGTCACAGTTCTTTTTTTAAAGTTTATTTATTTATTTATGTTGAGAGAGAGAGAGAGAGAGAGAGAGAGAGAGAGAGAGAGGCAGAGTGAGAGGGAGAGAGAGAATCCCAAGCAAGCTGTGTGCTGTCAGCATGGAGCCTGAGGTGGGGTTCGATCTCATGAATTCTGAGATCGTGACCTGAACTGAAATCAAGAGTCAGATGCTCAACCGACTCAGCCACCCAGGCTCCCCAAAACAGTCACAGCTTTGACATCCAGTGTGGGTTGCTATTTTTATACGTGCTCTATCTTCAAAACAACAAAATTATCCAGTGATTTGGATAAGTTGACTCTTATTTCTCTATGGGTCCTGACACTGTATGTTCCTTGAAGACAGAAATCTGTCTTGCCTTCTGTAAATCTTCCATACAACTATCATGAATGCACATAATAATTTTAATTGTTTAATGGACATTTATTGATCCCCTCTTATGTGTTAGTCACTACATTAGATACTTTGGGTACAGCAAGGAACAAAATAGAAAATCCCATTGTCCTGGTGCTTATGTTTCAAATGGGGAATCGGATACTAAAGAATTCACTATATAATCCTGTAATTTTAATAGCAGCAAATGCCATGGAAAAGTACAAGTTGCTAAGAAAGCGTGCGACAGGAGGCTGTATCTAAACTCCGCAGTCAGGAAAGGAGTCTTTAGGTAGTGGTTTTATGAAGTATATTGTGTTTCAGAAATTGTGTGGCTCTCATGATGCAAATTAGAATGATTCATCTTGGAATCTCTGAGTTTCCTAGGACTCAGTGTGGTACAGAGTGGTTAACTAGGGAGGAGATTGCTAGAGAGTGTTCCAAGCAAAGTCAGGAGCACCGGTCAGTCACCATGCTCCATTTTTTTCAAAGATAATACATTAAGCCCTTCATATCACCCCTACCCTCAACCAGTGCCCAATTGCTATTTACGAAAAAGGAGGAATAACTTACTGAACACATGAATTGACAAATTTCCTGTATATCATATTATATCATGCCACTTTAACCTCACAACAGTACTGAGGTATTATATCTTAATATTGCAAATAAGTAGGCCGATTATGTTTGGTTTGCCCACAATAGTCCCATTTATGCCTGTTGTCCTAATGTAATTACTAATAATGCCCTCCCCCTTACCCTTCAGGCTCAAGGGAGTCCCACTTTGTGTGATAAGTTCTATGGTCATAAATAAATGAAGGTCAGGAAGATCAAGGATCTACTTTGGGTCACATAGCTAGTAAGTGGGGAGGGGGATACCACACCAGTACTCTTACTTAAAGCTCATGTTCTCACTACTGTATTGCAAATGCAATTAGTTATTTCTACATTTAGATTGTTCTCTGTTTTATTCTTCCAATCAGTGGTAGGTAGCCCATGACAAAACTAACAGAAACTGGCTGACATCTTTGTGCAGTGATTCTGCTAAGAGTCATGTATTTCTATAGAGTTTATAGGAGAGGAAATGATGTATCAAGATAAACTATAAAATACGAGTAGTAAGTTGTAGTTATTGTTGTGATGTGCTTGTCTTTATACTTGTATTAAGCCTATTCTTTAATTGCTCAAGTATGAGAAAGATAATTTAAAAAGCTGTGGTGCCTGGGTGGCTCAGTTGGTTGAGCCTCTGACTCTTGATTTTGGCTCATGTCATGATCCCAGGGTCGTGGGATTGAGCTCTGCCTCGGGCATGGAGCCTGCTTAAGATTCTTTCTCTCCCTCTTCCTATGCCCCTCCCCTGAGCATATGCACACGCATGCTGTCTTTCTCTTTCAAAAAAATTCAATTGCTTCTGAAAGTCAACATGTGACTCTAATGACAAAACATTGGTAATTGATCTTTTCTCCAACAAGATACCCTGTGGGTGGTGAGGGGGGTGCAGTCCATGACTTGCCCTGGTGGGTAGTGCCTAACTGTAAAGATCATAGAGTTCTTAAAATAATCAATAAAATCCTTTTATGGTTGAGCCATTTTAATAACACTTTGGAACACAGTTTTACTCACTGTCTAAACTGAGGAATACAGATAAAATTTTCATCTGTAGCATATGATGAAGGCTTTTGAGAGCATTTTTCATACATAAAGATACCTGAAACATGGAATGCTATTGCTTCCTCTTTTATTTTAAATGAAAATGGGTATAAATCAAATTATACTAACAGTCATATTAAAAATAAATATTACTTTGTCATGTTTCTTTATGAAATTATAATGTAAACTGTAAAGATGCTGGTGTCACTCTCTGCACTTAGAAATAAGATTTTATGAGCTATATTCTGAGTCAAAATTTGTTTCTCTTATGATGTACACAGAAATGATTCACTATGGAATCTCTGAGTATATCTATTAAACAATATGTCTTATCTCTAAATGTTTACCTCACAGTTTGTTAGTACTTCTTTGAATATAGATATATATATGTTATTTTTTAATTTTTTAACGTTTATTTATTTTTGAGACAGAGAGAGACAGAGCATGAACGGGGGAGGGTCAGAGAGAGAGGGAGACACAGAATCCGAAGCAGCTCCAGGCTCTGAGCCGTCAGCCCAGAGCCCGACGCGGGGCTCGAACTCACAGACCGCGAGATCATGACCTGAGTTGAAGTCAGACGCTTAACCGACTGAGCCACCCAGGCGCCCCTCTTTGAATATATTTTGAGAACTTCTGGAAAATTCATCATTTTTTAATTCATATTCCTGTGCCCCTGAATGTTGCTAGTGAAGTAGGTGGGTTTGGCATAGGTGGGTTTATAGTTGGTAGACCTGGAATATATACAGTGTCTTTTGTTTCTTTCTTTGTAACTCAGAGATCATCTGCTGATATCCATCTAGCTCATTGTGTTCTCCTTCCAGATCATGAGTAGCACTTCATGTAGTAACTATGTGGAAACTCTTTTTTGTTTGTTTGTTTGCCCAAACTACCTTCTTTTTATAGATTTATTAACTATCACAACAGAAAGAAGTCTGTATGGATTGTCCAGTTCAGTAGTTCACGCTATGAGTGGGATGTTGGTATACGTCAGGCAAGGAAGAGGTTCTGTGGCCAAATAAATGTGAGCAACTATGGGCTAAACCAAGCTTCAAAGGCCTCTTGATTGTGAGACTCCTTCTAAAGAAAGATATAGAATATTCCAATTCCTAAATTTATTTTACCACAGAACCCCTTTGTTACCCTTCATCTTCAAGGCTGGTATTCTAAAGAAGGGGCATCAGGTAATACTAATTGGGGGTCTTATTTTATAAGGAAATTGTCCCTGAGAAGTTAAGTGACTTACCCAAGACCTCACAGCTATTTGGTGGAAAATGTGAGATCAGAACCTATTTTGTCTGCTTCTGACCTGACTTTGGACAATCCATTGCTTTGAACATCCTGCTATCTTCTGTTACAGGTATTTGTATGTAAGAGTCATGGGGAGGCAGCTGGCTGAAATTATCTCCATCTTGCTTCTTCCTTTAGCCCCTAAACCTTTGGTTCTCAGTAAGGACCTGTGAATACCAGCAACAACCATTCCAGTGGAACTGAGAAACTTGAGGAGATTGGGCTGATTCTGTTTACTTTTGGACAGCTGATTCCAAGTTTACCAGAATTATTATCCTTCTCATTAGAAGAAAAGTATAAGAAATGTCCACAAATAAAGAGATCACTTTCAGTCAATAAGTTTACTGGAAAAATATCTATTGAATGCTTATGAGTGCCCCATACTATTCTAGCTGCTAGGAAAATAATAGTGATCAAAGCAAAAATCCTTGCTCTCGTGGAGTTTAAAATCCAATAATGAAATCAGATAATGAGCAAGCATTAAAAGCTGGTTAGTGCTCTGGAGAAAAATAACATGGGCTAACAGGGATAGAGAGTGCTAGCAAGATCTTAGAATTGGGGTGGTAATTTATTACAGAGATTAGTGAGGAATGTTTTACAGTTTAACTAATGTTTGAGGAGAGACGTGAAGAAGTGAAGGAACTCATGAGCTTGGGAAAAACATCCCAGGGAATGGGATTAGTGTGCTCTAGGAATGCAGGGAAATCACTGTAGATAGACATGAGGGAGCAAGCTGAGTGTAGTAGTCGCCAGATCACGTTGGCTGTAGGCCATTATAAGGATACTGGCTTATCCTCTGGGTGACAAAGGAAGCCATTGGAGGGTATTGCACAGAAAAAGCGGCATGGTCTGACTTCTGTTTTAAAGGCTCAGTCTTGCTCCCGTGTGGACAATGACTACAGGGAGGTGTGGCAACAGATTAGGTTCCCAGGAAGCAGACTCTGAGGTGGAGAGTAGCATGCAGGAAGTTTACCATACCTGTGGGAGTGGGAAGGCAGCAAGATTAGGCAGGGAGAGAAATGGGTTGCAAGGCAGACTGAAAAAAAGCTTAACTGACCTCGTAAGATCGCTCATTAGACTTGCCCTAAATTGGAAGGAGAGTGGCAGGCTTTTATACGGGTGTATCAAGTAGCCATTGGATGCAGCTGCCCTGGAGAAGGGGGAGTGGCTTTGGGCAAGTGGGAGTGGCTTTGGGCAAGACGCTTTATTCAACTGAGAGCAACACTTGGAGAGGACAGACAGCTGAGCACTGTTTCAGCACCTCCAGCAGCTGGGGAATAGTCCTTCAGCCTGAAGGGAGGTCTAGATGGTTTATCAGAGCATCCCTACAGGAGGCAAAGAGGAAGCAGGGGAGATTAGTTAGGAGGAAGTGATTTGGAAAGGAGATGATGGTAGGTTCTGTTACTAGGATGTTAGAAATAGAAGTAGGGTTCTGGATTTATTTTGAAGGGAGATATACTGATAAATTGGTGGTGGGGGATTATGAGAAATCAAGAATATCAGAATATTCACCAATACTGATATATTGATGGGGGATAATGAGCAACCAAGAAAAGTGATGTAAGCTTATCATTTTTAGCCTAAGCAATGAGAAATAGGAATAGCTATATGCTGAGGCAGGGAAAACTTGGGGGCTGTGGCAGGCAACAGTTTCAGGAGAAAAACAAATAATTCAGTTTCAGATGTCCATGAGATATCCTAGTGAAGATGTTAGCTGGATACATGAGGGTATTACCCAAAGAAGCCATTCAGGCTGGGGATACAAATCTGGAACAAATGTTATTTAAGCTACAGAACTGGATGAAATTATCCAAGGAGTGACTTCTGGGCTACTTCAAAGCTTAAGGGTAGAATAGCACAAAGCAGACAAGGGAGTGTTTTAGGGAATGGGAACAGGACTAAAAGGAGATGGTGTGCCTGAAGCCAAGTCAAGAAAGTGATTCAACAAGGGGAGAGTGGTGACCAAACTCTTATTCCTGTTGGATAAATGTTTCTTATCATTGTCTCTTTTCCCTTCAAATTCTGCCACGTGTAAGGCCTATTCATTTTGTCTGAATATTTAACTATGTCACAGTCTTACTTAGGTGCTAGGTTTTCCTCAATACTTTGAAGCTCCTAGTGTATTTGAATTAAGGGGGGCTACTAGTATCCTATTAACTAAGAGTATAAACCCCAAAGAGGAGAGAACCTATGAGTGCGGTAGTACAAGGAATAGATGCAATCCAGATGAGACCAATACAAATGCTTGACATGGATGGAGCCAAACTTAGGCTGTGATGGAATCTCACATATTTTTTATATAAATTTTTTAATGTTTATTTTTTGAGACAGAGACAGAGCATGGGCGGGGGAGGGGCAGAGAGAGAAGGAGACACAAAATCCAAAGCAGGCTCCAGGTTCTGAACTGTCAGCACAGAGCCTGTCACGGGGCTCGACCCCATGGACAGTGGGATCATTATCTGAGCCGGATTTGTACGCTCAACCGAGTTCCCCGGGCTCCCCAGAAACTCACATATTTTTGATGAGAGGTCAGAATTCCCTTTAAATATAAGACACTCAATTCTGAGTCTGTGAATTGGGATGGCCCTGATTAGCATCCCTGGAATCACCTATTGCCCTGGAGACAGGAATCCAAACCCTTGGTGATTCCCATTTGTGGAGGAAAAATTCCACCTACAGCTAAAACAGAATAAGTGTCCTAGTATTGATCACCAGAAATAGGAAGTAAGAGTGCAGAAGCTAAGAGTGAAATCTCCCTGGGAATGGCTTGACACCACTTTCCCATACAGTCTATCTTCAGCACATCACCTTGCACTGTCCTCAGACCTCACTCATGACCCGTGTAACTTGTGTCTTTTCATAGGACTATAACACATGTTGAGAATAGAGTCCAAATCTTCTCTATCTTCATGTCCCTCAGAGCTTAGACTAGTCTCTGGTACTCAATAGATATTTATTAAGATAAATAAATGGGTTTCTAGTACCTTCTTTTATCAAGCACAGAGCATAGGAACAGACAAATGGGTGTCTAGCCTTGGCAACTGGATCTGTTTAATCCCATGCTTCTTGGAAAACTTTTGTGTGCTAATCTACTTTCCCCTCAAATTTGTTTCCCATATCAAGAAGAGGGACTATTTATTGCATATTACTTATTTTATTTTATTTTATTTTATTTTTTTTAAATTTTTTTTTTAACATTTATTTTTGAGACAGAGAGAGACAGAGCATGAATGGGGGAGGGTCAGAGAGAGAGGGAGACACAGAATCAGAAGCAGGCTCCGGACTCTGAGCAGTCAGCACAGATCCCGACGCGGGGCTCGAACTCCCGGACTGCGAGATAGTGACCTGAGCCGAAGTCGGACGCTTAACCGACTGAGCCACCCAGGCGCCCCTGCATATTACTTATTTTAAAAGCACTACCTGAAGAGTCTTTTGGCTGGAAGTTACTGTAGTAATATCTGTTTAATAAGAAGGTGAAAGAGGTCCTACTTCAGCCATCAATAATGCCAAAACTTAAAGAGAAGTTGGAAACTGTTGCAAACTTTGACAAACTTTATTTACTTTTGGAAAAACATTATTCAATGGAGTATTTTTTGTTCTGCAGTGGAAGAGAGATCATTAAAAAGTGTGTGTTTATACAACAAGATGGAGAAATAAACATGTATGTTTATATGATGCACAACTGGCTTAACCTAATTGAATAAATGCTTATATAGAGCTGTGAAAAAAAATTTTGTATTTATAAATGCTTCAGGGTTTTGGGAAACCCTAATTGACATTTGTATACATAGGAAAGTGGTTGTAATTGGAGAATAGACTCTCTCCTCCTCCCCACCCTTCCATCCTGTGTAAGAAACTTACATGCTCTTCATCATCCAAGACTGGGGCCTGTTTTTTGAACCATGCCATTATTTTCTATTCAAATGAGGATGGTTTCTATAGAAATTGTCCTAAATACATGTGCTCTTTGAGGCTATATGTAGTTACTAACCAGATGGCTAAAGCATGCTGCTAGAATGCATGACCATTATGTTTTTTTAACTAACAATTATTACTTCTATCAATATAACAAATAGTCTGTAACACCAACAATTGTTAATAAAACAAGAGAAAGAAAATGATTAGAGAAAAGTTGCCAAGGAGAAACAGAGCAAAATAGCAAAATAATGGGTGAATTTAATTGGTTCCCATGTTGTAAAATGATTCAAGGAAGAGTTTAAATAGGGCAAAAGATAGGGGCTAAAATATTTATTTCCTCTTCCAAAGTTGACTTGCCAACATGTTTAAGTATTGTTTTAGCTGGGGGAGGGAATGAGAGAGAAAAGACCAGAAGGTGGACAGAATGAGGTATGGGAGAAGAGCTTCATAGTTGTTTGAGTCTGCTTGGCATGAACAGATCGAAATATTGACAAGGGACTGGACTGCTACTTCCCCTTGGGGAACCACTCACTGGAACTGAGGTGTGTGGCCTTTAGGGTTTATATGATTTCAACTTCATCCTCGCCAGAACTCTGTGAGATAAGTACTCTTCTTATCCACATTTCACAGGTGAAAGGACTGCCTTTGAGAGGTCCCCCTGGGTCCCATAGCCAGTGAATGACCAACTCTAGGATTTCATCCTTTATGAATAGACTTGCTGCTTACTGCTGTTCTGATAGGTGCCTTCACTCAAGCTTTTATCTCTGCTTTGAAATAACTGTTATTCTATCCCACATTCCCAAGCTCCCACTCCCCAATGCTTTTAAGTGTGGCCCCAATGCCACTTTATCCTTGAATTACTCCACGTGGCTGTGATCTCCCCTCCCTCCAAAAGTTTCTCCAAGTCTCTGCTACTCAAAGTGTCGTGAACAAGCTGTGAAACATCAACTGGGAGCTTGTTGGAAATAGAGAATCTGGGGGCCCATCCCTGATGTCCTCAAGCTCTCTAGGTGGTTTATGTGTAAAGTTTGAGAACTTCAATATGGAACTTCTCTTGTCTTCTCTTGTCTTCTCTTGTCTTCTCTCTTCTCTTCTCTTCTCTTCTCTTCTCTTCTCTCTTCTCTTCTCTTCTCTTCTCTTCTCTTCTCTTCTCTTCCCTTCCCTTCCCTTCCCTTCCCTTCCCTTCTCTCCCCTCCCCTCCCCTCCCCTCCCCTCCCCTCCCCTCCCCTCCCTTCCCTTCCCTTCCCTTCCCTTCCCTTCCCTTCCCTTCCCTTCTCTCCTCTCCCCTCCCCTCCCCTCCCCTCCCTTCCCTTCCCTTCCCTTCCCTTCCCTTCCCTTCCCTTCCCTTCCCTTCTCTCCTCTCCCCTCCCCTCCCCTCCCCTCCCCTCCCCTCCCCTCCCTTCCCTTCCCTTCCCTTCCCTTCCCTTCCCTACCCTTCTCCTCTCTCCTTTTCTTTTCTGTTCTTTTTTGGTTTGTATTTCTATTATTTATATATCTGTTTTATATTCTTAATTGGACTGTAAGCTCTTTGAGGGCAGGAGAGTGTTATGTTTTCTTTTGAGTATCCATAATTATATTTGGCATAGAGGAACACATAAATTTGTTTAGTGACATAACAGCACTTCTATTCGGAAATTTAGATAACTTTCTAGGTCAAAAAGTTCCATGTTATTTGGAAGAATTTTTGCTAGTGTGCTAGTAGAATCACTTTTGGCAATTACCTTACTTGTAATGTTTCCAAAAATTCAGGCTTTTTTGTTTGTTTTGTGTTTTTTAGAACCTTTTTTGAATGTTTGTTTTTGAGGGAAAGAGCCCACAATCAAGTGGGGGAAGGGCAGAGAAAGAGGGAGACAGAGGATCTAAAGCAGGCTCCAAGCTCTCAGAGCAGAGCCTGATGCATGGTTCAAACTCACAAACTATGAGACCATGTGCCCCTTCAGACTTTTGATAAGGTTGAAAATTAAGAGATATAATCCAGATCTCGAAAATAAAATCTTCATTGCTTTCCATAGCCTTTGGTCTATAATAAGCCCTTGCGCCACACCACCTTTCATTGCCAAAGCACAAACGTAGGTTTGTGCTTTCATTGCCAAGTCCAAACAGATTTGGAGAAAAATCAATACATAAAAAATATAGAACTACTGAAATCTGAAGACTCCAATCACTTTCGTGTGTGAAGTTTTGTCTGCAGTCAGGACACTCAGCATCTTCCAGGAACCTTGGAATGGAATTTTTCCCCACAAATATTTGATTCCAAGCTTTATTCTAGAGCTAATTTGATTAATAGCAGAACTTCAGTCACTACAGATGCTCCTGCTGCTTGCATTTACATGCCCACGGCCGATCATATTATTGATTTTTTTGAAATGATCACTGTGTGTTGTGTCGTTCTTTATTTAGACACAGTGTTTGCATGTATTTGTGTCTCTAAATGTTCTCAGTGCATGTGACCACCTGGTTCCTGAGATTGGCAGATGCTTGGGCCCTTCAATCAGCTTCTCGTCGCGGCACATTCTGGCTTCTCTCTTCTTTTTGCAGAATATGTAATTGGAACACTTGCGTGACAAGAAAAGAGGGCAAACACATATAGGTGGCATTTTTTTTTTTTAATTTCTACTGGCTCCATTTCAGCAGTCGGTATGACCTCTCATGAAGTGCCAAATCTAAAAATTGTCTAAACATAAATCTACTCTTGGGAGCTGACAGGATTCTTCAATTCAGGGAGGATTCCACTTTACCTCTTTTTAGAATTTTTTTTTTCCCTGTGTGAGTGTGTGTTGTTTTAGTGAGAGGCTCCCTTCCCACACCTCAGTCATCGGTTTGCTCACTCCCTTGTGTGATGAATCAATGCTTCCAGAACAGGGGCTTCCGAGGGACTGCGAGAACAATTACTTCCAAATGAACTCGTGCGTCTTAGCAGGGAGCATTCAGACCACACCCCAGGTAAAAGGAAGTCTTTCCTTAATGTTTTCAGGAACTTTTAAAGGCTGTGCACTTCGTTGTTTGCTGCAAGAGGGCTTGAGGGAGAGTTGCCTGGGTATAGATAAATTTGACTGTATGTCAAAATGAAATGTTATCTACAGTTCGTGGAAGGGGCCAGCAGATAAAAGCGAACTGCTCACTGGCCAACCAAAAAAATGCTCAGGACTGCCCTCGGCATAGTGTTGAAGCTGACACCCAGGGATGCCTCTGCTCAACAGGAGGCTGGTGGACATCTGTGAGTGTGGGTGTTGACATGGGAAGGAAGAGAACTTTTAGGGAAATAGTAGACAGGAAGGCATTGCAGCCTGAAACTGAGCAACGGAGCACTTAACCTGCATGGTGTGGGAAAACACAATTTCCTAAGTTCCTATTCGCCTGTCTGGGGAGAAGGGGACAGTCTCAAGAGATGTCGAGTGCTTGAAACCATTTTTAGGGCGAGAGTTTAATATGTCTGGGTCTAATTCTATTATTAAAGTAGTTTCCCAAGAACAAGACCTAAGATGCGTTTTTAAATGGCATTGGCAACTGAAAGTGTTAACTGGCATTTAACAAGTGCAGTGGTATTAACGTGCATCTGTTTCTGCTTTGTGTGGAAAATGATTTTTCATCACCATAGCGATTCATTTCTGGGCTCCCCTGGAACTTGGCCACCGTGTGCAGGAAACAGAAAAAAAAATTTTTTTTCTTCTTTTTTGAACCGGGGATTCAGCAGTCTATCAACTAACACGTGGCTCTACATCTAAATGTTACATAGTATAATTTCACATCCTTTTCCAACCTAAATTCTGTACAAAAAAAAATGTGTACATCATTGGTTAGATAAGAGGATGCTAGGTAATAGCGATGAAAAGAGCCCCATGCTAACACTGTACTCCCAGCTTAAAAGCAGATACCGAACCATTGCCCTTTTTGTGGTTGTGCTTCTGAGGATATGTGTGCAGATGGGAATTTATCCCTGATCTTTTTCTCCAACAGTAACCTTGGAAGATGAATACATCTTTAGCCCTATTAGATTTTCCCTTTTATGTTATTCTTGAATGACATCATGTATTGGTTCAACTAAAATTAAAAAAAAAAAAAAAAGTTGTTCTCCTATACCGGGAAAGACATTTTATGTAGGATATGGCTGTGTCTGTAGGAAAATATGACAATAAAATAGAAAGGAATAATTTTATTTTGCTGTTGCTTTCATTGTCAACGTGTGGTTATGCTTAGAAATTCATTTGAGGGCATTGCATTAAAAGCACACCTTATGCACTGAAACATTAGTGTTCACTCATACTTTGTTTCCATTTTATTCACTAAAATTATAGCTATTACCCTTTAAAAAGTCTATAATTTATGGGGTATCAACAGTAGAGATCTATTTGTATTTTGGAGATTTAAGTGGGATTGCATTGTACAAATTGTACAAGGCTGGAGAAATGAATTTTCGTCATTGTGTGTGTTTTAGAAGGCAAAATCACTTACTGTTAGTAATGGTTGTATGTATTTCATACTCATGGGGCACTTAATACTGAACCCTTTCATACGTTGGTATTTAAATTTCATGGGGATAGAACATAAGACAGACTTGTAGTCATCATGTGGGGAGATGATGGGCCTATAGAACCTGGGGATAAGTTCACAGTTTCACTTCTTTTTTGACTCCTAAAGCACTGTCTTTATTTCCTACCCACATGAAATTCTGCGATGAATTATCTGAACTACCTCTAATGATTTTGTTGCTAAAACCGCTATCTATCATGATATTTATGAGATTAGTCATGTAAAGACGCCTTCCTAGAAAATAATCTATCTAGTAAGTGTGTCATATTGTTGTTGCTGATAAGACTAATGGGCTTCCCAAATCTCACAAGGGATCTATTGTTCCTCACTACAGAGGAGAGCATTGATTTATTATTTTCGGATGATTAGTTGCAACCTGGCAATTTTGACATGACTGCAATGAAGGAATAATGACAACTATCTTTAAAGGCATAAAAGAAGGTTAAAGAGTGAGAGATGGTTCAGAAAGGTTTGTCTGTGTGTTTTATATTCCCTAAGGAATTGTTTCTAGAAGGCGTGGCTGTTTTAGTATTTTTAGTTATCAGAAAGCTGTACCCTATAATAAACTGGCCTACAGTTAGTTCATTAGACATATAATGTGGGTGAAATATCCTGTAAGGATATCCACTTCTCTTTCTTTGATTACATACTCACAAAGAAAATACCTATTAATAATCTAGTGTGTCAGATAGCCTGATCCAGGTACCTCCTGACCCCAGGCTCACTGAGTGCCATCATGCTCTCAGTCTCTCTGTCCAGTCCAGTCTTATCATCCATGGTGGCTTTCATTTTCACCAGAATGACTCTGTCAACCCTCTTGTCTCACAGTTACTTGAGCTTCCCAATCTCAGTGCCTTTTCTGTTTTTTTTTTCTTCTGAGATACTCAGTCTCAAGGTCAAAGCCTTAGACCACATAATCGTCCAGAATTACCATACATCTAAATCTTAAACTCTCACATACCGTACTCTAACCCCAAGTCATTCTCCCCAACACTCACAATGTTATCAAATCTGGTCTCTGAGCGTCAGAGACCACTGGTCCCCTGAATCTGAGGGTTCCTCTTCTGTACCTCTCCAAACTTCACTCCATGGTGTTCGCTTGCTCTACTCTCACTAGAGCCCTCAATTTCCTCATGCTCACAACATCCTTTTGCCAAAACTACTTCTGAATACCAACTCTGTAAGTGCTACCATTGTTTTTTTCTGTTTCTGTGAGGGGTAGTTTGACACATCCCTGGAGAAGATATCAAATGTCCAAGCAAATTGCTTCACTACTACGGGTCCTCGGCATATTCTGTCTCTCCTTTTGTTTATAGTAAGGCATCTTTCCTGTTGCTGTCAATGACGTTCTAGTCTTTTCTGTTTTCCTTAAAATCCCATGTCAATTTTTCTAGTTCTTCCTTAGCTGCTTGATAACTTAGTGTTCCAACTCTGGAGGCTTCAACCTTGGACCTCTTCTTTTCCTATTTGTGCTTACTACCTTGGTGATCTCTTCTGGTATTGTGGTTTTAAATACCATGTACAAGTTAACAATCCTAATAATTTTATCTTTAGCACAGACTTTCCTCTAAACTTGACTTCCATACCTACAATTCCACTTGGATCTGTATTTGGCATATTACATTTGATCTTTATTCTCAGACTAGCTTCACCTGTTGTTTTCCCCATTTTAGTGAATAAAATTTAATTTCTTGTGGTTATTCAGGTCAAAAATTTTGTACATGTCTTGATTCTTATCTATCTTTTATATCCCACATCTAATTTTTAAGATAATTCTAAGTTTTCCTTTGAAATCTAGCCAGAACCAAGGTACCTGGGAGGCTCAGTCGGTTGAATGTCTGACTTTGGCTTAGGTCATGATCTCACAGTTCCTGAGTTTGAGCCCCACGTGGACTTGTTGCTGATAGCATGGATCCCACTTCAGATCTTCTGTCCCTCTCTCTCTCTGTGCCTACCCCACTCACGCTCTCTCTCTCAAAAATAAATAAAACATTACAAAAAATTAAAAAAACTAAAATATAGTCAGACTCTTAACATTTCTTATTGTGATTACTGCAACAACCCAAGTTCAACCTACCATTTTCTCTCCCATGGGTTGCTGCCATAGCCTTATAGCCAGTCTTCATAGCTTCTGCCTATTGAAAGTAATATATATTTTACATATTTATTTTGTTTACTTCTTTCTCCACAGAATGTAAACTCTATTAGTGTGCTCACCATTACATCGCCAACACCTAGAGTGATGTCTTAGCATTTAGTAGACATTTAATAAGACCTTGTTGAAAAATTGAAAGTAAGTAGAAGGCATAATACTCAAGTGAGGGTTGATTTTAGTGGGATCATAGTGGCAGGACTGAAGGCCACTCGAAAGACAAGGATGTGGGTGGGTGAGTAGATGTAGTGATGGGGACCTTGGAAATTCTTGTTTGACTGCTCTAGTTATCTCAGTGAAATAAGAAACCAAGTAAGACCATGGAAGAAGATATTGAGGGTGTGAAAAAAGGAGAGGGTGTGACTTTTCTAGGCAAGTGGGAGAGTGAATGGACTATAGAACTATAATATGTTTATAGAGCAACATTGAAGGGCCTGCTTGAGGCTCAGAGTCATAAATTTGAAGTGAAACCGGTAAGCACAGTTGTGTGATTTCTTCCAATTACATACCTTTGTGGTGAAGGGGTAGATTAGGTAGCAGGTTAGATTTAGTGAGGACTGTGATTTGTCCAAATGGGAGGGATGATGTGAGAGAGGGCAGGGCACTTGAGGAGTATGCATGGGGTAAACACAGTCACTGAGGCTGGCTAAAATAAAAAAGAAGTATGGGAAAACATAATGTTGGAGGGATCAGTAGATTTTCCTTCTGGTGGGGTCTGAGAAATGTTGCAGCTGGAATATGAGATGGAAGTGTGGAAAGAAAAGAAGTGGAGATCAGAGAATGGAAAATGTGACATTACAGAGGGCTGGTGGCTATTGGTTGAGGCTAGGGATTGAGGGGCAAGAAGGAGCAGAGGCCAGGTCAACACAATATGAGGAAAATTACCCATGGGCTGTGATACTGGGTATTAAGCAAAGCATAGTGTTAAAGGGAGTGGAATTGAGCCACGAACTAAATCTTCAAAGAAAGAAGAGCTTGCTTAATTTGGGTGTGGGCAGATGACAGTGAAGATGAGAGGTCATGAGTGGTATAGACTCTTGACATGAGATTCACATCTGGAAGTTTCTAGGTAGGAGGAAAGAAGAATGGTCTGGAAGTAGTAAAGGGGAGTGAGGAGGACACTCTTGTACTTCCAGGTCCAGTGTGAGGGAAAATAGCAACCATTGAACAAGCTTCTTAGAGACAGAGCCCTTCAGAGGAAGCAGTGGTTTGATTAGAGTGAGGATGGAGAAGAGCTTAAGGACATGGGAGATTGTATGATGGCTGACTGAATTTCAGAATGTGTATGGTAGAAATACTTCATGAATTGGGATGGGGCACAGATGGGAAAAGAATGAGGGGGTGTGCATAGCACACAGGAATTGCGGGATGACCCCAGCCTGGGTTCCTTATAGGGGCTGACATGGATGGGGTTAAAGGGAAGGCCACAATGAAGCCTGAGAGGTCCAAGGCACAGAAAGTGGGCACAGTTTAAAGGGAGAGGAAAGTGAGGGTCCTGCCGGGGTGTATCATATTTCTTGTGACAGAGGCATGGAGGTAGCTGAGGGGCAGTGTTACTCTGATTAGATGGGGTTGATTTTACCATCAGTGTTGATTATGCCACCTTTCTGCTTCCACCACTGCACCACATTCGTGAAATTTTCTGTATCTTCATTCATTTTCTCTGGACTCAAAGGAGGCCATGTTCCTTCTCCCGTTCTCTTAACATATTTTGCCTGCTTCCTCCAGGACCTTGTTTTGCTTTCCTTCTCTTCTGACTCCTTTCCCAAGTCTACAGACATGTTCAGGTCCACCCTATTACATGCCAGCAGAGGCACCTCTTTGACTCTCCTTCCCTCACTAACTCCTCTCAACCTCCCTCTTTACCCTTTATCCAGATTTCTAGAAAGAGAAATTTACAGCTGGATCTTCTCTTTTTCCCTTTCATTTAGTCCTCAATCTATTGCTCTTAGTTTTCTGTGCTTGTCACTAGTCACATGTCTTTTAAAACCAGAGTTATCGGGGGCACCTAGGTGGCTGTGCGTCTGACTTCGGCTTGGGTCATGATCTTGCAGTTCATGAGTTCAAGCCCCCCATTGGGCTCTCTGCTGTCAGCACAGAGCCCACTTCAGATCCTCTGCCCCTCCACTGCTTGCACTCTCTGAAAAATGAATAAAATGTGGAACAAAAACCCAGAGTTATCTATCTAAAATTCTAATGTGACTACTTCATTTCCCAATCTACGGTGCTGTAATTGTTCTCTGTTGTCAGTCAGACAGAATCCAAGTTTGATATGTACCCCCCACTGCTGCTACCCTTCCACGATTTCAATCATCTGGTTTTCTTAGCCTGGGATATCCTGATCTTCCTCTTCCCTGGGACCAAATTTCAGGTGTTGCCTTTTCCAGAGCTTCCTAGATTGGGTAGGCAGGCACCGCTCAACACTTGTCCCTTAGTGGTTTGTGCATCCCCTTTTTTCTTCTTGTGTGTGGTCTACTGACTATTTCCTATTCATTATGGCATCCCTAGATCCTTGAGTTCCTGCCACACAACAAATAGTAAACACAATCATTCTTGTGCAGCCACTCTGGGGAACAATATAGAGGTTCCTCAGAAAACTAAAGACAGAACTACCCTACAATCCAGCAATTGCACTATTAGATATTTACCCAAAGGATACAAAAATACAGATTTGAAAGGATACATGCACCCTAACGTTACAGCAGCATTATCAACAATAGCCAAATTATGGAGAAAGCCCAAATGTCCATTGACTGATGAATTGATAAAGAAAATGTGACACACACACACACACACACACACACACACACACACTGGAATATTACTCAGCCATCTAAAAGAATGAAATCTTGCCATTTGCAATGACATGGATAGAGCTAGAATGTATTATGCTACGCAAAATAAGTCAATCAGAGAAAGACAAATACCATATAATTTCACTCATATGTGGACATTAAGAAACAACTGAGGGTTGATGGAGGGGAAGTGGTGGGGAGATGGGCTAGATGGGTGATGGGTACTAAGGAGGGCATTTATGATGAGCACTGGGTGTTGTCTGTAAATGATGAATCCCTGAAAACTACTTCTAAAACCAATATAGTACTGTATGTTAACTAAAATTTAAATAAATTAAAAAAATAAACACAATAATTCTTGAATTATTAAAGCATGAATGAAAGAGAAAGTGTGTCCTCAAGGAGAGACATTGGTGTTCTAATCGCTAAAAAAGCATTCTTTCAATTTTAAATCCAGTTTTTAGTATTCTCATTAGTGATACATGTTGGAAGTTTCTTGCATGGTTGTGATTATGAGTCAAACTGAAACTGCTAACCCAGGGTTAAATGAATAAAAGTCAATTTTGAAACAGACTAGATGCTGTGTTTGTGATGATCCTACTGAGGTAGAAGTGCCCTATAATATTCCAAAAGACCACCTAGCCAATCTACTGTTTTGTTGCCATCCCCCTACAACAGGATCTTTCTGGGGTTGTACTGCTTTCTCTGATAAATGGAATCATAAAAAAAGGGGGGGGATCTGATCCACTGTGACTGTTTTTATAGCTGTGTTTTTTTTGGCAACCATACACATGACCACAGGATAATAGGCAACTTATCAAAATAACTGAGATAAATATCATGGGGTATAGAAAATAAAGTCAAGATAAACCTTTGACAGGACTGAAGGTCTAATTTATTACATGTCTCATAGGTCTCTTCTGGTGATTCTGAAGCCAAACCTCTGATCTTCACATTTGTCCCCACTGTCAGAAGACTACCAACCCACTCTAAGTTGGCTGACACCTCTAAATTCCTTGTTAAAATTCCTGAGGAACCAAGTGATAAGAATCCAGAAGCTGTAAATAGGGTAGGATTACTTTTCTTCTTCTTTTTTTTTTTTTGTATTAAGCAACTTTATATTAAACATTCAATTGTCCATAATAATGACTTGGAAATTTGTATGAATGTTTATTTCCTTTGCATAAAGTGAGATGTCTGTGAAATGTAAGGTTGACTAAAAATATAAGTGTGTAATAGTGTGTGTAATTATCATACCCCTGCTTCTCTCTAATACACTATTCTCAACTCATGAGTTGACACCCTGTTCTTTGCTATTCACATGACACATTCTGCCCCCTGGCATTTTCCCTTCTCCCAAATATGTCTTAAAATAATAAAAACAAAATTTCCTGAGAAGTTTGAATTTATCTTGATAGAAAATACAAAATAAAATGGTGAGACATTATTGTTTTACATGCAATAAATTAGCAAAATTTAAAAAGTGTCATATCCAGTACTGGGACAGTTGTGAAGGTATTGGCATGCTCATGCTTTGCAGCTAGCTCTATGAATTTATACAATTTTGGTGGAAAGCCCTTATCCATAGTTTTAAAACTGTCATAATTTTCAATAACTAACTCTTAGAAACGTAGTTAGCCGGTGGCCTGGCTAGTTAGCCTGTAGTTAGCCTGGGTGGCTAGTTAGCCTGTAGTTAGCCTGTAGTTAGCCTGACCTGTAGTTAGCCTGGGTGGCTCAATTGGTTGAGCATCTGGCTCTTGGTTTCGGCTCAGGTCATGATCTCACAGTTCATGAGCTTGATCCCTTCATTGGGTTCTGAGCTGACAGCACAAAGCCTGGTTGGGATTCTCTCTCTTCCTCTCTCTCTCTCTCTCTCTCTCTCAAAAATTAAATAAATAAACATAAAAAAAAGAAATATATTTTAAGGAAATAGTACAAAGGCAGAAAAATGTCATTTAGGAAAGCAATTAGGGAAAAATAAAAATAGTCTAATAGCTAATAATCAGAAAAATAAAATTAAGAATATGATAATAAATTACTTTTACAAGGTTATAATTATAGTGATTATGTAATTCCATGGAAAGTATTAACTTTATAATAGTAAGCAACAACATAGGTTATAAAATTGTATTTATACACTGATTATGCTTATCCAAAATGAGACCAAAACTGGAAATAAAATTAAAACAGACAAAAAACCCTGATAATGACTTGTGTTAGTGCAATGACAGTTTGGCTAAAAAACCCTTTCTCTTTAAAAAATAAATTTAAGGGGTGCCTGGGTGGCTCAGTTGGTTAAGTGTTCAACTCTTGATCTCACCTCAGGTCTTGATCTCAGGGTCCTGATTTCAAGCCCTGTGTTGGGCTCCATGATGGGTGTGGAACCTACTTAAAAAAATGTATTTTAATACTGTCTTATTATGAATAAAATGTGACTGGGGGATTTCGTGGTGTTCTTGATTCACTAAAAAGGGGCAAAATAATCTGATTCACCTTGGGTGTATGAAAACATCTTATCTGGAAAGCTATAATATATCTGTGATCCTGAGATTTTTCAATGCTACTGCCTTATTTCAAAGACTATTAAGGCCACATTATTTCAGGGAGATCCTACACACGACAGTTGGAATGTCCAGGAAATTTCTCTCTAAGAGTTCTCAAATATGTATACACACACACACATAGTTATGGTATCCTTTGTTATAGGTGCTATGAGCATATGAGATGACTGTGGACATATATATTAATCTTGGTTGCAAACTTCCAGAGCTTCCTGAGACATTGACATTTATTTGCTGATTGCACTGAAATGCACACAACTATATCTTTAGAATATTCAAGATTTTTCTTCCTATTTTTTAAATAGTTCAATATTATAATAGGGCAGGCTAAATAACCCCTTGATAATTTATATATTCAACCACTGTTTACTGAATGCATTATGTGTTTGGTGCAGTGGATTCTGAATTAATAAAGTCAACTCCTGTAACTCATTATTGGGAAGGCATACAATAAACAAAGTGAAAAGCATATAATGAAATCTCAGATAATGATAAAGCTGTACAAAAGTACATCAAACTAAAGGAATAGAGAATGATGGACTATGGGGAAGGGAATTATTTTAGATCACTAATAAGGTTTTCGAAGACTAGTTCAATTTTTGCCATCTTTTTAGTTATTGTTACTTTTTATAATAAGCAATCTGTCTCTGAATCCTTAATTTTCTTAAAAGTTTATTTATTGTGATAAAGAGAGAGAACGAGCAGGGGAGGAGCAGAGAGAGAGGGAGAGAGAATCTCAAGCAGGCTCTGCACTGTCAGCATGGAGCCCACCTTGGGGCTCGATCCCACAAACCGTGAGATCATGACCTGAGCTGACAATCAAGAGTCAGATGCCACCCAAGAGTCTGAGCCACCCAGGCGCTCCTGAATCCTTTTATATTAATTTAAACTTCTTTCTAATTTGGGTTTTTATTATTGTATAGCATTATAATTTAATATGTGAAATGATCATTGTCAGAGAAATCCTAATCAGAAGCAATTTACGTTTATCTTGACTAAATCATCATCAGCTAAGAAATGTACAGTGGGTATATAAAATCACCTTTTTAGTTATATATAATCAGTAGTTTGACTTCTATTTTTACACATATGATATATATGCATATAATAGCACATGTTAAGTTTACTACCACAGTTGAAATTTCATTTATTTTAGTTTATTTAGTGTCTTCTTTATTATTTTTTATTCTGCAGTAATTTTAGACCTAAAGAAATGTTGCAAAGAAAAGGATGGTAACCACAGCATGGTTATCAAAGCCAAGAAAATAAACGTTGGGTCTTTTAAATACAATCTTAATGTACAGTAATCATTTTATTTTATTTTATTTTTATTTTATTTTTTTTTTAATTTTTTTCAACGTTTATTTATTTTTGGGACAGAGAGAGAGAGCATGAATGGGCGAGGGGCAGAGAGAGAGGGAGACACAGAATCGGAAACAGGCTCCAGGCTCCGAGCCATCAGCCCAGAGCCCGATGCGGGGCTCGAACCCACGGACCGCGAGATCGTGACCTGGCTGAAGTTGGAGGCTCAACCGACTGCGCCACCCAGGCTCCCCAAGTTATCATTTTAGAAAAAGATGCTTGATAGTTTGATAAAGCTATCGTACTTTGGTCTTGTAAACCCTCTCTGTACTCATAAAAAAATTGGATGGGAAAAGATTAGAATTACAAAATAAAATAGTGGTGAAAAATACTTTGTACTAAAAATACTTTTTTTTCCTGGTGTCTGATTCTTGAGTTCCTCCCAATTAGTTTAGATTGTTTTGTTTGAATACCTATGCATTTTGTTCTAGTTTTATTTTTCCTCTCAGACTTTCAGAGGGATTTGTACTATTTTAGGAACTTTCAGTGAGGTTTCCTTTCTCTCTGACTTATACAGGTTTTGCCTGACCATTAACTAAACACTTGACCAACGCCCATTTGTTTCATGAATGCCTTCATGGGAAACATTGCTATCTCTATTTCTTTTTAAGAAATTATATCATGATTTATTGTAAAGCAGGTTTACTTGATATTGATTCTGAGCTTGAAGTTGTTTGGGCTTGGACTAGGACAGACAACCGGGCTAGTAAAAGTGAGCCATTAACTTCAGGGGTGCCTGGGTGGCTCAGTTGATTAAGTGTCTGACTTCAGCTTGGGTCATGATCTCATGGTTTGTGGCTCAAGCCCCGCACTGGGCTCTGTGCTGACAACTCAGAGCCTGGAATCTCCTTCAGATTCTGTGTCTACCTCTCGGCCCCTCCTGAGTTTCTGCTCTGTCTCTGTCTCTCTCTCTCAAAAATAAAAATAAACATTAAAATTTTTTTTGAAAAAAAGTAAGCCATTAATTTCAATCCAGTCTCTCCTAAGTCAACCTGATTTTTAAATATATTCCTAAAAATTCTAGTCTTTGGAAATCATAAGCAGGTTAAACTTTTAAGAGTACAGGCAAAACAGAAGCCAGTGTCAAACCAATGTCAATGCTTTTATGTCTCTACATTAATTACAGTCTGATTCCAATGAGTACTTGACCTTGAATGCTGGGAGCCAACGGGAGAGAGACCAAGGAACATTGATTTATCCTTCAGAGGTCAGTGAAAATATTTCACAAGGAAGGGGACTCAAAGCAAACGAACTTCAAGGAATGCAGCAAAGTGACCTCTTTAAAGCTGAATATGTCTTTGTTGTGGACTCGGAAGGGGAAGATGAATCTACCAGTGGAAAAGGTGAACAAGGCCCCCCTGTAGGGATGGGCACCACAGCTTCTCGGCCCAAGTCTCTAGCAATTTCCTCCACTCTGGCCTCTGATGTGGTACGTCCCAAGACACGGGGGACAGACCTCCAGGCCCCATCACATCCTGAAATGTCTCATGGGATTGCCCCTCCACAAAAGCATGGGCAGGTAGGTTTTTCTTCTTGTCATAGAATAAAAGAAAATGTTTACATACTCTTTATCCTAGGCTGTCTGCAAAGGCCTTCCTGTTTGAAGCAAATAAAACTCTCAAAGAGAAAAGATACTAAAAAACCAAAATCCCAAGATCATAAATCATCAGAGTAAATATAGATAATTAATTCATAAGACAAAAAAGATTATATAATTGTACTGCGAGTTGGCTGAAGAGAAAATGTAAAATATTCAGCTGGAGTGGATCTGGGGGAATGTTATCTCTTGCTTTTGAATAATTCTTGGAAGAGGTTGATATTGGGACTTTCTTAGGAGACAGTGCTGGGTTAGCTGGCTGCATCCAAAAGCATACTTCAGATAGGAGAAAGATCCTGTGGGAAGACATCAATTGAATATCAGATGTAGACACATTACTTTTAAACTGCTGAAAGAGTAGTAAAAGGACAGGCTAGGAAACAAGAGTGTGTAAGAAAAAAGAAATCTCACCTGTGTGTCTTATGGAGAGAATCTGTTGTAGTCCTGGAACCCACCAGTGCAGGGCTTGCCTTAGCGAAATGGGGAGAAGATTCCACCCCAAGACTTAGCAGCAAAATTGAAGAGTTCCTTTAAGATGGAGAACCTATTTAAGACCCATTTCTGTGATGGGCAGGAAAGAAAGGAGGTGGATAGAGAGGGATTTTGAAGGGAAAAATATGAAGGATTTGCCATTGGCTGGCTAATTGTTATAATGAAATTATAAAATGGTTTTGATAAGGCCTAGGTAGAATGTCAGGAATGCAAAGGCTGGCTTTGGGAGTGGATAGTGGATGCAAAGTTCTCTTTTGTAAAGCAGGAGTCAGTATCATGATGTCCTATTTAGGATCTGTTAGACAAGGCACTTGCAAGCATCTCAAAGTAGTTGGGAGAACATTTTTATTGGTGAGTTGGCCCTTTGGGGCTGATAGGACCTATGCATAATTGTAGAGTAGGCATCTTATTTGGGTGTCACCCTATCTTCATTTCTGCAGCTTTCACTGACTTCCTGATGCTTAATTTATGTCACTTTTAAGTATCCAGTATCCTTAGGCTACTCTTTCATGGTAGAAGACTCTCACTAGGGTACCCCCATCTTGGTCTACTGGACTAAAACATTTATTTCCTCTCAAAATTTATTCTCAATGATTGGAAATGTTCTAATTATATAACTAAACATATTTTCTGTAAGCAGTGTTAGGCTTAAACATTTCTTTCTTGCCTCGGGAAAGATGATGGAATCACCAAGTTGTAGACATGGGGGCTCTCATAGTCAGGGGAGGGTAATTTTATCTGGCCCCTGTGAAGAAGAACATAAAGGCATGATGATAAAAAATAGAAGAAAACAAAGAAAATATTCTTAATGAAGCAATTTTTGGATTTTTGATTCACTCCTTCCCCCAGTTGTTAGGTTTTTTCCCCCTGAGTTGGTCATTTAACTTGTTTTTATGTGATCAAATATATATAAGTCAAACTAGAGACTGGATACATATCTTCGGATCTTTTTTCCAAAATATATTATTTTGCAGTAGGTTATAGTTCATGTTATCAAAGCTCCTAATGAAAAGGCAAATTCAACCTAATTCACTAGTAGTGGCTGAAAATTATGGTTACCACTAATGGAGGAATAGTAGACCTTGAAAAGTTTGGGAATAGCCATTGTTCCTGTTTCCATTTCCTATAATAATCCATTTGAGCGATGAATAGTAGAACATCATCAAATAAAAATAAGATGAAATAAGGTAACTGTTACCCACAAATGTTTACATCATTTACAATGATCCAGGCACCAAAGAAGGCATTCAGAATTTTAATGTAGTCAGTAGTAGGAACAATAACTCTAAAGAATATCCTGATTGGATTACTTCATGCCAACAACGTCAATTTTTCAATCAGAAATGTAGTCATTTAAGTGAATTAACTGGTAAAAACGAATCCATGTATAGAACTGTCTACAAATTAGCACTATTAGCAACAATTTATTAAGCTATCCTAAAAAATGCCTTCAGTTCCTGGTTTGGCTTTTAACTTTTCAATAAACCAGCTTAGATGTCATTTTCTGTTCATATCTTGTACTTCTCTTCCTCAGTTCTTCTCAACTATCACAAAAGTACACACTTCATAGCTTTCCATCCCTGAGCCCCTGATTCCTCTTTGTAAAGCTTATTTCTTCCCCAGACCCATCTCCATTTTGGCCTGGGCTACGTAACACTCAGCTCAGTAGAAGGAGCACCTCTTCCACTTTCCATATATGTTTTTAGCCTTTTAAGAAAATCTCTATTATAACTCCTTTTCACTGTGTTGTAATGACACATCATTTTTTCTTCCTCAGTAGGCAGAGAACAACTTAAGTCAAGCTCTATCTCATTTATTTCTGTGTTTCCAGCACTTACTACAGTGTCTTTCACATAGGTGAGGTTCAGTAAGGTGTGTAAAAGGAATAAATTTTTAAGTATTCACAGCTTTGGAGTCCTTGCACAGATATTGACCCCTTCATGAAGTCAGCTTTGGTTCTCTGAGTCAGAATAAACTCTCCCTCAATATGATTCTGATAGCTTTTTCTTTTTGTCTTTTTTTCTTTTGGTACATATTTTATAACAATTATCCTATTTCAGCATTTATTATAACTATTTAGGTGCATACCTTATCTCCCCTAGCAGATTGTAAAGTCTTTAGAGGTAAAAGTCCATGTTAAATCCATTTTTATTAAACACGTTGTTCCCTATAGTGATTATTATATTATCATGAATATAGTCAATATAAATATTGGGTTGAATATATTTATATCCCAAATACTTTCACTGAAGTGGCATGTTTAAATAAAAGCACATTATGTTAAAAAAATCACTAGACAATTAGAAACTTTAAAGTGTAGGTCAAAAGTAAAAATGCTGTATAAAATAAGCAATTGAATTAAAATCCTCTCAAATAAAATTCAGAAAGAAAGAGTAATATTTTTGAGTGTTGACATCTTGAATGATGATATAAAAGTCTAAGAATCATCTTACCTAGGGATAGCATTAAGAGTTAACAGAGAAGTGAATATACACATAACAAACAGAGTGGTTTGGCTGAAAGACATATGATAAAGCCCGTAGCTGAGGCAAACAGTGGGAATTAAAACAAGAACTTACAGGGTAAGCATTTTTCATTGACATATATGGGAAAAATCAAGGATGAATGAAATTTATAACCAGGGAAATTGGATGAATGTTGATATCATTAGTTAAGGGAAAAGTAATAGGTCTTGGGAAGGGATAGCAGGAGATAAGACATCTGATGCAGAGTTTGTGATGCCTTGGTGGCACAGCATGATTCCTTAGGAAGGAGCTGGAAGTATGAATCTGGAAAACAGAAGAGGAATGCGGGACTGGAGATTTTTGCTATATAAACTGATGAGGGTGGAGGTATTTACTCATGGAAAGAATGTAGAACAAAAAGACATAAGATACAAACCAGAAAAGGGGCGCCTCGGTGGTTCAGTCAGTTGAGCTCCCGACTCTTGATTTCAGCTCAGGTCATGATCCTGGGGTTGTGGGATTGAGGCCTGCCTTGGGCTTTGCTCTGAGCCTGGAGCCTGCTTCATATTCTCTCTCTCTCTCTCTCTCTCTCTCTCTCTCTCTCTCTCTCTCTCTCTTTCTCTCTGCCACTTTTTCCCACTTGTGCTCTCTCTCTCTCTAAAACAAACAAAATACAAACCAGGAAATAGCAAAATGTGAAGGGTCTATGAAAGACTAGAAGCCAATGACAGGGACTGAGGGGACAAAGGAAGTTGCAGAAAGGGGTTTCATGCAACGAAAGCTGGAGGGATGTTGAACAAAAAGAATAGCCTATAAACAACATCAAATCAATTAAAAAAATAAAATATTATAAATAATGCATGAGGAAAAATAAAATACAAAACAAGGTCGGATAAAGTAGGACCCTCAAAGCCTATTAAATCTGGGAATCAGAAGGTCATTTGGTGACCTTAAGGAGAGCAGTATGAGGGGGGTGATAGGGACAGAAATGCAGCTAAGATAGGGATAGATGGTAAGGAAAGGAGACCGTGTACTGGAGAGATGGTATGGGAAGGCAGGAACGACAGAGGCATCATACTGGCCATGCTCCTCTGGACGGTTACTTGGAATCTTAAACCTTAGTTTCCTCATTCGTAAAATGGGGTAATGATATCAACCTCCCTTGTGAAGATTAAATGAGATAATATATGTAATGTGCCTAGAACAGTGCCTGGCTCGTGGTATGTTCTCCACAGGTGATTTACTATATTTAAGAAGTTTGAGAGGGGCCCCTGGATGATGCAGTCAGTGAAGTATTCGACTTCTGCTCAGGTCATGATCTAGCAGGCAGGTTCATGAGTTCAAGCCCCATGTCAGGCTCTCTGCTGTCAGCACAGAGCCTGCTTCTGATCCTCTGTCCCCCTCTCTCTGCCCCTCTCTCACTTGCACTCTCTCTCCGTCTCTCTCAAAAGAAATAAAAAATAAAGAATTTCAGATGGCAGCGTGTTTGGGGGTTCAGGGTAAGGAACTTGTAAGGAGGCAGAGGTTTTATATTGGTTCAACTGTAGCTTGGGCGTAAGAACAAAGGAGAAGACATGGAAAATGAGGTCAAAAAACTGGCTGGGGTTAAATAAAGGTTGTTCTTACATAAAAGTGTGGGAAATTAGGACACTGGCATGCATATTTATTAAGTACCTAGATTTTATGGATCCATGGCAAAGAGATTACAACAAATTATTTGGCTAGGGCATTAGACATAGAAGCTTTCCTTATGCCCCCAGGCTTTAATCTGCTCTGTGCTGGCAGAACCCTTGAGATCCCCCAGTGGTAGCAGGTTGTTTCCTCTGGATGAGATCAATTGTGCCATTAGCCTAAGGGGCAGAGAAAGTACATTAATGGAAAATCAAGTTGCTTTGACAATTCCAGCAGAAAGTTGATGGCTCCTATTAAGAGGAGTGTCTCCTGACTTGTTGATGTCAGAATTCAATTTTTTTCCTTTTTGGTGAAATAAAGACTGAACCGGATGTCAGAGTCCCTGTTCTCCCCTTCCTCTGCTCATCTTCACTAATCAGAGTCTAGAGCAGAGCAGCATGGGTGGCTCAGTCGGTTAAGCTCCTGACTTTGGTTCAGGTCATGATCTCACAGTTCATGAGTTTGAACCCCCATTGGGTTCTGTGCTGATAGCTTGGAGGCTGGACCCTGCCTTGGATTCTGTGTCTCCCTCTCTCTCTACCCCTCACCTGCTCACATGCTGTCTCTCTCTCTCATTCTCTCTCAAAATTAAATAAACATTAAAAAAATAATAAAAAAAGAACAAGGAGGGACAGTCACTGATGAGGCTTTCTTCAAAGAAAGGTGATGAGACTCTAGGTCCTAGCAGTCTGTCATTCTGTTCTTATATCCACTAGACACTTTGTTTCTTCATTCCTGCATGAAGGTAATATGCCAGGTACAGGAGAGTAAGGGAATTAATTGTAAAAGACAGGACCTGCCTTCAGGGGATTTGAAAAAGATGCACCTGAAAACAATGACAATGAAAAAGAACACGTTCTAGGAACAAGGGGAGATTCAGGGGGAGGATGCCTAGATCAGCCCACACCATCAGGAAGGTTCACACTGTAGAAGCCCAATGTGAATGATGAATACAAGTTTTCTTGGCAGATACCTAGGGCCTGGACATTTCAGATAGTGCGAACAACCAGGGAAGTGCCAACTTATAAGAAGCGGGTAGAAGAAGACAAGGACTCTGAAAAGGACTCATCAGAAGACAGGAGATAAAGTAGGAGACAATGATGAAATAAAAGCCACAGATAAAACAGCTTTAAAAAGGAGAGAGAGATAGGAGGTCAGATTGTATAGAGAAATCAGAAACGATAAGGCATTTGTTTTGCCCTAGTGCCTCTTGGGCATAGAAAAAAAAAAATCACTGTAGACATTGGTGATAACAGTTCCTGTGGAAGAGTAGGGGATAAAAACTCTTTAGAGGTCACTGGGAAGTGTGTTAGTTTTCTATTGCTGCATAACATATGACCGTAAATTTCTTGGCTTTAATAAAATACCTATTTATTGTCTTAAGGTTTCCGTAGTCAGAAGTCTGTGCACAGCTGAACCGGTTCCTTGCTCAGGGCCTCCTGAGTTTGAAGTTAAGGGATCAGGCTGCCCTCTCATGTGGAGGCCCTGCAAGGGAAGGATCTGTTCCTCAACTCCCTCTTGTTATTGGCAGAATTCTTTTCCTAGAGGCTGCAGAACTCATGGCAGCTTACTTCTTAAAGCTGACAATGAGAAAGCAAATTTCTGACACTGTAATCTCTAAACTTTTGGCCCTCTTTTAAAGAGCTCATTTGGGGCGCATCTGTGAAGCGTCTGACTCTTGGTTTCAACACAGGTCATGATCTTATGGTTTCCCGAGTTCGAGTCCCACCATTGGACTTCATGCTGACAGTGCGGAGCCTCCTTGGGCTTCTCTGTCTCCCCCTCTGCTTCTGCCCCTCTCCCACTTACGCTGCCTCTGTCTCTCTCAAAATAAATTAATAAACTTAAAAAATTAAAGAGCTCACTTAATGAGGTCATGCTTACACAGGATAATCTGTTGGTTAACTTAAAGCCAGCTGACCAGGGACTTTAATTACATCTGAAAAATGCCTTCACCTTTGCCACATTCTATTAGAAGCAAGTCATGGATTCTGCTCCTTTGAAAAGAGGCGGGGATAATAAAAGGGTGGGGCTCATTAGGAAGTCTCTTTAAGGTGTGTTGGTTGAAGTAAGGAAATCAATACAGTGATTGTATGGTACAGGTGTCAGAAGAAAACAACATGGGTCTGAAATGAAGGGATGCACAGGATCCACAAAACTCTTGGTGCACGTGTGTGCACATGTTTTTATCAGTTAGCATTTGCTGCATAACAAACCAAGCAAAATGTAGTGTTTTCAAACAGCTAACATTTATTTGGCTCAAATATCTACAGGTCAGAAGTTTGGCTGTGTTCAGGTGGGTGGTTCTGTGTATCTGTGATGGGGTCAGCTAATCTTTGCTGTGGTTCACTTGTCTGCAATTGGCTGCTCGGTCAGCTGGTAGATGGTTAGCTGAGATGTGGTTTTGTATCCTCCAGTAGACCAGCCTGGGCGCATTCACGTCATGGTGATGTTCTGTCCTCAGCAAGCCAGTAAGCTCCAAGGCATTTGTGTCTTTCAAGCCATTGCTTCTTTTTTTATTATTATTATTATTATTATTTTTTTATTTAAAATTTTTTTTTCAACGTTTATTTATTTTTGGGACAGACAGAGACAGAGCATGAACGGGGGAGGGGCAGAGAGAGAGGGAGACACAGAATCGGAAACAGGCTCCAGGCTCTGAGCCATCAGCCCAGAGCCCGACGCGGGGCTCGAACTCATGGACCGTGAGATCGTGACCTGGCTGAAGTCGGACGCTTAACCGACTGCGCCACCCAGGCGCCCCTCAAGCCATTGCTTCTTGTGTCACATTTGCTAATGTCCCACTGGCCAAAACAAGTCTTAAGGCCAGTTGAGATGGAGGCGGGTGGGAAAGGAGGACTTTGCCTTTTTTATGAAAAGAGTAGAGAATCTGGGGCATTTTTATAATCTACCGCATAATATTTATTACTATGTTTTTAAAGTTTGGAAGCATTCTGCTTTATATTTATGAGACAAATGAGACAGCTAATAAAAAGGAAAAAGGATGGCTACGTAGCACAAGGGGCATAACTGATGAAATAAGATTCCAAAGAAGGCAAGAGCTGCTGTGATTCAGAGTACACAGGGAAAATTTACCTTTTAAACAATTGAAAAGTCAACATTTTCCCTTAGAAGGAAGGAGAAAGAATAAGAATAGATGTAGAAAACAATAGATTTTCCTGTTAACCTCAGTTTTCCTTGGAGAAAGTGAATCTAGGTCATCTATTGAGTACAACAAGAGGAGTGGTGAGAACAGGGTTTATGGAAAGTGTTAACTTTTGGAAGACCTGTTGTTCAGGGCAGGATGGGAAGCTGAGGACAAAACAAAAGAAAACAACAACAACAACAACAACAAAATACTGACAGGCACAGGGCCCAGTTGAGACTGTAAGACCTTAACTTTATGATGACAGTCTAAAGTGCCTTCTAGCTCATATGTGAGAGAAAGATGCCTTCCTCTGCACAGGTTCAGGGAATTCCGTTCCACTCTCAGCTGATATCTGCATAAGGGACAAGTTCCTAGGTCAAGTGCAGTGGCCCTGCCAATCAAAAGGGCTGTGTTATTTTTTATTTCTTTTTTTCTCCATTTTTTTTTTACATTCCAGTATAATTAATGTGCAGTGTTATATTAGTTTTGGGCGAGCAGTACAGTGATTCTACAATTCTATACATTATTCAGAGCTCATATGATAAGTGTACTCTTAATCTATTTCACCTATTTCACCCATCCCCCAGTCTCCCCAGCCCTACTTTCTCCCCTCTGGGAGAAATTTGTTCTCTGTAGTTCAGAGTCTATTTTTTCTTTTTTATTATCTCTTTTTTGTTGTTGGTTTGTTTTGTTTCTTAAATTCCACGTATGAGTGAAATCACTTATTTCACTTAGCATTATACCCTCTAGATCCATCCATGTTGTTGCAAATGGCAAGATTTCATTCTTTTTTGTGGCTGAGTAATATTCATTTGTGTGTGTGTGTGTGTGTGTGTACCACTTCTTCTCTATCCATTCATGTATCTATCAGTGGACATTTGGGCTGCTTCTATAATTTGGCTACTATAAATAATGCCGCAATAAACATAGACGTGCATTTATCTTTTGCATTTAGTGTTCTCATATTCTCTGGGTAAATAACCAGTAGTAGAATTACTGGATCATATGCTGGTTTTATTTTAAGTTTTTGAGAGACTTTTATACTGTTTTCCACAGTGGCTGTACCAGTTTGCATTCCTACCAACAGTGCATGAGAGTTTCTTTTTTTCCAGTCCTCGGCAACACTTCTTTTTTCTTGTGTTTTTGATTTTAGCCATTCTGACAGGTATGAGGTGATATGTTATGGTGGTTTTGATTTGAATTTCCATGATGATGAGTGATGTGGAGCATTTGTTCGTACGTCTGGATGTGTTGGAGAAATATCTGTGTATGTCTTCTGCCCATTTTTAATTGGCTTTTTTTTTTTGGTGTTGAATTGTATAAGTTCTTTATATATATTTTCTGGATCATAACCCCCTATCAGATATATAGTTTTCAATTATCTTCTCACATTCCATAGGCTGTAAGTTAGTTTTGTTGATTATTTCCTTTCCTTTCCTTTGTAGAAGCTTTTTATTTTTATGTAGTCCCAATAGTTCATTTTTGCTTTTATTTCCCTTGCCTCAGGAGATACCTCTAGAAAAATGTTGCTATGGCCAATGCCAGAGTAATGACTACCTGTGCTCTCTTCTAGAATTTTCATGGTTTTGGGTCATTAATCCATTTTGAGTTAATTTTTGTGTAGGTGTGAGAAAGTGTCCAGTTTCATTCTTTTGCATGTAGCTGTCCTGTTTTACAAACACGATTTGTTGAAGAGACTGTCTTTTTCCCATTTCACATTCTTGCCTCCTTTGTTGAAGATTAGCTGGTCATATAATTGTGAGTTTATTTCTGGGCTCTCTATCCTGTTCTTTTAGATTCATGTGTTTATTTTTGTGCCAGTGCCATACTGTTTTGAGTACTACTACTTTGTAGTATATCTTGATATCTGAGATTGTGATACTTCTAGTTTTGTTCTTTTTCAATATTGCTTTGGCTATTCAGGGTCTTTTGTGGTTCAATAAAAATTTTAAGATTATTTGCTCTAGTTTTGTAAAACATGCTATTGGTATTTTGATAGGGATTGCATTAAATCTGTAGATTGTTTTGGGTAGCATAGACATTTAACAATATTTGTTCTTCTGACCCATGAGTGTGGAAGGTCTTTCCATTTCTTTGGGTCATCTGTTTCTTTTATCACTGTTTTGCAGTTTTCAGAGTACAGGTTTTTCACCTCCTTGGTTAAGTTTATTCCTAGGTATTTTATTATTTTTGTTTTTTTGTCCATTCCATTACCCTGTGTCTTTTGATTGGAGTGTTTAGTCCATTTACATACAAAATAATTATCGTTAGGTTCATACTCATTGCCATTTGTTACTTGTTTTATGCTTGTTTTCGTAATTCTTCTCTGTTTCTTTCTTCCCTTGCTCTCTGCTCTCATAGTTTGCTGGTGTTCTTTAGTGGTATGCTTGGATTCCTTTCTCTTTATTTTCTGTATATCTATTACCAGTTTTTGCTTTGTGGTTACCATTAGAATTATATATAACATCTAATACATATAGAGTCTGTATTAATTTGATGGTGGCTTAAGTTTGCACCCATTGCAAAGGCACTAAATTTCTACTTCTCTCCCCACCCCCACCCTACATCTTAGGTATATGGTGTCATACTTCACATCCCTTTTTCTGTTAATCCCTTGACTGCTTTTTATAGATATACTTAATTTTACTGCTTTTATCCTTCCAGCTTTTCTTACTCCTACTTATATCTTTCCTTTCCACTCAAAGAGTCCCCTTTATATTTATTCTAAGGCTGGTTTAGTTGTAATGAATTCCTTTAACTTTGGTTTGTCTGGGAAACTCTATCTCTCTATCTATTCTGAATGATAGCTTTGCTGGATAGAATATCGTTAGTTGTAGGGTTTTATTTCCTTTCAGCACTTGGAATATATCATGCCACTCCTTTCTGGCCTGCAACATTTCTGCTGAAAAATCCACTGATAGCTTTATGGGGTCTCTCTCATACATAACTGTTTTCTTTTCTCTTAATGCTTTTGAAATTCTCTCTTTATCACTACTTTTTGCCATTTTAATTACTATGTGTCTTGGTGTAGACCTCCTTGGGTTAATTTTTTGGGGGTCTGTCTGTATCTCCTTGATCTGAATTTCTGTTTCCTCTCCCAGATCTGGGAAGTTTTCAGCTGTTATTTCTTCAAGTTAATTTTCTTTCTTCTTTTCTTTCTCTTCTCCTTCTAGGTTCCCTATAATGTGAATGTTATTATGCTTGATAGTGTCGCTGAGTTCCCTTAATCTATTTTCATTTATTATTATTATTATTTTTTCTCTCTCTTGTTCAGCTTGATTGCTTTCCATTACTTTTCCTCCAGGTTGGTGATCTGTTCTTCTTACTTCTTCTTGTCCACTATTTATTCCCTCTAATGTACTTTCAATTATAGTTACTGAGTTCTTCATCTCTGATTGGTTACTGTTTATATTTTCTGTCTTTTTGTGGATGGTCACAATGAGATCCTCCATTTTTTTCTCAAGTTCAGTGACAGTCTTTATGACCATTACTTTAAATTCTCTGTTAAGCATATTATTTATCTCTGTTTTATTTAGCTCTCTTGCTGTGATTTTGTCCTGTTTTTTTTTTTCATTTGGGATATATTCCTCTGTCTCCTCATTTTGTCTAACTCTCTGTCTGTTTCTCTGTGTTAGCAAAGTTGGCTATAAATCTCCTAGTCTTGAAGGTAGTGGCCTTGAGAAAAAGAGGCCCGCAGTGCCCTACAGTGCAGTGTCCCTTGTTCACCAGAACCTGGAAATTCAGAAGTGTCTTTTATATATGTTGCATGTTCCCCTATTATTGTGGCTGAGCCTTCAGCTTAGTCATTTTCAAAGGCTCTCTTTGCCTATTGTGGACAGCATTAGGCCCCTATGTTGTTAGTGGGTTGGTCTGGTGTTGCCTTGGGCTTGAGTTGAGTCAGACAAGACACTTGCCAGTGCTGTGGTGGTACTAAATAGCAGAGTGCTTTTGCTGTGCTATTCTCTGCAAAGCTTTGTTGATGGGTATTGCCTGCACTTAGAGAAGATATCTGCCTCCAGCCCATTGTTATGGCCAGAGTTGAATGTTGTGTGTGATTTTCTTCCCCCTCCCTGGGGAAGGAGGCATTTTGAGGTGATGCTGGCCCCTTTCAACGCTGCTTTCACACTGCCATGCTTGTAACATGGCTTTGCATGGACTCCCTCCAAGAGCATGTTGGATGAGGTGAGTTTGCAGAAGAGCAGGAGGGTGGGGCATCCTGTTAGTGAGCTAGGTGGAATAGTGTTGGTTCTATGCTGGTTCCTGCACATATCCCTGTATGTAGGCTGGGGGGTAGGCTCTTTTGTTTTTAGAGGTGTCTCCTAAAGATACCTACCCCTCCAGCACATGCTCTGAGATTAGTAAGCAAATCTGTGTACCCCAGGAATCTTTATTTTTCTTTTTTTAAATTAAAAAAAAGTTTATCTTCAGAAAGAGCATGCAGGAGAAGGGCAGTGAGAGAGAGGGAAAGAGAATCCCAAGCAGGCTCTGTACTGGCAGTGCAGAGCCTGACTTGGGGCTCAATCTTACAAAACCATGAGATCACGACCTGAGCCAAAATTGAGAGTCAGACACTTAACCTAGGTGGGACACTAACTAGGTGGGAGCCACCTAGGCATCCCAACTCCAGGCATTTTTCAAACTGCTGCTTTTCTGCTGTGTCTAAGCAGGACTATTTGATGTGCTGTCTCTTTAAGGGTTGGAACTCAGTTTCCTATTGTTTTTCTGTTCTCCCAGAGCTGAGCCTGCTGATTCTTAAATTTCCAGGTGTCAAGCCCCTCTGATTGTAAGCACTTCTGAAGTTAGGCTTCCTAATTTTCAAAGCCAGATATTATGGGGATTTTTTTTCCCACTGCAAGTACCTTG
The DNA here is from genome assembly GCF_022837055.1 of Prionailurus viverrinus. Lineage (NCBI taxonomy): Eukaryota > Metazoa > Chordata > Mammalia > Carnivora > Felidae > Prionailurus > Prionailurus viverrinus. The sequence goes on from NC_062565.1 coordinate 51,727,137, forward strand.
TGCCCGGGGCACGTGGTATGGGGTCTGCTCCTTTCCCCTCTCAGCACTCATGGTGTCCCTCCCTCCTAAGGACAGTCTCCTGGGTCAGTTTGGCTCCCAACTGTGTCTCTACTTTCCCTACTCTCTTTGATGTGGCCTGTTCTCTACAATTAGCTGTGGAGAGTCTGTTCTGCCAGTTGTTGGGTCTTTTTCTGGGTTATTGACACTGATGTGGGTGTTATTTAGGTGTATCCCTGGGATAAAGTGAGCCTAGGATCTTCCTACTTCACCATCTTCCCGGGAAGCCCTTTGTTATTATTATTATTTTCATAGCCGATTTAAATAGATTAGGTGTAGGAGCATAATGGCAGCAGGATTGACTTAAGATTGAAGATTTGGCAAGTGGATTAGAAAAAGAGCAAGGTAGCTATAATGTTGACAATACTGGTCGGAAGGTTGAGATTGAACAAAGTATTTCTAAAACCTGAGATGGAAAATAGTAGGAGATGAGAGAGATGAGATGAGATAGCAAGAGAGGGACTCTGTCATGAAGGAAAGTTACTTAGTTCACATTATACATGGAGAAAGTTTTGATGACATCTTGAGTGTAGGTGTGCTCTGATTAGATTTTAAAAAGTTGCTCTAATGCTAGGTTAAATGGGAGTGCAACTAGAGGTAGAAATACCAGAAATATTATTTAAATTGTTAAGGTTTGAAAGGCTGAGAATCTATCTGCCCAGTGATATTACGAGTGTTCATTAGTGAGATGACCCAGAAATAGGTGTGTTTAGGAGGCCAAGGTGTTTTAATGTAATTACTGCATATAAGCTCAAACTGGAATCTAAAGTTTTTACCTTGCATGGCTGTACAGATTTAGGAGCAAGAGCTCTACTATATGGATCAATTTCTTGTGCCATCCTAATCTTGGGAGCTATTCAGACAGCAGATCAATCACTCTTGCTTTTATTCAGATGCTTTGGAATCTAAGACTCATTAGAAAAAATTGAATATATACGGAAGCACTTAATTTAGGTTGACTAAAATTATAACAGCTCCACAAGAGAGATTGGTTGTTAGAATAACTGGTGGCTTCTGTTATACAGGATCCAAGAGTGGATTTAGCATTCAGATCATCCACTTGATGAGAGCAGAACACTACAAGAATCTTCTCTTACTGAGATTATTGTGAATGTATTCCAGAATTCAGGATAGTCTTTCTAGAAGAAGAAGTTAGGAATAACTTTGGAAGAAGTATATGGTAAGGGATCAGAAGAAGGCTGTGAATTGGAGAACATAGTTGAGGGTAGCTTTGGAGAGGTGTTTAAAGCAAAGAGATCAACAAAGATCATGTTAGAAATAAATGATGAGGAAGACAGAGAATAGCCTTGAGGAGAAGGAATTAGAGCATCATTAACAAACCTAGAAAACAAAACAAGATGTTATAATGGAAGAGGATGAAGGGATAGAAATTTGTAGACATCATTAGAGAAGTTAATTATCACTGGTAAAGGATCTATAGGGTAGTGGTAAATGAAGGACCTATTTTGAGCTGACTGAGCATTTGACAGGTATACATTCTTTCCTTCTGCACAAAGTTATTCATGTCTTTAACTACTTTTTTTTTTAACCCATTGAGAGGAATTTAGGAAAATGAATCTTTTTCATTAAAAAAATAATTCTTCACTCCTGGGAATTTTATAAAAGTATGGTGCTGTATTTTTTAATTAATGTAAATTAGGATAACATCTGCTGTATTTGCAAATTAGAAACAAATAGATTGCAAATACTTGTCAATATATTGAATAGGAGAATACAATAAAAATGTATGTAGTTTAATAGAAACACAACAAACATTCTTAGACTTTTCAGAGTTGTTTCCTTAGAAGTTCTTCAATAATCAACTATTCAAAAGTACAACAAAATGGAATTATTTATATTAGGTAAAATATGACTCACTGCAGTAGAATGTTTGGTAATTAGACGCCATAGTCTTGACAAAGTTGAAGGGAACAGTTTTTTCTTCTGAATAAGATCTTCAAAATTATAGCCTTGTGATTTTAACATCATAATTTCATGGATAATCTGGATGAATTAATGAATTTGTTATATAAATTGAAGTTATCTGGAAATATTACTGAAAAGGGAATGGAATTTTGTGGCTGTTGTTATTAATTTACAAAATTCTTTACCAAAAACTATAGCATAACATGCAAAGACACCCTACACAGTCTTGAAATTTCTTCATTCCTTTTGTGAGAAGAGCGCAATCATTGGAAATAATCACAGAAGAACTTTCACTTATGTCTAATCACATGAATCAGTTATATGAACACTGGCTAAGCAGAATTGTTTCTAAGTAAAGCTGATGTGAGGGAATTGTTAAGCTTCTTTCTCAATTTGATTGAATTCTGCTTGATTATCAAATTATCCCTGATTTTCAGATATTCTGGGTAATGCCAATGTATTCAAATATTAATTGTGTAACAAGAATTCTGTGTTGCAAGTACACATATGAATTTACACATAAAAAGAAAGATCTATTTTAGGTATGTTTACTTGAAATTTAGACGTTTAGGGTGAGTTGTTTGCATTTATCAGTTTTAAATGTTTTTAGGATTCAAAAGTATATGATATGAAAATCTTTACAGTAGGTCTGATGGACACTTAACATATTACAAAAAAAATCAAGAAATATCTTTTACTGAATTTGTAAACCAGGCTTTTGCTAAGTTTAATTGTTGGGTCATATATTTTCTTTCCATGTAAGGCAATATATATTATATACAATAAGATATTATATAGTATAATATCATTTAATAAATATTAGCATTTTGAATAACTGATATTTCCTAAATTCTCTTATAAGTTGATAGAATCAAAGAAATAATTTTGCAAGGAGACCTGTGTTTAAAGATTTGGCTTTCAAATCATTTATAATTTTAGCATTTGTCTTTAGTACTGTCTTAAAGTACTGGATGATCTTTAAAATAGCACAAGAATACATACACCCAGTTATTTCACAGGCCCTTACTAGACTCTCTTGAAAATGATCATTTCTTTCTTCCTTCCTCCCTCCCTCTCTTTTCTTTTCTTTTCTTTCTTTCTTTCTTTCTTTCTTTCTTTCTTTCTTTCTTCTTTCTCGTTTTGTTTTGTTTTGTTTTTAATATGTCAGGGGATTGGTGGCTTGCATTGTTTAAGGCAGATTACATTTGTAAAGTACTCTGGCTTCTTTTGATATGAAAGCATACCTATCTTTTTCCAGTAGAAGCCATATCATTTTTTAAATGTTCATTCCAGCAAATAATTAGGGAACATGTTTTTTGCTCTCTTATTTCAAGCCTTGCTTTCACTATCTCAATTTATCATTGTTGATGTTGATCATGTTGATGTTGGGTGCTGCATCTTTTGAGTTCTGGTCATTTTTTTAACTTGTACAACATGTAGAAGTACCTCAAGTTTTTAGAATTTTAAACATTTTAAGCATGTTAAACTTTTTAGGGATTGTAATCATTATTATATTATTGTAGTCATTGTATTATTATATTATTGTATTATATACTATTATATTTTTACAATGGAAGAAAATCTATTTCAGTTTTCAAAGTGAAGTCTGAAACTTACTTTGGTGATTTAAATCTTTTCAAGTCACACAATTCCAAGTCAAGATAACTATTTTAGATTTTGTCAGTGAATTATTTTCCAAATGGAAACATCCATATACAATTTTGTATTAATGTCCTTACAGGGAATAAATGAGGCATAATATGTAACACTTCACAGTTTATTTATATTTTATTTCAAATTTAAAGCAATGAGCAATGCCTCATTTGCAAAACAGAATTTCTTCCATTTTTATGGAGGTTTAAGGGGCCTGTTTTGTGTAAACTAATAGGACTGTTTGCATTAAACACACAAGTGACAAGAATATTTTGATAGTTTCACAAGTAATCTCCTATTACAATCTGTCTATTTCTCTTTCCTCTAGTTAACTTCTCCCACTACCTCTGAGCAGCTTGCCTGTAAACCACCTGCTTTCTCCTTTGTTTCTCCAACTAATCAGAAAACGCCACCTGACCCAGTTAACCTCGACGGAGCCTCTGTGCTAGAGGAATTCCACACTAGGAGGCTGGATGTCAGTGGGGCCTTGGTGGAAGAAACAGCTACGTATTTTCAAACTTCTGCTCACTCTTCACCCTTTTTTGCATCGAAGGGCACCTCCTCGACGTTACAGTTTCCCCATTCCACTCAGTTATCAGGTTCTAATTTATCCAGTCCGAGTGCAGCAGATCAGAAACCTGGACTGGCATCTGAAGTTCTGAAGAAGACAACAACTTTAAGTTCGCACGTCCTTAGCCCCAGAGAAAGCCCAGGAACCACTTCTCCTTCACCATCCTCCAGTGCTTCTCTGAAGTCAAATTCGGCCTCATACATACCAGTCCGTATTGTCACGCATTCACTCTCTCCAAGTCCAAAACCATTTACCTCCTCTTTCCATGGCTCTTCTTCCACTATCTGTAGCCAAGTGTCATCTAGTGGAAATCTCTCCAAGTCAGGGGTGAAATCCCCAGTGCCCTCCCGGCTTTCTCTTCTCACTGCCATCCTCAAGTCAAATCCTTCTCACCAAAGACCCTTTTCCCCTGCATCCTGTCCCACTTTCTCTCTTAACTCTCTGGCTTCTTCCACACTCACTCTGGATCAAAAAGCAAAACAAACCCCACCCACACCTAAGAAATCTCTCTCTAGTTGCTCCCTGAGAGCAGGGTCTCCAGAGCAGGGGGAACACCAGGTTACCGAACTTAGGCAGCAATCCTTCCACTTACCTTTTCTGGCCAAATCTACTCCCCTTTCTCAGGCATGCTCCCTTTCTCCCACAAAACATGACAGTAGCAGCCTCATTTCTTTGAATGTAGAGAAAATGTCACCCACTTCTTTGAAGACCAACCCAACAGTCTCCCTGCTACAGACTGATACATCCAGTTCTGCAAGACTTCCTCCTGTTCCACCAAGTGTTCCTCCTGTTTCTTTGAAGGGCAAACAGGATGTTGACCTCAGGGGCCCAGAAAAGCCCAGGAATATTCACATACATCCTACATCAGTCTCCTCTGCATTATCTTCTCTATCTCCTCCCACTAACCAAAGAGCCATGCTCTCCTCTCCAGAGAAATGTTTCCATCCTTCCCCAGCTCTTTCAAACCTGATAAACAGATCCAAGAGAGCAGCCCCACAGCTAGGTGGCCAGGGGCAGAACCTTTCAACTCCTCTTTCAACCCCTGTCTCCAGTGCTAGCTCTGCCTCTCTTCCCAAACTGGGGTCCTCCCCTCTCCCTCGTGCTAATCTGCCGACCCAGGCGCTCCAGCTCAGTCCAACACTGTACCAAAATTGTGGCAGTGGTACCTTGCCCTCAAGACTTGGAAAATCTGAAAGCTCAGTATCCAACCACAGGTCATCTGTTTCAACCCGATCACCTCCCATCTCTCTAACAAGAACCAAGGAGCTGATTTCACCTTATGCATTGTCCATGTCAACAGGCCCTGAAAATAAGAAACCCAAGGTATTCTTTTGCATGTTGCATGGTGCATGCTTATTTTGAAATATGGGAGAATCTTTTTTTCCAGAGGAAAAATAATTATGATATTCATTCTGCTCTTACAAGAGTTATAGAAAGTGTAAGTAGAGCTAGGATTTGGTATATTTTAATGTGTAGGTGAATTATGATCTATCTAAAATGTGCATGTTTTGATAAAACTCTTTGATTTTACAAATCCTCCTGTTACAGTAACTTCTTATATCTATGACTCCAAGGTATTTTTTTCTTCAGGCATAATGAGTTATATCATTGATCACAAAGATGGGATGGATATAAAGAGTTGGTTTGAATTTGAGACTATGATAAATTTCTGATTATTTAATTTCATGGACCCTATTGTCCATCAAAGCATCCTGTACTGAGAATAGTAGACAGGATCAGTGTAAAAATTTCCCCCTTTATCAGGTTGATTTCTTTTTTGCTCCTCCTGAGCACCACCTAAAATCCATACCATAAATCCATGGATTTAGCTATATACATATAGAGCAAAAAGAAATAGAAATTTCCTTTATATGTGAATATTATATTTGATTTATTTTGAACTCTAAATACTTAGTAATTATGAAATACTGAAAGGGTAGGTAGGCTGGGTATAAGAAAATAGAATTGAGAGAGGAGAAATACTGACTTCTAAATGCTCTGAAGCAGCCCGTTGAGCAAGAATGGAATACTGGCATACATTCATTCATTTATTATTTTTATTTTTTATTTTCTACTTTTATTATTGAAGGTAATTGACATACAATGTTATATTAGCTTCAGGTGTACAACAAATTGATTCAAAAGTTTTATGCATTGTGCAGTGCTCACCACATAAGTGTAGTTACCATACAATGCTTAGACTATTACTGACTATATTTTCTACGCTGTATTTCCATCTCTGTGGTTTATATAACTTATAACCGGAAATTTGTACTTCACCTCCCCTCCGACAACCATCAATCTGTTCTCTATATTTAAGAATCTGGTTTTTTGTTTGTCTTTTCTTTTGCTTTGTTTTTAGATTCCACATATAGATGAAACAATGTGGTACCATGCACTGTTTGTGGAAATATAAATTGGTACAGTCACTGTGAAAAACAGTATGGCAGTTCCTCAAAAAATTAAAAATAGCAATACAATATGATCCACTAATTCCATTACTGGATATTTACCCAATGAATACAAAAATGCTAATTGAAAAGATATATGCACCCCTATGTTTGCTACAGAAGTATTTGTAGTAGCCAAGATATGGAAGCAAGCTAAGTGTCCATTTACAGATGAAAGTACAAAGAAGATGCAACACACACACACACACACACACACACACACACGGACATTATATAGTTGTAAAAAAGGAGATCTTGCCATTTGCAGCAACATGAATGGACCTATACGGTATTATACTGAGTGAAATAAGTCAGACTGAGAAAGAGAAATACCAAATTATTTCACTCATATGTAGAATCTAAAAAGCAGAAGAAATGACAAAATAAATTAAAAAGAAGAATCAGACTTGTAAATACAGAGAACAAACTGATGGTTGTCAGAGGGAAGTGGGGAGGAGGTTGGGTGAAATGGGTGAGATACAGGCTTCCAGTTATAGAATGAGTAGATTATGAGAATGAAAGGAACAACATAGGGAATATAGTCCACAGTGTTTTTTGGTGACACATGGTAGCTGGTGACACGTGGTAGGTGTAGCATAACAGATAGAGATGTTCAGACACCATATTGTACACTTGACACTAATGTGACATTGTGTGTCAACCTTATTCAAATGAAAAAACTTATTAAAAAAACCTATACTCTGAAGACTGGCATTTGTTTTAATACGAGAAGGGAAACATATGAAGATGTAATTCATAGAGTTCATTTTTCCTGGTAGAAGGGCACCTCTGCTCTAGAGCGTGCCAGCTTCCCAACTATTCTCAAGTACTTAGGATGTGGATCGTGTAGAACCAGAATTTGGTTGTTGTATGACTCAAATGAAATTCTGAAGTGCCTGTATGGGGGGCGTGGGTGGGTGGGTCGGGACTACAATTTTTAGGGCAGTGCAATCAAGTAGCAGTTCCAGAACTTCCAAATTCCATATCAATGTTTGAGTGATAAACTTAAGATGGGAAAGATAAAACAACCCTCAAGTCAAATCCTATCACGTCCAATCTATCGTATTAATGATGTTGCGGTACAATTCAACGTAACAAACATGCATAAAACTTCTGCTGTATGCCTACCACCGTACTAGCTTTTTTGGGGATGTGTGTTTGTGTGTATGTGTGTTTTAAGGAAAGTAAGAGATAATTCTTTGTCCTTAAAAAAAATTTTTATTCAGCAGAAGAAAATATACAGATACATGATGTGGAGAAGCTATATAGAGTTATTAAATCCATAATATAACTAGAAAACAAGAATAAGGTAATATTAATATAGTATAGTACATATTATATACAATTGCTCGTTGAATTCAGTGTAATAGAACTATTATTATGGGATATGGTTAGTGAGGGAACTTATAACAAATGGCAGGCCTGTGGGAAATGTTTAGGATTTAGCTTAATGAGGAGGGAAGGAGCTGTCATTTCAGAAATAGTAAATAACCTGACCAAATATACAGAAGATGAACCTAGAGGAATTTATGTGAAGACATAGGAAGATTGGGCTTATTATTAAACAGTGACAATTATAATAATAATTATTTTAAGAGCTACCACATGCTTTCTGTATATAAAATTTCTATATATAAAATATACAAAACAGTTAAAAATTAATTAGAAAAGATTATGTCAGGGGCACCTGGGTGGCTCAGTCTGTTGAGCATCCAACTTTGGCTCAGGTCATGATTTCATGGCTTGTGAGTTCAAGCCCCATGTCGGGCTCTGTGCTGATAGCTCAGAGCCTGGCGCCTGCTTCGGATTCTGTGTCTGTCTCTTTCTCTCTGCCCCTCCCTCACTCATGCTTTGTCTCTCTCTATCTCTCAAAAAAGAATAAACATTAAAAAAAATTGGAAACAATTATGTCAGTTAACTTTTATGACAATACGAGGTTGGTAGTACTATGTTCTTCATATTATATACCAAACACAAAGCAATAACTCCTATTAATAATCATTTTAGCCTGATTTAATAATTCTCATGAAGGAAATCATCATTATGGAATCATCAGAATTATAAATTTCTATAATGTTTGGGTCATTTAAAAATGTATTTTTAGGGCCCCTGGTGGCTCAGTCAGTTAAGTTTCTGGCTCCAGCTGAGGTCATGATCTTCATGAGTTCAAGCCCCACGTCTGGCTCTGTGCTCCAGCTTAGAGCCTGGAACCTGCTTCAGATTCTGTGTCTCCCTCTATCTCCGCCCTTCCCCTGCTTGTACTCTGTCTCTGTCTTTCAAAAATAAATAGTAAAAAAAAAACCCACAAAAAAACCAAACCCCAAAACATTAAAAAATGTATTTTTAGAAATTATTTAGTCCTTGTATTTTACATTTTCAAAGCAAAAGGGATGGAGAAAAATCTAACATTTTCTATAATTCTGAATCAAAACTTCTTATTTATTTGAGGTAAAATGACCTGGTGATTATCTAAAAATACATTTGTGTGACTATGGAATTCATTTGTGATATATTAAAAACAACCTGGTGATGTAAACAGTACTGTCTCCTGAATTCATTAACAATTATTTCTTAAACCATACTGCCAATATGTTTAAATTATTCATTACCTTTGTGAAAAGTGATTTTACTTGAGAGGCTTCTTCTGAGTGTTTCTCTTTGTGGTTTGTTCTGCTTAGTTCATGTTTTGTCTTGTTTTTTTTTGGAGAGTTGGAAAAGGGTGAGCCCAGAGGGCTTTTGATCAAGTCAAGTTCTTTTTTGTCCTAAAATCAAGTTTGTTGAAGATCTGTTCTCCCACAGCTCACTTACTGTTCCCAATATTAAAGAATTTTCAACATTTGCTTTATTTTTTAATTCCTAAGTTAAAAACATCATGCTTATAGAAGTGCATGATAAATTTGCTGAACATGAAAATATGAGGAATCATGATAATTTATCTATTTTTACCCTTTTTATTGAACAAAAAATGTTTCTTATAATGGGCAAAATTCATGATAACTTCTGCAAAAAATAGTTGCTCCCTGAGACATGCTGTTCTTAGTTATATTTATTTCTTCCTTGCTTCTTGCTCTTATCTCTCCAGGTAAAAATCAGCCTACCTTTTTTTTTTTTAATTGAAAACTATTATTTGCAGGATTTGTAACTTGAGTATAAAAAATTCATTAAAATGGATGCTGGAATAGATAAATCTTATCCCAGTTTCCTTTGATGTTTGACTAGTTTTGCTTGAATTGCTAAGATTATTTTATAGATTGATAAGAGGAAACAGACAAAAGCTTTGGGATATCAAAGAACTCGTATGCTCCTATGGATTGTTTCTTGTCTTGTTCCTTCCACTGTGGTGCTAATCCAAGCACAGGGCTCTCTTTGAAGTCAAAGAGCTTCAGATTTAGATCAGCTTCACTCAGCGGCCAGATCCCAAAAGGAAAGAGGTCCTGGAATACAAATGGCCATCAAATTAAAACATGAATGCTTGAAGGGTATTAGTTCAAAGTGTGGGCCCTACTGTCCTTTGATATTGAAATAGAACGGAACAGCTAGAGTATACTGAGCTAATTTCAGATATAAAGCATGCTTGATATTTCTTTTTTATAGATAGAATCTTAAGGTTCTGAATCTGTTTACATTAGTATGGTATAATTGATATACTTTAATTTCAGATACAGTTTTAAAATATTAATTCACATTATAATCATGGTCCTAGACAGGATGAGCATCTCTCTGGATGTTGTTCAGTCTACTCTTTGATTAACATCTATATTGTTTGAGATGTTTCTGCCCCTTGGGAAAGGGAATATCATAAAATTAATTCCCGGAGTTGTATTTGGGTTCCCAATATATTTGGCCTTCATTTATAACCTAATTTAAAGTTTTCTCCTAGGGAGTTAGCATGGTGTTCCCTAAGGGGATTTGAGGCCCTTACCTCAAAACTTTAAACATCTTGCCACTTACTGAAGATGGTTTGAAGCTCTTTTCTGACTATGAGAGCTCCAGTGATGTGCCTGTCTTGGCCTTACAGCTATTTGGACACATAGTTTAGGGATCAATTGGGAGCTTTTAAATGTTTCATGACCTTTTATAGTTGGTGTTTTATTTATAAACCTCATTCCTTGAAGACATTAAAACATTTCCAATTATATCACCCTGAAAACTTGGTGACAATAGTCTCCATGTGACTGTCTCCATTTCTGCTGATCCACATGTAATCTGAGACATGAGCAATATGGAATGTACCCCCATGAGCTAAAATGGTCAATCTGGTTCAAGCAATCTATGTGCATTGAGGGCTTATTATGTTCAAGACACGTTACAAAGTCAGGAGGATGTTGCAACAAATAAAATTGCAAAAATGCTTGCTCACAGAAAGCTCTTGGGCGGAAGAGAAACAGTCAGCAATTACCACTTCCACCTCCCCGACTGCCATAAGTAAATTTTCTTGTGTGTTAGATAGTCATACACGGTCTGGAGAAAAGTATAGCCGGGTATGGGGTAGTGTCACAAATTTATACTGGCGGTCATGACAGGTTCCTTTGGGAAGGTGACATTGAAAGGGGTGATGCTCCTTAAGAGAGTATAGCCAGGAAAAATACCTGATGCCAGAGAGTGCTTGGCAGGTACAAAGGTAGGAGAGCCAGTATCACAAGAGTGGAGTTAGTATAAGGAGGTTGAGATTGTCAGAGGGACATGTAACTGCGAGTTGGGTCCTGTGAGGTCTTGTGTGCCACTTCTTAGTCATTGATTTTTAATTTGAGTAAGAAGCCATCAGAGGGTTTTGAGTAGATAATTGGCACAATCTTGTCTATCTTGCGGCCGTGTTAAGAATAGACTGTAAGAGGGTGAAAGCTGAAGGAAGGAGAATTTAGGGGTCTGTTGGAACAATCCAGGCAAGCGACGATGATGGCTCTGGTGAGGTTCTAGCAGTGAAGGTGAAGATGATGTATCCGTATATATTTTGTAGGTAGGGTAACAAACCTTCGCAATCATAGGTGAAATGATAGAACAGCTGAAACTAGGTATATGTATCTTCTTGTTTGCTTTTCTCCTTTTGTTCCTCCTCCACCTCTTTACTTCACCTCTTCTACAGAATTCTTGGTGCCTTTGTGGAGGTTCTAGATTTTCTATGATTCTCCCATCCCTGCTATGTGTCACTCACATTTCTGTACTAACCAATTCTGGGTCCCATTCCCTTTGTTTCTTTCCAGCTAGTCTTTCTTAATTGTGCTTAGCAGTGATTCACAGTCAAGTGTCAGTAATTGACAAAAACCTTTTTTATCCCTTGAGGAATTTTTGCATTTTAATTCAGGGAGGGACTTGTGCAGTTTAACTTAAGCAAGGTATTAAAAAACATAGGGATGGGGTGTCTGGGTGGCTCAGTGGGTTAAGTGTCCCACTTAGGCCTAGGTCATGATCTTGCTGGTCTGGAGTTCAAGCCCTGCATCAGGTTCTGTGTTGACAGCTTAAGACCTGGAGCCTGTTTTAGATGCTGTGTCTCCCTGTCTCTCTGCCCCTCCCCCACTCATGCTGTCTCTGTCAAAAACAAACATTAAAAAATAAAAATAAAAATAAATAAATAAAATAGGGATTCAAGGTCAAGAGTTCAAATCCTGAAACTTCGTTTCATTGAAGGACTTTGACAATTTAATATATTAGAAATGCCTTCAGGGCATACTTTGAAGTGGGAAGAGGGTCTCTAATCAGCCAGGCTTATCTAAGACTTGAACAGTAGATGAGGAACTAAAATTTTGTTTTTTCATGTCCTCTGAATCTTTCTGTAATTTTCAATAAAATACTTCAGGTTAGGTCAACAAATATGTGCTGAATATCTGTTCTTTGCCAGGTTGGTATACGATATTGGAAATTGTATAAAATATCTTCTCTAAAAGACCTATCAGGCTAATAGGGATGGCAAAATATTGTAATACAATAACATATTGCGTATTTAGAGTACTAGAAACACAGACAGATAAATCAGCCATGAAGACCGCTACTGGGAAGAGAGTTGTTCAAGGAAATTTCTCCCTCTCCCTGCCCTGCCACCCCTTCCCCACTGCTTCAGTTCTCAGGATCATCATAGAGATTATAGTCTGCCAGTAATCCAGATGTAAGGGAGGTCTCTGGGCAATTGGATCAGGGCTTGGGTTAAGCTTTTGTCTCAGGGAGATTCTGACTCAGGCAGTACCTGCATGGTCACTGATGAGCAGGAAGGGCTCTCTTGGAGTGCCTGGGTGACTCAGTAGGTTGAGCGTCTAACTTCTGCTCAGGTCATGATCTCACAGTTCGGTTTCTGTGTTCAAGCCCCGTGTCTGGCTATGTGCTGAGAGCTTGGAGCCTGGAGCCTACTTTGGATTTTGTGTCTCCCTCCCTCTCTGCCCTTCCCCCATTCATTCTCCCCCCCACCTCTCTCTCTCTCTCAAAAACAAATAAACATTAAAAAATTAAAAAAAAATTAGAATGATGATGCTCTCATTTATACTTGTGGATGCTTCAGGAAAGAGAAGTTGGCCCTGGTGGTAGGGAAGCTCTTTTGTTCAGGATTCTCTCTTGTTCATGTAATCTGAGGTTCTGCCCTTCACCTGTACTTAAAGTGTAACCATGAGTTCAAATTTCTAATTCTCAAGGCAACTAATATAGTTTGCTTTGAAATCTCATGGGTCCTTATTACTGGAGCCTGTGGTGGAATTTTAGCCATCAACAATAGTGGATGTGATAATGGTGAGAAATATTTTCTGAAGGGGAAAGGTGTGTTTTTGCTGTTCTCACTTTCATACCTGGGATTTATGTTGTAATTATCTAGGATAAATAGAATTTATAAATAGGATTAGCTCTGAAAAAACTTCTAGGGTAAAATACCATTTCCTTTTCTAAACCTAAACTTTACTCTGCCCCTTTATGTGGTAGATATTTAAGAAATATTTATTGAATGTTGACCAAAAACATAGATTACAAATTGGAGAGATACAATGGGTATCATTGAATGTTTTCTGGATTCAGGGTCAGGCTGGTCAGTTCTACTTTCTACGATTAGCTGATGGTGATTCCAGCCGGTATTACTACAACTTACTATTCAAGTTATATTTACCTTGACTAGAGAAATTTGTAATTTTAAACCAAGGAAAGGGAACCAGTGAATTTAATTTAACACCTGGAAGACTTGGAGTGCTAAAGAAAAACTATATTCCAAATTAGAATATTGTTAAGAGAAACCTGAAGAAATATGGTGAACCCAAAAAGTATCTCTAATGGCAACAAGAATGATTTTCAGACTGAAAAGGAAAGACTACATATGTCTTAGGCACACATAAAACCCCACAGATGGGAACTAGAAGGAAATATCTATATGCTCTAAGTTCCTATCTCCTGGTTTAGATAAACTGTATCTCAAACAAACCAAATTTCTACTTCTATTGTAAATGATGGGAGATAAGAGATTTGTCAGAAAAAGAAACGAGCCATATGTTCTATTTATCACAAAAAAGAGGAAGGTAAATTCTGAAAATGATTGCCTATAATCTTAGTTTGTGATTGTTTACAGAAGCAGTTATGACTGAAAGTCAGACATTTTTTTCAATCAACAGATGTCTGTTGGATTGCCTTCCAAATTCTAGCTTTTGTGATTTTTTTTTGCTATATCATGAATAAAGAGAGATATGTGAAGTGTAATGACATCTCCAAACTCAGATTTGTTCTGAGTGCCCAATCTAAAGCATCCTGCATGTTACTTTCTGTGCCATTATCCTATTTTAATTTTCTGTGTTATTACTTACCTTGCTAGGATATTTCTTTTGCTTTCTTGTTTCTTGGCTTATGGTTTGTCTCTTTGGGTGTAAGCTTAGTGTCAAGCTCTAGAGAGCAAAGGCTTTGGATGTTTTGTTCACTGCTGAATCTGTAGTACTTAGAGCAATATAAGTCACAAAGTAGATAATCATTAATATTTTGTTGAATGAATCCATTAGTTGAACTGCCATATTGAAATAGATTTACAGGATAGATTGATGTCCACCAGGTTGGTAGAACCCAGGAGGCAAGAGGTCCTGATCCTTGGTATATGACTTGAATGAATAAAAATGACATGCCTAACAAAATGGTTGATGAAATAATTATAAAAATTCTTATCTTCATAGTTTACAATAACAAACCAAAACTGATCAGATGAAATGGGATAGAGATAATGCCTGAAGTACTATTTTGGGATCTAGAGAAGAATAACATAACTGCAGGATGGAGTTTAATTTCAACAAATGTTAAACAAAAAAGATGAAAGGATTAGGGATTTTAGTGGTAGCATACTCAGTGTGATCCAACAATATGAAATGAGTCCAAGTTCACTCTCCTGTATGTATATTCTTCACTTATGACAAAAGCAAGGAGACAGTTCCAGTTACTATCATCTTCATTGTATTAATTGAGTTTATTATCAATAGATGTCATGGAGATGATGATTATATTCTATTTTGTGTTAAAAATACATCTCGCTAAGTGCACACATTTTCAAAATGTAAAGGAATGTTGAGAGAAGAAAGTGATGAGGATGGTGAAATCTTCAACTGAGGATCAGTGAGGATGGGTTGGAGGAAACAGCAATACCACTCTCGTGCAGAAGGGAGCTCTTCACATGTGTCATCATTCTAAGGTGGGGAGAAAGGACCAATGGAGTAAGGTAGCAGGAAGTACATCTGGCTCAGTGTAAGGGAGAATTTTGTACCAATTCCAACAATGAGGCCTAAACATGTTGTCTTGGGAGATAGACAAGTGTTCATGTGGTAGCTGAACAGAGGATTGGTCAAAGAGATACATGTCTTAGATGAGGGTGTTAAGCCAGATGGCCCTCAAGATCACATCTAATTCTAAGATTCGGTGGCATTATGTGTGTGTTAACAATATATCTCTTTGTAAAGGCTTGTCCAACTATATACTTTAGGGCATTTGGGGATAGAAGACCAAACATTGTAAATTATTGTGTGTCCTGCAATGAGAGGCAAGGGCATATGGTAGATAATTGCACAATTGTTGACTAGTGTGCCTGCATCCAAATCCCAACTATGACTTACTACCTAGTGACCTTAAATAAGTTACTTAACATCTGTGTACTTTAGTTTCCATATATAAACTGGATATAATATAATCTACCTAATAGCTTGGTTGTGATAATTAAAAGAGATAATACACATAAAGCTTTTAGAATGGTACCTGGCTCATAGTGATTATTAGCTATTGTTATTATTATTGTTATTATTACAACTATTATTAGAGTTAAGTATTCATAAAACCATCATGGAGTATTAATGATATAATGTTATGTATTACTTGTCTGCTTAGGTATACTTTGAGAGAAAATGTTATCTTCTAGAGGAAGCAAATATATCTTCTAAAGGAGGCAAAAAGGCCTGAGTTCCATACCTGTTTCTGTTCTTTATGGACTATCTATCTTAGGCAAGTCACTTAGTCACACTATGCCTCCTTTCCCTAATGGTTCTGTAGTTATAGGGCTTCTGTAAAAGTAAATGTAAAATTAATTTGCCTAGTAATAAGTGCCAGCTGTTATTCTGCACAAAGAGATGGCATTTCATTTTCAGTTCTTATCCAAAATATGTCCTATGTAGATTATAGCAGTGCAAAGTCAGTATAGAGACCGGGGCTTGAAGGGCCCTGAGACTTTTTTCCTCCAAGTCTGGCATTTTGATTTTTCTCTACTTCACCCTCTTTATAAGGAAAATGAATGTGCCAGCCTCTTACCTTCCTCACACTATTTTAATGGAAGATTACTTCAATTATATCTATAAAACTCACAGGTTTTATTTTATTTGACTATCATGTCTTCTTCTGTAGATCCTGTGGTCTGCTTTCCAGGGGACTAAGACAGCTTAGAGCTACGTGCCAATTTCTAGCTGGGTCTGGGCCCTCTGGGGAAGCTGCCTGAGACAGGGGCTTTTGAAGTGATAGGAGCCTTGAACTTAGTTAAGCAGCTTGGGACCCAGAGCAATATCAAAACTGGGCTTTTGATTATGCATAGTATCCTGATGCATACAACTTCCTCATGCTCTACCCTCTCTCAAATACTCCCAAACTATATTACTCTGAGCTTTATTAAAAGCTCAGGATGTTTTAGCATTTGATTCATTAATATAATTGTATTAGAAAGAGCAGGAGATAATGAAGTTTAAAAAGGTGAATTTATGGGGCACCTGAATGGCTCAGTTGGTTGAGCGTCCGACTTCAGCTCAGGTCATGATCTCACGGTTTGTGGGTTCGAGCCCCGCGTTGGGCTCTGTGCTGATGGCTCGGGGCCTGGAGCCTGCTTCGGATTCTGTGTCTCCCTCTCTCTCTGCTCCTTCCCTGCTCACACTGTTTCTCTCTCAAAAATGAAAAAAAGATTAAAAAATTTTTTTTAATAAAAAAAATAAAAAGGTGAATTTATGATCAGAAGTTTGGCCTTTTAGCTTTTTCATTATGGAATTAAATTGCTGATATTACCTCTATTCACAATATGCTACTTAATAAACACTGATGGTAAATTTTATGTCTTCTGACCCTTTTTTTTATGAATGATGCAAGAGAATGTATCAAGAGTTCAATTAAATTTGTTGGAAGACTGTTTGTTAATTATGGCACTATAAAAAAGAACCAATTTCCTTTGAGGATCAAGGAAAAAAAGCCCACTCACATTTATAGACTATGAGGGGCACACTGCTCATGAGATATTTATGTATAACTTTGCAGAAATGGATGTTTTTAAGTTCTGAAACTGTATAGCACATAATTGCCTATAATCCCTAGGCTGATATTTTACCGTGATGTTTCTTTTTTTCTCATTCTAATAAAATATTAACATGGTAAGCTAATTTGTTTTCTGTCAAAAACAAGTTGTAATAACTGTTTTCTTCATTTGATAACCTGTCATTTAACTTGGTAGCACTAGTCTAAAATTATGTTCTATTCTTCCCTCTTTTCATCTCCACTCTTGCTTTCTGGTTACTCATTCTAGCAATACAAGACCAAGTCAAGCTACAAGGCTTTTGCAGCAATCCCTACAAACACATTGCTTTTGGAACAGAAGGTCAGTGTTGGTTCAAAAGCAGAGGGAATTTTATGTTTCTACTGTCAGTTTTGTTATATGTTCTAAAAATGTCTGTTTTAAAGTTCTGCTTTTACTAAAATTTGCTCTTAGTTTAGGGTGACATGATGAAAGCATCTTGGTGAATAGAATTTGACACATCATTGCTTTATCACCAGCCACTAAATATGAGCCTAGAATTTATCACCAGAGGCTAAATATGAGCCCAGAATTGTCCAGTTCATTGTAAAGCAGTCATGAAAACCTGATGCAGATTTTGATACATCCCTGTCCTTTGGAATTTTAAGTGATTGTATTTAAGAGCTTCCACCTCTTTTCACATTGATCAAAAGAGTGGAGGTAAAATGGGGTTACATGTGGGCAACTTGGTCAAGACTTGGTCACTAGTAGTGGCTTCCATAGGGTGGAAATGTATTAGCTGAGTATCCAACGTAACGGCTTTGATCCCTACATGGGCTAAACCTCTTTGTCCGTTCTCACCAGCCATTGGTCCTCCTTCCATGAACGGGAGGGAGGATTGAGATCACTTCTAGTGACCCAGCTGCTTTCACATGCCTTTAGGGCATTTTTGCTTTGCTATTAAAAGTCATTAATTATAAAATTACAGGCTCCTGCTTCAGTAGGTAAATTAAATTAGAGCCTCTTGTTTAATAAACACATTACATATGCTCAAATGAAAGCCACATGGAGGATTATATCAGAATGGAAGTGAAATCAATTACCAAGTGTATGAAATTATTCATTCCATGTTATTTTTATGATATTTATTAAAGCAATTTACCTCTCAGTGCATTAAGCCTATTTTCTTCGGCGTAATTATAGCATTTCAAATACTGTTATTATCATTTGTCAAAATGTTAATGTTTGCCAACCAGGTGGTATTTTGACCACTGATTTATGAATATACTTTCTTGTTATGTCAGTATGATCTGGGAAATAAAATCTTTGCATGATCTCTTGTCTAAAATGTAGTAACTGTTAGTGGGAGATGCTTTGTAGCGTATAGGTGGGCATTGGTGGGCAGCACCTCTGCTGTCATATATCTCTGAGAGCTAATTCCCAATTATCCATGTGTGGCCCAGAGTCTATGCTCTATATGTCTGAATGCTTTCAACTAGGGGGTTGAGGAGTTGCTGGGCTGCAGAGAGATCTGCAACGTTTTCTCCAGCTTCTCTTCTGAATCTCTACCTTTCTTAGCTCATGAAAAGATGAGATGGGCCTAAAACAGTGACTTTAGGAGGCTCAAGAGGATGCAGGAGGTGATACTTTTGCCAGTTGTCCCTTATCCTATTGTCTTGGGTTGTCATGTTGAGTCATAGCGGCAATATTTTCTCACCGCAGACCCTCTGCCCATTTTAGATGGACAGTTTCTGAAATCTGGTCACAGTGTCTCCCTCCACAGAAATGGGAGAAACTCTCCTCCCAGCAGCTGGCCAGGCAAAGGAATAGACACCTGTCGGTGTCCCTCCATCATACTTGTCTTACCTACCCTAGCACATTCTCCCGTACCTGTGTGCTACCACCGTATCCATTTTCTGTTTAGAGAAATAACAGTTACTTCTTCTTGGAAGACTTTTGTTAAGATAAGCTGGATATCATTATTGGTTCCAGAATCTCTGTCTACCAGCTCTCTTTTCTTCCAATTAAATGGATTTTAGACGTTATAACCTATTAGTTGGTCATTAAAAATGAAAAACCATTAGTTTAATTTCCAATTTCATCACAAACCCATTCCATCAATGTGTACTGTGGCATCACTATGTATCGAGCCTGATGCAGTTTCATATAGGAGAGGTTTTGTGTTTTATTTATGTATGTATTTATGTTTAAGGATATTGTCTACATAATTTATTCTTTTTAATGAAACAGAACTGCAATACCATTTTAAAATAGAAGTCTATGTTTCATAATATTTTTCTTCATTTATTTTTAAGTCAAAATTTATTTATTTATTTAATTTTTAAATTTTATAATTTATTGTCAAATTGGCTAATATACAGTGTGTAAAGTGCTCTCCTGGTTTTGGGGGTAGATTCCTGGGGTTCATCACTTACATACAACACCCAGTGCTCATCCTAACAAGTGCCCTCCTCAAGGTCCATCACCCGTTTTTCCCTCTCCCCCACCCTCACTCCCCAAAAGACCTACTCTTTTAGGAAGCATATTTTTATTTTTTATTTTTTAGCACAACAGAATATAAATATCATGATGTCTAATTAAAAATAGTGTTTTTCTAGGGAGAATTGAAACACTAGTGTAGAAACACTAGTGTGGGTAATTGTCTTTTGGCTGAGATAAGTTGGTTTTGGACTATAAATACTTGAATTGTTCAAAGGTCATGAAACTTGGCATATGTCTGTTTTTTCTTTAGAGCCTTTGTATAATTTAATTTATTTATTGTTGGCTTTTCCATGACGTGTGTTCCTTAATGAGGAATTTTAATTTGTAAGAATTTTTAAATAACAAAAGTCTTATCTTTATATTTTATCAGCATTTATTTCCATTTTCACTAATATTTCTTGAATGATATTATGGTGCTCCTTTCATGTTCTGTAGCTTTAAGAAAAAAAAAATCTGGGGGTCACCTGGGTGGCTTAGTGGGTTAAGCATCCAGCTTCAGCCTAAGTCATGATCTCCTTTTGAGTTCTAGCTCCACATCTGGTTCTGTGCTGACCGCTCAGAACCTGGAGCCTGTTTGAGAGTCTGTGTCTCCCTTTCTCTCTCTGCCCCTCCCCCACTCACACTCTGTCTCTCTCAAAAATAGACATTAAAAAAATTTAAAAAAAATAAATCTGATAATGTAGGTCTTTTTATCTATCTGTTTATATAATAGAACTCTTTCTATGCAGTTAAAACCAAAGGGACTTATTTCTGAATTGAGTAGGAAAATTAAGACTATACTTAGCAGAAACTCATCTATTTTGGGAAGGATTAACACTTTGGAATATTTTCTGAGATCCCTTTACTATCACACAGAGTACCACAAAAGGAAGGGTGCTGCAGTCCCATTATAGTATTCTGTTAGGATTTACGCGGTGGAATGCCTTAAAGATAGAGCCAATGTATTTAATTCAGTTTAACAATTATTCTCTCCCCTAACCAGATTAAATTTATGGTTGATATTTTATACCACATTTTGTTTCATAGTATATGGTATAATTAATGAGGAATCAGAATCACTTTAAAAAATAATGTTATCTTTTTAAAACGCAAGGTTTTCTCCACATTGAAATACAGGCATCCCTTTCAATCAGATATTAAATTCTCATGGAATCACTGGATTGGTTTCAGCTTTAATCACTCCTAGACGAAACCCATAATTTTCAAAAGAGTACATTTTGTTGGCAGCGGACCTGAGGTTTCTGGTATTTCTGTTTTGTAATTTATTGTCTGCATCAAAACTTAAATTTATAGCTTATTCTGTATTCTATCATTTTTCTCCTCGTGAACATTTAGGAAGAAAGCATTTTTAGCTTAACTAAGGCTTTATAAGAAGAGATAAATGTAAGACATATTTTAACGTGTTAGCTTCAGAGTCTCTGGCTTCATCTCCTGCCAATAATCATCTTCTCCAAGACTGAGATAAGGATGAAATACAAGTGATTACAAAGCAGGAACAAAGTAATCAGATCAGCTTACATTTGTGATTGTCCATGAACCTTATTATGATATATTCAACAATATAATAGAGGAAATAACTTTATACATTACTATTTCGTCTTTTTATGTGTACTCTTGTTCTGTTCAGAGAGTGTCAAAGGTCTTTCTCTTATTGACTAATTTTTCTTCTTCTCATCTGAGCCTGATAGCAATAGGTAAAAAGTTAAAATTAAACTGAAGGACTCATGTTAGTATTCTAATTAATGGCTTTTTATTTTTATTCTGAAAATATATTAAGAAAAGGAAAGATGAAGAAAGGAGTATTTCCACAAAATAAAATAGTATGCATCTTTATTGTTTCCCAAGTGATTAATATTTTTCCAGGAAAGCACTTTTTTTTTTTTTTTTTTAGAGCAGTTGAAGTTCTCTGTTCCTTTCTGCACAAGTATTCCTCAGGATAAAATCAAGGTTAGAGTTAGGTACAATTTTCCAACAAATAGCATTACTATCTGCCAATTTCAAGACACATTTAATTCATAAGCTGTGTGAGTTTGAAAGAAGAATGATAGGGTAGCTCAATTTTATAAATAACACATATAAATTGTAGGGTTAATTATTTAAATAAAAGTTAAGGTATAAAAATAATTTTATTTTTCCTGGTAGAAGGAAGTTAAAGAGAGCCATTTTGAAGACGATTGTAAAAACTGTGCTATAAAAATGGAAAGGTAAAGATTTGAGATGTCTTGTCAGTTTTCAAATCAATTTATTCTAAATTGCCAGCTTAAATTTTTTAAACATGAGTTGGTAAACTTTAATCTGATTAAGCATACGTCTTTGGGTGAGAATATTTTAAGGTCTCTGAATGTCTCAAAAATTTAACAAAATCTGGTTGCTAGCTTAGCATATGGCCTATACTAGAGAGACATCTCTTACTTGATGGAAAAGTGCCCAGGACCCACAACTATTCCAGTTGGTTCTCCTCAGGCAGTTGTATACCATGCACATATCTCTTTTAAAGCACTTGCCAAACCATAATTATGCATGTTGGTGTTTTTTTTTCCCCCCACTACGAACTATTTGAGAAAATATAGTAGTTTTTTGTTAAATGTTCATTGAATGAATTACTTTGGTTTGCAACTGGGTAGGTCTCTAAAATTTCCAATTTTATTTCATAGGATCATAAGGCAAATTTTTGCTCAGAGGATTATAAAAATCAAGGAGCTTAGTGTTTGATAACTGAGACAATGATAATTAAAAATCTTTCTTTAGGGTGGAATAAGCTTCATAAATTCTACTTCCATGGAAAAACTATAAAGAACCTTCTTCTATAAGGGAATTGAGTTGATTTTAGATTTGATAACTTTTAACAATTAGAAATACAATCACAATACTTGCCATATTGAATATTCTAGTGAATCTGGCATTCAGCTAAATACTTTACTGTCCTCACAACTCTGTGAAGATTTTGATGTTCAAAGATACCAAGTAAATTCCCCAAAGCAGCAGAGCTCGTAAGTTACTGAATTGGACTTTATGTGATTATCGCCCAGCCTTTCCCTGTTCACCAGGCAACAGTGACAGTGACCAGCTAAAGTGAAATATTGACCAAGAAACGATGATTTTGGATTTCTGTCTACAATACTTTCTTTTATTACTTGCTAAAAATCCTCATCCAATTAGAAACCAAATCTTCTTTGTTTTTTAATGAGGAACAATTAAAGAGACTTGGAAATTACTTAGCTCTGAGTCTTGAGTAAGGGAGGTTTACAAACTAGCTCAATCCCTTGAGTTACTGAAAGAGATGAAGCGCATTCCAGTGAAAGAGGTTTGGGCTGGAAACAGGCACACCTTTCTGATGTCCTTAATTAAATGAAGGAAAAGTATGAATTCTTCTGCCTCTGAGCCTAGATGAATGGGTTTTTAAAAGGCTGTAATGGTTTGCACAAACTCCCTTCCTTCTGTCTGGTAGGGACAGACAGTCAACCCTTCAAAGATTTTGGGATTATAAAATCCAAGTAGATTTCCTCAATTGTTGAAGCTTTTACACCACTCATGAAAATAATGTAATGATAAATATCTCTATATCTTTAAAGAAGCTGTGCTTTTAAATATAAATAGAAAGCCCTTTCGGCTTACAGTGTACATTTCCCCTTTTTCTTCAGATCTGAATGCTATTCAGATCTGAATCTCCAACTATATAATCAAAGTGAGATTTATTTTCCTGAGACTATCTCTAATCCTACAAATGGTTTTGTACTAATGATTGAAAATCAAACAAGGCTTTTGTAGTCTTCAGAGGATGTATTCTACCAAATACATAGCTGGTCAGATTAACAAAGTATAGGAGTGCTTAGGTTTAGCATGAATCATTTTGGGGGTGGTTAATTTGATCATGACTAAAACAGAGTCACCAGCCCATGAAATCTTTGAAATCCAAACTAATTAGATAGTTTAGGCATCACAAAAAGTTTATGAGCCCTGTTCGATTATTCTCCCTTTAGAAGTAGTTTACTTTCTAACTTCATTTAGAGTACAACTGATTCATTCTGTCTTCAGATTTTTAGACCTTAATCCTACTTCCAGAGCGGAGGTTAGACTGATTAAATATCTCTGACTTAAGCATGCTTACAGTTCCATCAGAGATCTCCTTTCAGGTGAGAAACACCCATGATAGTTTATTGGCATAAATTCCCATAAGAACTTTGATTTACAGTGCTTGGTCACAGTCCTTGGCTCTTAGTTGTAATGTAGTGCTGAGTTCAGAAACTATTTTCTACCAAAAATGTGATTTACTAGCTCTCATTTTGAAAACAGGGCCCCATGGTTCGTTATTCTTCACAAAATATAATGACTTTTAATGACAATATTACTGATAACTTACATTAGTTAAGAATCTTTAAAAATAGAATTCAAAGCATGTGCCATTTATGTCTCACTTGGCTGTAGTCCAATCTGGCAGAAAATATATGTTTTTAATAAAAATATTTTATTGGAGAATGTTCTGACACAACTTTATTCAAATTAATAAATCTAAAAAAAAACCCATCAATACACTCCTGCTGGCTAAGGTGTCAAAAAGCAATTTATGGTTACAGTTCTTTTTAATGGAGATTTAATATATTTTTATTAAAATATATTTTGTATTACAGAGAAAAAAACCCTACTCTTTGTGGCTGCTAGAAGGAGTGAATCAAGATGATACATTTGACAAATAACTACTCATCAATTTAAAAAAAATCAATTTTAGTAAACTTCTAAGCTATTTAAACTCGAAATAACCTTTCATCCAAATTTTAATGCAGTCTGAGTATTGCTCTATTTCAAAGTTGCAGCATTTTCACCTAATACCAGTTATCTTTCTTGATTTTCCAAGGGCTCTGAGTAGTTTTTTCATTTTTTGAGTAAATTTCAATATTTTAAATAGCCTATTGAAAGTTGTGTTTGCCTACCGTAAGTTCTCACAGAGTAACTAAGATGTTAACCTTATTTGATTTTGGCTGGAAAAATACCTGCTCATTACACTAACACGGATCATATGCTCAGATCTTTGATGGTAACAAATTTAACTGAAATGCAGGAAAAAAAACTAATGTATTTGTTATTTAAAATATTCAAATAGTTTAAGCCATTTCTCTAGAGCATGTTGCTGAGTATTAAAATCGTATTATTTGTATGATTCATTTATTCATTTCATTCCATTCAGTTGTTAGTTTACACTTTCAATTCATCCTAAAATCTTTATTGATTATATTTCATTGGCTGTAACCTGGGGCTGCAATGATAAATACCATATTTTTCTGACTGTGATGGAGACAAATGGTTGAGCTGGGTATAGATACTGTTGAAAAGTAATTATGCAATTATATGCTTAGATTATGTCAGAAATGATATGGTGCCCGAGGAGGAAATGACAGACTTTTCCTGGTATGAGGTCCAAAAATACATCATAAGAGAATTTGATTAGGATCTTTAGAATACATAGGAGTTTTCTAAGTGAGCTGGGAGTGAAGGAAGGACAATCTAGGTGGAGTTAGTAACATGAAGTTAGAAGGTCAAAGGACTCCAGTGGTTTTTTGTGATTGAAGGACAGCATGCAAGTGAGGAGTAGGTGCAAGGCATGGCTGGAAAGGGAAGGAAGGGCTAGATCAAGCTTCTCTCCTGAGGAGTTTGTTCTTAGTCCTTGTCCTTAATTTCAGACTTTTTTCTTCTCCATAATTATCATTATAATTAGAAGCCATGTGTGACATGAAGTTTAAAATTAAGACCCCATCTTATGTGCCGTCTTGACATATAGTGAAAGAGGGGCCTCAAGCAGCCTAATTGCAAGTTCCCCTCCCACTTTCCACCCACAGATAAGGTCCCCTAACCCTCCTTATCAAGCTGACCAGGTGAAGTTCCTGCTGATTCAGACAAGCCAGTCACAGCCTTCTGCAAACCAGGGGACATGTATGTCACCCTCTTATACTACAAAGCCTGCTTCCCCCTAGTTATATACTTTGTTCCTGAGCACAACCCTCATGTGGCTGAGCGTGCTGTGCAGCATTCCCTTCCCCTGGGCTGTGAGTACATGTGACTAATAAACTGTTGTTGCTTCCATCTGCCCAGTGGTAGAGGTCAAGTATTTGGCCATCCCTATAACAGTAAGTTTGGGACCCTTCCTCCTTACTCACTGACAGGGTAAATAGATGATTGTAACGCTGTGTCAGGGAAAAATTAAACTATCTGAACACCAGCTAGGAGTTATCTTTACAAAATTTTCTGTTCCTGCTATTCATTGCTCATGACTAGTAAGTTTAAGGGACAAAGGAGGAAAGCGAAATAGAAATTCTTATGATAAGAAAGAGGCAATCTCACATGTTTCTATTAAGTTATCATAGACAATGTTTTATATTTTGTTATTTAATGCAGAATAGTAAATTTTTCAAAAAAAAGTTCCAGACAATATTTTGATTTGTGAGTTATTGAAATAAGAAGATGATAAATTCTTATTTTTAGAGGTAACTTTTCTGAATTCTTAGGAGGTATATCCTAGGCCAAAAAGACAACTAGCATGTGGACATGGTTCTTGTTGGTGAAGATTAATAGTTCTGGGTCTGTTATATCACTGGCTCTGTTAGAAGAGGAAAAATTGATTCTGCTGAGCCTTAGATTCCATGGTTCCACAGCTGATGTGACACTTTCTGGTCAGGAAATGGATATATCGACTGATAATGAAAAAGTGAAGAACAGAAGTAAATCTAAAGAAGAGGACAGGGCAGCCTATAATTTTCAGTCGAATACAACAGTTTTATGTGGTTCATCCCAAATAGAACGCTGAATTCACAAAAAGTAGGGGAAATCCTCATGGGTCGAATACCCCAAAAGCAAGCTGAAATTCAGAATGTTTGGTTATTCTGCCGGTATCATGCTCACTAACTGTAGGGATTGCGTTTTACTATGAACTCAGTGAAGGGAGAGAAAGATTTGGAGCTGAGTGATATGAGGACTGGAATTGCCTCCTTGTCATAAAGCCAGGATCTTTGAAGGGTTACCCTCTAAATTACAAGATGGATAAGAAGAAAATTGCAAAGGGAAATGACAAGCAAATATTCTTATATCGTCTGGACTCAGTGTAGGAAAAAGGAATCTTTAACCCCAAGCCTACCCCGAAGTGGGTTTGAGATTTAAATTTACATAATCTCTGCTAATAAGGAAAATTTGTGCTGAAAAATTAAAATTGGTTTATCTCATGATGCTTATAGAAATTGAAGAGTAGCTTGAATTGGACCACCTCTTGTGGATAACAATGATAAACTGTGGGCAAAATACAAAAAATAAAATTGTTTAAAAGTACTGGACCAAGTGATCAGTAGAAACTGCAGTAGAGTCCATGCTTGTAAAGACATAATGGAATTGAATGTTTTTTGAGATTTTATGAGTTTTGCACCCAAGGGAAGCTCTACCATGGAGCAACTAAAACTCAGCAAGAAACCAGCAGACTTACCGAATGAGGAATCAGAGAAGACAACATAAGGTTACACAGGAGCTAAAAAGTGAGGGGAGAAGCCAGGAAAAGAATGAGTCACAGAAAAGAAGCCCCATATGTTGCATGTAAACTCTGCCCATACCCATGGATGACCACTGAGTTACACATGTGCCCGTTAAGCCCAGCTAAGTCGAGGTAAGGATAAATTACCTGAACGGAGATTCTAGCTGCTGCTCACCAGCAGGAAGGCAGAATTTGGAGCCAAATTAACCATCTGCTAAAACTAAGCAACAGTGACAAAAAGACTCTTCAGGGGACCATAATAGAATTTGGAGTCTTTATAACATGTCATTCAAGATAGCTAGGCTATAAACATTTCTAATCTCTGGACATACAAAGGAACAGGATAATGTAAACTATACTCACAGAGAAGGTATAAGTCACAAAGATTGACCCAAAGATGTTCCAGGCATTGCAATTAGCTAGCAAGGATTTTAAAGCTATTCTCAAGGATATAAAGGAAAATATGTTAATAATGAATTATATAGGACTTTCCAAAACTAGAAACTATAAAATATACTCAAATGGAAATTCTAAGATTGAAAGATGAAATATTGATGAGGCAACTGGGTGGCTCAGTTGTTTAAACGTCCAGCTAGCTCTTGGTTTCAGTTCAGGTCACGATCTCACAGTTCGTGAGTTCAAGCCCTGAGTCGGGTTCTGCACTGGCAGTGTGGAGCCTGATTGAGATTCTCTCTCTCTCTCTCTCTCTCTGCTCCTCTCCTGCTTGCTCTCTCTCTCTCTCTCAAAATAAATAAATAAACAGAAAAAAAGAAAAATGAAATATTGGAAATAGAAAATTCCCTGGATTGTTTTAAGATAAAACTGGAGAAGCAGATGTGTTGGTGAACCTGAAGATAAATTGCTAGAAATGATCTGATCTGAATAGAAAGGGAACACAATTAAGTAAATGAAAAGAGTTCCAATGACCTGTAGGATGGTATCAAAATGTAATTAGAGTCTCAGAGGGAGATGAGAGAGAGAATGGAGCAGAGAAAATATTTGAATAACTAATAATCAAAATCTTTCCAAATCTAGTAAAAGATATAAATGTATAGTTTTAAGAAGCTCAGATAGTCTCCAAAGTGTTTGATTCAAAGAAAACCATGACTGAGCATATCACAATTCAACTTCTACAAATTAAATATAAAGAGGAGATCTTGGAAGCAATTAGGGGAAAATAATGCATTACATACAGAGGAAGAACAATACAATGATGGCTAACTTCTCCTAAGAAACAGTGGAGGCCAGAAGACAACAGAATGACACCTTTAAATGCTGAGAGAGAAAAAGAAAACTAAATTGTGTAGCCAGGGAAAATTCCTTCAAGAATGAAGACAAAATGAAGACATTTTCAACTAAAAGAAAACTAAGAAAATTTATTAATAAATTTTATAAATTAAATAAATTTTATAAATTTTATAAGTAAAATTTATTAATAAATCATACAGATTTGTATGACAAAGTATGCTGAAGGAAGTTTGCCAAGCTGAAGACAAATAATTTTGAATAGAAACTCAGAACTGCAGGAAGGAATGCAGAGCATGGGAAATAATAAATATGTGGGTAACCACAATTTTCAAAAATTCCTTTGAAATACCTATAACTATTTAAAGCAAAAATTTTAACATGATGATATGTTTGTAGCATAATTAAATGTATTTAAGGCAATTGGAACATAAAAACCAGGGTAGGGGGTGAAGACTACACATATTCCTGTATAGTACATGAATTAAATCTAGATTTTGTATTGCTTGGTTTAGACCTTAGGACGAATGGAAAACTTTCCAAGACTAATTTGTAAAAACCAGTCTATAATATTTGTATTAGTTTTAATGTAAGCCATACTCACTGCCACAGTGGACAGACCCTGATATTTCAGTGGCTTAGCACAATCATTGCTTATTTCCTTCCCACGTCACAGTTTGGTAGAGTTCATTTTGGCTCTCTCACATAAGCCTCAGTAATTGAGTGATTCAGGGATGTAACCTGCTTCTATCTTGCATCTTAGTTATCTGAAGGTGAAAAGAGAGAAGCCATATCTGTTTCTAGCTGCCTTGTGCCAGAGGTAAGTAGGTAGATGCAACCTTAACAGAGGTTGTATATGACTTCTACTCACATTTATTTAGCAAGGATTAGTTACAAGCTCATACCTAAACTCTTGAGACCAAGGAAATGTATTTCTGTGTTTGAAAAAAAATCAAAGTACCTGGTGAACACCTAACAGTGTCTGCCACAATGTCCAAATTGGTGGAGGGAAAAATGAGTAAGTAAAAACCCCAAAAATTTAATCAGTTAAAACATTCAAAAATTGAATACAAATGAAATAGAAAAAGTGAAACAAAAATAAAACAGATATGTTGGAAACATTTAAATGTGTAAATAATTGTAATAAAAGAAACGTTAACCTCTTCAATTAAAAAACAATGGAGATGAGACTGAATCAAAACATGAATTCTAGACATCTGCTTTTTATAAACCACTGATTTTTAATGTTCGAATGCAGGATGTTGAAAATAAAGAGGCAAAAACTGATAAACTAGTAAAATGCTAATTAAAGCATTTGGTTGTATCAGGCAAAATAGATATTAAGACATCAAGCATTACTGGGGAGATAGAGGGTCACTTCATAATGGTAAATACTTAATTCATGAGGGAAGAATACTTCTAATTATGAATGTAGCTAATAAAATGGCTTCAAACTATGTTGAGCAAAAATTGCTGGTATCACAGGGAGAAATTAACAGACCCATTATAATTCCCTGAGATTTGATGATGACACTTTCAGTTACTGATAGAATAAGTATGTAGAAAACCCAGTAAAACTAGAGATAATTTGAACAGAACAATGAATAATTTCGATCACACACACACACACACACACACACACACAGAATCCCACAGACAACCTCTGGAAAATAGATATTTTCTTAAATATAAATGAAATATTTACAAACACTATGTCTTATGCCATAAATCCCAAACTTCACAGCAGCTTACTATTATGAACAAATTCCTTGGCCATAACATAATTAGTAGGTAATTCTGAAATTGGAAAAAATCCTCATATTTTTAAAAATAAAAGGGAAAACTACTTTTAAATAACCCATGAATCTAAGAAATCTTAACAGTAATATTTAAAGATGTATTGAGAATGAATGGCAATGATCACACTACATATTTTAACTTGTGATATGAAACAAAAGGAATACAATGAGGAAAATCAGGATAAACCCAAAAACGATAGAAGGAAGGAAACAGTAAAGATGTGAACAGATATTACTGAAATGGGATATGAGTATGCCAAAGAAATTCAAGGCTAAAATTTAGTCTAAGAGAGTAGGAATTGATCATTCTCTGAGAAATTGATTTTTTTTAAAGTAGGTAGATGCAAATAAATATGAGAAATGATAAAGGTGTGCTGCCAAGATGGTGACCTAGGAGACTTCTGAACTTCCCTCCTCCCACAGACACACCCAATATACAGCTAGCTATACATGGAGCACTTTCTCTGAGAGAAGTCCAGAGATTCTGTGAATGACTCCAACACACTGGATGAATGACACTATCAAAACAGGTAAAAATAAATAAAGAAAGAAAGAAGGCTGAAACACACTCACCTTAAAAACTCTAATCCTGGCATAGCTCCATGCAATTGGGAGAGAACCCCCGCCTCCCCACTGTGGCATGAAGGGTTTAGAACACATATCTAACACTCCTACTTTTAAGACTCTCTCCCAAGGGAGGGAGTGACTTATTAGATTAGGAAGGAGTTTCTGAAAGGAAACACCAACCACAAAGGAAAATGATGAAAACTTGACCACACTGCAATGAAAACTTACATGTGTTGACAAAAGACATCATGACACTCATGAAAAGGGGAGCCAAGACTTTGAAGATGTTTACATGACATCTAATTGACAAATATTTTGCATGCAGATTATATCACATTTTCCAACAAATGAATAAAAATCAGACCACCCAGCAGAACAATGAGCAAATATATAAAAGAAAACATGAATAACCAGTAAATATATACTGGCCTCTAATATTTTGTAATGCTTTACTTCTCATTCTCAATGGAGTAGGTACACTATACAGAGGGCCATCTTATTTTCTCCATTTATATATCTGAAGTACATCACAATAAATAAAAAAGTATGTTTCAAAAGCGGTTTGAGTGTCATTTGAGTCCAAATCTGGTGAATAAAGTAACCAAGACTTTTTGGATATAAATTATTAAAAATGAGGCAGGTTTGGGGCATCTGGGTGACTCAGTCTGTTGAGCATCCAACTTCAGCTCAGGTCATGATCTCACAGTTTGTGAGTTCAAGTCCCGCGTCGGGCTCTGTGCTGACAGCTCAGAGCCTGGAGCCTCCTTTGCATCCTGTGTCTCCCTCTCTCTCTGCCCCTCCCCTGCTCATGCTCTGTCTTCCTCTCAAAAATAAACATTTAAAATTTTTTAGAAATGAGACAGGTTTTTTCTTCTTGTGTGTGCATGTTTTTTGTAAACTGGCTCTGAAGCATTTCCTCAGACAGTTTTTATAATATAATAAGAAACGGCTACATCATTGTTTCTGTGTGTGGCTTCCCAAGGTGACTTCTTTGAAGGGGACAAGGCTCATTTGCATATACAAGATGTCCAAGTTCAAGTTTGTATGTTTAAAATCTCAGCCACCTTTCTTTATTTCAGCAACTTATATTGGAGATACTAATTACATTGGAGAAACTAGA
This sequence comes from Prionailurus viverrinus, assembly GCF_022837055.1. Taxonomy (NCBI): domain Eukaryota; kingdom Metazoa; phylum Chordata; class Mammalia; order Carnivora; family Felidae; genus Prionailurus; species Prionailurus viverrinus. Next base: position 51,759,224 of record NC_062565.1, read on the forward strand.
CAAATATGAAAAATGCTTCCATGCCAAATAATAGCTCATCAAATGATTCAAACATATTTTTTTTTTTCTTTTTTGAGATGTTGAGAACTACAGGGCTTTCTTTGAAGATACTTTTCTTCTACTTCTGTATTTGACTAAAAGCCTCACATGAGAACTATTTCATTTATCACTAGGCACTTGATGAGCCAGCCAAGACTGAAAGTGTCTTCAAGGACAACACATTAGACCCGCCTCTGGAGGTAATGACTTCAGACTACCCATGCTTTTGAAACAAAGATCCCGAAACTCATTGCTAACTCAGTACTGGTTTCAATTCTTCCAGTTTTGTTTCCCTGCACAGCTCAGACAGCAAACTGAAGAGCTCTGTGCTACCATTGATAAGGTCTTACAGGATTCCTTGTCTATGGTAATGCCTTAGACTAGAATGTGCAATTCAAACATTTGCTTTGCTTCTCTTCATTTTCCTCTTTTTGAGTAAGATGTATCATAGGCTTGTCCTTTTTTTTTTCTTCCAGAATTCTTCTGATTCTCCTTCAAGTTCCTCACAGACATTGTTGGTTTCTGACACAATGAAAGTATGTATATACTTAATATAATTTACTGAAACTTAAGAGTTAGCAGATCAGTAGTTTTAAACTGCAGGTTGAGGCTCCATAGTGAATTGGGAAGTTAATTTAGTTGAATATCAACCAGCGTTTTAAAAAAAGAACAGTAAGAATGTAAAATACCATACTCTGTTCCAAGTAGTGAGTGGGTATTTTTTACATATGTTTCAATTTGTTTACGTATAAGTATAGAAGTATGTATGTACAGGGTTGCAAAGTAAATTTATTTCTACCTATGGCTTAAGTTCAAGACAGGTTGAAAGTCAAAGTATTAGACTATGTCCTTTTTGCTGGCATTTTAGAAAGCATCTTAAGAACAGCATATAGAATTTGTGGCTTATTCTTATCTCATACCATATTTTCAGTAGTTAGTAATTGATTATCACTTAGAATTACAGAAGTGGAAAAGGAAGTAGACTGAAGTTACATCAGGCTAAGAACTTTTGACACAGTTGTTATTCCTGGAATTTTTTTTCTTTTTGTTGACTAAGTTTATTCATTGTTCTTTGACTCAGAGGGACAGAAACCTGGATGCTTTAAATGGTTAGGATACTACTAAGTCATCAATTGTTGTAATTGAGTATTTAATTATTTCCTTCTTGTAATGTAGCCATTTTCAATTGTTGGAATAAAAGACTACATTTCCCCAAATTACTATTTTCTGGATGCTTAATACAGATCTACTCATCAAATTTTCAAAATGGCTGTGTTTTTTTTTTTTTCTTTATAATTGTCAGGATTTTTTTTCTTTTTTGTCAGCCTTATTTTTACTCTTGGAATTAGTATTAATGCTTTTTTCATGTTCCTCTTAAAACTTGTACATTGTGTGTACAAAGCAGGTTTTATTTCTTAAAAAAAACTAATGAAGGAGGGGCAGAGAGAGAGGGAGACACAGAATATGAAGCAGGCTCTAGGCGCTAACCTGTCAGCACAGAGCCTGATGCAGGGCTTGAACCCATGGACCGCGAGATCATGACCCGAGCCAAAGTTGGACACTCAACCGACTGAGCCACCCAGGCACCCCCAAAACAGGTTTTAAATGTACAGAATTGCTGGGGTGCCTGGGTGGCTCAGTCAGTTAAGCATCTGACTTGGTTTTGGCTCAGGTCATGATCTCACAGTTCATGAGTTCAAGCCCCGTGTCTGGCTCTTTGCTGACAGCATGAAGCCTGTTGGGGTTCTCCCTCTCCCTCTCTCTCTCTGCCCCTTCCCTGCTTGTGCTCTCTCTCTCAAAATAAATAAATAAACTTAAAAAAATAAATATACAGAATTGCTTATAACTAAAAGAGTATTTTTTAATTAGAGTATCATAGACAATTATCCATTAATAATGACTTAGAAACTCAGTAACCAATAATCATCAATATTAAGAAATTGTATTTTAGTGGGGAGTACCTACAAATGGAGAATTGTGGTTTTGTATTTATCTATTTCATTGTGTATTCTTTAAATCATTTAATCTAAAAATATGAAACATTGGGGTGCCTGGGTGGTGCAGTCGGTTAAGTGTCTGACTTCAGCCAGGTCACGATCTTGTGGTCCGTGAGTTCGAGCCCCGCGTCAGGCTCTGGGCTGATGGCTCGGAGCCTGGAGCCTGTTTCTGATTCTGTGTCTCCCTCTCTCTCTGCCCCTCCCCCGTTCATGCTCTGTCTCTCTCTGTCCCAAAAATAAATAAAAAACGTTGAAAAAAAATTTTAAAAATATGAAACATTGATTTGCCAGAGACTATATAAATTTTAAAATATATTTTTTATTCCATTTGTTAGACATATAAAAAGTACTTTAGGGGCACCTGGGTGGCTCAGTTGGTTAAGCATCTGACTCTGGATTTCAACTCAGGTGATGATCTCATGGTTCATGAGTTTGAGCCCTGCATCAGGCTCTGCACTGACAGCACTGAATGTGCACTGATTCTCTGCCTCCCTTTGTCTCTGCCCCTCCCCTGCATGTGCTCTCTCTCTCTCTCTCCCCAAAATAAACATTTTTTTTTAAAAAGGAAAAAAGTATTTTATATTATATTTTATAATAAAAATAAGACTTAAGTGGTAATATGTGAATAATAATATATATTATTGATTTATTTAACAAACATTTAATGCTCATGGTATTAAAAATAATTATTCTAGGTAACTAAATTTAAGATAACTATTTCATTCTAACAAGTATTTATTAAGTGCCTTCTGTGGGCCTGGTGCCGTGAGGCATTGGGGAGATAATGGCGAGCAAGACAAAGTAACCTAAGGGGAACCTAAGGGGGATACTTTGGCTATAGTGATCAGAAAGTAGACTTCAAGCTGACAGCAAAAATGAAAGCGTCCTCCATAGAAAGATCAGGGAGATTAGTCCTCAGGCAGAGGTATAAAGCATGTGCACATTTCCTGAGACAGGAAGGAACTTCGTGTGCATGAAGGTGAAGGCCAGCATGGCTTCAGTATAGTGAGCCAGGGATGAAGTGTGTCAGATGAGAAGGGTGGGCGAGGGATAGTGATAGTTAACGCACACCTTGGAGATATTGCTGGTTCAACTCTGGACCACTGCGATAAAGGGAATATTACAGTAAAGTGAATCAAATCAATTTTTTAGTTCCCCAATGCATACAAAATTTATGTTCATACTATACCATAGTCTACTAAGCGTGCAAGAACATTATGTCTAAAAAACAATGCACCTATCTTAATTAAGAATACTTTATTGCTAAAAATGCTAACCATCCTTAGAACTTTCAGTGTGTCATAATCTTTTTGTGGGTAAAGGGTCTCGCCTTGATGTTCATGGTGGCTGACTGATCAGGGTGGTGGTTGCTGAAGGCTGGGGCGGCTGTGGCAATTTCTCAAAATAGGACAACAATGAAGTTTGTTGCATCAACAGACTCTTGCTTTCACGAATGATTTCTCTGTAGCGTGTGATGCCGTTTGATAGCATTTTACCCATGGTAGAATTTCTTTCAAAATGAGAGTCAGTCCTCTCAAATCCTGCCACAGCTTTATCAACTAAGTGTAGGTCACTCTCTAAATCCTTTGTTGTCATTTCAACAGTCTTCCCGGCATCTTCACCAGGAGTAGATTCCATCTCAAGAAACCACTTTCTGTGCTCATCCATAAGAAGCAGCTCTTCATCTGTTCAAGTTTGATCATAAGATCGCAGCAATTCAGGCACATCTTCAGGCTCCACTTTTTTTTTTTTTTTCAACGTTTATTTATTTTTGGGACAGAGAGAGACAGAGCATGAACGGGGGAGGGGCAGAGAGAGAGGGAGACACAGAATCGGAAACAGGCTCCAGGCTCTGAGCCATCAGCCCAGAGCCCGACGCGGGGCTCGAACTCACGGACCGCGAGATCGTGACCTGGCTGAAGTCGGACGCTTAACCGACTGCGCCACCCAGGCGCCCCCAGGCTCCACTTTTAATGCTCATTCTCTTGCTATTTGTACCACGTCTGCAGTCACTTCTTTTTGCTGGTGGAGGATCTTGCTTTGATGTTGATGGCTACTGACTGATCAGGTTGGTGGTTGTTGAAGGCTTTGGTGGCTGTGGCAATTTATTAATGTAAAATGATAGTGAGTTGGGGTGTCTGGGTGGCTCAGTCAGTTGAGCATCTGACTTCTGATATCGGCTCAGGTCATGATCTGGTGGTTCATGAGATTGAGCCCCGTGTCAGGCTCTGGGCTGAGCATAGAGCCTGCTTGGGATTCTCTCTCTCCTCTCTCTCTCTGCTCCTCCCCACCAGCACTCTTCCTCAATCTCTCAAAATAAATTGAAAAAATAACCATTTAAAGTAAAATAAAATAAAATAAATTAATAGTGAAGTGTGGCACATCCATTAAGTCTACGTTTCAGGAAGGATTTCTCTGTGGCATGTGATGTTGTTTGACAGCATTGTCCCCATAGTGGAAATTATTTTAACATTGGAGTCAATCCTGTCAAGCCCTGCTATCTGCTTTATCAACTAATTTTAGGTCCTATTCTAATTCCTTAATTCTCGTTTCAACAATGTTCCTGGCATCTTCACCAGTAGTAGATTCCATTTCAAGAAACTGCTTTCTTTGCTCATCCATAGGAAGTAAATCCTTATCCACTCAGGTTTCATCATGAGCTGGCAGCATTTCAGTCACATCTTCAGGCTCAACTTCTAATTCTAGTTCTCTTGCCGTTTCTACCACATCTGCACTTACTTCCTCCACGGAAGTCTTGAACCCCTCAAAGTCATCTATGAGGGTTGGACTCCACTTCTTCCAAACTCTTGTGAATGTTGATAGTCTTGTCTCTTCCCATGAGTCACAGATATTCTTAAAGATACCAAGAATGGTGAATCCTTTCCGGAAAATTTTCTTTTCCCCCCGCTTAAAAAAAAAACTGCAACAGAGGTGATACATAATATTACATTAATCTTGGGTTACAACATCATGATTTGACAATTCTATATATTATGCTCTGTGACCACGAGAGTAGCTACTATCTGTCATCATACAGTGCTGTTATGGTACCACTGACTGTATTTACTGTGCTGTATCTTTTCTTCCGGTGATTTATTCATTCTATAACTGGAAGCCTGTATCTCCCATGCCCCTTAACCCATTCTGCCCTTCCCTCTTCCCCCTCCCCTCTGGCAACCATCAGTTTGTTCTCTGTATTTAAAGGTCTTTTACTGCTTTTGTTTGTTTGTTCATTTGTTTTTTAAATTCCACATATGAATGAAATCATATGGTATTTGTCTTTGTCTCATTTATTTCACTTAGCATAATACCCTCTAGGTCCATCCATATTGTTACAAATGACATAAGACTTCAAAGTCAACATTACTCCTTGATCCATGACCTAAAGAATGGATGTTATATTAGCAGTCATGACAACAGCATTCATCTTGTTGAACATCTTCATCAAAGCTCTTGGGTGACCAAGTACTTTGTCAATGAGTAGTGATATTTTGAAAGGAATCTTTCTTCCTAAGCAGTGGGTCTCAATCGTGGGCTTAAAATGTGCAGTAAGTCATGTTATAAACAGATGTGCTATCATCCAGGCCTTGTTGTTCTGTTTATAGAGCACAGCCAAAGTAAATTGAGCCTAATTTACCTCTCAAGAATTATTCCTAGAATTTTCGGAATCATCCATGAGCATAGTCTTCAGTTTAAAATCACCAGCTGCATTGGCCCCTAACAGAAGAGTCGGACTGTCCTTGGAAGCTTTGAAGGCAGACACTGACTTCTCCTCTCCAACTATGAAAGTCCTAACTGGCACCTTCTTCCAATAGAAGCTGTTTTATCTACACTGAAAATCTGTGATTTGGTATGGCCACTATCATTAATTACCTCGGCTGGAGCCTCTGCATGACCCACAACTTCTATATCAGCACCTGCTGCTTCACCTGGCACTTTAGTGTTATGGAGCTGGCTTCTTTCCTTATATGTCATGAACCAACCTCTGCTGGCTTCCAACTTTTCTTCTGCAGTTTCCTCACCTCTCTCAGCCTTCAAAGAATTGAAGAGAGATAGGGACTTGCTCTGGATTGGGCTATGATTTAAGGGAATGTGAATGACTGGTTTGATCTCAAACTCTTTCTGCACATCAGCAATAAGGCTGTTTCTCTTTCTTATCCCTCATGTGTTCACTGGAGCAGCACTTTTAACTTCCTTCAAGAACTTTTCCTTTGCAGTCACACCTTGGCTGTTTGGCACAAGGGGTCTAGCTTTTGTCCTATCCTGGCTTTTGACATGCCTTCCTCACTAAACTTAATCATTTCTAGCTTTGATTCAAAGTGAGAGATGTGCAACTCTCCCTCTCACCTGAACACATAGAGGTCATTGTAGGGTTTTCGGTTGGCCTAATTTCAGTAATGTTCGTCTTGGGCAAGAGGGAGGCGCAAGAGGAGGGAGAGGTATTGGGGAATGGGTGTTGGTGGAGCGGTCAGAACACACTCAACATTTATAGATTAAGTTTGCCATCTTAAATGGGCGTTGTTCGTGACACCCCAAAACAAATATAATAGTGATACCAAAGATTACCGATCACAGATTACCATAGCAAATATAATCATAATGAAAAAGTCTGAAGTATTGCAAGAGTTACCAATATGTGGCACAGAGACGCAAAGTAGCAAATGTTGGAAAATGGTGCTGATAGACTTGGGGTTCACAGAGCTGCCACAGACCTTCAATTTGTGAAGCACACAATATCACAAAGAACAATGAAGTAAAGCACAATTAAACAAGGTATGCTTGTTTTGTCATGGCGTGAAGTTTGGATTTCCAGGAAAATGGGAAGATATAAAAACATGGGGGAATAATATGAGGCCATATGGAAATGATCATGATGGCTACTGTGAGTAGGCCACTGAGGTTCAAGGGCTGTCAGTGAGGACGGCCTGGATGGGGTGGTCCCAGGAGAGCTAGAGAGAAGCACGTGGGTTTGTGAGAGACATTTTAGACTTGCTGTGGGTTTGGATGTGAGTGGTCAATGGGACAAGAATCGTGGATGGGCTCCAGGTCTCTGCCTTGAGCATAGACGACTATGTGGAAGGCATAGTGAGATGGAGGGAAGAGGGTTATGTTCATTTTGGACATGCTGACTTTGAAATGCATATCGGAGAGACTTAAACTTTGTGTCTGGAGCTAGGAGGGAGCCGAGGATGACGTGCACATCAATGTTGCAAGAGCCCTATGCAGAGCTCCAAGGAGCAAAACACGGCAGGTCCAATGAAGGAGGTGGCGGGGAGCCAATAGGGGACAATGAAAAGAAATGTCCATTGTTGTAAGAGGAAAATCAGAACAGTGTGGTAACATGGAAGCTACAAGAGGACAGTACTGAAGAGAATGTAATCGTGGCAACTTCTGCCAAGAGGAAGAGAAAGAGAAAGCTGGAGTAGTGTTTATTAGGTTTGACTTGTATATTCTGAAGCTACATCGCTGTTGCTTATGTGTTGGTGTTCATTCTTGTCCTTTTGATTTTATTACCTTTACCAGCATATATAATCCTTTTGAATCTGAGGTTGTTCTTAATCCAGTAAGAAAATGGTGACCCCTGGTAGGTTTTATATATATATATATATATATATATTTCTTGTCCCCTTTCCTCTTATTATTTTCAGAACGACTTATTTCTGGATTTCACATTTGTTCAATCCAAAAGTCTATTTACCTGGGAGCTTAATTTTTTTTTACTTTTACTTTCCTGCTTTCCTTCTGATATTTGACATTTACTAATTTGAATTTTTTTAAATTTTTGACTATTTTCCTTACATTTTGGTTACTTTTCTTAGTTACACATAAATTTTCAAAGGTAATAATTATGTTTATTTTCCTATTAATTTTAAAGCTTATAATATCTTTGTTTAAAGTTAGGAAAATACTATAGCACTTGTTCCTTCCATCCATTTTTAATTAGGATACACACAGACATCATTTGTTAGTATTGTTTTGACTTTTTTAACTGAATTTTCATGGTTATGTTTCTTGATCTTGTCTTTATTTAGATCCTGATTTCTCACACATGCATAGCTTTCTCCCAGATTTATTTATTTTTTTCCTTTGGTAGAATCTTGCTGAAAATTATATACAACACGGTATTTTTGTGTTGATTCTATGGCCTATGTTTTTGAGAATATCTTTATTTTGCTCTTTCATTTAAATTATAGTTCTGTTGAACAGAAAAGTATAGGTCCCATCTCTTCAGCACTTTTTTTCCCTTGGTTCTTTTTCTTCAACAACATATTTGTAAAGTATTTTTCCAGGATGATATTTACTCCTCTGTTACAGAGTGGTGGCTTACAGAGGGGCTCTGTAATCTTCTAGAGTTTTGTTTTTTTTTGTTTTTTTTGGTTTTTTTTTTTTGGCTATCCAGTTCTTACCTCCTATTAAGTTTTTTATTGTAATTCCATTATGTTAACATACAGTGTTATACTAGTTTTAGGTAAACATTGTAGGGTTTTTTTTAAATTTTTGTTACCTTTATTTATTTTTGACAGAGAAAGAGAGAGACAGAGTGCAAGCTGGGGAGGAACAGAGAGAGAGGGAGACACAGAATCCAAAGCAGGCTCCAGGCTCAGAGCTGTCAGCACAGATCCCAAAGCAGGGCTCAAACTCGGCAACAGTGAGTTCATGACCTGAGCTGAAGTTGGACACCCAACCGACTGAGCCACTCATGTGCTCCATTTTTAATTTTTTTTTAATCTTTATTTTTGACAGAGAGAAAGAGACAAGAGTGCAAGCAGGAGAGGAACAGAGAGAGAGGGAGATACAGAATCCGAATATGTATACAATGTAGTTCTATACATTACTCAGTGGTCATCATGACAGGTGCCCTCCTGAATCCCCATCACCTATTTAACTCATTCCTCCACTCCCTTCCCCTCTGGTAACCATCAGTGTGTTCTCTGGAATTAAGAGTCTGTTTCTTGGTTTATAGAATTTTATCTTTATCTATAATGTTACTGATTTTTCCTATAATGCAAGTATGCATTTTTTCTCTTGTTTATCTGGATTGGTACTCTCTGTGACTTCTCCTATGAAGTCTTCAACCTTTTCTGCTCCTCAGATTCAGGATAAATTTTAGTCACTAATTTTTCAAATGTTTCTTCCTCCTGGGACTCATAAAGTGATTTTGTCACTTTTGCTTCTGTATTCTTTAAGTCTGAATCTTTATATACATTTTTTCTATTTATTGTTTCCTAATTCCTTCAAGGGGATTCCTTGATGTGATATTTCAGTTCTAGAATTTGTTCAGTGTCTCTTCTGTCCTTTAATCCCTGTGTTATTATGTTGGATATAGTTCTCCTTTTTTTTTTAAGTTTATTTATTTATTTTGAGAGAGAGGCAGAGCACACAAGTCAGGGAGGAGCAGAGAGAGAGGGAGAGAGAGAATCCCAAGCAGGCTTCACACTGTCAGCATGGAGCCCAATGTAGGGCTCGAACTCATAAACTCTGAGATCATGACCTGAGTCAAAACCAAGAGTCAGACGTTTAACCAACTGAGCCACCCAAGTGTCCCTATAGTTTTCCTTTTTAAAGTCATCTTTAGGGGCACCTGGGTGGCTCAGTCAGTTAAGCATCTGACTTTGGCCTAGGTCATGATCTCGATGTTCCAGAGTTAAGCCCTATATTTGGCTCTGTGCTGACAGCTCAGAGCCTGGGGCCTGTTTCAGATTCTATGTCTCCCTCTTTCTCTACCCCTCCCCTGCTCATGCTCTGTCTCTCTCAAAAATAAATAAACATTATTTTTTTTTTTAAAGTCATGTTTATTGAGGTGTAGTTTACCCACTGTTAAATTTACCCTTTCAGTGTATAGTTCTATGCATTTTCACAAAGCATAATACAGTTGTGAAACCACTACCACGTCTGAGGTACGAAACACTTCCATCAAATGTAAAAGTTCTCTTGTGCTCCTTTATAGTACATCCCTCCCTCTAACCCAAGTTCTTTACAACTACTGATTTTTTCTCTGTTTCTATACTTTTGCCTTTGCAAGAATGTCATATAAATAGAATCATACAACATGTAGTCTTTTGACAAGGCAGTTGAGATTCATCCATGTTTTTGCATGTATCAGTAGTTCATTTGTACTCCACTGCTGAGTGGTATTTCATTGTATGGTTGTACCATATGTTAACTATTCACCAGTGATGGACAACTGGGATGTTTCTACTTAGGTTCTATTATAAATAGAGCTGTTAAGAACACTTATCAACAAGGTTTTGTACACACATGTGCTTTCATTTCTCTTGGGTAAAAACCTAGGAGAGGAATGACTGAACCATTGTTTTTTCCTGCAGTATTTCCATTTTTCAGATGTCTTACTGTTTTTCCATGGGGACTCAAAGTTCTCTGAGCATATAAGCTACCTTGGCTGCAAATATGCCTGATGCCTGAGATGCCAGATACTAAAACTTGGTGCCTAGGATTTACCAGTCCTGCTGAGTTTTGTCTTTTGTTTATGTTTTATGAAGAACAGAAGGAACATGAGTCTCAGGCTGTAAAAAACATCTGATGTCAACCATTTCTCCCACACTGCTCTCCCACCACCCTGGTCACAGTATCCCTCATCTTTGCCCCCACCCCCCACCCCGTACCTTCCAGACTCTTCTTCAAATAGCTGTTCCCATTGTCTTCCCTGAGAAAAGCATCAGGAGTTGACCAAACCTATGCTTAACTGTCCCCTTCTCCCCAGCCAAGCTGAAGGACCACCTTGATATTGTTCTCACAGATACTTCTTTTCACCACCCTCACATTTTGATCCCTCACATTACCCCTCTGCTCTCCTCATCTCTGATGTTGGAAAGTGTTGTGAAGTGAGAAGGCAGAGACACAGTATGTAAAACAAACACACAGACAAAAACAACCAGTTTGAAAGGTTGGGCTGTGAAAGGGGGAAGGAGATTGGGTCTGGGAGGGTGGGGAACGGGTCAAAGAAGAACTTTTGGTTTGCTTTTTAAAGCTGAAAATGGCAAGAGCAAGTTGGCATGCTAGTGGGGTAGATGCACTAGAGGGAGGTGCTGATTATGCAAAAGAAAGGGAGACCCTGAAGGATGAAAAGTCCTCAGAAGGACATGGAACTTACAGCCTGATTAAAATAAATGTCCTTTGATAAAAAGCTGGAGGGGTACCTGGGTGGCCCCGTAGGTTAAGCGTCCCATTCTTGATTTCACCTCAGGTCATTATCTCATGGTTTGTGAGTGCGTTAGGCGCCACATTGGGCTCTGGGCTGACAGTGCTGAGCCTGCTTGGGATTCTATCTCCCTTTCTCTCTGCCCCTCCCCTGCTTTCTTTCTTTCTCTCTCTCTGAATAAAAATAAATAAATAAATAAACTTCAAATAAAAAAAGCTGGGAATGTCCACTATTGTAATAGGACAGAAAACAGAGGACATGTCAGATACAGGTGCAAAGCATGTTTGTAGGTGGCTGATGGCAAAATGAAGAATTTTGTAACTCATATTTTTAGTTACTCAATAACTAATAGTTTTCAGTGAAGAAAGGCTTAAGATTATTAACTGAGATTAAAAAGCAACCATATGATGGGGAAGAGCTTGAAAAAGGAAAAGTTGAAAACCATTATGTGTTCTGCTTTCGATTCTTCTCTCATTGAATCCCTTCCATTCAGGCTTTGCCCCTACTGCGCTACCCAAACTACTTTCCCCAGGTTCCCATTACTATAAACTCAGCCCTGGTCGGGCTGTCATATCCACAGAAAATGAGACAGGTGATACTCCCTCCTCTTTGGCACATATTCCTCTAGTGCCTTCTAGGACACCCTGCTCTCTCAGCTTTTGTCCTACCTCACTCGTCAGTATTATTTCTTAAGCTCCTTTGAAGATTCTTCCTCTTCTTCCCCAAACTATTAATGTTGGAGTGCTCCAGGACTCTATCTTTGGGCTTCTCCTTCCTCTCTACATTTACTCCTTTGGTGTTCTGAAGATCAACTGTATGCTGAGAACTCTCAACTTTATATCTCAAGTCCAGGATTATCTCCCAAACTCCAGCTCCCAAATACCCACTGTCCATTTTCATTTAGATTTCTAATCAATATCTGAAAAATTTAGTCTAGATTTCTTCCCACAAAAACTATTCCAGGGGCACCTGGGTGGCTCCGTCAGTAAAGCATCTGACTTCGGCTCAGGTCATGATGTCACAGTTCGTGGGTTTGAGCCTGTGTCAGGCTCTGTGCTGACAGCTCAGAGCCTGGAGCCTGTTTCGGATTCTCTCTCTCTCTCTCTCTCTCTCTCTCTCTCTCCTCTGCTTGTGTTCTCTCTCTCAATCAAAGACTTCTCATCTTTCATTTGCTCAAGGCCAGAAACTTTGGTGTCAAGTTCTAATTTTCTCTTTCTCTCATATTCCACCTCTCTATTAGAAACCCTGTTGCCATCGATTAAAAATACATGTAGAATATGATTATTTCATAACTTCTGTACTGCTGAGCCATCGTCATGTTTTGCTGGATAGTGCAATAGTTTTTCCCCTTCGACCCTTGCCTCACTATAATTCATTTTGAACACATCAAAAAGTGAGATCCTTTTAAAGCATAAGTCAGATTATGGCTCCCCTCGGCTTAAAACCAGCAGTACCTACACATTTCCTGTAGCTATAAACCAGAGTCCTTACAAGTTCTTGGAAGGGCCTCTATGCTCTAGTCTCTGGAACCTTCCATCAGCCCCTCCCCTGCTCTCCTGCTTTCCTCACAACACCCCAGCCCTGCCTGATTCCTTGCCGTGGCCTCGAATGTGCCAGGCATGCTCCTGCCTTGGCACATTTTGTTCTTTCTTCAAATCAGTTGTGTCACTTTTTATAGTTTTTAGTTCCTTGTAAACATTCGCAAGCTTAACTTTTATCTCAAAGGAAGCATGATTAAGTATGGTTGTTTTTGGTCTGGCTCAAAGAAAAGAAATTTCTGGATTCTCTGTGGGTGTTTTTGGTTGTTCTTTACTTCTGCCCATTCTCACATTGTCTTACCTGTTTGTGTATCTGAATCCGATTGTGTGTTGGATATGCTACTTGGAAGTTTATTTAAATAAATTATTTGAGGGCTAATATGATATTATCTTACTATGGATAGTATTTTCTTTGCTTCTATTAGACACCAGGAGCATTAGCAAAGAAGGATAACTTAATTTAATTTAAAGTTTTGGGTTAATTTTTTATAAACAGTTGTCAATGGTTTGAGGCCAAGCTGAAGACTATATGAGGTCTTCTAGATCAGTCTTACTCCTGGGGTTCAATCTAATTTTGGTGGGTCATGGATTCTGACTTTTATCTCCCTACATCTCTGAAATTGTCAGAAGTTTGGATCAGCTTCTCGAGCAACTCATCGTTATTGTCAAACATCTCTAGGTCAAAAGCTGGTCTCAAATACTTGAGTCCTCTCTTTGGATTTCCATCTTCTCCTTATCTTGCCCCCACATTCTTAATTCTCTTGTTAGCTCATTGACATTTTTAATAAATAATATGTCAATATTGTTTTAAATATTTTACCCATCTTTTGTCCGTTTTGGAAGGATTGCTTTGAGTTCTTGAGCCACCATTCTCAGATGTGGAAATTATCTTTGAGCACTTTTAATTTGCTCCATCTAGTTGAAATGCTCTTTGTTTAGATGTTCACATCTCCAGCTCCCTCAGTTCCTTCAAATCTTAGCCCAAATGTCACCTTCTCTGGACTGACCCTCCTATTTGAAATTGTAAACCCTCAGCACTCTTGACCTTCTTAGTATCTGGGTTGTCTAAAAGAAGTAAGCTATTTGACAGAAACAAAGAAGATTTTCTCTGGAAGAATATATTACCTGAGGCTTCAAATTATTTCTATTCTTTTGTTGTTGTTGTTGTTGTATAACATACAATGTAATATGCGGTATGATTTTTTTCTAACATATGGTACAATTTACTTATTTATTATTAAGTTTGTCTTCTCTCCTGCTAGAATGTAAGCTTACCAAGCATAGGGCATCTTTGTCTATTTTGTTTACTGATAAGATCAGGGTGTAGAATAGTTCCTGGCACACAGTAGATAAACAGTAAGTATTTACTAAGGAGATGAATGAATCAAATAGGCCATCTCAAGTCAAAAAGTGGGAAAGTGGGCCTACAAGAGAAAAATTATGGGCTCACTAGGCAGAATTAAATGCTCACTTAAGGCTAATGACCACTAATTTATAATGAAATCAATTAGCTTGGTTGAGAGAGTTTCCTCAGGAATGCTTTACTTCTCAAGTTTAGAGAAAATGGATGATAAAGTCTATCCAGGGTTGTTGTTTTCTTTTCTTTTGTTTTCTTTTAAAGGTGAGTTTGTCACAAAGAGAGAGAGAGGCAAGAGAAATTAAGGTGTTAAAACAACTGAGAATATGAAATATATGCAAACTAAGAGGTAATAACACCACAATGGAACTGGTAAAGCTCATTAATTTCGAAGTCTCAATGAGGGACATTGCACTGGGGACATTTGAGAAGTGAAGATGGTGAATAGGAGCTAGAGTTCTCAGGGTAGGATGCTAAAAATTGAAATTTCACAGATATCCCATTTTATTTGTGAAGTCAAAGTCTAGGAATGGCTTTGAGAGTGGATGAGTGAAATGGAATGGATGAGAATACATTTGGAGTTGGAAAGCTCAAAATAAGTGAGAGGGGTAGAGACTTCCGTGTACATTTTGAAAATGGCAAAAATCACATGAGGGTCCATTATGATCCATGAATGGATGTAATCAATAAATAAGGCAAAATTTACCAGCAAGCTGATAGATAATGGCAATAAAAAGAATAATGAAGTGACATAGTTTAATAAAACAATTTTCAAAGGGACAAGGCTTTTGTATAGAAAAGAGACAAGAATGTTTAGAAAGTCTTAATAGCAACAAAAGGTGAATGCTTATCCCAGAAGTTGAATTACTTTTAGTATTTTTGTGGTTACTTCAGTAGTATACTTATTTTTATTTTTTTACAGATGCCTACAACTCTTCCGAGAGCAGCTGGTCGAGAAACCAAATATGTAAGTCCCTTCATAATGATACATCCTGCTTTTTTAATGGGTACATGTGTATGCTTTGAAGGGAACTCAATTATACGGTCATTAAAATTGAATTAGTTGATTTTTTCATAAGTGGAAAGGGATAGGATGGTGTGATCGGTCCAGATGTGGAAAATCAGGTTATGTCAGGTAAGTTTATTGAATAAATTCCATCTTAAGTGAGGTCTAGTTTGATTAGCTTGTCTAAATAAAGCAGAACTCCAACACCTGCTTGCTGTCTTTCTAATTATCGAATCTTAGACGACATTTTCATTTTTGTAATGGTTTATTGTGCTTATTATAAATGAGCCAGCACATATACTCGAAACATTAAGATTTGTCTATTTCCAATGGGATTGCCAGTTTTGTTGGTTTTGACTCATTTGTTGCTTTCTTGCATTTAAATTATTGTCAAATAAACTAATTTCTACTTATGAGCAAAAATTGACTAATAGATGGGTAGATACAGCCTCACATACTTGATCAATTATATGGAGCTGTCTCTGAATGTCTTAGGAATACAGATGTAGCCTCACTTCATTCCTACTCTTTATTCACCTCATGATCCACCATGTGGCCCACTTCTGTTTCTGATCAACTATATTCAACAGAAACAAGATTGTCTCCTAAGCAAGTGTTTAGTTTTTAGTTAAATAAAAAACCAGTAAATGTTTTCTTTTAGGTTATGCCTTATATTTTCTACTATGCTTTTTTCATCATCATCATCATCATCATCATCATCAAAGAATGAATATTTATTATGTATTTTGTGATATATCTTCTTTCCAATTTATGTATTTCTGTCTTTATTTGGGTCTCCCTAAGGAAAATAATAAGTTGGATGAAATCACTGAATTTTATCCTACTCAGGAAATGACATATAGAAGGTATGGATAGGAACGCTGCTTAGAGTATTTTCATTCTTATGTTTTGTTTTTATTGGAAGCCATTTGGAGTAACATAAGAGTAGAGACATTTGGTAGGCTGTAACCAAGTTTAAATCACAGCATGGCTGTTTGCTAACTGTCTGATCCTAGAAAGTCACTTAACTTCTATACCTTAGTTTTTTCATCTATAAAATTGGGAAACTAATAATTGCCTGATGTACAATTTATATTGGTTAGTATATGAAAAGCCCTTAATGTGGTTCTGACATACAGGAATAAGTAATAGTTCTTCACTTTTTTCCTCTTATCTTCCTTTGATTTCCTCTGCATCTATGCCTCCCCCTTTCTCTTCTTCCTCCCTATCTTGGGAAGAGTAGAAGCACCATGATTTAGCAGACTTCCTTGATTCTAAAGTTGGGTGCAAGAAAAGAAAGTTCTCTAAAGATGTTTCAATACTTTTTGTGACTCACGCATGCTACAAGAGCCAGACCTAAGAAAAAATAGCTGAAATGTTTAACTCTCTCATCTTCCTTTCTCACCTATTCCTATCTGTCACCAAAGTGCCTCTGATTGAGACTCATTTACAGTAAGGTGGTAAGGGGCTGATACTTCCTCTCACCCCTCCCCAGGGGTGGTTAATTTGATAGCAGTTGGAATCAAAGTTGGAGAGTCTGCTTCAATCTCCATAGTTAGAGTTTATTTCAAATTATTCTTCAATCAGTTATCAAACTTAATTAAAATAGGTTAACATTTGCCCCAAACTTTGTGAGAGCATCTGAGTCACTGAAAGTTAACATTGAGTCATCAAATAGATTGAGTGTAGACTAGAGCAAATATGAACTCTGATTCAGATAAGATTTTTGGCTTTGATTAAATTTGGTTTCTTGAGTGATAAGCTTTGTTTTTTGCTTTCTCTTACAATGTGACATTTGAATTGTTCTTTGTGACACCTCAAATATGTCTGTCTCTTTTGGAAGATGATAAAGGATAATTTTACAATGGAATGTAAAACCCAGTTTTTTGGTGCCAAGGCATAAGGAAGTCACACTTGTAAATATTTGGCTGCAGTTATTACATTTACTAAGTGATGTCTGATTTATTTTGAGGAGAAAAAAATGAAATTTCAGCTATAAGTGTTGTTGGTCTTAGGTGAACAATCAATTTTAAATACAGTATGTTCTGATTTTATATGTTCTTTCTTCTAGAAATTCTAATATTCGTATTTGCTGAGCTACAAGATGCCTCACCTTAAGTGTGACTTGAAAAGATTTGACTCAACTAATTACTTAATTAATTAATCTTTTCCTTTATATTTCTCTTTCTCTCCCGTGGAAGCTCAAAAGCAAATCTGAGAGGTCTTTTCACAGTATCTCATGGTCTCTCTTCACACTTTGAAGAAACTAGACATCTTCACAGTATGTAGCTGCTGGGACTTGGTGTGTCATTGACTTCGTAGAAATTCTTAGATTAGATTCAAAAACAGAGATCACATAGTTTACTAACTCCTACACCACAGAGGAAAAAAAAGAGAAGGCTTAAATTCAAGCCAAGAAACAAAGTTTTGTGACATTTCAGGGTATTCTCAAGTAGATTAGCACAGACTGCTCAAAATTCTGACCTCTGGGGGCTCTCTAAAAGTATAGTATACAATCTATGAGTCATAACTAGTAGAAAATATAGTCAGAATTGTTCAGCTCTATTATTCAATGAGCTTTTGCTTATTGATTCAACAAATAGTTACTGAGTGTCTACTATGTCCTAGTACTCACTGAGAAGTTACTGGGGTGAGGGAGCAACCCAATAATAAGATCCCCATTTCTGCAGTGTGTAATGGGGGAGATAGTAAACACTTACAATAGTAAATGAGCAAGATACTTTCTTGTAGAAATTAGAGAAGAACTGGCCATAGAACTGACTGATGTGAAAGCAGACTTACAAAGTTACTAGTTTTCAATGTATTCATATATCTATTGGATTTCCAGTTTTCCTGGGAAGATTATAATGGCTTTATTAAATAACGAGAATTTGTTTGACTAATTCCTCTTTCTGGGGCTTTTGGTGAAAGGGTGCCTTTTCTCCATGGGGGAAAAAAAAAGAAGAAGAAGGGAGAAACCAAAATGCAAATCAGTTAGTTTCCTCTTCTTATTCTTTATTGTACATATTGTTACATTTCACATAGTCTGTTTTCTAGGATGAGACAGATGCAGGAAAAGCACCATCAATTCAGTCTAATTAGTCAAAGCTTTTTTCAATTCATGGTGTACTTGAATTGCAAGTTATTTTAAAGTAATTTAATTGAACTTTTCTTAAGTGTAATAGAATTTAAGCTAGATTAACAACATGTTGAGTCACAGTGATCTCCACAGGTCAATTGCAAGATTTATTATCTTAATTTATTATTAATATTACTTTCAATTGGTTTGAGCTCTTATCTTTCAAGTGAAGTTTAAGTATTTCATTTAACCTTATACCAGTCTTACGAGATGGGTATTATTATTTCAAGATCTTCATATTATAAAGGAGGAAACCAAGTCTTAGAAGTCAGAGTAGGCAAAATCCTACCCAGGTCTCCCTCATGTCAAAGCCCTTACCATTAATACTTGTGTGAGAATTGGGGCCCCTGGATGGCTCAGTCAGTTGAGTATCCAACTTTGCTTCAGGTCACGATCTCATGGTTCATGACTTTGAGCCCTGCGTCAGGCTCTGTGCTGACAGCTCAGAGCCTGGACCCTGCTTCAGAGTCTGTGTCTCACACTCTCTCTGTTCTTCCCCTGCTCATGCCTTGTCAATAATAAATAAAGATTGAAAACATTAAAAAAATACTTGTGTGAGAAGTACAGAGAATATGGGAATAGTTTGTTTTCCTTAAATATTTTATCCATTAGTATTTATATTCTGGGTCGAAATTATTTCTTCATGTTCAGTAATCTTCAGTGTAAACTTTGAATGTTTTCAAATTTAGTGACAATATCTAAAATGATGTTTACTGTATTTCTAACGTTTTTTTAAAAATTTTTTTTTCAACGTTTATTTATTTTTGGAACAGAGAGAGACAGAGCATGAATGGGGGAGGGGCAGAGAGAGAGGGAGACACAGAATTGGAAACAGGCTCCAGGCTCTGAGACATCAGCCCAGAGCCTGACGCGGGGCTCGAACTCACGGACCGCGAGATAGTGACCTGGCTGAAGTCGGACGCTTAACCGACTGCGCCACCCAGGCGCCCCTCTAACGTTTTAAATCACTCTCATATAAATTAATTCATAGTTTATCAGATAATGTTTAAGAGGTACTGTTTTTTATGACACTTTAAAAAAAATTTCTTTCCCTTTATGTAACAGAATGAATTTTCTATTTGAATTTCTATTTTATTCTGTTTTCACTTTACCACCTTTGAAGAGGAATGTCCTTTTTGCTTTTGCATTACATTTGTCTTAGTAAATATTTATTTTTCATTAACTACTACTGGTATAAATTATTTCATTCAAGTAATTCAAAGTCACAGTATGCTTTCCTAATAAAGAGCAAACTCAGAAAATAAGACAAGTATTAGTCCTATTACTACTTTATCAAAAAACCCTTAGTTGGAATCAAAATCTATAGATAAAAACTTATTTTATCAACTCTTTACATTTCATGAGTTACTTTTAAGAGCCAGAGAAATAACAGAGATAGGTCTATTGAATATTATATGGTAAACAGGTAAGATCCCATTTTAATGAGCCTGAGGGACAGAAAAAATTCATAACAATGGAAGCATATTGCTTTCAAAATATCACAATATATTAAAAAATGTGTCAAACTTTATTAAGAATATTCCCCACTATATATACAGGTATTCAAATAAAAGTCACAGTCTCCAATTTAGTCAGCTCACATACTCCCTTTGCTATACTTGGAAATGTTGCTATGCTGGAGTGTTCCAGAGGCGCTGCATGCTTAATGTAGTCACAGATCTTAAGATAAGAGGAGACTTCAATCTAGTCCATTTCAATCCAGACCTCAGTCCAGATCTGCTTCCGTAGGATGTGACCAAAGATTTGATGAGTTACAGGAAGAATTGTGAACACTTAAAGCAAGAAATTCCACTCTTCTGGTTATTCTCATTTACTTCTTTTTTTCATTCAGAAATATTTCTAACATATGCTTATGTGAAAAGGGATGAAGAAAGAATTAAAGATAATTATCTGGGTTCTAGTAAGTGAGGAGGAAGAGAGAAGATTTAACGAGACACTCTTTATGTCTTGCATCCTTCTCATCATCATTTTAGACTTTACCAAACACAAAGGTGCCATATTTCAGCCAAACTTCCCATTTATGTGACCTTTTATCTCCTCAGTTGCACATATAAACAGTGTCTGTCACTGGTCACTATCCCCACTTATCCTGCCTATTGATTATGTTCACAATAAGCTGGAATCATCATTCCTTAACATAAAGACTCAAACTTTTTAAACACTTTCTAATCTACTTTTTGTATGTAGGTATTTTAGGAATGTATTACTAACTTATAAAATGGTTTCTAATGAGATAGTCATACAGGGTAATGTCTATAGATAGTTAGAATAAATAATGCGAAGCAAGAAAGATATGATGCCTCATAATGTATGTCTAGGGGCTTGGTGCCTAACATGCATACCACTGGATTCATTCTTTTGTGTCCATCGTGACTTATGTACAAATAATAGGAACACTCGCTAGGTGAAGGGAAAGACAGTATTTTATCATTTTATCATTTTATATTTCCTCAATACCAATCTCAGTATTCAGTGATTATTAAGTGCTCCGTTAATATTTTAAAATTTGTCTTACTGCCCATGTGTAGAGTAGTCTTGCCTGGGAGAAGTATTAGTTAACACATTATCACTAATTACAGTTCTTTGAACCATGAGAAAAGGAAATACAGGTTAATTAGTCAACAGAGAAAAGGTAGAAGAAAGACATTTTAGTGATATTGAACTGGTTGTTATATTCAGGTGAGAGGGATGTGGCTGCTGAAAGGGGGGAAAAAGAAACAAACAAACAAACAAAAACCCAACAAGCCAAAAGTGGAAGTGTAGAGTGCAGAAGGCAAAGGCAACTGGAACCACTTGATCTTGTTCCAGACCCCGGGGAGGGAGCTGGTGTGATACCAGCCAAAAGGACATGTGTCATGAGTGGGGAAAAGCTGCACATTGCAAGCAAAAGCAATCTAGACACTGACGAAGGAGCTTCATTGTACTTCCTGGGCCTCGATATCAAGTCTTTGGAAAAGCAAAATGGTTTCTCCAAAGTTGGCTTGGCACAGTGGTGGCCTTCTGTAGGAATTTATTTTTCAGTGGACTTCAAATTCTCCTTTCTTTTCTTTGTCTAACTCTTTTGCTTTCCATGTAATCTAACTCTTTAATACATTTTCTTTGAGGTAAGAAATTTTGACTTTCACATTTTTTTGACTGTTGGTTTCTCAGTTTTTAAGATGACGATCCATTGGTTAACATGGATCCTCCTTTCTTACACTTTCCTTTCCTTTTATGGTTAAAATGATGTTAGAGGCCATAGAATAGATTATAGGATTTTGTTTCGCACAACAGCCATTCTTACATTCCACAGTATCGTAGTTCCTCACAGTTAGTATTAATGTGGATAGACATGAATAACTAAAATCTTTAGTGTTGTTCCAATACAATTTCCAGTTTAGTTTTAGGTACATCAAGTTGCTTCTCTACCTTCATTTAGCTAACCTGTGAACAGTGGTTCGGATAGAGCTGCCTTCTCCCACCTTTCACTGCTCTAATCTCAGCTCACCAGACAATCTTTCCTCACTTTTCGGAAAATATTTGCTACAGTATTAATAACATAGTTATAGATGCAGCATTGAATAAACACTGCTAACCTGTATTAGGAAAGCAAAGCAAGGCTTCTCAAAGGGCTTGACATGGTTAGGTTGGTTGAAAGAATCTGGTTATGCTCATTAAACACATAAGCCAATATTCTTTTTCTTGGATAAAGGATCCCCCGTGGCTTTATAAGTATTTACTCCACCCTGAGGTTCACATTTAATTCTATCCTTTCTCTAGGAATAGTTTCTCATAAAAATGATGTGAAACCCATTATATTAGATAAAATAAAAATGGGATGGGGATGCCTAAAGCATCTTATTATAACATTGTAATTCCTAATGATGGAATTTGAGGGACCTATGGAGACTGAATACAAAGATATTTGGGTTTTCCCCTAATTTAATTAATGCTTTTCTTGAGCATTTTATTTTTTCCCTATGATCACTTGGTATTATTTAGCACCACATACTACTAAATGTTAGTAATGTAGTTAAATTGTACAAATATTTTGGTTTTAACGTGTAACCTCTTCTTTCCTATATTTATCGAGATGAAAATTTAGCTGTGTTGTGCTTTAGTCAAGATACCCACATTCAATTTAGCATATTTCACAGGAGCTATTAATTTAACTTAGGGGATCTGTAGATTATTCTCTCATTATTGCAATAATAAAAAATTAGCTATAGGGAAACAGTAAGACTTTAGAGGAAATAATTATTACTTATATTGCATCGTGAGGTTAAAAGCGAATCCCCAGGTGAACTGAATGTGATGGGCATTCTAAAAGGCAGTTTTCTGCAGCACAGAATAGCCATAAACCTCAGCGTACACTCGCCTGGTCACCAGCAATTAGAGATGGGAAACATTTAGCCAAGATACCCTGCTGCCATAGACCAACCATGTATGACAGCAAACAATGATAGTCCTTGTGAAGAAAGGCATGAGTGAAAAAGCAGAAAACAAACAATGCTGGGCATAGGGTGAGAAGGGCTGCAGGTGCCTTGTGAGTATGTTTGGTGATTCATACTTCTATATACTTGGCAATACCATAAGAACCACTAAGCTCTCAGTTTGCTGTTATCATTCATATCTCAGAGAGTAAAAACAGTATTGACACACCTCTAACATGCTGAAATGCTTGATAAAATGTAATTATTAAAAATGTTTACGTGGAGTGCCTGGGTGGCTCAGTCTGTTGAACATCTAACTCTTGATTTTGGCTCAAGTCATGATCCCAGGGTCATGGGATTGAGTCCCACAGTGGGGTCTGTGCTGAGTGTGGAACCTGCTTAAGATTATCTCTCCCTCCCTCTTCCCTTATCCCCAACTCATACTCTCTCTCTCTCTCTCTCTCTCTCTCTCAAAAAAAAAAAAAAAAACAAGTTTATGTAACCCAATCTAAAGTAAAGAGAAATGTTTGAATGCCAGAAATGGAATGGTAACTCCAAGTGGGGGTGTTAAGAAGAAGCTAAAGCTCTAGCAGAATGTAGGCGCATCATAACCTATGTGCTAGGAGCCAGGAGCTCAGATTTTAACTTTCAGTATTTAGTAAGTCTAAAACTTGTAAATGAATCCTTTGTATACATTCAGGAGCCCAGAAGTCCACTTTGGCCATGAAGCATGGAATAAAAAAAAAAAAAGTATAAATGCTTCCACCATCTCATCCAACACTCTTAGTTGGTAAAAGAGCCATCAATGAGAAAATGGTTCTAAACTTCTGGAACATGAAGATGTCAGATTCTACCACTCTTTAAGTTTAGGAATATTAAGATGATGAAATAAAATGGAAAGCAGTGAAAGTCCTAGAGTTCCCACAAGACAAACATAAAATGTACTGTAGGCACGGTTTCCCCGTCCAGGACTTCTCAGGTACATATAGAAATCATCACAAACATTATCTTGACTGAAAATGAGTTCAAAATCAAAAATAAATAGCCATAAAATGGCTAAAGAACATCACGGAGGAGAGGCATGAGGGAGAGTCAGCCAATACAAGAAATGGGAGATTTAGCAATAAGGAATTATAGGTAAATCTGAAATGAATTAATTGCTATAGTAAAAACGCTAAAAGAGTTAAAAGGAGTTATTGATGCCATCAAAATTACTTGAAAAAGAACCAAGTAGAACTTCCAGAAGTTAAAATAAAGCCATCAAAACAAAATTCAATTGTCATGTTGAATGTGTTACTATACAATGGAAGAGAAATTAGTTAACGGTTAAACTTGTATGTAGAAAGGATTCAGAATGCAGCATAAAGGGACAAAAAATATGAAAGGAAATTTTATAGAAATGGGGGATGGATTGAGCAGACTACATATATATTTATTAGAAACTTCATAAACAGAGATGAGCTATAATGTAAGCAAAGCAATATTTGAAGAGGTATTCATGGAAGATTTTCCAGAATTGAAGGATATGCATATGCCAAATGAAGGACTACACCAAATCCCAAAAAACACACATAAAAAGAAATCCACCCTCAGATACACCATAGTGAAGTTGCGGAATGTCATGGAGGAACATCTTAAACACTAACCAAATGTGAAGACAGATGATCCACCAAAGTTATGACATTTAGAATGACAGCTGTGACAGACGCCTGAGCTAGTGGGGTAGTGTCTTCAAAATGCTGCGAGATAATAACTATTCACTGAAAATAATGTGTCCAGAACTCTTGTGGAAGAATGAGAACAAAATAGAAACATTTTCAGACAAAGTCAAGACAATGAGGTCTGAAAGAACGACCACAGCATTTACTTCCATAAGAAGGAAACCAAATCCAGACGGAGTGAAATTCAGGAACCAAGGCTGAAGAAACAATATTAGCCTCCTATTTACTGGAAATCAATTTTAAAAACTAAATTGTTTTCTTTTCCAAAGCATGAAAACTTTCCTTTGTATATGAAGATACTTTAAGTGAACATCTGTTATTTGTGTCGATTTTCTGGAAACAAATATAAATATCCAACAATGCTAGTATGTTTAAGCAAAATGTGGAGTATATACAGAGACTGAAATATTATGTCATCTTGAAGAATTTTTGATGTCTTGTGATAGTGTTTATGTTAAGATGTTAAGGAGAAGTAACACATAAAACATGCTATTATATGAGCTGCATAAGAAAACATAGGAAAAATATTGTAAGGCAATGTACAAAAAATGTTCAACATTTTCTGGTGGCATAATGATACTTTTCCTTTTATCTTATTCTTTTCAAAATTCTACAATGGGCATGTGTTCTTTAATAATAAAGAACTTCAAAAAACTTAAAAATATGGATATTTTGTGAAATTATGAAGTTCACTAAATAAACACCATGTTTCTAATTTTTCAGGCAAACCTGTCCTCCCCATCCTCTACAGTATCCGAGAGTCAGCTGGTATGTATCCTCTTATTAAGTCATGGACCTACTTTCGAAAATTCTGATCTCTCAAGACAGATTTTTCTGAGTGAAAGTGAACAGAGAATACATTTACTGCATATATTTGTTTGCCTGTCTAACAAAATTTTACTGATGCTTTACTGTAGTTGCATGGTGGTTGTTTTGTAGCTTACCAACATATATAAAAACCATACATAGACCTTATTTGCCAGGAACTTGCATCTTAGTAGTTTAGAGAGGGAGAGCGCTTACTTCCTGATAGGACAGAGGCAAAAAGCATTCAAGGACAGGTCATGTTTGATGATGTAGGGCAGGTTCTGGACTTCAAGAAATGAGAAATGGGATATTTCAGACAGGAAGGTTAGCATGTAAATGGTGTAGATCAGTAATGAGCAGGAGAAATATCATGTGAACCACAATGGCAAGCCACAAATGTAATTTAAAATTTTCTAGTAGCCACATTAAAAGAGTAAAAAGTAAAACACAGACCACATTTATTTCAATAATGTATTTTATTTAGTGATAGGCAAATACCATTTTACCAAATAATCAGTATAAATGAGATATTTTATATTCCTTTTTGGAGGCTAAGTCTTTGAAATATGCTATGTATTTCACATGTACAGCACATCTCAATTTGGAGTAACCACATTTCATTGGCTTAACAAAGGGCTATGGGCCAATGTGTTAGTACTGATCTAAACTCTAGAATCTGTTATTTATAGATGCAATTTGATTACATAGAATTACTTTTCATCATAGGGTTTTGTATTTTCTATTCTTTTACAGTGGTTAGCAAATTGAAACCATGAAGTAAGTTGCCTAGACATTACTAAAGATTTCTTTATATCTTTTAATCTTTATTATTTATAATTATGAATTCCTGAACAATAGGCACCTTCAGTAGAATTACAAAAATTGCTAGTAAAGCAGTTTGAGATACTAAGAAGGCAAAATCACTGTTTAATACTGATTTTTCCCCTTTTTAAGCAATTGTTTTTGTGTTCTACATCCATAGCCAACAACAAGTCATCTTGTCATTGTTATGCCAAAATGATATTATTTTCATTTGTAATACTGAAAACCCATAAAACGTATAGTTTGACTCTTAAAAATAGCCTGATTAAACAAACTGCTTGGGTATATTCATGTTTATACATATGGTGTATATATGGGGTGTGTTTGCATGTGTATGTGTGTGTCCGTGTGTAAGTAGTGTCCATTAGTTTAGAAGAGTGGCTGGCAGCATAGTATAGGTGAAAGCATGCTAGAATGGGGACCAGAAGAACCATCTTTTATTCCTTCTCTGACACTAGCTACTGGGCTGACAGTGGATAAGTCACAAATCTGAAATCTAGTCCTCAGTTTCCTAAATGAGCAACAAGAGCATTCTATTACCTACTTTCCAAACCCTTCCAGCACTGTGAGTCTATGATTACTAACAGTGTGATGTGAAGGAGTTGTCATGGAAACAAGCATTGAAATAACATAATAAAGTTGAATGGTTTCCCAGTTTATATATGGAAATATTACCACAGCTATTTTAATATTTAAAATAATGATATACTTGTTTCTTGAGATAAATGAGTGAAAAATATATATACATATACACACATACACATCTATCTCAGTTCTTGGCTTAATATTATAAGAAACTATTTCAAAGAGGCAAATATATATAATGACTTCATAAAAAGAGACACATAAAAACAACTCACTGTAAATGTAATAAATAAACCGTTTCTTGCCTAATAAAATAATTCTGTGAATTTTAAGTTTGTGTTCTTTAGGGAGAAAAATACAAAGCACTGCTTTGACTGACTTTAATGATAATTTCTTTGCATTTGCTTTAGACTCTTTCTCTAAAGAGTTCAAGGAATTTCTTAACCAAGTTTTAAATTAAGTTTTAATCCCCAAATTCCCTTGAGATATAGGTTGGTTTGTGAAGGGATTATTATCAAGCAAGCTTATCACACACAAAAAGGAACATCTGGATTGATATAATCATTAAATTTAATCACTTTGACTTCTATTTCATGATACTAACCCTGTGTTTCATTACTTGGGGACGGAATAGGATAAAAATAATTGTATGCAAGGAATGCCATATGACATTTGTTTCTTTAGGGATTTATGATATTTTTGCTCTTAAGTAATATATGAATGAAATGATAAGTTTTCATTTTTATGAATGAATTTCCAATATTTGCCATCTCAAACCCTCTTTAGTATTAACTTCTAAATAACTTGAGTAAGTGAGAATGCCTTTGGAAAACAAAACTACACACACACACACACACACACACACACGCGTATATGTGCATTTGTTTATAGCATCACACATATAGGTGCCATATAATAGGTAATTTGATATTATACATTGCTTTTTATAAAATGTGTGTATATGTAGCACATAAAAACAAAATTTTGGGGAACGTATGATAGATTATAATTAACTTATGTAAGCAAATATGTTTTATATAAAATAAGCCATTAGTTAAAATTATTTTAGTCCTATTTTAGGGAAAAAATATAATAAATTGGTTGAAGTGAAAATATACGAGAAATCACTGTGGTGATACAAGCTTAATACAGAAACCATTTTGCTTTTGAGATTTGGCATTTTCAGGATATGCAAATTTTTCATACTTTTTTCTTTTAACTTGGCTACCTAGTTGTTTGTTTACACTGCAATTGTGGCAATTCAACATTTGAAAGAAAAAAAGAAATGACCATGTCCCTGTGTCCCTTATTCTTAAGATATTCCCATTGTTTACTCTGGAAGCCAAACTATTTAGTATTCGGCTCAGGAGAATGGAATGGATATGGAAAAAGTTCACCAACTGTGCCTCAGTTTCTCTTCTTCTGTTAAACAGCATCACAGTGCATGAAAACAGGAAAGGGGCTTAGAGATGAGGGTGTTGGAAACACCCATCTATAAAATGGGAGGTTAGAATAACTACTCTGTCAACCCACAGGGGGATGGCAAGGCTCATGTATCATAATATGTGAGGTTGCTAATATAGCCTGGTACCTATGAGAGGTGTTATTATTGCACACATGACCTCTGAAGTATGATCTCAAAGATAATATTTTTTATGGATAAAGAAACAGAGGCTCACACAGAGTTTAAATGGATTATCTCATATCACAGCGATAGTGACCATTTTTGTTCTGGGTGACTTTCAAACAACTCATTATGAATTTTAGATAATTAAAAAATAATAAGGAAAGGTTGATGAAGAAGTTGGGGAATTTGGCCTCCACAGAAGTATGAAATTCATTGGGCACTTCCAGTGTGGGCCCTGTTCTAGCATTTTCCCATAGCCTGAAAAGATATGATCACTTATGAAAGAGGAGGAGACTGGGTGGGGTCAATTTGGATGTGGATATTTCACACCTGTAAGTAGACTACTCCTAGCATAATAATGGGAGCAAAAGGAAAGGAGGGATATAGCATACAAAGCTTTGCTAATTCCTGAGCTGAGACCTCACAATATTAACAGAGGCCAGTGGGGCCTTTTCTTTGGATGAGAAAATAGTTTAGGTTCTCCAGGATGGGTAGGACACTGGCCTCCCTTGGTGGTAGGTAGGGAAGCTTGGTTTAGAAGACATTTGGCTTTTGATTTTGATATTTAATGCCATTACAAAATGTTCATTGTTGCCCAAGATGAATACTGAATCTGGATAGTACAAAACAATAGTTTAAAAAAATGAGCCACATGGCTATATACAGGTAAAAGCAAAATGCTGCTTACTGGAACATTATAAAGAAGAGTGCTTAAGCTTTCAGATACTTTGTTCCCAGTTCTGAATGCCAGCTGATGTGTCCTGCTTTAGTGGTGCATGAGTCATTGTTCTGAGGGCCCTTGAGGTCACTGTTGTTCAGAAAATGCAGCTCTAAAGCTTTTGTGTAGAACTGATGTCTTCTTCAAGCTGAAAGGAGGTTTGTCCTTGACCAGTTTTCCTTGACACAACACACTTAAGTGCTACAGCATTTATCATCTACACCTCTTACATTTTGAGTCATGCTATTGTCTTTTCTTCAACCATTGGAATACTTCAACCCAGCCAATCTGTGGTGTTGTACACATTCCATCAAATGTTTCTTGAGCTACGGGATGTGGTTTATAATAATTGGAGTCCTATGTATGTTTTTATTTTTTAAAAAATATTTTAGGTAGGTACTTTGCTGGATGGTGTAGATCATTTAGAATCAATACTTTATATTATAAATGCAAAAAGAAGAGGAAAGTTTTTCCCTTTCAAATTTATTTTATGGTGTTTTTTTTTCTTGACAAAATTCTGTCATGAACATTATCCTGTTAGATTCTCGCAATTGGCAGGAATTGTTATTCCGTTATTCTGATGAAAAAAAAACTGAAGTCCACATATCTACAGTTGTGTGTCAGTAGTCCCATAGCTCATGGGTGCTATGAAAATCTTTCTTTTTCCCTCAGTCTTGGAAATTTTGCTCTGCACTATAGTGTTTTGAAATATGGGATATTTATTCAAGGGGTAGAAAAGGCTTAATTGTTTGCTTCAAGCATATAATATTACTGATCTTAAAAGAATGAAAGCTAATCAACATTTATTAATTGAACGAGTGAACCAGCTAAATCATTTAGAGAATATTGCTTTTGTCAACAGTTTTGACTGGTATTATGTTTTTGAGTTTCTATGAGCTGGTTGCCACAGAAATTCTAGAATATATGCATATGTATAAAACACTGGGAACTAAAGACAAGACGGAAGCAAATGGGTACAAGAAACACTGTGGTACTTTCACTAGCTCTTTGGATCCATCAAATTAGTAGAATTTCTAGCCAGTTCACAGAGTTTGCTATATGCTGTGTTTATTACGTTCTTGCTTTTTATTGTACATTTTATTTCTTCTAAAAGATAAAAATAAACCCAGAAGAATGGAGACCCTGTTCTTTATTTCTGTTCTTCCCTCATTACACCACTGCAGGGCTTAATACTGTCATCAAAGGCAATTAAACGCAGTCCAATAGTTGAAGTTACTAATTTAAGAAGAAGCTTGCTCTAAGAAGCCATTATTTTAAAATATTAATAATGGATTCTCCAGGTCAGTGCTGGCAGCTAATTTTCAACTTTGGTCTCCAGCCAGAGGCAGTACCAACTTGTTGTCCTAGAATTATGATTTCAAGTTCCAAAGGACAGAAATAATGTTTATTTTCATGGTGCCCTGGAGTAGCAATGTTCCAGCATAAGTGTACACTTGATGAGTTATAAAGACAAATTAACAGCAGGCTCAGACCAGTGTCCCATGGGCCGTTGAAACCTTTCACAGGCCCCAGGAACTCTACATACTCTGGACTTTTTCCCCCTCAAAATTAGCAGTAGGTTTAAATGTGATCTCCTTACTTCTACCCCAACCTCAAATTCTTCAAAAGAGCCGGTATCTTTCTCTTTTGGTATTAAAACTTTTATCGGTATCGCTATAAGCAAACGGGAGGAAAAACAACAATTGTTTTAAATGGAGAAGTTGAAAATCTTGTAAAGTTCCCAAAGAAGTGATCTCTGGCTTTGACTTCTCATATCCATCAGAGATGGGAACTTCAGCCTCTACTCTTACCTCTGACGGTGGAACTCATCAATCCACTTCCCTTCTTCTGGTCCTCTATTGGTGAAAGACCATATGGATCTTCTAGCCTGAGGATTTCTCTCTTCCTGAGTTATACTGAAATCAAAAAGTCAATCCAGAAAAAGTAATGGGAGACCCCAAGCTGACAGTCAACACCCCTTGAAGCCTTCATATTGGATAATAGCCAGCATCCTGAGCTCTTTCTGGCTGTCAATTAATTTATTCATTCTTCAAGTAATGATTTAGCTCCTTCTAGGTTCCAGGCACAGTTCTAGGTGTTGGAGATACAACAGTGAACAAAGTAATCATCTCTGTCCTCATAAAGCTTACATTCTAGTGAAGAAAGCAAAACAATAGACACATAAACAAATGTCATATTACAATAAGTTCTATGGAAACAAAATAAAAATAGTAAGGGAGGGAAGGGGAAATTGGCATTCCAGGGAGAAAAGAGTTCTGGAAAAAGCAAAGAGCCCAAGTGTAAACTCCCTGGGGGGAGAGTATCATAGTGTCTGTGCTAGAGTGGGGAGAGTGGTGGGGACGTGAGAGGGATCACAGCAGCAGATAAGATTGGGAAGAGAGAGGCTAGTGGGGCATAGGAAAGATTAGGTCATATAGCACTTGGTAGGCATTACCTTACAGGCATGGCAAGGGTTTTGGCTTTCACTCTACGTGAGAAAGTGAGGCATTAGAGAGCTTGGAGAGGAGTCAAGTGACACGACTTGACTCATAGTGTGATTATTTGGTGGCTAACTCAACTGAGTTGTCAGCCCTCTGAGAACAAGAGTTATACACACTATACTTCCTGACATAGATTAGGTCGCAGTTGGCAAAATGGCTCCAGAGAACGTCTGATAGATGTGTGCTTCAGAGATCCAAAACAATGGTTATTTTGTCTTTGAGGTGCTTCAAAAATGTCTTGTATTCAGTGTAGATCAGTTCTCTCTCAGTAGGTTCATCATAAAGGATTGAAATTTGCCATTTAGAGAAATTTCTCGTTATTCTTTCTGTTCCTTTTTTGTTAACTATGGGAGTCATTGCCTGTTTTTATTTCTCCACTTAGGCTGGTAAGGAAATTATGGAGTTGCTTTTCCTGGCATCATAAGAATAACAGTTACGTGTATTAGTCATGAGTCTAGCTGGATCTATGGGTTCTATTTAGAGAAAAATGAAAGAAGGGCCACTTTGGGCTTGTTTAGTTGCTGGCAATGACAATCTTATAGTAGCTCACCTTAACAGAGTCTTCCAACTTGATTAATGTAATTACCTTTATTTTTGTTTGGACACAAACTTATGCCAGAATTAGAGAACAAAAGTCTACTTGAAGTCTAAAGATATCAGGGGGGTATATGCAAGGATGCAATGTAGATTAGAAATCAATAAAAGACATTCTCCTCTAAAGGCTTTCTTTTAGTCTGGAGGCAAAGCTCAAAGTTGAGCAGATGTCTCTGGGATGGCAGACCAAGGAAGATCTATCTTTAGGTGGGTTGCACAACATTTTAGTGGAATGAGTTCTAGTTGAGGGCACATGAATCACCTAGAGATTTTGTTAAAATGAAGATTATGATTCAGTAGTTCTGGAGTAGGGCCTGAGATCCCGCACTTCTAACAGGTTCCCAAGTGACGCAGATGCTGCTGGTTTACATACCCCATCTTGAGTGGCACAGTGCTAGCAGAACTCTTATTTGGATAGATCCATTAGTTTACTTTGTGTTGGCAATTTAATCTTCAACAGATACAGATTACATAAGCATTTGACATTGAGGAACCAGCAGACAAGAAGTGCAGAGAAGAAATTAACTAATATTCCAAGAGATCCTTACCTTGCCAGCAACAGCACTGGTTGCTTTACTTAGGCTATTTTATAGATGTTCTAAAAGGCACCTTGAGACACTTGTTTGGGTGATGGATTTGCATATGCAGAGACAAGACTTATGTAAAAACTCTATGTGGTATGATGACGGAGAGGACAGGAATGTAAATAATAAATGTGCCATTACTCATTATTAAAGGACCTACTCATGGATGATTATAATCCTTTAGCTGAAGGTCCAGACAGGGAAAGGATGGAGAAGGTACCTTGAACAGATTTTTCAAGGTCATACAGTCTATGAACACTATTGCAAAAATTAAAGTCTATAAGCTTGATGCCCTCCTCCTGGCAATATCATGCTGTTTTCTGTGAGTGTATTTTTAACCAAGTCCAGAGAGAGACATCAGTACAATTTTTATGTCTTGGCCATGCAAACTACAGAGTGCTTTAGTAAATGCAATTGGGTATGGTGTGTGTGTGTGTGTGTGTGTATGTGTGTGTGTGTGTGTGTGTGTGTGTTGTGTGTGTGTGGGGGGGTGGTGAAAGGAGGATGTATGGATGTGTATATTGAATAAGAAAACATCATATCCTACAGTATTTTAGGAATGGTCTTTTGGCAGGAACTTTTTTATATGCCACATTTAAAGAAAGAAAAACTGGATTTAGTAAGACTAATGAAAAGAAAGGTAAAATGACATCAAATGAAGTAATAGTGGCCAAAGTCAAGTATGTGTCAATGGACAGTAGAAATAAAACAGAAGCAATGAATTTAAAAGAAATCAAAAATATAAAAATATTGGAACTTTGTTATTGATTGGACAGAAGAAATTATTGAGGTGGGTATTTAAAAATGATTTTAAGTCTGTCTATGCTGTTTCTCCATATGTTTCTGTCTTACAGTAGGCATAGGAGTAATTAAAATCATGGGTTTGATGATTAGATCTGACCTGGATTTAAATCTGACTTCTTCACATATTAACTGCATGACTTTGGCATGTAACTTATTTTCTCTAAGTCTCTCACAGGGTTTTTTGTAGGGAATTGATGAGATAATCTATCTAAAATACTGAATATAGGGCCTGATCACATATAGGTAAGATATAGAATCTGGATATATGGGAGAATGATGGTGTCATTATCTGCAATGAGTCTTCAAGGATTTTGATATTGATTTCAAAGCATGTGAAATGGTATGAACAAGGTGTAGAGGCTGTCACGAATATGACTTGTCCATGTACTATGATTTATGGATAGTGCATGAGGTTCAGAATTGGGCCACCAGTGTTCAATTTCCAACTTGACCATAGTGACCAAATACTGATCTCTGGGTGAGGAGGATATGGTTAAAATTTACAGAATGGGAAATGTGAACAATGTCCAAGGCAAACTATGTCTATTTTTATGCTCAGAGTTGGCTTCCATCTCTATAAAATACTACTGAGTGACACCAAGTTAAGATGCAGGAGAAAAAACAGGACTGAGGAAAGAAGTGACAAATACAGTGTAAGAATCAGGACAACTCTACCAAGGCCAAGTAGGCAAACTAGAATGAGGAAGCCTCAGACTTCAGGGACACAGAGTCCAAGAAAAGAGCATGTGGGACATCCAATAGAGTAGAGGAAATAGGGAAATAATTATTGTCAAATTATCAGACAACCATCAAATTCAGGAAATTCATAGGAACTAAGGAGCATAAAGGCTGGTAAGGAAACATATATGAAACATGGGTGATGATTCTGATACTAAAGCTACTTGCTATCTAGAGGAGTCTCTTTTTTGGTCTCACCCTGGAGGTTGATGATCCCGAGAGAGAAGATCTGAGTGAAAGTCTCCAGGCTAGGATAACCCAGATTATCATCCTGCCAGCAATACAAGGGTCAGGGTCTCTGGCAGAGGGATTCTCTTAGCATATCAAGTGAATTTGGTGACATTTCTCCTCTCTGCCTTCATCTTTTTGCCTACTCCCACCAAGCTTAGCTCCTAAAGCTCCATGTTGGTTTTAGAACCTGGTAGGCCTCGAGTACTAGAGTTGTTGCATTGATTTCCTACCTCACAAAGGAGCAGAAGAGAAGGAGAAGGTAGAGTAGGAGAAGGAAGGGGAAATAAAACAGGAAGTCAAGTGAAAAAGAGAGACAAAAAATCTGGACAACTTAGGATCATGACCCAAATATCAGGTGTCTCCCTCATTATAGGTGGTTATAGAAATCAGTAGCTGCTGAGGCTTTGTTCTTATGCTGAGTTTACTGCAGGGATACTGGTGTCATACATATACTCCACGGTGCGACTTCATGCATAATTGGATGTTACTTGCTCATTTTTTTCCCTCTTGAGAGAAATCAGAGTTTCTTAAGTGGGAAATATTTCTCAGCCTGGGGAATATAGAGACTTTTCTCACTCTGTACTTCCCTAGTTGACATAAATATGAAAGGCAACTGGGAAAATATCGATTGAAAAAGTATTGCAGAGTGGCATTTATTCAAGCCTCAAAATGTATCAGGTGGTTTATAGAGCAGAGAGATAGACATAGTCCCTTAAGGCTTAAATTGTCAGCATCAGTGTTGATTGAGGAGAGCTAATTTACTATATTCAGAAAGGAAATGGTGTTGAGAAGAATGATTACGGCAAAATGCTCAGCCAGAGAAAGTGTCACAACTTTTTATTGAATTGTTGTTTGGAATGTTTTTGTAAATTTATCAATCATTTTGTGACATTTTACAATGTAACAAGGTTTTGGTGTTTGTGAAACATCATTCTGAAATTGCCCCAAAGTAGATTTCTCTGTCTCTCTCATCAAACTGACATTGCGTACAAGTTTATGAATCTTGAATGACTAGTCTAGCTAAAACTCTTTTGGTTGCAAGTTACAGAAGCAAATTTGAGTTTTAAAAAGTAGGAAATCTTGTGTTAAAAAAAGGAAAGTCTCAGGGAGCCTCAGGACAAGAAATTCAGCTGGGCCCCAGGAATGTTTTAGAATTCAGTTCTGGAAAGCCCCCTAGTGTCTCTTCTCTCTAGGCTCCATGCACTTTGCTGTCTTTCTTGATCTCATCTAATATGCTTTTTATGGCAGATTAAGTCTTTCTTATAGTTCCCAAATTGACATATTATAATTTCAACCTTCCCAAGAAATTTCAGAATGGTCTATTCCTTTTCCACATTCTTGGAAGAGAAAATCTGGTTTCACCTCCCTAGCCTTTTAGGTCAGAAGGCCATCCCTGGTTTCATTATACATAAAACGAACATAGTTTCCAGGGACCCAGCTCTGTGGATGTTGGCGCATGGGGGGTAGTTTCCAGAAAAATAAATTGTTAAAGGCTTTGAGACTGTGCCAAATTCATCTCTCCTTACCAGAATGAGAATGCTGCCTGGTGCTAAGGACATTCTCCATAAATATTTGTCAGATGAAATATTTATTAGCTGAATGAACTGGTGAGGATATAGGAACACATTTGGCTAGATAAATGAGGAAGCTTTTTGCATTTTGAATGTCATGATAATAGATCTTTATGAGTTCATTGATGTAACGGTTAACTTTAAAGTTACTTTAGTTAAAATCATTTGATTTCTAAGCTGATCTATGTATCGGTAAAATCATTTTAAAATTTAAAAATTATAATTTTTTGTGAGAACATTTGAATAACTTAATGATATACATATTCATTCATTTTAATGTTATTTATTTCTTTATTTTTAAAAATGTTATTTGACATTCATGAAGACTAAGCCTGGAGTGATTCGCCCAGTACCTGTAAAATCCAAAATATTACTGAAAAAAGAGGAGGAAATTTATGAACCCAACCCTTTCAGTAAATACCTGGAAGATGATAGCGACTTCTTTTCTGAGCAGGTGAGCATACATAAGACAAAGTCTTTGATATTTTGACAAATAACTGTATAAGTAATGGAGATGCCTCTTGAGTATAGTATGTGCAAGAAAATGTTCATTTTATTGGAGTATCCTTATTAATAAGAAAAGTTCTAATTTTTGCATAATAAAAAGAAATTCATATATTCCTAGGATGATATCTTGAAGTATTTCAAATTAAAAAAAAAAGTTTTTTCTACCTACTGCTGGCATTGTTTTGGGAACCACTCTCCATAAAAAAAAGGCATCATGAAGTCACTGGCTGGATGGGTCATATAGGTGTTGCATTCTTATTTTTAAATTCCTGCATCTTTTTTTAAGAGCTGCAATATTTGATATTTAGCAAAGGATCTATGGTACAGATGCATAGTAACACAGTAGAGATGATACGAACCCCTAGATTGAGCAGTAATAGGGGATAGGAGTTTAATATATTTTAAGGCTTTTTTGGTCATTTGGTTTATATGTAAAAAAGGCATATTGTCTTCCTCTTATATATCTTATATGTTGGAGGAGGTATAATGGAAGATTTTTGATGGTACTTTGTAAGCTATTAGGGAAACATATGAAAATACACATTTATATAGTATAAAAGTCCATAAATTATTTCAGAGAGGAACTCTGCATCTTTATTTATCCTATTAAAATGCAACAAATAGGCATGGGTTGTATATTTTATATCTCAAATACCATTCTATGGATAAGCAGTGGAAGCAATCTAGAAACCTTTCCCAATACAACCAAGGAATGTAAAAACACTACCCTTGGTAATGTGTAATGAAATATACTTATGAAGGAATATAAGGTGATATACTCCTTTTAAATTTCACTTTGGAAATGATAATTAAGAATATTCTTGAAATATTTGTGAATCATAAGGAATATCTTATCTTCCACATATGAGCTCTATAACATCTCTCTAGTCGTCAGTTTCTTCGTGTATAACATGAGGCATTCAGATCAGGTACTTTTTAAAGATCCTTCAAATTAAAAAATCTGGGTTTCTTAATCTAAGATTAACACTGATTGGGTCAGAGGTCCCTGAGTAGCCTTATAAAAATTCACCATAAATTGTTATACTTTTTACTCATAAAATGGAGGTGATATTTCCTGCTTATTTATATGTATTTTGTATAGACTGATATGATTTGATAATTAAACATTTTAGAAGGCACTAATATCATTGAATATGATAATTAAAGGCAGTTATTTTCATTATATAGAATAAAATGTAGTAGCCAACTTAAATTAGAGAAATCTTATTGATATAAATAGGATTGTTATCACTAATTCTACATGTAACAGAAATGAAAATTCATCATTAACAAAAACACTTGTTAAATATCTATTGCTTGCATGACACAAATACGTTAGAGGCTTAATGTGACATTTTAGACAGTATGGGATCATTATAAAAAGTATAAAAAATGTAGTCAAATGACAAAAATGCCAACAGTTAAAATAAACTTCACATATTATCCATGTAACTTACATTCTTCAAAATACCATCTAATGCTGTAAAATAATGATTTTGTCCTTTTATTTAGTATAATTCAAATTTATGCATTTTACTTTAAACAAAACTCATTGTAGAATATCAGGTTATCTATTTATCACAATTTGCTGTCCTCAGAAATGATAAATTCTATTTTCAAGTTTAAGAAATTGTCACTAAAAGGAGTTGCCATTTCTTTTCATTGCTTTTCCTAACTATACAGCAAGTTTAAAGCTCTGTTTATGTACAACATAAGCCTATGAATTTCCAGATAATTTGTGGAAATTTTGAATTCTTTTGCAAATATGGAGGTGCCATAGACATAATCGTATTTATATATATTTTTTCAATCAATTTATTTTGGTTTATATCCCAACTTCTTTGTGGAACATAAAAAGGGATCTGCAGGCTGTCAGAATTGAAAGAAGTATGGCATACTACTTAAAAGTGAATTCCAAACATTGCCTGGTCTTACTCATTAACCTTGTATGAGAGGGAAAATAATAGAAACTCGGGGTCCTTGCATACTGGGCAACTACATGTACTATCAACTGGTCTCTTTATATTGAGTTCTAACTACCATCTTGGTGTGTCCAGAATCTACGATGGAGAAAGATAGCAAAGGCACATCGCAAGCGCAGATGCTTAGATCTACTTAAACTATCAATTGAGTAAGAGCAATTTATAATCTCAGCATTGCCACTTCATTAGAAGTTGAATAGAAGACAGTGCACTCAAGTTCACCAGTCACTATTGTGTTCTCCTTTACTACTGCCACAGAATAAATTGAATGGTTCTAAACTCAGTTGATCTCACCCACCCATGTAATGGAAAATTCTTTAGCCAGACAGTTGGGCCAAATTGAAGCAGCTCACATTCACTAATCTGCCTTGTACTGGGGACAGTTCCACATGACAGGAGATGCTGGATGGGATTGTTAAGTCAATAAATTTCCCCTAACAGCTTCACTGCCATAAAATATGATTTCAAAACTCTCTGTTACAAAATGTCAGACACTAAAGATGATGAGACCAGACGGAAATGTATTTACTGTAGCTTAAGAAGGTACAAGCAGGCAGCCTTTTGAACTGATAATGAACTGAAAATGTGCCTGGAGACAGCCTCTGAGTACTAAAAGCAAAGTTTGAAACCAAATGCATAATCAAATAATTGAGACTTATTAATCAACAGCTTTTACATCAAAATGGCATAGGCCAGGAAGCATCATTCTGTATTAGATGGGTTTTGTAACAAAGACTCTTCAGAATGAGGCTTATGCTTTTTTGAAATTACCTTTAAATCCATTATTGTATCAATCTGTGGTCCTTTTGACTTATTGCAAAATATCTCACACTCCACGTTTGTATTTAAAACTATGGTGATGTACTTTGAAGCATACTCTATGGATGATCAAGGTCAGAGTTGGAAACTAATTAACAGAATTGATTGGACAAATGGGCATCCAGAAGACACCGAGGCTTAGAAAATCAATTCACTGATGAGAATTAAGATACTAAGGACCCAAAGAGTTTTAGTTTGTCTGACTATTTGTGAGTTGGCAAAATACATTGATTGTTTTCTGGTCATTTAGTGTATCTAATTAGATAAAGGTGATTTCTTCACTTAAGATCCTCAATTTAGTATAAAGAGCAATTGCTAACCTCACTTGTATAGAATGTTATATGGAATATTCTCTTGCGTTCTTTATAAATTAGTAACTGAATCCATAATATTAAATATGTCATTTTCTTCTTAAACCTTAGAGAATTATATAAAAGAGAGCTTTGAACAGAATTAAGGAGGAAATATTGTTAACTCATCTGATTTTCCTGGAAATTTTCTTTTTAATGAGAAAGAACACTTCCCAGACGTGTGCCTCTTCATTTTTATTTTCCTTCTAATTTGTTTCAATAAGCAAAAGAGCATGTTTTGTGTGAAAATGACCATTTAGTGAATTTCCTCCACACCACTTCACAGAGAACATAAAGGAATAATTATAAGGAATTTTCTTTTTTGCAGTATTTTCAGTCTTTCTTTTCTTCTGATTTTTCTTAGACATCTGACTTCCCTACCAAACTCTCTGTTTGACATTCAGCTTTGATGATTATGTGGGTGACATTCACATTTCTATCTAATTATTCATAAAGTTGGATTTCTACTGTGACCTTCCCTTTCACTTCCTTGTGTCATGCACATGTTAATATTACAGAGCAAGTACTCACCGTTGTCCTAGGTGAAACTGACAATACCGCCTTTTATTCCAAATGACTTCTGGCTTTGTCATAAATTGCTGCTTTTTCAATAATTGTTTCTCAATCAAGATGGCTTGCTTTTTTTGTCATAAAAATATCTTTTATCATTGCTAACCTTTAATTAGAAATATTTTTGAATTTAAAATGTTTAACCTATTTAGGTCTAGAAGTGATTAAGTGGTTTTCTGAATTGTTTTAAGGGAGGGAGAATTGAAATTCCTTGTGTCACATTTCTTTTGGAAGGGTTAAGACCAGAGATTTGGTTTCTCCACATTTTAGCAAGTTTATTCAAGTAATGAAATCTTTGTGAGTTTTTTCTTCTTTGTTTTGTCTTCCTCCCTCCCTTCCTTTCTTATTTCCTTCCTCCCTCCCTCCCTTCCTCCCTCCCTCCCTTCCTTCCTTCCTTCCTTCTGTCCTTCCTGTATATGTAATAGGTAATAGACAATTTATCATAAATAGGTAGTATACTGCATGTAATAGTTTATCAATATAATAAACTGTTTTTCTTTTCTTTTAAAAAAGTGTTCTAGAGAGACAGAATTTGCTTTTTCTCTGGAATGTAATCAAATAGGATCACCTCTTCAAATTAAAAATTTCATCTCTCCCTTTTTTTTTTTTTTTTTTTTGGTTTAAGCTTTCTCTTGACCTTGTGTAATTATTGAAGTTGGGAGACTGGAATCAGGGTTGCAATTTTCTGTTGCAGTTGTCTACAAGCTAAGAGAAACTTATTTTCCTGTCCCCCTTCCTTTGCCTTCTGTAGGGTTAAAGTCTAGAAGAGATTCTTGCTTGCTTTAAAACAAGCAAACACACAAAGAGGACCCATTGCCACTTTGATCATAATAGATAGAATTATTCTAATAATTCTAATAATTAGTTAAGCAACTGAATTCTAATAATTAAACTCTGAGGCAATAGTTGCTTAACAAATATTGGTAGATATGGGGTATCTGACCATACCCTAATCTACCAGGGAAACAAAGACAATCTGAAAGCTTTATGCAAATGTGGTCTTTGATGTTTTGTTAATTCACGATGTCCCCATCTATCTTTATTTAAGAGGAATGGCACTGCCTTATTTAGAAACTCTCATGTAAATCATGTTCCAGTTTTAAGATAAGGTCTTGTGCAAATTAAATATTCTGTGTTATTTTTCTCTGATGAATGTCAAAAGAGAGAATGTAGCTGTGTAAAAATATTTTAAGTAATATCCAGAGTAAACGTTAGTTAGAGATTAGAAAATTGTATTTACTGGCAAGGAAAAAGATACATTCTTATGCTTTACTTTACACAAGTAAACTCCCTGAGCTTTGAGTCAAGGTCAGCCTGTAGGTAGAACTCTAGATGGTAACAATCACAGGCCTTTGGCATGGTTTTGTCTTCTGGCATGCAAGACAGTGGTAAAACTAGTGCTCCTCAACCAGGACACTGTCTACAATACTCCCCTTCTCTCCTTACAAACTTTCGGTTCTACAACTGCCTTAAAATGGTTTGGAGGGTAATTATTAATAGTGTTACAAACAAAAATAAAATCCAAGGCCCAAAATGGTATCACTTAGAGTTTCCAAACCCCTGCTTAACACGTAAGTGATTTGTAGTTTCAACCTCCCTGGAAAATGTAGTCTTACCTTGCCAGTCAAGAATTTTTCAATCTGTGTCAATGAGTGCCTCTGGAATCATTTCCACCCACCAATGAAAGGGGAAGTAATCTGCATGATAAGGATACCTTGCTTTTCCCTTGAAAGCCACCTCCAAGGAACATTCCTTTTCTTTTGCTAGTAATGTTCTTGCCCCACCCTTCTTATAAAAGGCTTCCTTTTGTAGAACTCCTTAGAGCTCCCCTCTACTTGCTAGATGGAGTGCTGCCCGGTTCATGAATCATTTAATAAAGTCAACCAAATCTTTAAAATTTTCTTGATTGAATTTTGTTATTTAACAATAAATATCCTTAGGAAATGCAATCAGAGTGAGAGGCTTTTGATTTTCTTTTCTCTCTTGAACAATTTTCTTTGACCCATGACAAGTGGAATCAAGGTAGAAAGCATAGAGGGGGACCTAGTAAAAGTTGGATGTATTATCTAAATATAAATGCTAAGATTGATGTGTTTGAAACACATTATACTCTCTAAAGCACTAGGGACATTGTTACTTATTTTAAAGTGTGGGTGAGATTAGACAGTCTTTGATGACAAATGTAAAGGTCACAGCAAGATATATAAGTCTGAAAATGAGTTATGTGAAGAGAGTTGGAAACCTTCTCTTTTCTGTGATCCAAGATAAAATAATTTAAGGTGGGTAATTTAGGCAGAGAAAACAACAAATCCAAATGAGAAGAGCAACCAAAAGAATGTTTGGA
The DNA here is from genome assembly GCF_022837055.1 of Prionailurus viverrinus. Lineage (NCBI taxonomy): Eukaryota > Metazoa > Chordata > Mammalia > Carnivora > Felidae > Prionailurus > Prionailurus viverrinus. The sequence goes on from NC_062565.1 coordinate 51,801,768, forward strand.
GAGAATGAATCAGAGATAAAAGTGGTAAAAAAAAATGATTTTTTGAATTTCATTAAAGAGCCAAACACAGCCTGAGTGAGAAGTCCAGCATATGGAAAATTGAATTCAGGCTGGTGAAACAGGTCATTAACAAAAAAATATATAGGAAAAAGAAAATGGAATACATTATACAAATGCAAAAATGTAGTTTTCTTTATTTCAAAGTCTACATGGAAAGGAAGATCTGTAGTAAATTTATAAATTCAAAATTGGTGATTCCTTAGGGATGAAAGAGCTGACAGGTTTTTTGACTTTTTTGAAATAATGTTCTAATCTCCAAATATGGACATCCTAAGAGAAATATAATCTCTTGTAGCCAGGCCATCCAAATATCAATTTGTCTAATGGACCTTTAGACGTGTAATATGCTTTTTTTTTTAATCTTTACTCTTTCTTGAAAATAGAAAATTGCATTTGGTCTTAAAATAAACAACTCATGAGAAGCTGGATTGTTGGTTATCTTTATCTAGTAGAGCTGAGAGGCTTAACATACTTTACCTGTTCAAATAAAACCAAGTATATATGATATCCATTGCATTTGGTGCGTTTGGAAAAATAGAGGTGGTTTTTTTTTTTTTTTTTCAATCTTTGGCTAATCCATTTCTGGAAAATATTGGGTTCTCATGAATTGCATTTGATAGAAGAACTGGCCTTTTGCAGGGTATTGTAGGGTCAGGCTAGTTTCATCTCTGAATTTAGAATCCCCATCCAGGCAGGACCTGATGACCTTATTCGTTCTGATGTATAATTGAATCAAAAGAAAACTAGAACAGCTTGGTTTTGCTGGAAGAGTTCTGAAATCTGGTTTGTAGTTGTGGAAGTGTGATTAACCAGCTCTACCCTTTGCATTTGTGAATCAGGAAACTCATCCATGAAGTAAGGGGATTGGGTGAGCCCAGTGGTTCTCAACTGGGGTGACATTGCCCTAAACGTTATTGGTTGTCACAACCAGGGATGCCTCTGGCATTTAGTGGGTAGAGACCAGAAATGCTATTAAACATTCTACAATATACAGGACAGTTTCCCACAACAAAGAATTTTCCTGCCTGAAATGTCAGTAGTGCTGGAATCGAGAAATCCCGGACCAGACCATTTCTTGGTTCCCTTCCAGCTTCAAGAATACTATGACTAATGAAGCTCAATTATACCCCTGCTAAGGGCATTTCAGTTCAACTGACAGTGACTAGGTGTCTTCTTTTTGTGTCTTAACTAAGAATTTTTCCCTATTTGATTTGTACAAAGGAGGTAAGTAAGCCTCCATTTATGGACTCTCCCACGTTCCATGTAGCCTCTACTTGTAATGATAGCCCCGTTAGATAAAGGGAATACATTTTCATTGGCTCTAGATATTTCAGCAACGTTATGGCTTCCCCGTCTTCCCAGACATTTATTCCTCATTCTTGTATTTCCCCACTTGTTAGATTTCAAGAAAATCAAACAAAAGGAGAAATTTTTGAATATCAGCCAGTCTGTATGAAAAATGCATGCTGTTGGATGGAGTCATTCCTGATCCTGGGCCTCATTACATACCTGCAAAACGTGGGCATTGTACAAAATACTTTCAACAGTGCCCTCTTACCCTGAAATTCTGTGTCTATGTCTTTAAATATTATTATAATATAGTAAATAGTATTAAATATTACTTAAATATTATTATAATATGATAAATATTATTATTAAATACTATTTAAATACTATTGCATGATATTTCTCATCCTTAGGTGATTTGAAAAAGGAAAAGAAAAAAAGAGCAAGTGTTACTTGGGTCATACCTTTGGAGAGATGGAAAGTCTTCTACTCTCCTGCTTAGGTCAAAATCATAACAAATTGTTCTTATTGCCTGGCATGCAGTCCCTGCAGTGCTATGGTTTCCTGATGAATGGTGTTGCAGCTTCTCTCCACACTCATTCCTTTCTCTCTACTCATTGCATCCAACCTTTTAATGTTTGTGCCAGGCTCTGCAATAGATAGGAGAAACTCTACTGGAAAAGGAGCAGATAATATCCCTGCAGCATGAAGCTTAGATTCTAGGGGATTCTACATACTCTGAACTCTGACCTCTGCCTCTTTTTGCCACTCTTAACCTTCTCTGCAATCCTCCATACCTCCTCACTCATAACTGTCCACTGCACACTCAGGCTGCAACTGCCATGGGCTGCTCCTCTGGTCATCTGATCCATTAAGGGACTGATCTTGACTGCTAGTAACTGCAGTCCTTGACTCTTCTGCTTCCTGCAAAGGAAACTTTATGATAGAATGCACTGGAAAGAACATGGATTCTATGTGAGCCTAGAAACTGTGAACTTCAATTTCATCCTAGAAAAATGGGACTACAAGTTCCATTTTTAATGGTATGCATATTAATACCCATTTATGATTCCATGAAATAGTCACTGCAAAAGGGCTCTGGACGCTTTCAAGGGAGTGCACATTTGAAATATTTATTGTTATTGTTTCCTTTAAGATCACTATAATTTTGGAAGAAGGGCACTGACTCCTTGCTAAAGGGTCACCAAATAGGTTCTCCTTCTCCCCACTGTTGGGAGAAGTCACAGAAGTCTCTCTTCTATGTTGCTTTTTGACTTCTTCAATATAAGTTGTTCCTCTCCACCAAATACATGTAGGCGGGCAACCTAAGACAAGAATTAAACTATGTGTATAGAAAAACATAAGACTCAGCATTTTAACGCTCTAGTGCCCACTGCAATTGATTACAGAATATTTTCTTCCTTGTCCTTTGAACACGTCGCCATCAAATATCTTCACGCTGATCTAGTTCATCTGCTCTGTGAAGCTTGCTGTTAGACAGTCACAGACTCTAAGCCCTAAATAATCCAAAGCCTATCTTCAAAATTATATTTTAATCATTTAAAAACTTTTTTTGGTGAAGGGGATTTGAAAAAGCTAAGCATATGCTATGTCTTTTCATACTTTGCAAGTTTACATTTTTTTGGTTCAAATGAGGATTTGAAATAGATAAGTGTGGCTTTAAGTACGTCTGTTTTTAAAATGCATATGAATTCTTCAGAATTAGGACTGATAAACAAGAAGTTATGCCATATGTTCAAAATTAAGAGACCTAATTTATCTTGGCTTGATCTTCGGGGAATGTAGATAATTACAGTCTCTTCTTGGTAATTTGGGGTTTCTGTGACAGTGTCTGTAAAATGCTGATACGCCTTTGGCTGAAGGAGTCACTGGTTACGAAATACGTTGTAACTGTTCTTGACTTTATGAAGGGGGAGGGTGTTGTTTCAAACCAAAACTGTAGCAGAAATGCTATAATTCTGATTTTTAAATTGTTACAAGCTCCAGGCAGGAAAGGAAAACTGAAAACAAGGGCTGTATTTAAAAATAAGAGGTAGAAGGGAGAGAGGATGTGGTTAAAGCCTCCAGCAATGTCACCCAGTGGTGCTCTGAGTTTCCAGGGGCACAAATAGCTGCATGTGTGAAGTGGGGACAGAAGGAGCAGAGAGAAAGTAGATTTTCACCCTTTACTTCGGAACCACAGAAAAGGGGGTAGCTTTCAAATGCCACGATGGAACAAAAGAGTCTCAGATGTGCAGGCTTTAATGAAAAGAGCCCATAGTGCCTTAAAAATGCCCTTTGGTGTTGCAATGAAAACAGCTTTTGAAGTTAAATAGTTTGACTTGATGGCTGAATAGAAAGTAGGCTTTTTCTAGAGTGGCAAATGCAGCCGATACGGCTATAGCATTCACAGCATGGATGTCTGTGTCAATACTTAATTCTTCAGTATCTCCAGTTCTCTTAATAGACACAGCAAAATTAATGTATTCACTGCATATTGTCTGCTAAATTTTTCTCTAATGAACCAAGGTATTATTTGCTTCATAACTTCTTGTGATCTTTAAGGTTTTTAGGATATGATATAATCAACCAAAATAATTAATCCTTTTTTAAAAACCAAGCTCCTAAGTAAAGCTTATTTTACTCTGAAAAAATTTGCGCTGAGTATTTTTATATTGAAAATGACAATTCTCAAGTAAATGAAAAACAGTTTACAGCATTTTATTAGAAATAACTGTTCACATATCTCACTGATAGAAACACATATGAGACAATTTTATGACTCCTGTCCTTCCCTCAAAAACTAGAACATTAAAAGATTCATCTATTGAATGCTAAAGCAGGGTAGATGATGTTCATTTTCAGGAATCATTTAGAATAGTGATCTCCAAAGTAGTATCTACCAACCTCAAGATAATTCATTGGGGTGGAGGTGGGGTATGAGTCAGGCATGGTAAAGATTTTATTGACTTTTTCAATCTAAAACAGGGGTCACAAACTATTACCTGTGGGCCAGATCTGGTCTACCGCCTGTTCCTATAAATAAAATTTTCTTGGCATACAACTATGTCTACTCATTATGTATTACCCAAGGATGCTTTCATGCTACCATGGTAACTGTGACAGAATATATGGTTTGTAAAACCTACTACATATACTAAGTGGACCTTCACAGAAAGAGTTGGCCACTTCCTGACTTAGAATTATAGGAAGTATTTTAAGCTTTGCTGATTTATATGGGCTTACGATGGTGTCCTTTGTAAGCCTGAGAGCCAGATAGTCACAACGTATGCATTTTTAAAGTGAGATTTCTGGGAAAGTGTCAGCTCTCCAGTTTGGTGCATTGGACAGAGAGCCCTCACTTGGCTGTTGCTTAAGCCTTTTGTCCTTGATGGAAGTTCATGTGCCCAGTTGGACATATGATTTATCACATTAACTATTTTTAAGTAAAATAATCCTCATAAAATTAACAAGTGACTTGACTTTAAAAAAATCTCCCACAAAATAATCTAAATTGAATATACCACTAATATAGGAATACATAGCAAGACATGGCAGAGATGATATAATATCTATATGTAGTATAAGCTTTGTTAATAGACATATTATTAATTCATTATTAATAATAATATACCCATTCCTACATTTATAGTTTTGTCTTGAGTTTTAACTAATAATTATATGATGGCATCATAAGATAGTTACAGAGTAGGCATCAGGACATGGAGAAGCTGTGTAATTTCAGTAATGTTTAAAGACATGAGGTATTTAATATTACAATGTTTAAAGTTTTATGGAAGTCAGTGATAAGCATCTTTTTTGAGGAATATTCATAAAGGAAAAATTAAAAACCCAATTTAAATGGAAATATATATGTTCTTCCTGCTGCATAAAATACTGTAAAATAATACACAGAAAACTATAGAATGATACACTGAAATTCATTCCTTTGATTCCATTAGAAATGCTTTGAAAATGCTTTGAAAACATCTCTGAATATTTAAAGCAGTAAGTAGTGAGCAAATGACACTTTATTGTAATTTTATGATGCAGTTAGATCAAAGTATAGATTTAAAACTAGTCTCATTACATAGCATTTGTGTTCTAGATATAAAATAAAAAGAAAGTGACACTTTGGGGACCTAAAAGAGAAATAAGTCAGAGAAAATTTACTCCCTAAAGTGAGTGACTTCTTTATAATAAAATTACAGTTCTATGGGAAAACTGTGAATGTATAATCAGCAATAGAGTATATGAAAACATTGTAGGTATGAAGTTGAAGTTACATCAACATCCACAGATAGTTATGATGACAAGGATGATGTAGATGTGCACACGCATGCACTATGTATACAGAGAGCCTGTTATATACGTTACATTAATAGATAGTCAAGATTCCTATATATAGTAATAGAAACATAGGGATATAGCTATGTGTGTGTGTATCTTTATAATAATGAGATGGAGATTATATATGTAATATATATTAAATACATAATATTGTATATTTATAATAATGAGATGGAGAAGGACCAATAAAATCTTTGGAGTCATTCGGAGGTTCTAAAGTTATCTTATGACAAAGTATTTTAAAAAGCAACAAACTTCAAGATACATTATGACAATTTGGCTTTCCTGGCCATCTGTATAGTGAAAGATTTGTTTTTCAACAAAATTTTGATTAAAGAGGAAATTCAAAATAAAATTCCTACCTGGGAAGAAATGAAAAAAAAAGTAATGAAACTATTGTCTATTAGAACTTATGGAATACAGTTCAAATAGTCCTTGGAAGAAAACATGCAACTCTAAACATGGTTAATGAATTAAAAAGATAATAAAAATAAATCAATAAGGTATACAATGTATAGAATTTAAGAACAATAAAGTTTCCTATGCATAAGGAAAACAAGAGAAATAAATTTATAAGAATTGGCAAAAGAAAACTGGAAATCAGAAAGGCCATAGAAATCATAAACATAAAATGTTTTGGGAAAATACCTATAAAATAGTAGCAATAGAGTAACACAGAAATTGTAAAAATACTTTCAAAATTCTGAAAGAAATTATTCTGCAACTTAGAATCCTATATCCAGAAAATTAAATGTAAGGGCAGAACAAAATTTTCAACATGCAAAGGTCAAAACTTTTCTTCTAATATTCCATTCCCGCCCCCCCCCCCCCAGAAGCTCCTTTAGGGCCCAGTGAATATGAGAGGAAACCAAGAAAGGCCTGGCATACTGGAAACAGCAGATGGCACATAACAGATAGGCAAAGAACATTTCCAAGGTGATGGTAAAGAGAATTGCAGGATAACAACTTAAGAAAAGCATAGAAGACAACTAGCACAGATTGGTGCCTCAGGTGACATAGATGTGGAGGCTGTCACCACCAAGAATCCCTTCTCCTCTGCACTGTATTATCAACCAGACAGTGCTCAAGTGAGCCTGGCCAAGATTCCTAGCTCTCTATGACCTGTCCAAGTGCTGATACAATTCTGCTGTCCTCTCCCGGCCGAGCGGCCTGAAATAGCTGGTGTCATCTGACCCCACAGAATTGCAGAGTTGACCGACTCCTGAGAGATGGAGGTTGGCCATAGTGAGCGTAGAAACAGGAAATGTTTGCTGCCTGATTGATTAGGCCTTAGCCCTGCCAGATTTCCCCCATATAAGAAACCCTCTGCTTCCCCTGCATGACTACAGACTTGGCCTCTGACATCCTCACAATGGATCTTGAACCCTCCAAGAAAAGTTGAGGCCAGAATATAAACCAGACTGTTCTGATCACCTTTTCCTAAGCACTGTCAACTGTCAATAATAATGTCACCTTTTTTTTTTTTTAACACAGCTAGTCTTTGTGTGTGCTACTCAGTTTTCAGACTAATCACTTCCCACCCTGATTAAGAAGTGTAATTAATTGTTGATAAAATAATGGAATAGTTGATTGAGAAATAAAACAAAATTAGAATACATTTCAGTCTAAAAGCCATCTTTAATTCCATCTTTAATGGAATACTACAAGCATTCCATTAAAGTTTCACAATAACATGACTATTATTTAATAATGTTAGCAGTATTGGCCAATGGAATTAGACAAAAGAAAGGAATTACAAGTGTAAAACCTGGCAAAGAGGTGGTAAATTTATCACAATGTTAAGTGATTTGCTATTTTGGGTAATATACCTGGAGCTTCCACGAGAATTCGCTGAGTGACAATTACATCCGTGAGATAACTCAGTAATGTGCTTTGGTAGGACATCCAAAGCTTTCATGTACTGACATAGAAATATACCAAAGCTGTTGTTAAGTTGGGGGAAAATACAGAGAAATAATATGTAGAATGTCGTAAATAGGATGCTATCTTTTTTTTATAATTATGTATGCTTGTAGGGTATATGAGTGAAAATATTTGTATTGGCTTGATATGTAAAATAAATATTGCAGCACAAACAAGATACTAATTAGTCACCATTTCAAGGTTCAGAGGGTTATAACCTCTCATTTCTGCAAAGTTAAAAGATATAGAATTATAATTTTCTAACTGTTTAAATTTTCTGAGTTTTTTAAAGTCAGTTTTGAATTTAATGCTTAAAAAAGAAATAATACATCTACTGATACAGCAAACACATCAATGTACATTTTAGAAAGCCAATCAGTGCCTTAAAAATACGTTATTGGAAAAATGAACTAAACCTACATAACAAAATATTAAGTGTACAGTTTTAAAGTTGAATTTACTTCCATGCTAAATATAATTTTGAACAATGTGTATTATTTTGGACCAAATTTCCATTTCACACAAAACCAAATATACTCATTCATTGCTCATGGAGTAGAGAAATAACTGAATACATTATTGAACTCATAGAAAACATTATATTCCTCTGAAATTTCAGCCATTAATGCATTAAGCATCTATTGTATTAGGCATTGTACTTGACTCTGAGGCCACAAAAGTGAGTAAAGCAGATTTCATTTTATAAAATTCATGTCTTGAGGGTTTTTACTATAGAACAATCACTGCCAATTTATTTCCTTACATGAAAAATTTCAGAAATATAAGAGGTGCTTATTTATCTGCAAAAAAGCAGCCCTATCTTTCACAGATACATACATATCTGGGCCCTTTCTGCAGCTTTTCTTTGTAGGCTCAAGACTTCCCACTCTTATGGCTTCCTTGCCCCTTTCACAATGCCTGGTCTTATCTCTGGTCCTACTTCCTCAAAGTCTTTCACATTCATCTCCTTTCCAGGTTAAAGACTCACCGAAGGTAAGACCCCATTCCCTCTCTCTACACTTGAACTCATCTGTATGCACAATCTCCAGTTTCTCTCCAAAGCAACACACTGCCTGGCATAGAACTCATGGTTCTTTCCATTCTTGCGTATCCTGATCCCTTGCTGGTCCTCGGCCCAATTTGGCCACTTACTGTACCATGAATTAAACCAACACTTCTGCTCCGCGGCTTGCACATTGATATCCTCTGCGATGTGCTCCTCTGTGTCCCCCATTTCTTCCCGACCAGATCACAAGTCCTCTTAAAATAACTTCCACTGTTACCTACCTCTTCAATGAAGACTTTTTAAATCTCATCCTATCACCTCTGGGATCTCTCTCCTTCCTTAAACTTTTCTCCTCTTGATACTTTCAAAAATAACAACCTTGACACCCTTCAGGCGACACTACAGGTGCTTGTTTAGTTTGGCAGAAGAGGCTGGAGGAGGAGACTGACAGGAATTATTGAAAGAGACAAACAATATACTATGAAAGCAGGTGTCTGGAGAAGGGTCCAACTATGAGGAGAGGTTTCCTTCTTACTAGTAAGAGATTTTTTTTTAAGTTTATTTATTTTATTTTGAGAGAGAAAGAGAGTGAGCAGGGGAGGGGCAGGGAGAGAGGGAGAGGGAGAGAATCCCAAGGAGATTCTTTGCTGTCAGCACAGAGCCAGCCTCAGGGCTTGAACACACGAACTGTAAGATCATGACCTGGGCCAGGATTAAGAGTTGGGACGCTTAACTGGCTGAGCCACCCAGGCTTCCCAGTAGTAAGAGATTCTGACATAACGTCTATTATACTTAGACTTAATTCCAAGTGAGCTTGACTTTTGTCCACTAACATGTTCTTTATACCTTTCTTGTTCCCAGGATGTGACAGTTCCTCACAAGCCTGTTTCTCTCCACCCTTTATATCAGACTAGACTCTATCCTTCTGCTAAGTCCCTGCTGCCTCCACAGACTCTCTCACACGCTGACTGTCTTACCCCAGGACCCTTCAGTCATTTGTCCTCCTTCTCACTGAGTGATGAACAGGGGAATTCTCACACCCTGTTTAGTGGCAACACATATAATAAGGTGAGAATTCCCTGCCAACGTGGGAGCTGTTCTGTTCTGTGCTGTGAAACTTCTTTATGCTTAGCTTTTTAAAACGTAAGCGTAGAAACATATATATTAAGACTATTAATTACTTGTGTTAAAGCCCACGACCTTACAAAAAGATAATAATTAACCTTGAGAAGTTAGTATTTATTTTTGCTTTCAAAGTCATTTCCTGGTTTTGTATTCCTCCTTGCCTCTTGTGCAAACCCCAAAGTGGAAATCCTGAGAAATTTTCCAGAACCTTACAAGGTGCCATTATTAATTTATCTTATAGTCTCAGTTCAATGTTCTTTAAAAAGCTTCTTTAAATTGCGGTGCCTTAATCAGGAGGCACTATCACAGCCAATGAGCAATGAAATAATTAGAATTTCTACGAATATCTGTAAAGTAATATTAACATCTTATTTTATTTTATTTTTTATTTGAGTATAGTTGACACAATGTTACATTAATTTCAGGTATACAGCAGAGTGTTTCAACAAGTTTATACCTTATGCTATTAACGTTTTATTTTAACATGTGTCTATCTGCCTCACAATGCATAGTGATGGGATATGTAAAATGATGTGTTTGGTACCTTAAAATATGTATATATGTATACATATTACACATGTATATATATTACATATATAAATATTTTATATATCTATAAATATATACTCAAATACATATAATATACTTAATTTATTTTTTAAGTGTTTATTTATTTTTTGAGAGAGAAAGAGACAGAATGTGAGTGGGGGAGGGGCAGAGAGAGAGAGGGAGACACAGAATCTGAAACAGGCTCCAGGCTCTGAGCTGTCAGCACAGAGTCTGACGTGGGTCTCGAACCCACAAGCTCTGAGATCATGACCTGAGTTGAAGTCAGACCCTTAACTGACTGAGCCACCCAGGCGCCCTAAATACATACAATGTATTTTAAGTGAAAAATATTTATAGTTGGCTTTGGAATGCAATCACAAATGTTGTATTAGAAGCAAGCAGTCAATGGTGCTGCACAAAGCTTTTATATAAAAGTACCTGTTGCTCTTCTGACCATTACTGTAAGGACATCCTAGCTACTTACAGACTCTCAGATTCTGAAAACTTTATAAAAGAATTGATTAGTTAAATTTAACCTGCAATTATTTTTTTTTGTAAAACTCAAAATCTTGTTTAAAACCATTTATTTTGCAAATTCTCTATATCTAATGGAATATACCCCTGTACTTGGAAATCAATAAAGGCCAGAATCAATATGTTCCAGAGTGTAGTTGTACAATATTCCTTGGGCCCCCATTTTTTTTGAGGAAATGTTCATAAACTCAGTCTAAAGAGAGTCAGTCATCTAAAAAGTGAACGTTACAATATGAATAATATTTTATCTTTCATATTTAATAGCATCTATCATTAGTGAATAATCAACCCTGAATTAAACCTTAAAATATCCATTTTCTGAAAACAGAATGTTTTTAGACGAGATTCAGGATGACATTTTTATGACTTTTGTTTGTTTCTTACACTTGGTTTAGAAAAAACAAATATTTCAGGGAAAGTATAATATTCTTAAAATATTTTCTATTATTTGAAATTGTTCCTGATTTAATCCTTGCCAACATTTATGAAATCCTTTTAGCTATAGAGTTAATGATTCTGAAAATAACAACAATTGTCTTATAAATTATCATCTATGATGGGATTATAATTGTATTTTATATATATCAATTGCATTAAGTAGCTCATTCTTTTGATATTTTGGTGCTGTTTTCTAGAACCATTCAAGATTCACGGAGGTTCAAGGGTAGGGTCAGTATTTCATCCGTATTTTAACCTATACTAGTGAGGTTGTAAAGAACAATATAGAAAAGTGATATGAGGTTGGACAACTGTTTTCATTTTATACAATCTTCATAATAGATTTTGTCTTTCAGAGTCTGAGATTTATTGATACTGAATAAACAATAACATCAGAAATAATAATAATATAATCATAGTGTAAGACAATATTTCTTGATGGAAGATTCAGAACATCTAATAGCCTTATACTTTAATTGTTCCCATCAAAATATACAGATTACCCAATTTGATATCCATGTTTACAAATTTTGTGTCATAAATATTGGGCCAGTAGCATACCAGGTTTCAAGAATTGTTTTTTTTACTTGAAATAGTTTCTTGCCTGCAACTGTAAAACATAATCTGCTATCTAAATTACCTTCTCTTCAATACCTAATGTCGTTGCCACACCTGGTTCCCAACATTAACTACTAGGCTTATCTCCAAACTCAAATCTTCCCATATATCCCCCTGGAGAGCCACACTGAACTTGACTTAACTACCTTTGATGGTCCCTCATCAACTGGGGCTACCAAAGGTGTTTAACAGGTTTTATTATTCTTCTGTTGAATCTGTACTACATTCTTTCTTCTAAATCTTCATCCCACTCCGAGTGTCCTATATCTTTACCTTAATCCCTATCTTCTCTTAGTTTCAAGACAGAGCTCCATCATATGATGTCATCACATGTGATGATGCTCAGGTACTTTCCTTTTCATCTTGGAATAAATTAGGGGGTCCTCTTTTTCTTGAGGTCTCATGAAGGGAGTTATTACTCTTCTTTCTTTAATCCCTCAAAGTAACATAGCCCAGTGGATAAGAGCAAGATGTCTCTGGACCGTCTAAGTTCATTTCTTGACACCACTCCTTCCAGAGAGTGATGTTGGTTAAGTCATTTAGGCTATGCATGCCTCCATTTACTCACCTGCAAAATGAGGATGATACTAGTACACACCTTACTAGAGTATTATGAGATTAAGATGTACTAATTGATGCAAAGCACTGATACTGGTAGTATCTGGGACATAACAACCATATAAGAACTAGATTTTATTACACCTTCTTGGAGTGCCATTCTTAGCATTCTCTTGAATCTTCATTTGTCCTGTATTCATTGGACGCTTTCCCTTTTGTATGCAGACACCTAAAAAAAAAAAAAAGACAAAATGAACACATCTCCCTCCTTTTCCTTGATAGTGCTACAAGCGTAGTAATTTCAAGACTTTCTTTCTCTCAAAGTGATCAATAGCCATTATCTTCATTCTCCCTCTATAAATTCGCACTTTAACCCACTCTTGAAAGCATTCTGTCTTTTTGTTTCAACCACTCTATTGAAACTGCTCTCTGGAGATAAACTGCTTGTCAGCAAACTCAGCTGAATTTCCTCAGTCCTCTGTGTCTTTTATCCCTTGCAGCAGCTGACACAGTTGATCATGCCCTTTTGAATCTCCCTCCTCATCCTACTCTTGGGATCATGTCTACATTCCAACTCCCTGACTGCTCCTTCTTTGTTTTCTTGTGGACACTTCTTCTTCCTCTACCCCTTCTCTCTAATTGCCTCCCTTCAGATACCCACCCACTCACAGGCTTCTGTGATTATCTTAGTCCTGATCATTCTCAAATCCACATTTCCTATTCTGTTTCTCCTCTGAGATTTAGTTTTATATCTTTAGCTGCTCTCTTGTCAGTTCCCCTCGGATGTCATGTTGTCACTTCAAACTCATCATTCATTATGCCTCGAATGAGTTCTGTTCTGGCTTCCTTACTTCTGTCGTTAATAACACAGTACTCAGTCCTCAAACTCAAAACTTGATTCAGCCATTATCCTTTTTCTGCTTTGACCTCATAGCTGATCATTCACCAAATTGAATGGATTCTTCTTTTGTCATGTTGTTATCTCTCCCTACTCTTTCTTATGATTCTACTTTCCTAACCAATCGACTTCTTTCCCTCCAGGCATGCCTTGGGAATTTCTTACTGTTTAACTTGCTCCTGCATACTCCTCATGTAAAACACCTTCCTGTTTTTCACCTTACTTATGCAAGGCAAACCATTCTCATCCTTTAGAGCCTAGTAAAACCATCCCTGCTCCTCTGTGAAGTTTCCCCATTCATCAACATTCAGGGATGTTTTTCTCCTTTTAATTTTTATAATCCTTGCCTGTGCCAACGTATCTCCTGTATATTACAAGTTACCTTGTATTCATTTGTTGTGATTGTCCTAGTGTCCATCTAGGGCGTGACATGCTTAATATGATACTTTTCACATTGTAGGTATAGCCATAAATAAATGTGTGTTCATGATGAACAAATCCTAACATGATACAGGTTATTCACTAGGAGCCTAAGATGCTTGAATATTTGGGATTATTTCCATTTTAAGTAGAAACTAAATATGAGTCAATTTATGGATTTATCAGTACATTTAATACAATTTCACTCAGTTGAGAAACTCCCTTTTTCTTGGGTTGTGTGCAATTTCCAGGGTGTTTATGGAGTGCTTCAACATAGGAACATAGGTGGGGTGGGGAGGTGGAGGCAGGGGGCATCTGATCTTTCTTTGCCATATGCGGGCTCTGGTATCTACTGGGGTGTTTTCAGTCCTGTCTGGTATATGACCATCAGTCATATAATACACTGCTGTTTCCTCCTTTCTTCACCTAAATGGCATGCCCTCATTGGTTCTAGATTAGTTACTTCTGAGCCCCTATAGTATACGTGGAAAACACAGTTACCTGCATCTTGGGAGCAGGTAAATTCTGTGAGGTCCTCTTAGAATCATCGATTTAGATAATCTACATATCCTTCTTTACTCTTCTTTTCCTGCCCCCTTGTTTGTAGAAAATTCTAGGAGTCCGTACTTAAGAATTTGCCTACCCACTAGAATTTATTGGTAACCCTGAAAGCAATACTCACTGCACTTTTGTGGTCATCTGTGGACATGTGAAGAACAATGCAATATTTGATTGGCCTGTGCACATGTTCCCAGTGGGGTGAACAAGGTGATGTTCTATTTTCTTGTTTTAGCTCTCATGCTATAAGCAATCATTCTCTCCATGTCTTAGTACCACAGATTTTGAATTTCTGTGCTTTTTCTTGGTGATTTCACTATTTAAAATGGCCTCTCAGGCATAGTGCTGAAGTTCTGTTTGGCGATCTATACATTAGAAGGCTATGATGTGCCTCACAGAGAAACTATACATGTCAGGTAAGCTTTCTTTAGGCATGAATAATAGGGCTGTTAGCTGTAGGTTCAATGTTAATGAATAATAATATATTAAATAAGATATCTTTAAACAGAAAGACACATTAAACAAGACTATATATGATTGACTGATGAAAACATAATCAGACTCACAGGAACTTAATCTTATATTTCATCCTGGAGCAGTGGTTCAGGATTTGCTAATTCCATATTTGCAGTGACTTAATACAACATAACTATTGTGAATAATGAGAATCAATTGTGTCTTTTTTGGTTTCCCTGAGAAGAAGTTTCATGTATGAGTAGTTAGTTTGGGAGGTAGTTCTAGGAAACACCAGTTAAGGAAGTAGGGAACTGAGACAAGGAGAAGGTGTCGAATAAAGGGTGTATCATCAAGCAAGTTACCATGTGGGAATTAGAGCTTGAGTTTGCTGGTGAATTCTAGGAGCCAATGTGGACAACTCAGAGTGAGGCAATCTGAGGTGGAGTGTAGGGGGGGAGGGTGGGCAGGGTGGGGAATCCTGCTTGTCTTTGTTTGAGGGTTGTGCCTGTGGGATGGGAGCCTTAATCCCAGAAGAGCCCTCAGGAAAAGAAAAGCAGGGACTAGTCAAATGAAGTTCAGACTCTGGTAATAAAATGTTAAGGCCCGAGAGGACATAGGTATGACAGTAATTTATATTTTATATATATTCACAAATCTTATGTTTATGTTCTAAATGTGGGGTCCAGGATCCTGTAAATCAAAACTTTGGCTATCAGAATGCAAGAGAATTTTCTTTAATTTTGACATATTATGCCGTGGGCCATATATCATTGCTGATACAATAAAGGGTACAGAGGAGTTATAGGTCTGGGTGTGGAGGGTCATTTTCTTACAACTATCTCATCCCCAGTCATTTTACCAATTTTTCCTCTATTTTGTAATTTATATAAAAATGTTTATCTTCAAAGTTAATAACACCTTCCACAGCATATCTGCTGATGTCTAACTCACAGCCTAGTGGATCCACCCTCTATGTTTTGTTTGTTTGTTTGTTTGTTATTTATTTTTGAGAGAGATTGAGAAAGAGAGAGAGAGAGGCAGAGAGAGAGAGGGAGAAAGAATCCCAAGCAGGCTCCATGCTGTCGGCATGGAACTTGACACAGGGCTTGATCTCACAAACCATGAGATCATGACCTGAGCCAAAATCAAGGGCTGGTCACTTAGCTGACTGTGCTGTCAGGAACCCACGCCCTCTATTTTTGAGAATTCAGTTCTTTTAGAAAGATTACTTTTTCTAAGCACCACTCAGACATCACCACAGAGGTCTCAACTACTCTCCTGGCCATCAAGTAAGAAAACTAATCTGCACATAAGGTATGTAACTGAAAGCTGATCACTCTTCATAACCTTTATTCTTTCTTCATCCTCTGCCTCATTTCTTCTGTGTTGTATTCCCATTATCTCTGAGGCGCAGCTCTCTTTTTAATTTTTAAGTTAAACCCAAATCCCAATTCTTCTGGCTTACTTTCCTTTTTCCCACTTTTGCACTCAGTTTTCTGTATTTTTTCCTCTTTTCTTATCCCAGCTCCATTTTCTACCTTGTTTTTAGCACAACCACAGGCCATGTGGACAGGAAGTTCTCTCTTACTGCCATCTCCCCTGGGTCGCTCTTCCGACTTGCAGTAGAAACGAACAAGAAAACACATGGCGGACCTATGAATAGTACTGAGAGGAGGGAAGGAGAACTAGACCTTCACAGTCAGGATGATTTTTCTGATGTGCTGGCAGGAGTGAGGCTGGGATTTCTTACTCAGGAAGGCTCTACAGTGAAAGCTTGCAAGGCTTTATCCGTGAGAACAGCATCTTTATAGACAGAGAGACAGCTTTGAAGCCCCAGGGGAACATTGACAGCCATTCTGAGGACATCTTCTCTTTCAGTTTTCGAAAAATTGTGTTATCTGGAGGCCTAATTTGTGACTGTGCAGCCATTTTATTCACTTTTGGTTTCCTAAAACGCATGATCCTTGTACCTTGTTTGTGGCCATTTACCATTTTCTTTTATTTCTAGTCTGCTTCTGTCTCATCGAAGAGATAAGTGTGGCAGGTTTCCTCACATAGGTATCCCCCATTGGTTCCACTGCTATTAAATTCTGCTGTATATTTTCTTTCTTTTTTTTAAACATTTATTTATTTTTGAGACAGATAGAAACAGAGCATGAATGGGGGAGGGTCAGAGAGAGAGGGAGACACAGAATCTGAAACAGGCTCCAGGATCTGAGCTGTCAGCACAGAGCCCAATGCGGGGCTCGAACTCAAGGACCGCGAGACCATGACCTGAGCCAAAGTCGGATGCTCAACCGACTGAGCCACCCAGGTGCCCCTCTACTGTATATTTTCTATGCATGTGTTGGAGCCAGCTTTTTCTAACACATTCAATTGGAGTGTTTCAGTGCTTATCTCTGGAGTAGCCCCTTGAAAAATAGCTTTTACTTCAGAGCAGGAGAGCATTAGCTATTCATCTCCTACCTCTGTTCTTCCTGCCCAGGACCCTCCCAGCCCTGATCACTCCAGCTTACAGACCCCAGGCTGTGATCAGAACTGCTGGGGGTCAGGGCAAGATGTGAAGATCTTTCATGGAGAGAGGAAAACATATATTCCTGTGGAAGATGACACGTGTCCTGATCCGTCCTGGACATTTTTGTAAAAGTGTATCTATTCTATTTTTCCTATTGTTTTGGAAAAAAAATACTTTTAAAAATAGGTTTTTTTTGAAAATAAATATCTTATATATCTACTAGTGTAACAAACCATTTGTTAATAAATAGTTTTTTTTTTTCAACGTTTTTTATTTATTTTTGGGACAGAGAGAGACAGAGCATGAACGGGGGAGGGGCAGAGAGAGAGGGAGACACAGAATCGTAAACAGGCTCCAGGCTCCGAGCCATCAGCCCAGAGCCTGACGCGGGGCTCGAACTCACAGACCGCGAGATCGTGACCTGGCTGAAGTCTGACGCTTAACCGACTGCGCCACCCAGGCGCCCCTAAATAGTTTTAATATTATATGATTTCAATTATTTCTTTGCTCCTTGTCATTATTAGAAGTGTCCAGTTTGATCAGTAAGTAGACCTAGAGCAACAAAACTGTAGCCTCTAAACAAGTTAAGACATCAGTTGCTGAATTAATCTTGTTGAATAAATGAATTGTTCTACGGCCATGTTTAGAAAAGTAATCCACACTCTTGCTTTAGTTTCCTTATTTATAAAATAGCAATAAAAATAGAATTCTAGCAGCACCTGGCTGGCATAGTAGATAGAACATGCAGCTGTTGATCTCGGGGTCATGAGTTCAAGCCCCACTTTGGGTGCAGAGATTACTTAAAGAAATTTAAAAAAATGTAAAAAAAAAAATAGAATCTCTATCATAGGATTTTTACCAAGATCAAGTGGCAACCTGAAACTTTCATGTTCCAACTTAAGTTCTCAGTTTTATATATTTTTTCAGCATGCTACCTGTTGTTTGTGGAATTTTGGTGCTGGAGTGAAGAAACAATCCATCGATATAACTGGGAGGACATTACTCTCATCTATAATGTGTTTTTTCCTTGTATTACAACCTATTCATTCCTTTAATGCTTTCAAGTTTATTCCCATATGTATTTGCTTTACCTCTGATTTCTCACTCCCCTTTCCTTTTTCTTCATAGTCTACTATACTATTTTTCATTTGTTTGCATATTTTCTTCCGAATATTGCATTATTTTGTGTACATTTAATTTACAGAAATGATATTGTTGACACAGGTCACTCTTTTTATGTGAGTTTCTTTTTCCTCTGGAATAGTAGGATATTGGGTTTGGTTCTAAAACTCTTACTCTAAGATCAAAACTGGGCTGTATTTCATGAGAATTATATGGGGAGCTTCAGAAGAATGAAGATTCCTGAGACCTACTTAAAACTCCTAAACTCAGGGGCACCTGAGTGGCTCAGTTGGTTAAGTTTCTGACTCTTGATTTTGGCTCAGGTCATGATCTCATGGTTTAAGCCCCTCATTGGACTCTGTGCTGGCAATGTACAGCCTGTGTGGGATTCTCTCTCTCTCCCTCTCTCTCTGCCTCTCCCCTACTTGCACATACACTCTCTGTCTCTCTCTCTCTCCCTCTCTCTCTTTCCCAAAATAGATGAATAAGCTTAACAAAAAAAAAACCCAAAAAGCAAAAACAAAAAACCAAAAAAACAAAACAAAACACTCCTAAACTCATAACTTCCACTGGACTGGATGATCTTAAAAGTTTTTACGTTTCTGAAAATTTTGAGCTTTCCCTATGGTAGCAAATTATTCCTCTTTCATCTTTTAAATTCCATAATGATTCAGCAAGAAGATAAACTTCATTATGAGAAATAAATTTACAAAGAAAAACTATATCAACATGTTAAAAAGTGCTTGATTATAATGGTTGATTTTTCACATAAAACTTTTATCAAGTAAAAGGAGACACAAGTATTAAATGGTATATATACTACCTTAGGTCACAGGATTTTTTTTCCTTAATTAAAGAAAGTCATAAATGTTAGGTTGAATTCTTAATCAAAATTGCTCCTATGTGCTTGTAACATTTACCATTGGGCTGAGTGTTTATATGTCCAGTATTCATGGGCTTAACTGAATCAGAAGGTACATTTTTTTTCCCCCAGAACACTGCTTCAATTATTAAAAGTCATTCTCTTTGAAAAAGTACTGTAGCTGCCAACATGTACTTTATGATTTACTTTTTAAGAAATTAAAATGCCTTTTTCATAAAATGAGATTTTAGAATATACCAATCCTTTATATTAGAATTATGTTCTTGCTAAGAGAGGTGAAACATTTAACTTGAAATGTATCTTATCTTTATGATGTGTCAACACAGTATTTACTGATCCGTTTTTATTAGCCTCTTTTCCAAGCAGCTGCTCTTGAGATTATAGATTAAGAACAAAGAGGAAATATAACTTGTCTGCAATGACAAAATGAGAGGAGAGTGAACACAATGGGGATATTTCAGTCCAATTCCATTCATTATTTGTTTTTTTCTACGTAAAGGATCACTCAGAATAAGCCGAAAGTGAGAGACAGTTATTTGAATAGTGTGGGAACCTTTTTAGCCAAATGTATTATGGATAAGAAATACACAGTTTAGGGAATAGGCATAGGAATGTTACACCTAAGTGTAATAGACAGTGAACTTCTCAGGAGATTCAAGCTCTATTGTCTTTTATTTTCACAAAATGGAGTATTAGGGGTTGGCAATGGACTCTGGAACCTCTGATGAGGTTTCCTGGTAGTGCTGTACTATGTGAATGAACTAGGAAGACAGAAGAAAGGAAGGCAACTTTTATATCCAGGATGGGTAGGTAGGAAAGGATCCTCCGTAAAATGGCTTTAGCTTGTTCCTAGGT
The DNA here is from genome assembly GCF_022837055.1 of Prionailurus viverrinus. Lineage (NCBI taxonomy): Eukaryota > Metazoa > Chordata > Mammalia > Carnivora > Felidae > Prionailurus > Prionailurus viverrinus. The sequence goes on from NC_062565.1 coordinate 51,821,923, forward strand.
CAAGAGCATGCTTCCTTTAAACCCGTTGGGTCATTCGCCCTATATATGTTGAATTTTCTCACTTTCTTTTCCTCCATTTGTTCTCCTACTTATTTATTTTCAAATTCAGTCAACTTGTAAAGTTTCTATTGTGTCCATTATTGAGACTATCTTAACTGGTGATATCATTGCATGGCTACTCAGAAAACTGACTCTATGAATCTACAGACATGTGATAAGTGAATTAAAATTTTAATATAGGCATGTTTCCAACGTGGGTTAAATTTTTTAGTAGCTCATCTGAGAGGAGATTTTTTTTTTTGAGACTTCCTCTGATATTTCAACAGAGATTGATCAACAGAAGTTAAAGCAGATTGTGATTTAGCTGCAGAAGGGAAAATCTAAAGCAATTCTAACCTTCACCTACTGGTTCAAAGGCTGAGGGGGCTTTGAAATAAAAATTTGTTTTTCTAAGGTAAGCTGTAAATATTTAGATCTAAAGATGTGAAAAGTCTTTTCCAGATGTATTTTAAGAATAAAGCAACACTCCTTTGAGAGAAGCCGTTTACAATTGCACCTAGCTTCAAAATGAGAAAATGAACACTAAGTTAAGTGATTTGGTTCAAGGTTACAAAAACCTTGTCTAAGTAAGAGCCTAACTCCCTACTGGTAATAAGGAGCATAAATTTTGCAGGTTTTTATTCCAACACGAGGTCTCGGAACCCTGGAGTCAGGAAGTTGACAAATTACTTATTTCACAAAGATTTACTAAGTATCCCTTAGGTGTCTCTGCTGGCCATACACGGAGATCAAGGTCAGAGAAATGTGAGGGGCCTTTGCCAGGTACGTTCTTCTCTACTTGGGAGAAGCAGAAATTAAATATGCAAAAAAAGCCCATTACTTAATGATCATTGTGGCAAGTGTCATGTAGAAGACAATCAAGTAGTTATGAGTATCTGTTACAGAAGTCCTGCTCTAGCCTGATGAATCCAGAAAGACGTAATGAGGCCACAGTGTCTGAATCCAGGTCTAAAAAGAAGCCATTTGGGGGCCTGCTGGGCACTCCGGTTAGAAGGAACAGCAGGAAGTTTTCCAGGCGGGAAAGAAAAGGAACAGGGCCAAGCGTGAGGAAATGGAAGCAGGCCAGCGTATTGAAGAAGCAACTGGAACCAAGACCTATCATTTGAAGTTAGTCAGAAGTAAGACTTTCAGACAGCCTCTGCATCCCTGGGGGCACTGGGTTAGCTGGATATGTGAGCAGAAGGCAGGGAGTGAGTTGAGGGGTCACTGAAGTTTTGTAAGAAAGAAATTCATACTGGGAAAAAGTAGGCATACGTTCCACTTTATTTATTTATGTTTATTTTATTTTGTTATATTATTTTTTAATTTAACTTTTTAATTTCTGTATAGTTAACATACAGTCATATTAGTTTCAGGTATACACTTTAGTGATTCAACAGGTCTTACAGTACTCAGAGCTCACCACGCTGAGTGCACGCTTCATTGCCTTCACCTATTTCACCCCACCTCCACTCTGGTAATCACCAGTTCTCTAATTTTTAGAGTTTTTGTTTTTCTTTGTTTTGTTTCTTATAACCCACGTATTAGTGAAATCATATGGATTTGCCTTTCTCTGGCTGACTTATTTTACTAAGAATTATACCCTCAAGATCCATCCACGTCGTTGCAAATAACATGCCACTTTATAGACAGCATTTTAGTTAAATTTCAAAGCATAATAAAGTAGGTTTTATCCCCTTTATTTCACATACAAAGAAACTGGGCTCAGAAAGTGTAAATAATTTGTATAAAATTCCAGCAGACTAGCTCAAAAGCTGGCACTTGACTAATGTTTCTTAAGACTCCCCCTTCAAAACAAAACAAAACAAAAAACTATCAAGGAAAGCATCATCAACTTCACCAATAGCACCACTCTGGAATCATAGACTTCTGTCTGGCCAAATAACAGAGCCATTTACGTCAGGAGAGGAACTAACCACTGAGGTCGTGCGCCTTCCTTCAGTTCACAGATGAGGAAACTGGAGACAAATGTTGCAGAATAATACTCCTAACACACCCAAGGCCATGACGATGTGAGTTATTGGAAGAGACTGGGTTTATCATGAAAGGCCGCAGTGCTTTTCACCTTACAACCCCAGGCTGCAACCATGTTTCTGCAGCAGACTCAAAGGTTAGTGTCTAAGAGAACCACTGTACATCTAATACTTTGACAGACTGAGGTCGCCATATTTACTGAAAGAAGTCATCTTGAGGGGCCCCTGGGTGGCTCGGTTGGTTAAGCATCTGACTTTGGCTCAGGTCATCATCTCGCATTTTGTGGGTTCCAGCCCTGTATCAGGCTCTGTGCTGACAGCTCAGAGCCTGGAGCCTGCTTCAGATTCTATGTCTCCCTCTGGCAGTACCTCCCCAACTCGTGCTCTCTCTCTCTTTCTAGAAATAAATAAATGTTAAAAAAATTTAAAAAAAAAGAAGTCATCTTGAACTTTAGAGGCAAAAACCTCATTTTATCCTCCTCCTTGATAATATCTGTTTTTGTTTCATCTACATAATTAGAAATCCTTCTGTGTGAATAAACCAAGAAAATTTATTTTCTATCATCCCAGAGAGATAAGCCACCTTGCTCTCAATTCCAAAACTTTTCTGGAAACTTTGGGAGTTTCTGAGAATTGGATAACTATTCTGATACTGTAGAATAGAAAACCTTTGAGGTGGGCGGAATAGGAGAAAAAGCCAACTCAAAATCGGTTTTTAATGTTTTTAGATTTTTCAGGAAACCAAAACAGGGGCACTGTTTGCCTATGCCAAATTGTTTTCAGAATGGATGAATCTGTATATGTTCATAAAGAACATTCTGTTCAAAATGGGTAAATGCAAATTAATTGGGCTTTTAACATTAAAAATGAGTGCCAGGGAGCAGGTATCTTAAGAGAAACAGTTCTGAAAAATCAAGTATCAATCATATTTAGTTAGGTTCTCCACTAGAGGGCAAGAAGGACATTTCAACACAACAGATGCCTTAATGACAGGCTGGCATTTGAGACCAGGCATGTTTCAGGTTATCTAATCGCCAGTGTTCATTCTTAAAATGTACTTAATGTAATCACAAACAGTTGACTTTTAAATTTCTTCCAGGAAATCAAGAACAATCAATTCTTATACCTCTGTCTCTGAGCTCATTTGTTGTCATCTATAGCTAATTTTTTTCACTGTAACATTTTTAATAAAATAATTTTAAAAATTAAGAACTTACTAATTCATAAGAACTGTGCAGTAGGAGGCAGGCTGGATGGCAATTTTAGTGAGGAAAGGTACACTTGGACAAAGATGATTTTTAAAGCTCTTATAAAAAACATACTGGCTCCTTAGAATCTATTGATCATACTTGTGTTTTATAGGCATAAAGAAAATAAACTGCCATCAAGTTGCACCTTGTTCAGATAGAGGCACAAAGGAAAAATGAGTTCCTTATATATCAGAGCACTCAGCTGCCACCTGCCTCTTCCCCAGTGCATGGTATCTAGAGCTGTTTCCTTGGAAACAGAGCCTGAGACAAGGGTTCAGGTGTTTGTGATTTACTGAGGTTGTGCTATTTCCTGTAAAAGAGAGAGTGAATCCTCATTGAGAAGGACAAGTAGCAGAGCAAATGTGTTCTCAGGTAGAGGTGAGCCTTGGCCTAACTCATAGGGAGGCTAGCATAGATTGCAAAGCTATCCACCCTTGTGGAAAAGGTGCTGAACTTTGATCCCCACTGTCAGTCAATCTTTGGTTGTGGACCATGATGTGGGAGAGTGTCAAGAAACTCAGCTGAGGGCTAAGGGCTGGTATCCTCAACTGAGGGCAATGGTCTATAGAAGGAGGCAGCTGTAGGCCCTGAAATATGATAAAAACCCTTGTGGAGGCATTCATCTTTGTAAACCGAGTTTTTATAAATTGAGTCTCCATATATATATATATATATATACACACACACACACACACACACACACACACACATACATATATATGTTTATCTTTGAGCACAGTTGTTTGTCTAAACTTCCTTTAATGCTATGACTTATTTTTCAAATGTCTTTTGTATGAGGTTGATCCACATCCAACAGTTCTTGACCTACAAGAACATCAATTTTATCAGTTTGATATGGTTCAACCTACTTTTTTGTCTCATTGCTTTAATTTATTTCATTATTCTTTTACTCAATGTAACAAAAACCACATATACCATGTGGTATGTGCATCATGGAGGAGTCTCTTATTTTGAAACTTCAGGGCAGAATGTTCCTATGTGGCTTCATCTTGCCTAATGTGATCACTGTTTTACTCCTTTCACTAAAATATAAGCAGAACATTTTTTCAGATTTTTCAATTTGTTGAAGTTTACCCACGTGTGACTGGTTCAATACAACTCAGAACATTTCCTTTACAGCTATCAAATAATAGTACCCATTTGCCCTCAATAAGCCTTATGCTCCATATGTTCTGTGAATCAAGTAGCAACCTTTTGTGGAAGGAAGATATGACCATGGGGTTGGACCCTTCTTCAGGTTGTTTAAAAATATTTACTTAGCTCCCATTGGTCATTGAAACACTATCTTAGTTCTATTGAAGCATTAAAATGAAGCATAAGGTCTCTCCTTTGCCCTCAAAGAATCAGAGGTCAACCACTAATCTCAATACTTTGTATTGTTAAGAATATATACTTATGATGGTCAGATCTTCTTGTCCATTGAGTTTTTTGTTTACTAGTATATAATGTATTTTCTTGTCTCTTATAATTTTTTTCTTAAGGTGCATCCATTTATAAATATAACATTGCTATTCCAGTTTTATTTTGTCTCATTTTGGATAGATAAATCTTTTCCTCTTATTTTCAATTTTTATACGTTTTCTTGTGTGTGTGTATTTTTTATTGACCAAATATTCTCTGGTCTTGATTTTTAATTGTGCCTATAGAGATTTCTCTTAATGTATGAGATTATCTCACTACATGACCTTAATATTGTCATACTATTTTACATTTTCCATTACTACAATTTCTTTTCTCTCCAGCTTTCCACCCAAGAGATTTGGTTTTAGTTTACTAGTTTAAAAGTGATTCATTCTATTTTGTTGTTATGATTGCCCTTAACTTAGGGTCCACATTCATGTTCATATATCCTTATTAATATCTAAATCTTCTAGTAAGACAAGTCTCATCTTGCCCCTTCCATTACCTCTCATCATGTTGATATATTTCATTCTCAATTTTTATTTCTGCCATTTTATGGTTATAATTTCTGTCTTTTACATGGTCTTTCTTTTTTCTATTTTCTTTTTTTAATGGCAAAACCATACTCAGAGTGCTTTATTACCCTACCTTCCTGAATTTCCTACTTCACCCTCCTGCATTTGTTTCTCTTCTTGATCTAAGAAGGCCTTTAAAGCGGTCCTTATTTGGCAAATATTCTGAAGCTTCGTATGCCTGAGAATGCATTTTATGCTTCAAAATTTCAATAACATTTTAACAGTTTATCAAACTGTAGGTGATAAAAATATTAGACAAATATGTACTATTATAAGCATTTTTATCCTAATTTGCAAAAGATCTCACTCTTTGGAATGGCTAAAACCTACTAACATAACATAACCAAACATAGGGGTTTTCTATGGACTTCGAACTTAGTAAATACCACATCCATTATGGTTTGAAGTTTGAATAAAAACTACCATGGCTGTTAGGATGTGCTTTTGGCGGGAAGATAGCAAGGAGTAAAAGGAGACAGATTCTCCAGGGATGAGATTTTAGAGATGAGATTCTCCAGGGATGAGGGCTGCCTCTAGTATGTAGCCTGTCTGCCCCACTTCCTTGGAGGTGGACCCCATTCCTCCATCTTTATATACACTGCTTCACAGTACATTTCAGGAATGACATGAGCCCCTCCTAACACTCTTACCTTGTCTTCCGTATACCTTGAAACTGTCACTACACTCACTGCCTAGCCCCCCATCTTGCCCCACCTACATCCTGCAGTGCCTATTGTAACTTGGTCTTAGATTGCAGCCATTCCTGACATACTCTGACAGCCTTGCTCTCCCGATCTTAAGTCATACAGTCTTCAGCTCATTTGCTCTCTTCCTCTTCAACCTCTCCTCCTTACATTCTCAAAGATGCTGCTGGGAATGGAGTGTTAGGGGAGAGCAGAATGGGGTCTGGTAGGGGGGTGTTTGGAAGTCGGGGAGAACACAGTTTGACCCCATCATGTTTGTGCCTGTTCCTCCTAAGAAACACTTTTCCAAATTTTTGTAATACATCGATTGACATCTGTTGACACACTCCTGGGTCCTGGGATAGGTTTCTTGCAACTTGGGAATAACTAGTTGCAAATTAGGAACAGCTGGAATTGGACTGAAAAATATTTATGAGGCTGAATCTTAATACCGAGCTGTATTTTTTATTATTTGTCCCATTGGAATATAATAGCTAATAGCCCTTATGTTCTATGGAAAAGAAAGAACAGGGGAGAAAAATAACCCACCAACATTATCTTTTGTGAAGAAAGAGTCTTTTGGTTTATGACTGTATTAGAATGAGTATGATATCAACAACAATTGAAAGTGATGTTTTGCTTGTAGTACTAAGCAAATAATTGTGCCCTTGAAGGTTAGAGGAAAGACAGAGAACAAATATGCTTCCTTGTCAATTCCAATTTCAGTTTCCCAAATTTGAATCCCGAATTTGAATGGTGTTGGAATATAGATGTTGTTCCATTTTCATTACAACCTGGGAGCTGTGCAATGAAAAAAGTGAATGGTGTAGTTCAACCCCTTAGGGAAGTCATTTTCTAGTTGAGAAAGAAGGAAGTCTAGATGAAAAATGTGAATAAACACAGGGATGTGGTATTTGTTTTCAAAACAGGCTGAACACAGAGTAGATGAGGAAAAAAAATTCCATTAAACTGCCCTTTAGAAAGTGGTCTTTAGGGGCGCCTGGGTGGCGCAGTCGGTTAAGCGTCCGACTTCAGCCAGGTCACGATCTCGCGGTCCGTGAGTTCGAGCCCCGCGTCAGGCCCTGGGCTGATGGCTCGGAGCCTGGAGCCTGTTTCGATTCTGTGTCTCCCTCTCTCTCTGCCCCTCCCCCGTTCATGCTCTGTCTCTCTCTGTCCCAAAAAAAATAAAATAAAACGTTGAAAAAAAAATTAAAAAAAAAAAAAAAAAAAAAGAAAGTGGTCTTTAGAGGAAGGAATTCTAACTGTCCCAAGCCTTATCCCTCCTGGGATGGAAGAGAAAAGGCGAACAATAAAAATAGTTTAATTTGTAAATTTTCAACCATATCTAAAAAGACTTATTACAAAGATCAGAGCAGAAAATTCCTGTTTTCTTACTGGTATTAGATTTACTGGTACTTAGACCCCAAAATAATGATATTAATGATCAACACTCAATAGGAAGTTTTCTCTGGGTTTATAAAACAATGAAAATATACCAAATGCCAACTGAGTATATGACAATACTCAGGGAATACACAGAGGGATGTTGTGAAACTTTGTAGTATTTATAGAAGTTCATACATACAAGGAGCAAGTAGCACAGTTAAGAATTGATATTAAGGATTCCAGATAAGATTATTTTTTAGTTTTAATTTTTAATGTTTATTTATTTTTGAGAGAGAGAGAGAGAAGGAGGGAGAGGGGGAGAGAGAGCACAAGCAGGGAGGGGCAGAGAGAGAGGGAGAGGGAGAATCTGACAGTGCAGAGACAGATGCGGGGCTCAATCCCGAGAACTGCGAGATCATGACGTGAGCTGAAATCAAGAGCTGGACGCTTAACCAACTGAGTCACCCAGGTGCCCCTCCAGTTGAGATTCTATGGAGAGTTCATCTTTACCATTGATGGAGGTACAGCTTCTAGCTCAGCTGTGGCTCAGTGCAGGAGATTCCAAGAAAGAAGCAATTTTTTTTTTCTGAGACAGCATCATTTATCCATCAACAGAGTTCCTTTTATATGTCACAGACTCACCGAGTTATCTGAGTAGAGGAGGTACCAGAACTCATCTAGTTAGGGCCCAGAGTTTAAAGATGAGGAAACCAAGGCCCAGAGCCAAAGTGATGTTCCCTAAGTCACACATAGGAAAAAAAAAATTAAAGATTTTATTTTTGAGTAATCTCTACACCAGCATGGGACTTGAACTTACTACCGCAAGATCAAGAGTCACATGGTCTACCAGCTGAGCCAGCCAGTCACCCCTGGCATGGGAAAATTTTTAATACTTTTCGGCATCACCAAAAAGAGATGCTGCATCTTTAAATTCTAAAAATAAATATTTAAATTACTGATATTCTGTAGGTAATTTTTCAGGCTAGTGCAGAAGAGCTCTTTAAGACATATGGGTAGGAGTAGTATATTTCTCCCTGTCATTGAGAGCAGGTTTTTCCTCATAGCACATGTCATAAACTGCCCACAGTAACAGAAAACTTGGATCACTCCCATGTTTTGTTCAAGGCATAGACTTTTTAAAAAATTTTTTAATGTTTATTTATTTTTGAGAGAGAAAGACAAAGCGTGAGTGGGGGGAGGGGCAGAGAGAGAGGGAGACACGGAATCCAAAGCAGGCTCCAGGCTCTGAGCTGTCAGCACAGAGCCCAGTGTGGGGCTTGGACCCATGAACCATGAGATCATGATCTGAGCTCAACCAACCACGCTCAACCAACTGAGCCACGCAGATGCCAAAGGCATAGACTCGAGCAATAAAGCGGATCCAGTGTTTGGTATACAGCAGCTCGAAGTCTTTATGGGAAATAAGACAAACCCATATTTCGTACTCTTCATTCCCTTACCGAGCATTTTGAAGGACTTCCACCTTTACATCGTAAGTGGAGGTGGTGCCTGAGAAGAAGTTTGCAAGACATTTAAGCAGTTCAAGAGAAACTAGAAATACAAACCTGCAGGTAGAGTTAGTAGCCTCAAACACAACTAAATTCATTTCCTTTTTGGGCAAAAGAATTGTGAGTGTTAGGGTGCCTGAGTGGCTCAGTCGGTTAAGTGTCCTACTTGGGATCACGTCATGATCTCAAGGTTCATGGGTTCGAGCCCCACATAAGTCTCTGTGTTGACAGCTCACAGCCTGGAGCCGGCTTTGGATTCTGTGTCTTCCTCTCTCTCTCTGCCCCTCCTCTGCTCATGCTCTTTCTCTCTCTGTCACTCAAAAATAAATAAACATTAAAAAAAATAAGAAAAAATTTAAAGAAAAAATTGTGAGGGTCAAATAGAACACATGTGCATGATAGTTCTAGCTCAGAATTCCCTCGACTTGCAAAATTTCATACAAATGAGTTCTTTAGGAATGCAGTAAATGCGTCCTAGTTCTTCACTAATTCAGAATTCTTTAATTTTGCAAGTCAGAAAAGCCTCTTTTCCATAGCCATCTCATTCATTCTTTCTTTCCTTAATTTATTTACCCAGTAATCATTTGCTTGTACTCTGTGCGGAGCAGGTCCTGTGCCAAGTGTAAAGGTCCTAAAACTGAATGACACAATCCACGTGATGCCCAAAGGCTTACACTTTCATAATGACAGCATTATATACCTATGAAATACACAATTTGCTGTAGGTATTGCTAAAATAGTTTGTCACATCTATTTTGAGGGATGTTCTTCAGACGGTTACACTGTAACTTGAGTGGTTCACAAGTCTACACCAGGAAATGGAAGTGGAAGTTACCGTTTACCAAAGATGAATGGAGTGAAGGAGATTTAGGAGAAGATATAGCTCAGCTAAGAAGCAATCTCAAAGGATTGAATTGTGAATAGCATTTGTAGCACTCTTGCCAATTTTAAAATGTTAACATTTCTCACAAATCTTCCTCTGCTTCATAATTTCTGGTAGCCAAGAAAACCACCTTCATCTTCATGTGGGAGGCCACCAAAGTTAGAGCTTTGAATTTCATTTCTCATGTGGAGTCAAGACTTAAAGAAGTGGTTTAACCACATTTTGCATGTTTTCTTTTTTTCTGGTTGTCGGGGTTCTGATTTCTTCAGTTGGTTTGAGCTCATTTATCTGTCTTTGTTAGAGAAGTTCGTGTTACCTTGGGAGAAGAAGTGACATTTATAAGAAAGCCCCACACTGGTAACAAACACTTCATAAGGCTTTATATTAGTGTGGTGGCAGCTGGGATCAAGAGTGTAATAAAAATCAACTGAATATTGTGTTCAAATACCACTTGTTGATTATCCCACAGTAGTGAGTGAGCAAAGGTCCAATTAATCTGTGATACAATATCCAGGACATGAGTTTGCATCCAGGATAAAAGTATGTTGTGTCTCATTTCACCTGAGCTTTCTATCTCACTCATCCTTCTATGCTGAATAATGCTCTGATGATAAAATTACTAACTTTTCAGGGTTTTTTTTTGAGGCATAATAGTAATATGCTTTCCAGAACACTTAGTACCAAATAAACAGTCTTGAATGACTCTGTCCTTCACCATACACCTACTCACTGCATAGCAAGCCACTCACCTATGTAGAATTTATTTTGTTTTATTTTTTAAGTAGGTTCTATGCCCAACATGGGGCTCAAACTCATGACCCTGACATCAAGAGTCACTCATTCTACCGACTGAGCTAGCCCAGGTACCCCTGTAGAATTTATTTTAATGGTTTAGCTTCATTGTTACCATTCTTATTGTGAGAAGATTTTCACACAATATTTTATTGTCCTCTGCACTTAGCATCTCTAGCCCTCATGTGGTACAAAGTCTCTCTATTCAGCATAGATATCAACACTCAACATTAATTTTCTCCAAGGCTTCTCAGTGTGTCTTCCCTAATCAGTAGGGAAGTCATATCAACATGTCTACCTGATGCTTCTTCACTCATCCTAGGGCATAGGGGGTCTAGAGTCACCCAGGAAAATCTTGAGTCTGTTCCACACTGTAAGGCAATGCTTTTATATAAACCTTCTTCTTTATTCTCTCTATTGAATTACATAAATCTTCCAAGCCCCCCGACCTCTCACTCCACTTCCACAGCCTTCCATATTTTGCACATCAGTCACAATGACTTTCTCTCTTCTTCTTCTTTTTTTTTTTTTAATGAAAATCTGATCACACATGCCCCTTTCTTGCTTAAAGTACTTCACTGGTTTCTCATTGCCTGGAGAATGAAGTCAGACTCCTCATCTGACACATAAGCTCCATTGTATTATGTCTCCGGTGTGGCCTTTCATAACTATACCAGACACTCCCGACTGCTTCTGATCTCTGAATGAGGCACTCATGTCTTCAATATGTGGCTGTTCCTTTTGCAAAATGATGCACCCCACTCCCTTACCCTGGCACCCTGTCCTGTCTCCTGAGTAACTTCCCGGCATATTACCACTGTACTCTTGCTTTGAAAGCACAGTCTCTGAAACTTTCATCCTGGATTCCAGTCATGGCTCTGCCGCTTTCTAGTTCTGGACCTGGACTAAGTCATTCTGTCTCTGAGTGCTTTAATTTCCTCATCTGTGAAACAGGGTAATACCAGTGCTCACTAGAGTGTTGTGAAAAGTAAACTAATATGTGTAAGGAATTCGTCATGTGAGTGCATAATAAATTGTTATGGCTAAATCCATTAACCTTCAAAGATATTATTATCACATTTTATTTTACATTTTTAGTCAGCTTGAGGATAATACAAAGGCAAACCCACTGTGATAAAAAAAAAATCATAAAGAGAAGAAAGCATTCCAAAGCCAAACATAAATGATTAGGGAAATACCAGTTAATTTGGATTCGTCATTTTCTGTTCTCGTCTGTTGATTAGGGTAGTTAACACACAGTTTCTGAAATTAAAGATTAAAATGAAATGGATATAAATGAATGAGTGCCTATATTGGAAAGAAGGAATGGAGTATAAAAATAGGTATTACATAATTATTCAATTACTTTTGTAATCTTAGCTGAAAATTTTATTGGAAGGTTTCCAACATTTTAAAATTTTTGGATATTTATCCTATTATATCTTAAACGACTAGGAGAATGAAAATTTGCCATTGTGCAAACTCTAATGATTTATATAATTACCCTAGAGCTTGGCCTAGGTATGCTAAAGATTCTGCTGCCTCCAGGACCAATTACCTGGGTCTAAGGTTTGAAATGGTACATAGAGTCCAGTCCTGAGCCATACTTAGGATCTCAGGAGACCTCAATGAATGAGAACTAAGCACTTCCAGATGATTTCTGGAATGCTATTTAGATCTCTAGTTGGCTCTGGGACCAGATCATGCTTCTATTTAAAGCGATGGTCTTAGGCAGCTAGGAAGTCTTGATGTTACGATACCCAGAGGATTTCATAGTTGGGAACAGAGTGTAATGTTTGGGATTTAGTGAAACTATAGCTTTAAATAAAAGCAGGCTCCATTTGTGAAAATCTGATGGAACAGAGGGAGGGAAGCCTGAGGAGATGTGGAACAGGACCTCCTTGGCTATCCTAGCAGCCAGTGATGGCACCCTCCCTGGGCCAAGGCCAGATTGTTGGGCTCCTCTGAATTTTACTGGAGGATTAGGAACTAGTCACTGCTCTACTGATTTACTGATCAAAGCAGGACCCTAGTGAGAGTGAAAGGGGGGGGGGGAATTATTTTTATAATCCTGATTTGCCCAGGACAATAGTAGGAACAAGGAATGCTCTGGCAAATCAGGTACTGTGGTTCCCCCGAAGTTGAAATGAGGAGAGATGGTGAAAAAAGGGGGGCAGATTTATTATGAATGATAGCCCGTCCCTGCCCTTCATGTATGTGGGTCCCTCATTCTGCCTCTCTCTTTTCCTGCATTACCTTTGCCTTTTTCTATCTTAATAGGTTTAAATGTATGTATAATGCTTAGAAGACCCCTGCAACAATAAACATTTCTATATAAGCAAAAAGCCTCTCTCCTATTAAAATGGCACTGTGTTGTAAAGTAATTGTAATACCCTCATCCTGTAAGATTGCAATGCTTATGAAGTCCCTATACATTGAGATTCTTAATGTTTGCAATACACAATGCTTTATATTCTGAGGAAGCATTTACTCTCTGTAGACACATCTGCATATACTGGGATCTGAGCATGATTGGTTTCTTTCGCTTTTGGAGCTTTTCAGTTTGAGGCCTATTGTGAGGATTGAGACATAAATATAACTTTGTTTCCTCTCTGTGAAATCTGCCATGTGTTTTAACAATTCATTTATTCAATAAATAATTAATAACTATCTATGCTATATGCCAAACACTGTTAAGAGTTTATGTGAGACACAAAGATAAATAAGATATGGTCTCATGCTCAATGTATTCACCACTGACACTTTTTTTTCTATGTCAAGAATATCTGCCCATGTTTTTAATAACAAATCAAATCAAATTTAAATTCAAATCAAATGTTTACATTTGGAAGAATCTACTGTGGTCAGCGATAATATACTTATGTCATTGCTTAAATATCTATTTAAATGAAATTTAAACATTTATTTCTCCTTACTCCTACCCCTGATCACATCCTGGGCAACTTTTCTGTGAAGCTGAGTCATCCAATGGTGGCTATTCCTGAACATGAAATTCTTGATTCCTAAGAGGTAAATGTAAGATACAATTAGAGATATAGTTATCCATTTCCATGTGATATTAGGTTGTAGAAATAAATCTTATTTTAAAAAATATTAATAGTTAAAGTATTTTTAATATTGAAATTATTTAAATATTATTAAATTATTTAAATATTAAATTTAAATATCTAAATTTTAATTTTTTTAATGTTTATTTTTTTTTGAGAAAGAGAGACAGAGACAGAGGATGAGCAGGGGAGGGACAGAGAGAGAGGGAGACACAGAATCCGAAGCAGTCTCCAGGGTCTGAGCTGTCAGTACAGAGCCCGACTCGGGACTTGAACTCACGGACCACGAGATCATGACCTGAGCCAAAGTCGGAGGCCTAACCGACTGAGCCACCCAGGCACCCCAATATTTACATTTTTTAAAAAAGAAAAAAACTAACTGGTCCACTTTGTGTTGTTCAGAAGCAATTGATAGCTGAGTAAGTACATTCTTGCTGCTTGTCGATGTGAAAGGTGGTTCTAGAGGTCCCCATGTGTGTAGCACCTTGATCATAAACCAACTCTTTCTATCCCAATATCTGTCTTTGAGATTTCCACTTCGGATACATATGTGAAACACTGTTGTCCTGTCTCGACCGTCAAAGAGTGCCCATAATACTTATGGTGGGTGTTGTGAATCAGCAGCCCCAATGTCTCATGGTGTCTCAGTTATAGCTCATTGGAAGGTGTCTGGCGAGCTCACTGAGCACTGCCCCTGATCCCCTGGTAAATTCTGCTCAGGGCAGTAGCATATAGGCAAAAGCATACCAGTTGAAACATACCTGTCAATTTTCATACAAATGTGCAGTCACTTCACATCTTGTGCCCCTCTTCGTAGGGGCACCTGGGTGGCTCAGTCTGTTAAGCGTCTGACTCCTGATTTCAGCTCAGGTCATGATGTCACGGTTCATGGGTTTTAGCCCAGGTTCAGGCTCTGGGCTGACAGTGTGGAGCCTGCTTGGGATTCTCTGTCTCTCCTCTCTCTTTGCCCATCCCCTGTTCTCTCTTACTCTCTCTCTCTCTCTCTGTGTCAAAATAAATAAACTTAATTTTTTTTTGTATTTTTATAAATGCTGTGCCAAAGAGGCAAGGAAAAATCGTGTGCAGAAATTTTTAATTTTCTCTTAATCAAGAGCAAGGATAATTGAATAATGTTTTCTTCTTCTACATCCTCTCAAAGTGGTAAATGTGAGGGAAAATAAGTAATTTTTAAAGGGCTTTTCAACATTTATTTATTTTTGGGACAGAGAGAGACAGAGCATGAACGGGGGAGGGGCAGAGAGAGAGGGAGACACAGAATTGGAAACAGGCTCCAGGCTCTGAGCCATCAGCCCAGAGCCTGACGCGGGGCTCGAACTCATGGACGGTGAGATCGTGACCTGGCTGAAGTCGGACACTTAACCGACTGCGCCACCCAGGCGCCCCTTAAAGGGCTTTTAAGAAGGGGGTGAGATATCTCATGCTTTCATTTCAGATACCCTTGGATAGTGACTTCTGCAGCCTCCAAATTTAGAAAAAAATAAGCATAATACAAAAGAGAAGTATGAATAATACAACTGCAAATAAAATGTAACTTTTCCCAAAGCATATTTTGTACAATTTAGGGCACATTACCCACTTTTCTTAAACTGAAATTCCTATTTCTGCAAATTTGAAAACTTTTCTCATATGAGACCATGTGGCTCTCTGCTATAACATTAGTCATTAAAACATAAAACTGTGTTATGAATAAGTGTGGATTTCTACCCTTGATCACTTCTTTGATTATTTTTAAATAGGATTATTGGTTCAATGACTATGGACATATGGAAACATTTTAATACATATAGCCAAATTGTGTTCCTAAAAAATTGTAACAATTTACCCCAGGAGGAGCCTGTTTTTATAGCTGTTTTCGCATATTCTTGCCAGCATTGAGAATTATCATAATTGCCAATTTCTTGAGAGCTTACTATATGTTAAAAAGTATTATGCACTTTACATGCTTTATTTTACTTAATCTTCACAAAACAAAGATAAGTACTATTATTGTTCCCATTTTACAGGTGAGGAAACTGAGGCTGAGGGAAATCATTATATTGCCTAGAACCAAATAGCTGGGAAGGGTCTGCTCCAACAGGAATTGAATCAAGATCTGACCGCCTAGAGCCTGAGCTCTTAAGTGCTCTACTACTCTGTCCAGCTCTCTACCTAAATCTCTCTATCCTATCGAAATCTTGCTTCCTTTTAAAGTCCTATTTTAGAATATTAATAATTTAAGAGAAGAAATTATCTTTCATCACATTATTTGCATTGTAAAAATTCTGGACTTTTCTGTGATTTTTGTCTGTTTTGTTTATGCATTATGCGTTTATCTACTGGTATTCTTATTGACTTGTGAACTCCCTTTATATTAAAGATATTCACTCTTTGTCAGTGTGCTAGCCCTTTTAGGGTGATAGTGGCAAATTGTGTAACAGTAAAAAATCAGACAAACCATTATGTCCAAAGGTGGAACGACTGAATAAATTTTACACTGATTTCGGTGAGTGTTTTCATAACTTTCCCATTCGGCCATTGAGTTGACAGCCTCCTCTGCATTTCTTGTCACTGATTAATTAGCTTCTTGACTTCAGTAACCTGCAGAGGCTTAGCTTCTCTCCAGCTCTTAAGCCATTCCTTCTGTCATCTGATCTTTTTTTCTTTTTTAAGTAATCTCTACATCCCTCTCTCTATGACCCTACCCACTCGCACTCTGTCTCTCTCCCTCAAAAATAAATAAACATTAAAAAAAGTTTTAAAAATAATCTCTACATTCAACGTGGGGCTCAAACTCACAACACCAAGATCAAGAGTTATGCACTCTACCAACTGAGCCAGCCAGGTGCCCCCAAATTTTGCACATTTCAGAGGTATGTAAAAAACAATAGTGACAATCAAATGTTTTCTTTCTTTCTTTCAAACATAATAATTTTGGCTTCAACTCAAATAGCCTGTTTCTATGCAATAAGAGTGTTTCTACAGAGTCATAGAAAAATCAGCTGGTTATTTAAATAACAAAGGCATCCAGTTCAGCTAGTAAGTGCTGAATTAAGAACCTTTGAACGTGTTGCAGAAAAGGATAGCTTGGATATCATATTTGTATTTTTTGCATCAAATATCATAATTCTAGGGACAAACTTAAAATCAAGCTAGTGGATAAGATTAACCAAAAGTGATTTCAACCTCAGATTTCAAACATATGGGAAACAACATAAAGGAAACTAAAGTTTGAAGTTTAACATTTGTGAGATAGTTACTGTTGGTGTTAAAAGACATGTAAATGATTAAACAAAAGACCATTTTATGCTTCCAGTGTGCTGTGTGTTACTTGTTGGTAATACTGGCATGTTTGGAAGCAGTTTGACAACTTTTTATAACTCCTTATGATATGTGGTCAGACTGTAATATTGACCCATATATTTTCCTCAAACCCTCTCTTTTTATTTATTTACCTGCAAAGCATCAACCAAGAAAATGATCTGTTTTTATACAACAATTCCATTCTTGTTTTAAAAGTTTTTATTCATTTATTTTGAGAGGGGGAAGAGGGGCAGAGAGAGAAGGAGAGAGGGAATCCCAAGCAGGCTCCGGGCTCAGCCTGGAGCCCAACATGGGGCTCGTTCTCATGAACCATGAGAACATGACCTAAGCTGAGCTCACAACAGTCACTCAACCAACTGAGCCACTCAGGTGCCCCTAAAACAATTCCATTCTTATGACTTTATGGCCTAAGGAGTAAACCATTCCAGTTATATATGCAGTGCAAATAACGAATTATGGAAGAACCTTGACTGGATCTCAGAATTTCCCCCTTGGTTTTTCCTTCATTTCTGAAGGTAGCGGCTTGTCTTTCTCACTGCCAGAGAGTCCCACCTAGTATTTTCTTTCAATCATGTTATTTGTAGATACTAGTTTTTAAAATTTGCTTTGAAATTCATTTAAAAACAAACAGACCTCAAATATATCTGATTTGATTTGCTCCTTGTTTTTATAAATCATAAGATTTATAAAATAACTTTTAAAAGAACTAACTCAAAACAACACTTTCACTTACAATCTAATTCAGTGGTTCTCAACTCTGTCTGAACATTAGAATTCACTGGGACTTTTTAAAAGCCTCAGTAGCAGGGTTCCACTCCAGGCAAATTAAGTAAAGGATCTCTGGAGGTGGGTAAAGACATTGATTGTTTGAAAAATCTCTCCCGGTGATTCAAATGGACAACAGGAGTTGAGATCCTCAAATTCTAGCTCCTTTATTGGTAGTTTAGGAGGCAAAATTGAATAAGTTATTCAATCTTGGAAACCAACATTTGAAAGTAAAAGCAGGAGAATCATAACAAAAGTTTGTCTTGGAGAATGCTTTGAATTAATTAAAAATCTGGTCACATCTTTCTGTCTAGTGTCATAAAGATTTAACCTGTGCTTTAACCTGGTAGATTAACTTTGAGAGCTCTGCTCTATGTTGAGATCCACTGCAATTTCTTTAGTAAAACCTAATATTTCTTTCTATTTTCTTTGATAATCCCCACAAGCTTTGGAAAACCCATAGGCTGGGCAGGGGATAGCATTTGGCACAAGCTGAGTGTGAGGGTGGGGTGAGGGTATTACATTCCAAAGAACTTATTTTTAGCATTCTATATGGCACTTTTAAAAATAGTTGGCTAATGATGAGCTGTTATACAAGCAAAGGAGGTCACTTTCATACACGTCAATTGTTCACACCAATACAGTAGTTTCCAAGTAGGTGTATAACACCATCTAATTTATAGCAAATTCCCTGCGTGAGGTAAACGATTTCTGAGTAGAGTTACTTCAAAGAAATTAAATTCTAGTAGCAACAATTATTTCTGATTGTATTCATCATGTCTTGTGAATTTGGCAACACTTTGATCCACAACCATTCTATGACCCACTTGTCCTTCCACAGGCTTAATTGTGAAAGTCATACTGGGGAATGAGATAGAAAGAGACCTGCTGCTCCTCGCATCGCCTGCTACATGCAGCCCTAGGCCTATTTTATTTTTAACTTGAGGGTCGATTGATTTCCAAAAACATGATTAGATGCAGTTGATTCTGACCTTTTGGATCCACTTGCTAATAACTCAACTTGAGAGCTAATCATTCACCAGCTGCCCATAAACACACACAAGGCGAATTCTTCTCCTATTTTCTCATTCCTTCTCTCTGCAGATTTTTTAGACATTTAAGAGTTAGCAAGATAACAATAGTGCTAGCAAGGTGACTAAGACTTTCTGGCTGCTGTGGTGCATATAAGCCTTTTTGTGTTCATTTTATTTTGAATTCCAGAACCTCTATTGATGTTTAAAGTTCTAATCTTAGGGAACACACATCTTGTTCCTTTATCTTTATCCTCCAGATGAGAACATAGAAAAGGGGAAATCAGTGTCTTGTCCATGGAAGCCACTCTCATTTTCTGGTTTGATTCAAGGGTAAAAATGAAATTATCAAGAAGAATGGGCCCCCTCTACTCCCTTCAGGCAATTTCTCATAAATGTTATTTCTCAAAATCAGGCTTTGATAAATTTTGGATTGCTGAGTTCAAGGTTGTAATCTCAGGCAAGAACTCAGAATCCGGATATTATTAAGTGTTGATTAAAATAAAATTCCTATGCTTTGAAAGACAGCTGGCTAGAGGGCCAGGATAAATTTATCTTATAAACACACCTACTGTGAATGCCTGAATGGGTAGCCCCCCCTGCCCAGGCATCCAGGTAGACAAGGCAGTGATAACCAGAGGACATTCCTACCTCCAGGCGTGGCAGAACTGGAACCCATCAAAATGACTTTCCTGGGTTGTAAGCCTCCTGCCTGTTTTAGGGAAACATAATTTTTAAAAATTCTGCCAATCCAGAAATCATCTTAAAGATAGTAGAGGAAGGAAACAATTTTGTTATTGAATAAGCATTAAACCAGAATGTGATATATATATCGCAATCACACGGAGATTGCAAAGACAGGAGGAAATCTCACCCTGCATACAGCCAAGTAGATATAACCCATTATATATATGTTCTCAAGATAAACCATAATTCAATTCATCCTCAAGTAAGATTGGGCAGTAGCAATTGGGGTTACTACCTGTGTTAATCAGCTTTACATAAAGCTACAATACACTTTTCACGTCTTTATAACAGGAGGTAGGAATCAGCTGGGTAGGCTCTTATCCTCTCTCAGAAACTAGGAAATGTGAGTGCTATCTCACTTGGACATTTACAAAGGACATGGTTCTCAAACTCTTGAGAAAGACATTCCTAGGTCTTAAAGTTGACAGAATTCCTGTCTAAATTTCAGAAGAATTTATATACATTTCAACAAGAGGAGAATGTATTTACAGCAACAAGGTTTTTTTTTTTTAAGACTTTTTAGTTGTTTTTGAGAGAGAGAGAGAGAGAGAGAGAGAGAGAGAGACTGAGAGCAAGCACAGAAGGGGCAGAGAGAGAGGGAGACACAGAATCAGAAGCAGGCTCCTGGCTCTGAGTGCTCAGAACAGACCCGATTTTAGGCTCAAACTCACAGACTGCAAGATCATGACCTGAGCTGTAGTTGGCCGCCCAACCAACTGAGCCACCCAGGCGCCCCTGCAACAAGTTTTTAAAGTAAATGCTCTATGAAGGAGAGATGGAAATTACTTCCCTTATTTTCAACATGGAGAATGAAGTCTTTTCTTTTCTTTTTTTTTGTTTTTATTAAATTTTTTTTAATGTTTATTTATTTTTGAGACAGAGAGAGAGAGAGAGAGAGAGAGAGAGAGTATGAGTGAGGAGGGGCAAAGAGAGAGGGAGACACAGAATCTGAGGCAGGTTCCAGGCTCCGAGCTGTCAGCACAGAGCCTGACATGGGCCTTGAACTCAAGAACCATGAGATCATGACCTGAACTGCAGTCGGATGCTTAACCAACTAAGTCAGCCAGGCATCCCTGAAGTCTCTTCTTTTTAATTTCTCTTTGTTCTTACACTTGGTTGACAAGGGGGCAGAACTGAAATCTGAGAGGGTATTACTCTAAGTAGTCATTAAAAAGACACAGGTCTTACTTATTATTTCTTCTCTAGGGATGCAGTTGAATATACTATGTGAGAGGTGCAGGTTTGACAATTTTGGGGGCTCTCCTTCCAAGTCGTCTCAATATATTCATGTTGGGTTTTGTATAGGAGTGAGTCATGGTAAAGCTGAACAAGTCAGAAACTCCTTGGACTTCCATTCCTGCATGTGCTAATTTTTCAAGATAAACAAACAAAATAAGATCGGGCTAATCACTATTTGGAGCTAGGGTCATCCAGATATTAAGTGTTTTGACCTCAGATTCAATGTTTTGCTCTCTAGCCTCCCTTATACCTACCTTCTCTATCTATCAAGCTACGTTTATAGCACTGCTAATTACTGAACATTTTATAGCTTCTGGCTTCTGGATAATGAGTTCTCATACTAGATCTTGTGTTCTCACACCAGAGTTAGTAGTTATGTCAATGTCCAAAACATATTTAAAATCTTTCAGAAAAAAAGTGAGTATGCAGCAATAATATTATACACATTTCCCAGAAATGGCTTTTTTTCTGGATACATGAAATATGGCTTCATACTTACAAGGACACGTATGGAGGTCATTTTGCTTTCATTTGGCAGAGAAGAGTATACATGAATGGTTTTGTATAAAAAGGGAATAAAAAATTTACACAGCACATTCTTCTAAGAAATGCTTTCTGTAACATTGGCTTAAAGTTTTACAGCACTACATGACTTATTATCCAAAGTTCACTCAAAATAAATAAAACAATTGGAATTTGAGTCCCTTCAGAATTATGATTTTTAAAAATGCCTTCAGCTCTTATTTATATTTTCTTATTTCTAAAATAAGTGTGTTGTTCAACTGGCAGCATGATAAAAAATCCTGAGACTTAGTGCTAGCCTGAAAAATAAGGATTGATTGATTTATTTTATTAATGAACTTCATCTTTCTGAAATGTTGGACCTGTGTTTTTCCCCAGTTACTTGACGCCTTATATACTGAGAGGGGCAAGGGAAACTAGGAACTTCATGAAATGTTGAAAATCCTGACTCCGCCTGTCATAGGATAATGTATCATTTCAAACCAGCTGCTCGATTGTGATGCCAAATGTTACTTTGATCTGCCAGTGGGTTCAGGGAGAACTGAGAAATAGTGCTGAGTTTGCCAGTGTGACAACAGACGATGGACTACCTGTTCCTCTTCCATCTGACTCAACTATTTATGTGATGATGAATCTTACACTGGAAAGAGAATTCCGAGGGCATTTCGTCCAATATTTTACTGAATGTTATGATCCTGTCTGCAATTATATCCTTATGCATCTTCTGTTTAAATACTTCTGATGACAGACGGTTGATCATTTACAAGCCAAACATAATGTGGGTTTCCATAGATGGCTGTGACACACTAATAACTACACCAGCAGCAAAGACAAATAGAAAACACTGGACGGGCTAGGGTTTAGTTTCAAATGCTGTGGCTTGGCCATGCTATTTAATCTTTGTGGGCCTCAGTTTCATTCTCTGTAAAATGAGATCAAGGGATAATGGGGAAGATCTGCATTTATGCATGCAAAGTGCTTAGCATATAAAATACATAACACTTCATAAGCATTAGCTAAAGGATGATGATTCCTTTAAATCTCTTGTAGTATTAGCTACCAAATGTCGGTGCTTTCGGGAAAATCAAAAAAATGGTAGTTTTTCTTTGTTAGAAAGAAAAGGAGGAGATGCGATTTAGTCATTTTCTCCTTTTATTTTAAAGCTTCACAGAATCGCAGATGATGAAGGCTACAACTTACTTATTTTATGACTGATTTTCTGTAGCCAGAACAAATCAGTACATTAGTGAAGGTACCCCTTCTGTTTTAGTAGCATTTTCCTTACCTCCTCCTTCTCATCTAACAAATGTGGTTTCTCCTAAATGATACAGAATATAACCACGTTTCCCAATCCTGCCTAGCTGCCTGGCCATATTGTACTGAGATTTTCTATCTGCTTTACTTACCTCTTGCACATAGCTCGCATTTCTCTTGGAGCCAGCTTTCCCAGACCACTGTGTCATCACCCTATGATCCAGACCAGAGCATAGCAGGCCGAGTTACTTATAGAAGAGCAGTGGACCTCTTTGCTTCTCCACCTGCCATTTTGGAATGCTCCACTGACACCTGGAAGTATAAAGTTATGGTCATTTTTCTCCATTGGTGCCATTCTGTCACAATGTTGGTTCAGAGTAATGTTTGAGAAGTAAATTTTTCTTCTGCCCTCATCTCTGATACTTTCTTTTAAACTTTCTTTCTTGACTTGCATAATCTACTGATATCCAGCCCACTCAGTTTAGTTTACGTCACCTGTTCAAGAGACTCTAACCCTGTCAAATAGGAACATGGAGAGATTGATGGATCAAGAGATTATGAAAATCCCTCCTGTGCCACACAGCAGCATTATCAAGCCAATTGACTCAATATATGAAACGAAAACAACAGAAGGTTCATTTGCGGTCTCTATCTTTTGTAGTGTTCCATTTTGCAAAAGCTGGGACTTATTCCAATCCCACTTCACTTTACCTCCTTGTTTGAGATGTTACATTCTAGGGAATGATGCAGTCATCAGTGCTAAAGGAAAGGGTAGCAGCCAAGTGATTGGCAGGTGAGAGCTTGTGGGTGGGATATGGCAACGCTGTACCTTAAGGCTGCACCAGCCCCTCAAAGCCATTGTAACCCCTTGAACGAGGCCAGAGCTGCTCTTCTGAGCTCTCAAGAGAACAGTCTGATGTGAAGGTACAGCTGTACCTGTACAGCTACAGGTCTTTGTTATGCCATTAATTGTGGAATAAGAAAGCTCCCGAGGGGGGAAAAATTCCTACTGTAAATATTTTTTAATATGAGACTTCATGCCCAAATATTAATATATAATATATAATTAATATATTAATATTAATATATAATTTTCAGATGTTTAACATGTTATTTATCTCATTAAGCTGACTATTATTTTCTCTTATCTTGCAGCAATGAAGTTGGAGCAGAAGCTGAAAACACAGGCCAAGCTGAAGTTTTCTGGAATGCTGGTGCTAATCACTTGCTAGATTTGATGTGTAATTTCTTTTTTCCAGTATGACTGTTTCCTTGATGAACTGCAGTGCAGAAGTGGAAGTAAAAAAAAAAAAAAGGTCCTGCAGGCATATAGCATCACAGTACCCTACTAACCTTCAGCACAGGAAAGATTTATCCACAGCTTCTCGCACCACTGTTAGAGCCTTTAATGCCTTCTATTAAGCTGACAGCAATACTAACATGCCCCTATATTTA
The DNA here is from genome assembly GCF_022837055.1 of Prionailurus viverrinus. Taxonomy (NCBI): domain Eukaryota; kingdom Metazoa; phylum Chordata; class Mammalia; order Carnivora; family Felidae; genus Prionailurus; species Prionailurus viverrinus. The sequence goes on from NC_062565.1 coordinate 51,845,857, forward strand.
GCAGCCGAATAAAGAAGAATCATGGGTAAATAGAAGAGCGGTTGTGACTATTTTTCAACACCAGTATTATTTAAGGCACACATTACTTACTGAATCCGGTCTTATTTCCCTTTTGATATATTTGTTTTACATGTGAAGAAAATGAACAACTTAAAAAAATAAGCCCATGCCTGCCTTCAGGAGATACTGATATTGAGGGGGTTCATTGGGGTGACCTTGAACATGAGAAAGTTGGTATTTCACGTAACACACCCTGGTTTCCTGTTGTGTTTGGGTTCAGGACAGACTCTGTGCTGGGGCAGCCCAGTGATGTTGAGCATCACGTTGTGGGGATGTCCTCGACTCTCTGGTTTCTTGGTTTGTTGTCACATGATTCTTGTGATTCAGAATCAGTTCCTACTGATAATCTTGGGAGCAGTAAAGACCGTAGAACAAACCCATGCTGTGATGACAATCCTGGGAGCCCACCCTTCTGTGAACCTGGTGCTTGCCATATTGGCCATGCTCAAGTTCTTTCATCTCAAGTAGTCTGTCCTAGCCTTGTCTACGTGGTTTCCTTTTTATAGCCTTCTGTCCAGCTGGGAAGCCTAGGGCAAAACACACTAATGGAGAAACCATGGCAATTCTAGACAGAGAGCTCCTGGTAGCAGGTGAGCCTTGCTATTGGCTCCTTTACTTACTTCTTGCACATAATCCTTGCTCCCTTGTAGCCAGCTCTGTTTGAGTCACAGCTCTCTCAGACAAGTGCTTCATTACCCCATTATCCTGGGATAAGGCAAGGCGGGGAAAGTTGTTTACAGACGAGTAACTGGCCTTTCTCATTCTCCACCTGCCATTTTGGAATGATCTGTTGTCAGTCATCAACTGGCACCTGGAAATATAAAGTTCTCATATCTTCTCCATTAGTGTCTGAGGCACAGGAGAGCTTCAGTAAAGGTCTCTGCTCATCTCTCTCCCCCAAACAAACAAGCAAACAAGCAAACAAAACTACTTCTCTATCAACCTGCTAAACTGTGTGAGGCATCACTTTAGATTATTAATAACAAATCTCTAGTATTCACTGTGTTCCATCATGTGTCAGCTTCACACCAAATGCTTCATGTGAATTTTTAAAGTTTATTTATTTTCAGAGAGAGAGAGTGTGTATGTGTGAGCAGGGGAGGGGCAGAGAGAGAGAGAGAGAGAGTGAAAGAGAGAGAGAATCTCAAGCCAGCTCTGTGCTGTCAGCATGGAGCCTGACATGGGGCTTGAACTCATAAACTGTGAAATCACGACCTGAGCTGAAACCAAAAGCCAGGCACTTAACGGACTGAGCCTCCCTGGTGCCGCAGTGCTTCATATGAATTTAACTTAACCTTCACAATGAGCCTGCAAGGTAGGTAATATTATTACTCATATTTTACGTTTGCGAGAAAGTTTTCCAAAAGATTAAATCAAGCTAGTAAGTGGTAGAGGCGGAATTCAAATCCAGATACTCTGACTTGAACACTAGCCATTTATTGAGCCATTCATTCCATTCATTCATTTTTGAAAAATGTTTATTTTTTTATTTTGAGAGAAAGAGAACATGAGCAGAGAAGGGGCAGAGAGGGAGGGAGAGAATCCCAAGCAGGCTCTGTGCTTTCAGTGTAGAGCTGCCCCCCCAAATTTATGACAGACTGCTATTATAAGTTTGGGCAAGTCCTTCTATGCAGATGATTGATTATTTTTTTTATAACTATCTTCCCTTCCCATGCTATAAGCACATGTTCTTATGTGTTTGATGTATATTCTCATCTTCTTTAATTACACATTTTGAAGATGTGCGTTGGTTTTGCCTGCATTTATAAGAAATGTAAATCATATGTTTATGTTCTGTTTCTTTCTTTTTTTTTCTTTTTCATCCAGCACTATGGTTTTTAAGTTCTATTCACAATGCTCTGTAAATGTCAAGTGGATTGTTTTCCACCTGAAAACAATGTGGTATGCTTTCATCACATGTCACCTACTCACCTGTCCACTGGTGGTCTTTCAGGTTGTTTTCCTCTGCCAGATATGGTTATGATGCACAACCTTGCATGTACTCCCTAGTAGATCTTTGTGAAGAATTTCTCTGGAATATATACCCAGGACTTGAATTGTTTAATCATAAATATACATGTATTTAATTTGACTAAGTCTGTTCAGAATGCTGCTCTTTAGAGTAGACATACTGACTAGGAACAACACATTAGGTCTGTTTATATCCCTGTGTTCTTCTCCACCTGTGAAGGTCTGAACTTTGAAATAAGCTATATTATCACTAAGGCATCCTCTAAGATGGGAGGTTGATTTGAAATGATGTCCTATTTATCCTAAGTTTTCCAAGTCTAAGAGAATTTTTATACTCCAACTTATTGCAGTTGTCAGTCAGATATGGGCTCCATTTCTTTCTTTCCTTCCTTCCTTCCTTCCTTCCTCCCTCCCTCCCTCTTCTTTCTTTCTTTCTTTCTTTCTTTCTCTTTTTCTTTCTTTCTGTCATATAATTTATCGTCAAATTGGCTTAACATACAACACCTAGTGCTCACAAAAAACTTGAACTGCAAGAGTTATTTGACTGAGGTCACCAAATTAGAGAATGATAAACAAAGAACACAGTCTTTTGATTTCCTATTGTGTTGTTTCTGCCGAAAGTTGCAACTGAACATCATGATCTAACCATAATTTGATCAGTTTCTCAGCAAAATCAGTCTTAAGAGCATGAGTACAGGAGGGGAAAATGCTGATTGTGGAGAGAACTTGGAGAATTAATTGGGTGCTTTTTAGTTCAGTTAATACCAGCATTTAGTGCCCTGAGTTGCTTAGAGCACAATGGCTGTCTGTGAGGGGAAAGGGGGTGAGAACAGTGATATGGAATGGACAGATCTTGAGGCTGTTGATTTGGGTTCCCTGGGAAGCAGATTCTGAGACAAAGATTTATTGTAAATAGTTTCTTTGGAAGGTGATCACAGGGAATACTGGGGAGGGTATGATGAAGTAAGCTAGGGAAGAGAAGGAACCAGAATCCATTATGAAGCCAGTTATTGCAAAGGCAACTGGAGCTCATTCCCATGGGGACTGCAAAGATACAATGTTGAACATGTCTCCTAGTTAATGCAACTCAGAGGAAAGGAAATTGGGGTAATTATTCTAAAGTCTGACTCTCAACCTTTACAGAGCCATAACGTATTTCTTTGTAAAGCTTTTTTTTTTTTTTTTTTTGGCTTTTCATTGTGCAAACCTAATAGGACTCATTATTTTCTTGTGGTATTTTAATTTGGAAAAAATGGAAAGTCTATTGAATATTGTTCTTTATGGTCTCTGAAGTAAAGTGCAAAAAGGAAGAGTTAGTTGAAAGCTTAAGTAATAAAGGAATATTTTCAGAATTTTATTTATTGGACAAACAAAAATTTCTACAATTAAGACTAGGAACAAAAATCCTTCTTTTACTAGACTGCCTTGGATTTCCACATTTGAAAGAATATTTATCTCCTAGAAATTAAGTCAACTGTGTGAGAGGATAACTTCATTTGTAAGAAGAAAAGATTTTTTTTGCTTAGAGCAAGTCTAGAGGTCTTGGAATAACTGAATAGTAATTAGGAAATATTACTGAATTTGTTTAAAATATATATTACATGTTGGGGACTTTCCATATGTTTCTGTGGTATGTTGTAAAATTAAACATAATTTTCCCCTCATGTTTTAGAATGTTATTATCAGTTTATTGAACCAGAAATTCGATTTTTTTCTTTATTTTATACTTTAATGAGTACACCTTAATTTCTCATGAACACTTTCTAATGGATTTATTTGGAATTGTTCAGCATCAGTTAAGCACTTAAGTCCAGATTTTCCTTAAATGAAAACTCTGGGGATAAATTTAAAACCTGAAACTGCACAATAGGTCAAGGAAGTTTAGTAAATTAAAAAAAATACAAATGACAAAAATTTCCAGCGGGCTGCCAATGGTGACTCAGAAATATTGAACAGAAATTAGAAAATAAAAACAATGGATGATTCAAGTAAGAAAAAAATAGAAGAAAGAAAGAAAAATGAAATCCATATATAATATTTAGCTAAGAACATGCTTTGTGGAAGTAGAAATAGTACTCACAGAAGGGCTAACAATTGAGATAGTAATGGGAATGGGACTGGGACTGGAAATTATTGCTCACACAGTTGAGGAAGCATTTTTAAATAACCTTGAGCTGAACTATTTTACTCAAGAGTGTAGGGATTCCAGCAATTTTGCCAACTCTGTTTTTGGATCATAGTTCAGCATTTTTTAAAAATTTAAATCAATACTAGTTTAGGTAAAAACTGTAGCATTTTTAAAATTTAAATTGTTACAAGTGTAGGTAAAATTGTAGAAAATATGGAGAAATTAAGGATAGTTTAATGACATGTGTTGTTTCCTGATGTACAGATAAAGTATATGTCAAACTTTTTACTTGAGTCATTTGATTAGAAAATTAGGGAGATTTGGAAGAGTATGTGGTAGGCGGTGCTCTGATTTTTTTTTTTTGTAAAGTTTGTCTCCAGTTATAGGTGAATTCAACAGAATTTGGGGAAGTTATACCACTAAGAACTTAAGCTCTTGTTAATTATTATAGTCTGAGTTTGTAATCCTAGGGGAAGATTTCTTGTCTACACTTTTTTTTTTGCACAAAATTAATGACATTTTCCTAAGGGGGAGAAAATTTAAATATGTATGTTTCCTCCAAGTTTTCAGTCCTACCACTAAGCACAGATTTTACTTGCAAAAAAAGAGCTGAATCTCTAAATAGAAATGTATTGAACTGCTACAGTAATTTTTGTTGAAGGACCTGCCCTGACCTGGGATAAATGGAGGAGTTTTAGAGTACAACATCTTTAGTGTTTCTAAAAACAAAAATTGAAAATTATAGTTCCACTTGGTTTTATCTTTTACTCAAGGAGGAAAAGAAAAAAAAAATAACTTCATCATGTTGATAAAACAATGAAAAGGCATGTGAAGTAAGTCATTTGAAAGCAACATTTAGCTTAGAGCAGCCAATATTTATAGTATTAGAGTGCATTTTAGGTTGAAAATGTTTAATTATTTTTAATGTTTTGAGCTTGCCTAGAGATTTCACCTTTCACACACACATGCATGCACGCACGCACACACAATTATTCCTAAGGTTCTATTTATTGCAAACATGGATGTTAAGATGCCATGCTCATGTAGGAAAGAAAATGGAGCAGTCTTAGGTGAAAACTTTCAAGATAAACTAGCTGTGACTTCTTGGGTACTTATCAGTCTTTATGAGGCTTGTTTTTCCATCTGCAAAATATGTTTCAGACTAGCTTTTTCTTCTCTTGGTTTCCTTTCAACTAAAATAATTATGCAAATTTGTCACTCAGTTTTAGGAAAATCACCTCTACATTCTAAAATTGAGGAACAGAATAATTTGGGGAACATGGCGTTATGTTTCAGCTCTATGGGTCTGTTACAGTCCTAGCTGTATCTTTCAGAGTGATCAAGACCACTTGTATCAGAATGAGTGAGGGTACTTTTTTAAAAAGCCATTCCTTTTCCATAGCTATTGAATTAGAATATATTAAATGGGGCCCAGAAATTTGCTTTTTAAATAAGATCTATGTGTTATTATCATGCAGGCAAACTTCTGATAACCATAGATTCTTGGATCAGTAAATAGGTAAGCTGGAAGAATAAGGATGTTCCATATGATTAGGGTAAGCATGTTAGGACGTTGTTTGTTTTACTGGCAGCGGGAGGGCAAAAAGAGAGAACCCGTATTAAGTGTTTTTACATCAGTCAAATAAGGGTGAATAATATAGTCAAACTGAGTACAGTTATGCTAAGTATATGATAGAGCTAATAAGTGATCTAAAACTGTCAATGTAGTACTGAATTTTGCAGAAGCAAAAAGGACCCACCATTGTTTGGGTTGTAAATATTAATAATTTAGAATGGGTCTTAAGTCAAATATACACAATGGAAACCTGGAATAATTAGAGGGAACAGTTTATGTTCTTTATTATTCTTTGATATGCCAACTGGGACTAAGAAAGGAAAGAACTAACATCTAGGCCCAAGATCAGAGACAGACTCATCTATATATTTTACCTCATTTCAGTTTAATCATTCCCAGAATCATACAAGGTGAACAGTATTGCCTCAGTAACAATGAGAAGTAAGCTGAAGCTGAGTGAAATTAAATCTCAAAGCTACATAGGACGTGGCAGGATTGGATTTGACTTTTGGTCTTTTTTTGGTTGTTCTTCCAAATTTCTTTACATTGTATACATGTTTTTGCATTTTTTCCCTGCTACATGCCAGAGAATACTCCTTTGGAAAACATGCCGCCTTCTTTAAGGACACATCACCAGGAACTACTGAATAGAGATCATAACAGGTGGGAACCTCTCCACCAGCTTGGGTTGCAAATAGTTTCCAATTGGTAGCTCAAGTCTGCACTTGCCCTCTGTGTAAAAAACCTGAATACCCATTTCTTGACATTGTGCTTTGGTTCCCTTTGCGCACAGTCTCCTTCAAGTAAGATGAACCCCTTTTGGGAACTTAGCTTCCACTTCTCTAAGCCCACCTTGATGGGCAGAATATTTGATCAAGCAGTTCTTCCCCAGTTAGCAAAATCTGCCTCACGGTGACTTGTTTCTTAAATTATGGAGAACTAATATATTTTATTTTGTTTTTAAAGAAATTCTGCCTCACTTAGCACTCCATCATGAAAGAAGAGGATTTAGAGATTATATATATTTCAGTGGTGTGCCAGCTGTCTTTCACTCCTTTTTCTCAGATGCTTCACCACTCTGATGTTGAAAACTGCTGTTACACTACACTGTTCCATGAAGAGTCAAGAAAGCCTGGTGTGATTCATTTACCATTTCAGAACACATTTGCAAAGTCAATCTCAATAGTATATATAGAATGCCACCTCTAGTTAAGCCTGGCTTGAACACATACCTAGTTGAAAAAAGAAATTCAATGCCCTCTCCAAGATTTCTATAAATTCTCAAGGACATATATTTTTCATAACCTCCTCTAGAGCAAATTCCCAGCTTCTATGGAATATTCACGCTCTACTCTTTATCTTGCTGCTAGGCTCTTAGCGTGTCTTCAGTGTGGGTCACAATCTATTGACTTGATAATGTCTGTCCAAAAAGTCCCCTCCGACAAAGTATGCAGTAGTCATTTACTGGAGATTTGTGGGTTAATGTTGAGGGATGGGGGAGACAAGGACATATAGCATGTTGTCAAATGGCAGACTATTGAATTTTGGATTTTAGACTTCCCTGTTCCTGAAATGGAATAAACCACTTACACCAAATTGGTGTCTTCAGTTTCTACCTTGGAGTTTGGGGTCCTTCTTCCATTTTCTGTCCCCTTAGCTCCATTCCATGCTCAGATTTTTTTCTTCATTTTTATGCACCTATTTTAATATCTCTTTTACAGATCTTCTCCCCGCCCAGCCAAATAACTTATTGATTTTCTTAAATAAATACGGTTTCTTTCCTCTGAGCCCCTCCCGGAGGTAAAATAATAATAATAATTTATACCATAAGTATGAAGAAAGTAGCATCCAAAGATTTCAGCCAGAAGTCTACCACAGCTTTTTCCCCTTCTTCTTCCTTTAGATAAAGTGAAAATATTACAAAATGTAAGTGAATTGGAACCTTCACAGTAAAAACAAAAACAAAAACAAAAACAAAACTACTGTGTTTGTGTTCTCTGGAGTTGTTTGTTCGGGCATCCTCAGTACCCAGCACCAACCCACACAGGAAAGGGGCAGAGGCTCATGAGACCTGAACCATTTGGGAGTCTCAATTGTGTACAGCAATATGTAACTGGAGTTACATATGAATAATAAGCTATGTTGAAGGTGACCCATGCTGTCCACTCTATCTTAGAAATAGGTAGTAATATTGGGAGAAACAGTGAAAAGTGCTGTTGAGTGAAAATGCACTTGACTTTCTGGAAAAATGCCCAGAAAACTTTTCAGTTTCTATTGACTGGCGACACGAGAGTTGTACCTACTTTAGAGGATTTAAATGGAAGAGAATATGTGAGGCTAAGCTTTGCCTATCAGCTCTGCAACCCAAAGTCATTTTTGTTTCATAAGACATCTTTTTAGGCTTATTAAAAATATTACATGTCAGACCATTTCCTTGGTAAATGCTTTATCTCTACAATTAATAAAACATATAAATGGAAACCTGCAGCTGACTGAATGGTCCTTTCAGTTTGCATCCGACTTCCATTTATTCTTAGAGCCAGAACTTTACTAAGAAAATGTGCTCTGTTCACTTGATAAGCTTCTGTTGAACTACCCAAGAAAACGAGTTTCAGATATTTCCTACAAGGAGAACTTCTCTTTGAGGCCAGCCAGACACAAGCTCAGTGAAGGTTTTCCTGGAAAACGCTTCCCAGCCACCTCTCAGGGCATGAGAGCTGATTAGTCAGTCATCTCATGACTGGGGCTCTGGCAGTGTCATGGCCTGTTAGCACCTTCACCAGATTCAGGGATGGGAGTTGAGTGGCCAAGGGAACAAAAGAAGATGGGCTGTCAAGTGAGACTTTCATTTTTAATCCAGTCATATTCCACCAGTCTCTAAGTGCTTCCAAACTTACTTCCCAGTTCACACACACACACACACACACACACACCTCTTCTTTTCCTCATACACACACACACACACACACACAAATAGACACACTCCTATACTTTATCACTAGCAGCTGAATTGTAAGTACTCTTTTTTTCATTCTGGTGGCTCTAGAATAATCCAAACTTCCTTTCAAATATTTTAGGACAGACCAGTGAACACCAGTGTGATGGTATATGTAAGTCTTTGAAGATATACAAGGTGTAAAGTTTTCAGATAACTCTTTTCTGCCAGAATGGTAAGCCTCTGATATACTCTCCCCCCACCATCTCCCATTTGTTCTCATGGAAGAATCCTTTCCAGATCATTGTCTTGAGCTATTGAGTTTAGATTTGGCTTCAGAATCTCCATTCAGATTTCCAGGAAGCCATAATTAGATGGTAGTTTACATTCAAAATGAAATGTGTTATGGCCCATGATCTGAAGTGTCTCAAGTTAGCCCTTTGACAGTTCTTTCCTCCATACTCTTCTTTTTCTTCAAGAGTCATTTCTCTCTGCTTGTCTAAACCAACTCAGATCCCCAGTACTCCGTTTATCCCTGGGCAAGTGGGGTTAATGACTTGGGCTCTGCACTGTAGGAAAATGAGCTTTGGGGTCCTTTCCTCAAAAAAAATGTCTCAACTCCTGTTTCGTTGCTGCAATGAGTCAGAGTCATCAATACCACTCAAACCAGGACTCCTAAATTTGTAGAAGAAACTTCATTCCCTTCATCCCTATTTTTTCTTTCCCCCATTCAGTGTATCTTGACTCTCTATCTTATGCTTGGGTCCACCAGGTACTCTGGGGTGCCTCATGGTCCTGTGGCAGACCCTAGTTCTAGGAGAGTGATCTGGTGAGGAGATCACTCTGGCTGCCTTATGTGTTATTTCTTTCACAGAATCATGCAAGATTGGACTATTACATGGTGCTGAGATGCTGATTTTTGCTGACTCCAATTTCTTATTTAGATGAAGGCTTCCCCACAGCCTTCCTGTAATAACATCATTTGTGTTATACTGCATCTTTCCTTCCTACTAATTTCTAATCCTCCTTTTTACCGAAGAAAAGAAATATTCTTTCCCAATATTTTTGCTTCCAAAATTAAAACTTACTTGTCCTAGTTCTTGGTGTTATTGGAATCCACCATCATTGATTTCTTAAGAAGGGACATTGACCTAATTCAGGTCAATGAGATTAAGGAAAAAGTCTACTTGGGGCCTTCTAGTAAGGATTTTTTAGCTCTTAAAAAGGGAAACAAGTTACAACTTCCCTTGTTAGTTGAAAATATCCTAAGTTGAAATTGTATTTAATACACCTAGTCTAGAAAACATCAAAGCTTAACCTAGTCTATCTTAAATGTGCTTTGAACACTTACATTAGCCTAAAATTGGGAAAGAACACCTAACACTGTGTGTTTTAAAGTGCTGAGTATCTCATGTAATTTATTGAATACTATACTAAAAGTGAAAAACAAAACTGTTGATGGGTACAGGCCTACCTCATTTTATTGTTTTTTGTTTTATTGTGCTCCACAGGTATTGTGTTTCTTAAAAATTGTAGGCTTGTGGCCACCCCGCATCAAGCAAGTCTCTTGTACCATTTTCCTAACAGCATTTGTTCACTTTGTGTCTCTGTGTAGCATTTTGGTAATTCTCACAATACTTCAAATGGTTTCATTATTTTTATATTTACTATGGTTATCTATGATCAGTGATCTTTGATGTTACTTTTGTAATTGTTTTGGGGTGCTATGAACCACACCCAAATAAGATGGCAAACTCAATAAATCAATGTTAGGGGCGCCTGGGTGGCACAGTCGGTTAAGCGTCCGACTTCAGCCAGGTCACGATCTCGCGGTCCGTGAGTTCGAGCCCCACGTCAGGCTCTGGACTGATGGCTCAGAGCCTGGAGCCTGTTTCCGATTCTGTGTCTCCCTCTCTCTCTGCCCCTCCCCCGTTCATGCTCTGTCTCTCTCTGTCCCAAAAAATTAAATAAACATTGAAAAAAAAAATAAATCAATGTTATATGTGTTCTGAGTGCTCCACTGGCCTCTAAGTGTTCAGGTGAAAGGAAGAGTCATACATCTCTCACTTTAAATCAAAGCTAGAAATGAGTAAGCCATGTCAAAAATCAAGGTATGTTGAAAGTTAGGTCTCTTGCACCAAATAGTTGGCCAAGTTGTGAATGAATATAAAGGAAAAGTTCTTGAAGGAAATAAAAAGTGCTACTTCAGCAAATACACTCATAATAAGAAAGCAAAGCAGCCTTATTGCTGATATAGAGAACATGTTTGTGGTCTGGATAGAAGATCAATCCAGCCACAATGTTCCCTTAAGCCAAAGCCTAGGTTCAGAGCAAGGCCCTAACCATCTTAAATTCTGTAAAAGCTGAGAGAGGTGAGGCAGCTGCAGAAGCAGAGTTTGAAGCTATCAGAGGTTGGTTCATGAGGGGTAAGGGAAGAACCCATCTCCATAACATCAAAGTACAAGGTGAAGCAACAAGTGTTGATGTAGATGTTGCAGCAAATTGTTCAGAAGATCTACCTAAGTAATGGTGGTGGCTACAGTAAACAGCAGATTTTCAATGTAGATGAAACAGCCTTATTTTGGAATAAGGTTCCATCTAGTACTTACATAGCTAGAGAGGAGAAGTCAATGCCTGGCTTCAAAGCTTCCAAGGACAGACCGACTCCCTTGTTAGGAGCTAATGCAGCTGATGACTTTAGGTTGAAGTCAGTGCTCATTGACCATTTGCAAAAATCCTAGGGCTCTTAAGAATTATGCTAGATCTACTTTTCCTGTGCTCTATAAATGGAACAACAAAGCCTGAATGACAGCACATGTGTTTATGACATGGTTTACTTGATATTGAAAGTATACTACTGAGACTAATACTCGGAAAGAAAAAAAAGATTTCTTTCAAAATATCACCACTCATTGACTATATACCTGGTTATCCAAGAGCTATTATGACAATGTACAATGAGATTAATACTATTTTCATGTCTGCTAACACCGCATTCTGCAGCCCATGGATCAAGGGGTAATTTTGCCTTTCAAGTCTTTTTTAAATTTTTTTAAACATTTATTTATTTTTGAGACAGAGAGAGACAGAGCATGAACAGGGGAGGGTCCGAGAGAGAGGGAGACACAGAATCTGAAACAGGCTCCAGGCTCTGAGCTGTCAGCACAGAGCCTGATGCGGGGCTCGAACTCACGAACCACAAGATCATGACCTGAGCCAAAGTCGGACACTTAACCAACTGAGCCACCCAGGCACCCCTCAAGTCTTATTATTTAAGAAATATATTTTGTAAGGATGTAGCTGCCATAGATAGTGATTTCTCTTATGTATCTGGGCAAATTAATTGAAAAACTTCTGGAAAGGATTCACCATTCGAGATGTCATTAAGAACATTTGTGATTCATGGGCAGAGGTAAAAATATCAAAACTAACAGGAGTTTGGGAAAAGTGGATTCCAACCATCATGGATGCCTTTGAGGGGTTCAAGACTTCTATGCAGGAAGTAAGTGCAGATTTGGTAGAAACAGCAAGAGAACTAGGATTGGAAGTGGAGCCTGAAGATGTGCCTGAATTGTTGCAAGCTCTTGATGAAACTTGAGTGGATACAGAGTTGCTTTCTATGGGTGAGCAAATAAAGCGGTATCTTGAGACGGAATATACTCCTGGTGAAGGTGCTAAGAAGATTGTTGAGAGCTAAGTATTTTGAATAGTACCTAAACTTAGTTGATAAAGCAGTAGGCGGGGCTTGACAGGGTTGATTCCAATATTAAAATAATTTTCACTGTAGGGACAATGCTATCAAACAACATGACATGCTACAGAGAAATCATTCCTGAAACATAGAGTTAATCGATGTGGCAAACTTCACTATTATTTTGTTTATTTTGTTTAAATAAAATGCTTATTTTTTATTTATTTTGAGAGACAGAGGAAGAATGCTGGTGGGCAAAGGGCAGAGTGAGAGGAGAGGGAGAATCCCAAGCAGGCTCTACACTCAGCACAGAGCCTGATGGGGGTCTCAATCTCACCAACCATGAGATCATGACCTGAGCCAAAATCAGAGGAGTTGGATGCTTAACCGACTGAACCACCCAGGCACCTCCACTCCATCCACTCCATGTTATTTTATATTAATAAATTACAGCAGCCATCATAGTCTTCAGCAACCACCACCCTGATCAGTCAGTAGCTATCAAAATCAAGGCAAGACCCTCCACCAGCAAAAATATATATATATATATATATATATATATATGACTTGCTGAAAACTCAGATGATGGTTAGTGTTTTTTAGCAATAAGGTATTTTTAAATTAAGCTATGCACATTGTTTTTCAGACATAACGCTATTGCATACTTAATAGATACAGTATAAATACAACTTTTATATTCACTAGGAAGCCAAAAAATTAATTTGACTCACTTTATTGTGATATTTGCTTTATTAACAGTGGTCTGGAATTGAATCTGCAGTATCTCTGAGGTGTACCTATATATCTAGACTTGTTCAATGTGGAACCAGAGGGCTGGATTAGTGCCAGAGTGAGGGAGTTCACACAGTCATGTTTTATTGTATTATTAAGAGGTTCAGAAAAGGGCACCTGGGTGGCTCAGTTCGTTAAGAATCTGACTCTTGATTTCTGCTCAGGTCATGTAAGATCGAGCCCTGTGTCTGGCTTCGTTCTGACAGCATGGAACCTTCTTGGGATTCTCTGTCTCCCTCTCTCTCTCTCTATCTCTCCCACACTTGTTCTCTCTCTCTCAACATTACAAACAAACAAACAAACATTAAAAAACATCTCAAAAGTGAGGGTTGTTGTAACAAGTTCTTACCACTGGAGGGACTTGAGAGTCTGGATGGGTACCTGGCAACAATTTGTATTGAGAAAGAGATTGCCCTTGGTAAATTGAAAGCTTCAATTGTTTTTACCAATATAAGAACATTAGACTATTCTCAGAACTGAACAAAAGTTGAACATGACAATTTCATAAAGTCTAAGTACATCTAGAGGCTGAGTTGTATTTTAATAGCTTGCTTAAACTCAGGCGGCTAATTTGAGGGAAGTCCCTCACAAGTCCAGGGGCCCCACCCCTGCTGGCACAGTCTTGCCCTCTATTTGGGGACACTCTTGTCCTGCCTTAGGCTTGGCCCTGATTGTGGTTTGGGCTTGTCTCCGAATACTTGACAGCCTGGCTCCGTCCTCTCACAGAGACGTCTTCTTGGTGGACTGGGTAGAAGTTAGGACACTGTACCTCTGATTCTTGGTGTGAGTGTGGCCAACTCACTGGCTCGACTTGGGCCTCAGTTGCCTTGTCTGTGAAGTGAGTATTCCACCCCTCCCTTATCAAGTGACACCTCAGAACCTTCCTGGAACTTATACTCTGAGATTATCTGATTAATATGTACTAACTACATTTTGCTAAACATAAATGATTGTATGAAGTTGTTAACCCTGTCCAGTAGGCTCAGGGAACTGTGGTCAAAGCTTCAAAGTTCACTAGAAACTATTCATTAACCAAGCTGTCCAAGTCTTGTGTTATATTACATTATTTTCCTAGGCACTGTTTAATGGAATTTCTGTATAAGTATGTCTTAGAGGTTCCAACACTACACACAGTTACCCATCTGGTCACTCTTTCTTTTGAAGTTCTACTTCATGAGCCTTATTACCTCAGGGCTTTCCCCCTCTCCTTCTTTGCTCAGATGCTGATATTTTCTTCCCCCATATGATTTATTATACTATTTGTATTTTATACTTTCTCCCCAAAATTCTTCAGAGCTTGAGATTTTTTCCCCCCTTTTACAGAAATGCTTCTACGGTGCATTTCTGTGGTCAAAACAATCAAACCAGAAGGACAGTGTTTGGGCTAAGTCTGGACTGCATTTAAATTCTCTTTTTTTTACTTATTAGATTTTGGGGAAGTTACTGTGTGTCTGAGTCTCTGTTTTCACATCTACTAAATGGAGATATTACAGAATACTTTTTAGTGCTGTTTGAGGATTAAGACTGGTTTTCTGTGCCTTTCTTTATATTACTAATAACATTACTAAGAACAAGCCCCAGTAGAAGTCTTTATCCTTTGCTTTTATTTGGGCCTGACTCATACTCAGCCAAATTCTGCATTAAGAGAGTAGCCCAAGTTAAGGAAGAGGAACCCTATGTAAATGCTCATTCATGCTCAGGAAAATGGTGTTTGAAGTTGTGCTTTAGAATATCATTCTTCTTTTACGCCTCCAATATCTACAACATACCTAGGCATGTTTGAGAATTATAGGTGTACTTTCCTTTTCCTTGTTTGAGCGGAACACCTATTAATTTACTATCTCATACCCTCCTTTCTAGGAATTCCCCAACCCTTGTACACTGACTCACTACACAGTCATTGTGGGAGCTGTGGTGTGCATACATGTGTTATGATGATGTCCACAGGTCACCATTTGACTGTACAGAAATGAAACCCCCACTCAAGAACCTAGCTCAGTCCATATTTAATTGGTCGTGATGGGTACACGTCTCAGGCCAGATCAATCAACTTCTCCAGAGATGTGGTGGCTAGATATCGAACAATCTCAAAAGTTTTCCGAGCTGTTTCTCACAGTGGATGTAGGTAAATAAAACAACAAAAATGTGATTTGCAGTGAGAGTCGAAAGAAGGCAGTGCATGGGAAGAAATAGAGATGAAAATAGTTCATCTGAATTGCTTCTAGCCTCCTAGCCACCGGTTCCATTGATTTCCAAAGGGCTACCTGGCTCCTTGCCTTCATAAGCTCTCCACGCACCCTTCTAATGAATATCTTTATTTTTGCTTAAACTAGTTCAAGTTGAATTCTGTTACTTGTAACTAAAAGAAGTGAAACTGACTGATATGATATTAAAACACAGCCTGCTAGTCTGGGTGGCCACTGCACACCTAGAGACAAAGGGTACCTTTTTGTAGATTTCATTGTGTATTGTTTCCAGCATCATTCTTTACTCCTAGTAAGTATGGTTCTAGTGATGTTCAAATCAGGTTTTCCAGTGCACTTTAGCTTACCTTAGACTTATTAAGGATTGAGGTTAGGAATAAATTGGAATGCTTTGTGGAAAGTTCTGTTAAAGCATGTCTTAAGAAGAATTCACCTAGGTTTAAAGCAGAAGACTCTAAATGGAGCTCAAGTACTATATTCTTAGGATCCATTTAAGCAACCATAGTGTGTGACAACCATAACCCTTCTATCATGTTAGAAAACTAACCTGATAGAAAGAGTAGAAAGAGTGTTTCATAGTAATAACAGGTCACTCAGATATGCAGAAAGTAGCTGGTGTTGTACTGCAGTAAAAGTATGAATTCTGGACCACCCTGTCTTAGTTTGAATTATGATTTTGACACTTAGCAACTATGTTCTTTTGGACACGTTATTTCAACTCACCTGTAAAATGGGACCGTCTACAATAGTAATCTTCTAAGATGCTGTGAGGTAGTATTCTTAATAAGTAGAGTGGCTCAGGGCACCTGGGTGGCTTAGTGGGTTAAGCTTCTGACTCTAGGTTTCGGCTCAGGTCATGATCTCCCAGTTTGTGAGTTTGAGCCCTGCATCAAACATCTGTCAGCACAGAGCCTGTTTGGTATTCTCTTTCTCCCTTTCTCCCTGCCCCTTTTCTGCTTACTTGTGCTTTACATAGATAAATAAATAAATAGTAGACAGGCTTATAGTAAGTCATAATCAATGTTTGCTATTAATTTTATTATTACAACTATGTAGTCTTAGCCAGGGTTAAGAATTCTTGCATACCTCAGTACCTAATTGGAATAAATGTCTGGAAGTTATTTATAATTCTGAAGTCTAATCCCCATACATATATATTTCTGTGTGCTGGTTAACATTAGATTTTAAACTTAAAAAAAATTAGGGTCACCTGGGTGGTTCCATCTGTTAAGCCTCCAACTCTTGATTTTGGCTTAGGTCATGATCTCATAGTTGATGAAATTGAGCTGCACATCGGGCTCCATATTGATAGCATGGAGCTTGCTTGGAATTTTCTGACTCCCTCTCTCTCTGTCCCTCCTCTGCTTGTGTCGTCTCTCTCTGTCTGTCTTTCTCTCAAAATAAATAAATAAACTTAAAAAAAATTATACCAGTGCGCCTGGGTGGCTCAGTTGGTTAAGTGTCCCACTCTTGATTCCAGCTTGGGTTGTGAACTCATGATTCGTGAATTCGAGCACCACTTTGGGCTCCATGCTGGCAGTGGGAAGCCTGTTTGGTATTCTGTCTATCCCTCTCTCTCTGCCCCTCCCCTGCTCCCTCTGCCTCGCTCTCTCTCTTTCAAAATAAATAAACTTCAAAAAATTTATACCACAGACAGATAATACAAAAGAATAAAATTTAATTTTCTATCTTTAGCAGTTTAGAGTCGAATGGAAGCTCTGGTGCAACAGTTGAAGAAGATGAAAAAATAAATAATTAATAAATATCAAAAATAAGTACATAAAATATATGCCACAAGTGTAAACCAGTGCTAAAAATTAACAGTGTGTTTACATATGTACAAAGATCTAGCCTACTTTTGTTACACTGTATATTCAAATGTGTGGATTGCTGGTGAAAACGGAGGAGACGTCCACAGAGGATGAATTTTACTGAAATTAAAAGAGAATAGAGGCAAGAGCTTAAAAAGATAAACAGATGGAGGTCTTTGGGACAAGAGAAGCATCATACATGATAGACCCACACTTGGAGGTAGAGATACTCTGAATGTCTTTCAACAAATAATGTTTGACCACCTGCCATGTGCTGTGCACTATATTAGTCACTGAATTTGCAAAGACAAATAAAAATACTTACAGCTGACAGGAAACACTCTGGAGTGGCAGACACATGAATAGATGTGATGGGGGGGGTAATTCTTGGCAAATATTAAACCCCCACATTTTCATATTATTTCTAAATGTGTGTGTGTGTGTGTGTGTGTGTGTTTCCTGCAGCCTTCCCCCACATCAAGCTGAGCTACCGGGCTTCCTGCCCGGGAATGAAAAGGAGGGTATTGCTTAGAAAACAGGCCACTGATTAGTCTTAAATTTTACAGTTGACTTTCTTGACCCTTTTTGGAAGTTAGTAGCTCTGTAACAGATCATAAGAGAGGAAATCATTATCTAAATTACTTTATCCTTTCCTTACAAACCAAGAGGTAAATGGAAGATTGGATTGAAAAGGTAGATTCTCTATGCCAGGGGTAGAGAGGTCTCAGCACGTTTGGGAGGATGTAGTGAGTCAGCCCCTGACCTTGAGGTCAGTGAGACAAGAAAAGGGAAAGATGTAACATGGGCGAAGCTGAAGATTCTGAAGAATCCTAGCCTTCAGCTTGTTGCCACATGGTCTGTAAGTGATTGGGTGGAGGTGGCCGCAGAAGGAATCCAGGCAGAACTCCATCTCCCCAAGGCTCCACTGCAGAGTTCAGGGGATTCAGAGGTTTCCAGATTAATAGGAGGTGCTAATGATCCTGGAGAGCTGTAAGGGACACATCAGAACAAAACAAACAAACAAACAACCTATGTTTTCTGGGCTTCAAGGCCAGAGCCAAATAACTGAGATCTCAGGTTTTTATGGTAGGTCCATCACATCGCCTAAAACTTGATGCCATTTTATATCTGAGAGTAGGGTTTTGCAGAGGGAAGATATATATGTAGTCCCTAATATGGACTTGACAAGAGGACTTCTTTGTAGATGGAACATTCTTTGTTGACACGATGTGATGGCCAAGTCTTTAAGGATAAGTAGGAATTATTTGGGAAAAATTAGGGAGGTGGGATTGGCATTCCAGGTCTCAGACACCGCATGAGCAAAGGTCTACAAGGAAGAACATATTCTTGGTGCTGCATTTCAATATTTATTTATTTTTGAGACACACAGAGAGAGACAGAGCATGAGTGGGGAGGAACAGAGAGAGAGGGAGACACAGAATATGAAGCAGGCTCCAGGCTCTGAGCCATCAACACAGAGCTTGATGTAGGGCTCAAATTCACAAACTTTGAGATCATAATCTCAGCTAAAGTTGAATGCTTGAACGACTGAGCCACCAGACGCCCTGGTACTGAATAGCGAATGGTTGCAGCACAGAGTTTGAGGCATTTTTTAAGTTCTGCAGGAAACAGACTCTAGGACAGAGATGTCTGTATAGGAGGTTAAGGAGCAATGCTTTTAATTGACAACACCTGTCAGGGAGTTGGGGGAGGGGTGGGTAGAGGTGGGAGAAGCTGAATCATGAGCAGTTATGGCAGAAATCTCAGGCTGTCCCTTACTGACTACTGGAAATGGGTTGGCTCTTTAAATTAGTCACAAATTGAAGCAAGGGGAGGGCTTTTGCATTCTCCATTGACCTTGGATAAAGGTTGCCACAAAGATGAAGGCTTAACTTTGGGTGAGGCAACTTCCTTTGGTGGAAAGCAATTTCTGGAAAAGGGTTTCAGCTGTGAGCTATCAGTTGGCAACATTTCAGTACTTGGAGAAATAAGTGCCTCAGAGTTGAAGGGGGAGCCTGGGCGGCACATCACTACAACGGGTATGTTCGCAAAAGCTGAATTTAGAGAAGTAAGCCACTGACCAGGTAATGCAGGGTCTTAGAAATCATGTTTACAGATTTGGGCACTTTCTTTCTTTCTTTCTTTCTTTTTTTTTAAAGAAACAGGGAGCTATGGAAAGGTTTTAAGCAGGAGCTTAAGTGTATACAATCATGTTTGCATTTGAAAAAGATCACTATGGCAGCTGTGTAGAGAATTGATTTGAGAGAGAATCCTGAAGATGGGGAGGTCTGCAAGGAAGTTGTCGCAGTCATCAGAGAGAGACCTGAGGAGAGTTTGGATTTATAAAGTGGAGGTGGGAATAAAGGAAAGTGAACTGATTCAGGAAATACAGAGAAAGCAGAATTAAAGAGAAAGCGGAATTAATGGTATGTACTTATTGATTGATGGAATGTGGGGGTGATGGAGAAAGATAGATCAAACCATAGTTTCTGACCTGGGAATCCAAACTAGGAAATTTGGCTAAAGACAATGCCATGTGGTGTTCATGCCCTATTCCTTCTTTCTGACACGCCAACATCTATATTTGGCCACAGCCTCGCAATAAGGAGGGACCATGTAACTATCTCTGGCTAAGGAAATATGGATGGAAGCGATGTATGCTATTTCCGGGTTGAGGCAATGGAAACCCCTGTGCCATTCTCTCGTCTTTTAATTCCTCTTTGGTGAGAAGCAGGAGGGCCATATGTTGAGATGACTGAGCCACATAATCAACGCAGCTGAGACCCCTGAATCACTCCATGGAGGACAGCTGCTTTGGATTGTTGCCCAGTCAAGAGAGAAGGATCTTGTGTGAGCGGGCGATAAACTTTACAGTGGTATGCTTCTGAGATTTGGAGGCTGTTTGTACTCACAGAATAAGGCTAGTCTGTCCTGACAAATACTGCAACACCCAGTTCACTTGTGTCATGGTGTGTGTGTGTGTGTGTGTGTGTGTGTGGCAGGGGACACACAGGGGAGTGGAAAAGGCAGAATGCAAATTGAGTTTTTAAAATGTTGAGTCCAAGGGGTGACTGGGTAGCTCATTCAGATAAATGACTGACTCTTGGTTTGGGCTCAGGTTATGATCTTATGGTTTCATGAGTTTGAGCCCCGCATTGAACTCTGTGCTAGCAGGGTGAAACCTGCTTGGGATTCTCTCTCTCTCCCTCTCTCTTTGGTCCTCCCCCACTTGCACTGTCTCTCTCAAAATAAACTTAAAAAATTACAATGTTGGGTTCAAGATAACTGAGAAATATTTAAGTAGACATGTCCAATATGCAGTTAAAGTGTGGACAAGGCATTTGAAGCAAAATCTGTGCTGGAGAAACAGATTTTGAAAGGCACAATAGCCGGGGCACCTGGGTGGCGCAGTCGGTTAAGTGTCCGACTTCAGCCAGGTCACGATCTCGCGGTCCGTGAGTTCGAGCCCCGCGTCGGGCTCTGGGCTGATAGCTCAGAGCCTGGAGCCTGTTTCCATTCTGTGTCTCCCTTTCTCTCTGACCCTCGCCCGTTCATGCTCTGTCTCTCTCTGTCCCAAAAAATAAATAAACGTTGAAAAAAAAAATTAAAAAAAAAAAAAAGAAAGGCACAATAGCCAATAAATGAAGTAATGTGAGGGATGAGATTCTTAAACACTGCAATCTAAAATGATCTGAGCATATTATTTTCCTCTGCATGGTCTTTTTTTGGTCCCTTTTAGAAAGCAGTGGAATTCCAGAAAACTTTATCCTTTACTTTTAAAATTACATTTATTATATAAGCCAATCTCAATATCATCATACATTATACAGCTGTTTTTTTTCCTACTTCATCATACCGTAGGCCTCAGGGTGCCGTGCTTGAATGTAAGTAGAAGAGTCAACTTCATAGCAGAGCAAGCAAGCCAAACAATTATCATTAAAAACCTGCAATCAGTTTCTATCTTCCTTGAAGTGATGTCTCAAAGTCCAATTAGAAGTTGTTTTGAAAAATTATCTAAAGGGATCCTTTGGTTGCACAAATGTAAAATAAGTACCAATACATTGCTGTTGACAACTATAAATTCATCTGAATGTTGCTATTTTAGACAGAAGCTATGAGAGGTTTTTGGTAATGTAAATTTTATATGATTGGAATAGGCTTTATAATGCTACCGTTTTTATTTTTTTATTTTTTTAAATTTTGCTTTGGGGGATAGAAATATAAGACCAGATCTGCTATAAATTCAGCCTGCACTGTTCTTGAACTCTTGCCTATTATTGTTCATATGTACGTTTCATTCCTGCTTAACATTAGTCACTAGACGCTAAAATGACTCTGAGTTCAGCAGCAAAAATGTACGTGCATGAGATTTGCACCATGTTGCAAGAGTGGAAGAAACGAAGTCGTTTCTGCTTGGTTCACCCTAAATGTGGACTAAACTGTTGATGTCCCTCACACAGATAACCTACGTTTTTTATAGTTATATTTTATGTTTATATTTATTATCATTTCACTGAAAAATTGAGTCACAGAAAGATTACGTGACCTGTAAAAGGAATGGAACAAAATATAACGGCCAAAGCTGAAGCTCAGGTTTGGTTTTCTTTGATTCCAAATCCCACACTTTCTTTTCTTGACCACACTGTTTTAAATGAAGTCATTTCACATGTGTTATATATATCCCTCTATATTGCTGTAAGAGATGTGTTCCCCTCCCTCCCTCCCTTCCTCCCTCCTTTCCTTCCTTCCTTCCTTCCTTCCTTCCTTCCTTCCCTTCCTTCCTTCCTTCCTTCCTTCCTTCCTTTCCTTCCCTCCCATCCTTGGAGCTTTGAAACATTTTAGAAAGATGTGTTAGTTTCCATTTTCCCTTTTGTTTGTGATCATGGAAACACTTTCCTTCTCCCTCTTCTGGTCTTCGCTAGAGCAGCTGCTCAGAATGACTCAGCTTTTCCAGTCAGAAGTGGTTCCTGCCTCATGGTGTGGAGGAAAGATCCAACCCTGGAATAATGCACCAAAAGTTACCTCTTTCTGATGGGGGGAAAAAAAAGGAGCCCTGTCCTTGTCTGGAACCATCATCCCTTTCTCAACCCACACACATCTATCTCACTCCATGTTTCATGTCATTTTCGTCATTCTGTTCTGATTAAACATCATGCTTTTTGAATGGGTCGTTATCGCTGTCTCTGTGAGTAAATGGGATGTGAATACCCTGAGGATCCTCGCTCATGAATGCAAACTCTCTTCCATTCTACAAAGGGAAGAAATACAGTTGCTGAATATTAATAGCTCACCAGAGATTAGAATTCAGAGATTAGACAAGATCTGCCTTGTGCATTTATTATCCAAAAGTGAATGATAGGAAAGGGAGGGGCAGAGCAAGAAAATAATTTAGAGAGGAAACTAATATATATGGAGTGCCTGTTTGTATCTGGTACAAGAGCTTTTCTACTTATAAATTTTCAATTTATGGGCTTTTATTATGTGAACAAAATTATGCTGCAATTAAAAGCACCCACCACCAATAGATGGGGGAGGTAGTAATGTTAGGTCATGTTAGTCATTGTATTTCTTGAATCCTAGACAGGAAGTCTGCCTTGCATGTGTTAGTTTTGAGATAATTTATGATCATGATTAACCCCATCATAGCAGATAAATGCAAAATAAGTGCCAAAAAGAAAATTCATGATGGGATGGAAAGTAGATATAATTTTTATAAATTAAAAGTGATAAAGAGATCGATAAGTATTGCATAAGTGTATGAAATGACTCATTTTTCAGTAAGAATGAATCCAAAGGACTATCACAAATCATAAAATACTTGAAAGCCCTGTGTCTGTACCATTGAAATTAATAGACAAGAGATGAGGAAAAGTGATTGAAAAAAATGTAACAGTGTTTGGGCATATGGCTCCAGCAGTTGTTTTTCAGCCTGACCCTATCTCCCATCATAATTTCTCAGGATAAGACCTTCAGACTGGCTTGCTTTTATTCTTTATAATTTTTACTTTCCAGGTGACTGTAATCTGCAACCAACATGCAAACTACTGAGTTAGGAGTTCAGAAGTGAGGCCATGGATTTGTAAATGAATGGGCTTTAAGCATTGAGTGTGCTCTGTTGTAAAGTTAGGATGATCCCCGCAAGCTGGTAGAGACTCTACAGGCTTGAAGCTCCTTCAAATTTCACAATTTAAAACCAGTGATGAGGCAGTAAATACTATTGCCATATGCTAATAAATTTTCTTTCACCTGTGTACAGATCATCATGAAAGTGGTTCATCTTATTGACATATTTTCATATAGATTCAATAGTCATATTTTGAAAAAGATTTCCAATTGAATATATATATTGGCAAAGGAGGTAAGATTATGTTTAGTTTTAAGTTATTTTAGGGAAATGTGTCTAGGACCGCAAACTAAAACCTTGGAGTCTCTTTGGATTTTAAACACATTGACCTAAGATCAACGTTGTGCAACCTAATTCTTTGCAAGTAAAGGAGCTTCTGCATGATTACACTACTCTTATAGATCATTTTATTTAATCCTCAAAGCACCTTTGTAAGATTACTATTTTGATATTTGAGTTAAGCAAAATTATAAGAACTTGACCAATGTCTGGTAAGGAATTTCAATTTCATTCTGATTCAAATCCAAAGCTAAGAATCATTCTCATCTACCATGATGTCTCTCATAAAAATGCATCACGGACATTTGGAATTTCTTATAGTTCATGAAAAAAAAAAGTGATTAAGGAAACTTTTAGTGGGGTCCATGAAGTTCTAAAATAAAATTGTTTACAAACACATTTAGACTATTCAAATATCTTACAGAGTCATGCTTCATCCCTGCCTGATGATAGGTAATGTCATTCACTTTCATGACTTTGACCATCAACTATATGTTGATGACTTCCAAAATGACACTTAGCAAAGACGGAAGCCAGCTCCTCATTAGACATCTTCATCTGGATAACTCATCAGAAAATCAAACAGTAACTTGCAAACTGAGCTAAACTTTGCCCTAAACTGCTTCTTCTATAGCTAATGCTACTATCTGGTCATTTACACCAGAAATCGGAAACTCATGCTAGACAACCCCTATTACTTTATTCCCATATACATTTAGATAATTTATAAGAATTAGCTCCTTTATATGTTTCTTATTTACTTTCTATTTCAGAACCATTTCTCAAGGGCAAGTTCCCATGATCTTTTGCCTAGATGACTATAGTAGTTTCCGGACTAATCTCCCAGCCTTCAATGCTACCCTCATCTGATCCAACTTCTATTCTAACATAATTATCTACCACAAATGCTATCCTGGCTACATCTTTGTCTTGTTATGGATCTGGAATAACTTCCTATTGCAAGGATTCTTTATTTACAAGTATCAGACACTGACTGGTTAAAGTTCCCCCAAAAGGATTTTTGAAGGATAGTGATATTAACAGAAATTAAGGAAAAACTGATCAGGGATCTTAGTAATTCATGGGCAGTTTGGGGAATCTCAGTATCTGAATGGCTCAGTTCCATCTGGCCTACATACCACCACTCCAGTCAAAATTCAAATTCTTAGGAGAAAGTGACTGGCTCAGCTTACATTGTTGGAGACCTCTGGGAGGTGGTGAAGTTAAAAAAGACTGATGGTTTCACCAGGACTACATGGAATGGGAGAAGAGCAGATCTCCAAAGGAAAGTTTATACTGTTACTTTATGAATTGTTGGGTGAGCAAAAACAACCGACTCCTATCCCCTTTCATTTTTAAAGTGAAGTCTATGCTTAGTATATTCTTGTCATTCAAGGTCTAAAATGATCTGGCCCCTACCAGTTTTTCAAATATATCATGTGTTTTCTGTTTCTCAGTCTATAATTTTGAAACACTTTACATGACAAATATCCCTACTTGCTCTTTAAGACTCCCCTGAACTGTAATTTCCTCAGTATTGTCTTGCCTAATTCTACCTGGAAGGATTGGCCACTACCTTTTTTTTACTCTCATTAAATCCTCTTTATGTCCCTATAACACTTAACAAGTCTCATTGCAATAAATGTTTGTTTGTTTGAACAAGTTAGCTTCCCTGGCAATACTGGGTTGTTCTTTAAGTATTGGGATTAGGTTTTATTAATCTGCATTTGCAGAATTTAGCTATATCTAGAATACATTTGGAGTGCAACATATATTTTTTTTAAGAGAGTGAGTGAATATAATTGCCTTTCCTCAAAGCTACACGGCTAGAAGTGCACTAAGAGAATGATCAGGCCTATGTGTTTTAAGTGCCTATTGTGAAATAAAACTTTAATGTTTTATTAGTTCTGGAGGTAGTTTTTAGCATTCTCCATTGTTTCCTGTTTAAATATATTGAAATTAGAGTTTTTATGTGAAAGAAAAATTTGTTTTTACTCACATGTACAACTTCTTCATCTAATAACTTTTTTTTCCCTGTTAGCTTTTTCTCCATTGTAGTTTCTTACTATCCCCTTTGCCTTCATGCATTTTCCTTTATTTTTCCTTTTCTTTTTAAGTTTATTTTTGGGTCTGGTCATTATAAGGTTCGGATGGCTCCTCCCTTGTCCACATCAAGACAAAGAACTGGCAACATAACCTAAGTAGGAGGTCTTGAACCAGAGTGGAGAAGTGGTGGGGGGTAAAATAAGGCCTTCATTAGGACTTCTCTCTCTCTTGCTTCCAGGCCCAAATGGATGTATCTCATGGCTCATTAGAGGTTTCCTTTGGTGCCTGATGGTGTACGTAAAATATCCTCTCTAGCTATCTTAATCTGCAAATACAATTCTATGTTTGAAAATTAAAAACCAACGGAAAAGGATGTTAAAATTGCTATTTTTCAAAAAAGTAAAAAGCAAGAGAAAAGTAAGTGTATTTAATTACTGTAAAAGGTTAGAAGGTTTTTAGCAAAATCTCTAAAGCCTGGACCTGGGCCTAGAGTCAGTTGGGGACCTATTGCAAGATCCTCTTTTCCATTTCATGGATCTGCTACATTTTTCATTCTTTTCAGTGTTCTTAGTAATGTATCATTACAGACCAAATCTGCATTAATAGGTAAACTTCACAGAAGAGTGGAGTTTCACTTGAGTGTTTTTACAATGGAAATTAAATCAGTGAGAAGATCTTCCCTAGATCTTTACTCCCTCACATACTTTCTCCAGGATTTAGACAAGGTGAACATTTAGAAAGGTTGGATGGGGCAGGGAAATATGCACTGAGCTTGGAGTCAAACACTCCATCACTGGCTGTGTGCCTTGCATAGTCACTTGAGCCTCAGGCCTTCATGTATTAAAAACTAATATGGGGCAGGGGGGTGCCTGGGCGGCTCAGTTGGTTGAGTGTCAGACTCAATTTCAACTCATGTCATGATCTCAGAGTTGTGGGATAGAGCCCCACTTCAGGCTCTGCACTGAGCATGGAGCCTGCTTAAGATTCTCTGTCTCTCTCTCTCTTTCTCTCTCTGCCCCTCTCCCCCACTCACATTCTAAAAAATAAAAATAAAATAAACTATTGTAAGGATAATAATTATAACTGCTGCCATTAAGGATGGTTGCAAGGATCAAAGAAATTGTGTGCATATGCTAACATACAATATGCATTGTGTTTTATACAGACATATATATGTATAATAAATGTATATGGTAATTATAATGTGTCAAATCCTCCAATATGTCTCACAGCCTGATCCAAAGACAACTGTACCTTTTTTTTTTTTTTCAACGTTTATTTATTTTTGGGACAGAGAGAGACAGAGCATGAACGGGGGAGGGGCAGAGAGAGAGGGAGACACAGAATCGGAAACAGGCTCCAGGCTCTGAGCCATCAGCCCAGAGCCTGACGCGGGGCTCGAACTCATGGACCGCGAGATCGTGACCTGGCTGAAGTCGGACGCTTAACCGACTGCGCCACCCAGGCGCCCCAAGACAACTGTACCTTGTAGTCAGAAGTTTTCTTTCTGTTTCTTTGAAATCCTTTATTCTAAAATTTAAATGAACTCAGTGGAGTAGAAATAAAAAGATGGTAGCTTCAAATAATTAATTGATGGCCCAATATATGAAGAAAGAACACTTCATTTTAGCAAGTCTTATCTCTATCCTTTCTTACACCCTCACCAGTCCCTCATGAGACCATCTAGGTCTCTTATCAAGGTGAAGGGTTCAAGCCCCAAACCCTCAAAGAGGAGTTAATGTTACTTAAGTACTTCACCAAAGAGCACTTAATACCACTGGACATTTTTGCAGACTCCATATTTCACAGGAATAAATATATAATGATAGAATTTAAGCCAATAAGATAAATTATTTTCAGCAAGCCCCCTTTCTGTTCTCTGTCTCTCCTCCCCTTTCTTCCCCTCTCCCATTCAAGTTTGTATTTCATGGATTTAAGCATACCTGCAAACTTTCATTTATGAAAATAATTAAAATTTCCAGTGTCCAGGCCATTTTCACAATATCCAAGATCTTGTGTTAAGAAAGTTATTTGATTTATTTCATTATTCCCAAGGAAAAATCAGAAGGTTCTGATTCTCTCCATTCTTCTTTGTGTAATGGAGGTTATAAAAATCACAGGAAGGAATGTGGTACTTTTCTTATCTAAAATATAGCTCATCCAAGGATAATGGTCAAGTTGGAAGAGGATGTGGCATTGTGGACTCTAACCTTTCTAGTTACACACACACTGAACCCAAAATTTTTGAAATAACACCTCTCTCTCTCTCTCTCTCTCTCTCTCTCTATATATATATATATATATATATATACATATATATATTATATAAATATATATATATTATATAACACCTCTCTCTCTATATATATATATATACTGCTGTCATTAGCTGTTATCTCAAAGTGACCATTTATTTGAGGTCCAAATGATCAACATTTATATCAATCCAAATTGCAAGTAAACATAATAATTTTATTTTTTCTGATTTCCTGTTCTCTGAAAATTTTTTGTAATATTATGATAGGAAAATATAGGATTCAGGAGGCAGAGAGGGAAAGGTTAGGACCTGAGGACCCTGGGTGGGGAAAAACACATATTTTGGAACAATGCTGGGAGCATCTGACCAAAACAAACCATCTCAGGCATAAAGTCCCTCTTAAGAATGTAACAGACACCACCTATTCCCCCTCAGGTTACCCTCAGGAATTTGACAATCAAAATATCTAACTAAAAAAAGGAAACCATAAAACTTATGTTATATGAGGAACAGAATGACCAGTCTAACTCCTCACACAATGGAGTAGAGCCAATCAAGAAGGAACAACCCAGTACCCAGAGTTATCCATCCAGTCAGGGTAGAACCTGAGAAGGATCAAGGGGGAAGGGAATGAAGGGGTGACCAGAACCTTATAAAACAAAAGCCCTTGCCTATAGTCATGGGTATTCACCTTCCAATGCCCCCTCTTTATAAAGAGCTTTCATACTATTCTTACTTTCTGATCTTACATTCTAATAAACTTTTGCCTGCTACTCATTTTGTGTCCGTTCTCCAAAGTGGCGAGACACTGAACCCTGGGTATTGAGGTAAAAAAATCCTGCAACCATATGTGTAAATGTGATAAACAATATGTGTTTATCAATGGTGTCATTATTGATGGTTTGGGTCAGACAATTCTTTGTTGGGGGTTCAGTCCTGTGCATTCTAAGATGTTCAGCAGCATCCCTAGCCTCTACCCATTGGATGTTTGTGGAACCTCTTCAGTCAGGTCAGTAGAAACTATCTTTAGATACTGTTAAACTTCTCCTGGGAGGCAAAGTTACCCCTGTTGGAACCACTGGTCTAAAAGAATACATTCGTAATAGAACTTGTGTCAAATATGTTCTTTCATTGTGAAGTTACTTTGCAGAGATATTTTAAAGCTTTTGTCAACATAGAGAAGATGGGTTGGTAAAAGCAAGATATTATAATTCTGTTAGATACACTCACCAGATGGTGGTAAACTACAGTTATTTAGCCATATGCTATAAAGAAAAAGTTAAGGAGCCACCATCCATCTCTTCTGATTATGGAACTCCCACTCTTGCCTTATGAGAAGGGCTATATACATGTAGATATCAGAGATAACTCTTCCAAAGAGTGAGGAAAGTAGGGTGCTTATACACCAACTCCTCTAGGCATTGTTTAGAGATTGCTTCTGGGTCACACCGAGGGTATTAATTCTTTGTTACTTCTGACTTGTTATGCAGTGGGGTGGTGGGGAAGGAGTGGGCTCTGGCCATTAACTCATATAGTGGGAATGTCAGCTCTCTTGTCCTAAAATGGTAAGGATGGTAGGAATATGGGCAGAGTGAAAACAATGCATGATACAATCCTACTAACAAATTTAAGGAATTGGATGATAGAGAGGTTGATGTATAGAAACCAAGAGATAAGGGAAGGAATAAGATAAAGGCAGCAGACTAAAAATTATAGGTGGAAGAATTGCCTAAGAACAGGATGATACTTTATGTTATGAGTCTAGAAGGAAGATGGGAAAGATGGCTGAAAATATAGATAGGTTTATGGGTTTGATTACAGGAAGGTGTGTGATGAACATTTTTTCTCTTTGTTTTCTTGGTAACCTCAGAGAGGAGGTCATCCCTAGAAAATGATGATCTCTAGTAAGTTAGGAAAGTAAGGTTTGTAATGGCCACTAAGGGAAATGGGAGATAGTTTAAAGAAATATGAGTAGTATTTAAGAGCTTAGCTGAGACAACAATACAAAAATTTGTAGTGGCACCAATTCTATGGGCCCTTGGATCATCTCCAACAATACTCAGTAGATGTGTGACAAGGGCAGAAAAAGCACATTGTAGGATTAATTGATTTATTGGATATTTACTGAGTGCCTAATATGTGTCAAGCACAAAGTGCTAGAGATAAAACAGTTAACAGGCAAATTACAGATAAATAAAAATTCTGTGATTTTGCAGAACTTAACATTCTGGAGGGAAAATACAGAAAATAAGATCAGTGAATTAAATTATAGTATATTAGTGTTAAGCACAGAGAATGGGGATATTGAATGCTAGGGCTGGAGACAAAGTGTCATTTTATTTTATTTTGTTTTATTTTATTTTATTTTATTTTATTTTATTTTTTTAATGTTTATTCATTTTTGAGAGACAGAGAGTGAGAGACCATGGGTGGGGGTGGGACAGAGAGAGACACACACACACAGAATCTGAAGCAGGCTCCAGCCTCTGAGCTGTCAGCACAGAGTCCAATGAGGGGCTCCAACCCACGACCGTGAGATCATTACCTGAGTCAAAGTTGCTTAACCGACTGAGCCACTCAGGCACCTTGAGAAAGTGTCATTTTAGACAGTGTTGGCAAGGTTTTTCTGAAAAGCTGTCATCTGAAAAAAATACTTGAAAGAGGTGAGCAATGGTGCCAAATGGATATCTGCTAAGCATGTTTCAGGCAGAGACAAACACAAGTGTAGAAATCCTAAGATAGGAGTGTGGTCCACATGTTGAGGAATGCCAAGGATAGTGTGATCATTTGGATGAAGATTAACAAGGGGTAAAGTGATTTAAATTGAGCCAGAGAGACAGCAAATGTAGAGGTCCATCTTGTAGAAGGTCTTATAGTCCATGGCTTTTAGGTTCATTTGGTGTTGGAATTGTTTGAGGGAAGAGGTATGAGGACTAGAGAAGAAAAGAATTGAGAACATTGATGAACACATAGTTTAAATCAACACTGAAGGGGCACTGTGTGGCTCAGTCAGCTGAGCGTCTGACTTTGGCCCAGGTCATGAACTCACCATTTGTGAGTTTGAGCCCCGCATCGCGCTCTGTGTGGACAGTACAGAGCCCACTTCAGATCATCTGTCCCTCTCTCTGACCCTCCCCCACTTAGGCTGTCTCGCTCAAAAATAAATTTATATCATCACTGAAAAGGAAAGGGAATTCAAGAGTAAGCAGCTATAAAGCCTTATAAATAATGGGAGGAGAGTCAGGAAAGAATGAGGTTAAGGGAGAAAAGAGTTCCTAGGCAGACAATATACTTATTAATGGTGGGTTTCATTTATTTAGCATGTGTGATTGTGCCAGGTACTTTGGGTATTATCTCATTTCAATCTGCCACCCACATGACAGTTTAAATAAATTCAAATTTTACAGGTGAGGAAACTGAGGCATAGAGAGATGAAGCCAAAGACATGCTGCTAGTGTGGTGACACAAGATTTGAACTCCATTATTGGTCTCCTAGGCTCCAGTTTGTAATATAGTGCCAAATGCTGCAGAAGATTCATGTATGCTAATGATGGGCACAGGTGTATGGGAATTGGAAATTAGGGGGTCCATTGGTCACTTGTGGTGAGAACATTGACAGAATTTTGCTGTAGTTTGGTGACTCATTTTGGGATATGAGAGTGATTATGGAGAGTGATGCCAAGATCATGTAAATTTGAAGCAAAAAACATAAAGGGACTTGCACTAGTTTATAGCCAGAGAGGAAGGGGCAAGAAAATGAGTGAATGTCGTGCGAATTGTATAATTTATGGGGCAAAGTCAGGGAACAAGTCTGAGGAGTTGGAATGATGAATTCGCTTTGGAGAAGATCCTTGTTTTATAGGAAAATAACTGAGGACCAGAGAAGGAAATTGTGAACCCAAAGTCATAAAGCCAATTAAACAGTAGCCAGGGACCAGAGTCCAGGTTTCCTGATTGTCAAGACAAGTCCTTTCTGCTAGGCCATCCAGCCACTTGTGCTGAATCATCGTCCACTGGTAACTTATCCCAAATGCAAAGAGAGCTATTGTAGTTAATGAATAAACACAGCATAACAAAACCCACTGTAAATGCACAGTTCTACAGAAACACTAAAGACATCTTGACCTTTGGGTTCCCTTCATGACTTCCTCCCCTGGCAGTTTCTTTTTTTTCTTTCTTTCTTTCTTTTTTTTTTAAGCAGCATAGAGATTGACTTTTCTTGACTATAACACGTCTTCCAGGTACTGCAGGTTCCTACACCAATGCCAAGTAGGAACCTGGGTGGAAAGAACTAAGGTCACCCTCAGGGAATTTCTAGCTGAATTAGGCTCCACTAAGCCTTGAAATCAAAATGCTTCTGGTAGGTAAATGGGCTACAGATGGGAAATCAAGCCAGTGTGTGATGGCATGATTTAGAGCAACTGTTACTGATATGACAGATCCTAGCAGGCAGCCTCATGGAAGCCTGTATTTTAGTTGCAGTGCAAGTAGGTGAAATGAATAATTGTGTTTTTGACTTTCCAATTTCCTATACCTTGCCAGTGGTTATTGCAGCTATAATTTGGGCCATGTGTATTCCAGAGAGGTTTCTGATTTAGGAATCTAGATTTTTTTTGAAGGCAAGCAATATTTGATGTATTTCATCTATGATAAGATTTTATGTATTTATTTTTATGGTGATGGATATTTTTTGTGTCATATAAAATATTACACATTTTTAACTGAAGAAATGACAAGGATCTATTTTTAACACTTACATTATCTTGGGCAAATATTGAAATTCTTGTTTAATGTTTAACTACAATAAGTATACTCAGTTCAAGTAAAGGATCCATTTCAGGATTCAGGCTGAGTTGTCTTGATAATTAGAATTCAGGCTCCAAGGAGAAGCCCCAAAGCCAAGAGTATTGGATATAATACAAAGTGGGAGCCCTACCTGACCTCTAGAGAATGTGGACCGGATATAAGATCTTAATCTTTTCCTATCTTACCACAGAAATTTGGATGGAGAAACAGTATTTATCTCAAAGAGAAGGAACTGATTTCACTAGGAATCACACCATTTTGGAAAGTCCTCGATTCAAAAGATCCACTTTCAAAGGACAATACTGTAGAAATTTTCGTTGTTGTGAGGATAGAGATGATGACTGTGCCACTCAGTTCCATGAGGCAAATGCACTGTGTTACTGTGATAAATTCTGTGAAAGGGAAAATTCTGATTGCTGTCCTGATTACAAGTCATTTTGCCATGAAGAGAAAGAATGGCCTCCTCACACAAAACCTTGGTATCCGGAAGGTAGGCTTTGGGAATGTGTTTAAGCAGTCTCCTAGTTCATTACAAGATCTGTCCAACTCTCTTTACCTCTTCTTCTTTCCTGTCTTCCTCCCTTTTTTAAGATGAAGTGAAAAATGAATATTATGATTAAATAAATTTCCTTTCAAATGTTAAAGTGCTTTGGTTTAGATGCAAGATACCACATTGTACTAGCACCTTCAAGAAAGTTCTGGTGTGATGGCCATGAATGCTGGTCTGAATCATGTTGTGAATACTGACTCAGTGTATATAAAGGTTACTTAAAACTCTTTCTGTCTGTCTTTCTTTCTAAAATGTTTTGACAAAAGGACTCTTAAGCTCTGAAGTGTTTTTGTGTGTAACCTTTTAGGGGATCTCATCGTCACAGGCCTGATCATTGGCAGATTTGTGTAACTTTTGCTTATTATGTCACAAAACCAATGGACCTCTTAGCATTAGAACCTGTGGTATAGCAATGCCAGTAAAACCAGTGCAAAAACAAAGTCAAGTCAGCTACCTGCCTAAGTAATACCAAATAGACTTTCATGTGTATTTCTATTTTGTTTTGTTTTGCTAATGTGGGAATTTTTACACCATTGAAACAAAGGAGGACTTCATATAGAGTAAGTGTAAAAGTCGAAGATTGAGTGCATAACTACAAATAATTCATAAGAGGGATGATGGTAGGTACTATATTGGTCTAATTATAGGAAAATGGTTATAGATGCTGAGTAATCAATATATCCAAGATTTGCAACAAAACACAAAGCAACACACTTTTTATACTTAAATAAAGCCTTATTTTTTTGTTGTTGTTGTTGCCCATCACATCAAAGCTCCTCAGCAGAAATGCAGAGTTATGGTGACTAGAAATTACAGTTAAAGACAATTTAGGACCAACTAGGATTTGGCGTCCTTATTTCAAATTCCGGATGCTATTGCCTGCATTCTCAGTGATGTGAGTTTGCTGGTAAAACAGGTATGTAATAGGTTAAAATTTCCACAGAACTATCATTTATCCCAGACCTTTGCCTCTACCAATATACAGCTCAGAAAACATCAAGTATTTATTTTAGCCTAAAAAAGTGGCAGATCCTTTACCAAGAATGGGGACTCTAGTCATTCATAAAAAAATTATTCTAGAATATCTTCACTATGCCAGGCATCGTACTTAGTGCTGGAACCACAATGGGGAAGAAAAAGACAAGATCTTACTCTCTTTAAATGACAGTCAAGTTGCCAGGGAGAGGGTGAGATTCACTATACCATTGCAAATTGTGATAAATTCTCTGAAGGAAATATTTAGGGTTCTGTGAAAGTATATGAGAAAGCAACATTAATATGTAAAATACAACATCAGCCTGAGGAGAGTGTCAGTGAGGGAAGACATTTAACAGAGACTCCAGGAGTGAGGAGAAGTGAGCTGATTTCAAGGAATACTGACAGAAAGGTGTTGTGGATCAGAGAGCAAGGAGCTTGGCTTGGTCCAGGAACTGGAATGAGGCCACCATTTCTGGAGAGTAATGGTTAGCGGAGGGTTGGAGGTGACATGAGATGAGGTTTGAGAGGCAAGTAGAGGTCAGATTATGCCAAGATGTATAGGCTATATTAAAGATTTGAGATTTTATTCTGTTATGAGGACTCATTGAAAGATGTTAAGTGGGAATAGGGGTGGCCTCATGGGTGTTGAGTCTCAATATCACGTATAAGCTGTAGTGCTTTTGATGCGCTACAGTGTATTTTAGCTTATATGAAACATATAGCTCATTTAGGAAAGGAGCTTTGTTGTGAGGATAGAGATGATGACTGCGCCATCAATGTCCACTTTTGCTGGAGAGCTAGAATTCTGCTACAGCTTTAATTTAGTGTTATGATTTAGGTAGAATTTATATTCCAGGTATAGTTTTTATTCCATTCATTATGGAGGGAAGCAATTAATCATTTTTATTTAGTAGTAAAAAGTTCACATTAGACTATAATTACTTCTATGAAGGTAATTTGTTTTCCTTTGTTTTATCTTGTGAAAGTAGCTGGTTCAAAGAAAATAGCACTACACAATATTAAAAATCGTATAAAATTAAAATAAAAACACAATGGTATATTATTTATACCAATTTGTGCATGTATAATGTGACTTTCCTCTGAGATGCTAAGTTGTTCATTCACTGATATACTAAATACTATTTTTCAGTTATCTACTTACATGGTGTTATATCTAGTTCTTTATACTGCAACTGTCCCAGGAGCTCTTTTTCAACCAGTGACTTAAAACTATGTACAATATCTTAAGAGTTATAAAAATAAATATGTCCTTTTTGTATAAACTGGACTAGGGCATACTGGTAAATATCTCTCTTCTGTGTGTGTGTGTGTGTGTGTGTTTTCTTTTCCCCCTTCTCTGATAGTAACTCCTAGTAATTACAGGGTTTCAATGTCAAATACAGAAAAAAAAGTGGTAAGAGTTTGAAAAAGAACCAAAATGGGTTTTTCAGATGAATCTTCTGGTGTAGCATATCTTAGAGAAAGAGTCTAGTATACCATCTGTTGTAAACAGACCTAAGTTAATTTGATTAACTCTTATGTTCATATTGGTAAAAAAAAAATGTGTGTAAGCCACTGACACATCTGAATTGGATAAGGGCTGTTTGCTCCTTAACCACATTATAACGAAGAGAAGTCACAGTCCAAATTCTGCCATATACTGGTAGTTACAAAAATCTGTATTGGTAAGCAGACATAGACCAATTCATACAACCTGTGTAAGCTTCATGAAGTCTCAAGACCCTGTCCTTAAGAGGTTCCCACATCTTCCTTGCTTGAATAAGTTATTGGAGGAACATGTGATAATAACAGCAGTATATCATAATATAAGCAGTATAATAATAGCAGTAGGATTCTGTTACCCTTACAGTGGGTGTCAAGGAATGAGAATGCCTCCTACCCAGTGGCTGGAAGTGTAGAACTTTTTAAAGATCAATCTTAGGGTGGCACCAGGTCTATGAGTAAAGGCTTTTGACCTTAAGAGAAACATATACACTGTTGGGTATAAGAGTGGGGTATGATTTTTAAATATTTTAGTTAATCTGCATAAATTCAATACTATTAATTTAATCAACAACAGCTGATTACTTATATCCATCATGTTGATTCAAAGCCACTAATTTTACCAATGAAAGCCCAGTTCTGATGTTCGTTATACTGATGCTCTAGTGTGCATCCAAAAATGGATAATGGAAGCACTTGCAGCAGCTGCCCTGGAGTCTGGCCTTTCAGGGTGAATGCTAGTGTCCATGCCTGGGATGTGGATTCCTGATCGGAGCAAGTAACTGCCTTCCCTAAAATGAGGTTTAGACCAGTGCAGATATTATAATGCATTATGATGAATATTAAAATAAATTACAGACATCATATCATCTTTTTTTTTAATCAGTGGGCCAACTATCTCACTCTCCAAATGTCTGATTTGCCTTATTTTGGATTAGTGACTGTTCAGTTGCAAAACTCTATTAATTTCAACAGTCATTGGCTTTTTTTTTTCTTTTGTCGAGATGCTCTGTGGGTAACCAGTTTGATTAACTCACTCTGAGGTGCTGCATACACGTGTCATTGAGAAAATAAAGCCACTGGTAATTTTCTCATCTCCATCATCCTAAATTTCAACCTCCCTCTCTCTGGGTTACTGCCTACACTGAGTGGATTCCTCCTCTTGAGCTCTGAATCCTGTCCTGTCTTGTCTTTTCAAGATCTTCACTAGTAAAATCGTCTCTCTCTCCCTCTCTTTCTCTCCTAAAGCATCATGTTTTGCCTCCTTCTTTCTTGGATCAATGATCAATTTACAAAATATGTTTTTCTAGTTCCCAACTTTGAAAAAGCCCTCCCTTGGCTCCATGTTCTTAACTAGCATCTGTCTCATTTCCTTTTTTTCTTTTTTCTTTGATGGTAAAATAGCTAAAAGAAACATCTGCTTCCTGACTTCCAAGTCCTTATTCAATCCATTCCCACAGGATGCCATTCCTTGCTACTTCACCAAAATCCCTCTTGGCAGGGTCAAAGACTTTCACATCGTCAAATGCAACATTCATGTGCCTGTTCTCCTTTTCTTGACCTCTCAGTGGTACTTCACATAGCTGACCACCCCTGCTTATGAAATACTTTTTCTCTTGCTTCTAAGGTTCTACTCTCGCATGAATTCCCTATTTCCTCACAGGCCACTGGTTACTTTGTGAACCCAGGAACTAATTTCACCTTATCTTATTGATGCTTTTCATATAATGATAATACACCATTGATCTCTTTTGAGTACTTTATATAATCTGGTAAACTAGTTAACAACTAGTTTTAGTTAACTGAGAAACGTGTGGATTTGGAACGCAAATGGCTACAATCTTACTGGG
Source organism: Prionailurus viverrinus (assembly GCF_022837055.1). Lineage (NCBI taxonomy): Eukaryota > Metazoa > Chordata > Mammalia > Carnivora > Felidae > Prionailurus > Prionailurus viverrinus. Next base: position 51,883,418 of record NC_062565.1, read on the forward strand.
TCATGGACTTTTTTCCTGATCCAAATCCTAAACAAAAAAATAGAATGTATCTTTAAAGGGTGAATTCAATGAAACAATTTCACATTTTGGTCCAAAACTCTGAGCTCCTTAACCTTGTCATACATGATTAGTCATATTCACTTGAGACTTGTTTAGAATTTTAAATGAGAAATGCCTTAAATTTATTCAAGTGCTGTTTTATTGCTCACCTATTTAAACACATTATTTTTTCAGTGTGGTTAGTAATTAATTCTGTTTTTTAATCTAGTTTTCATGCTTTATAAACCCTTTGTTGAAACTTATTGTGCAGTTTTAAAGATAAAAGGTCATGGAAACAAGCTTAGAAAAATTCTATACGTAAACCTTGACACAAACCAGATGTGAATTTTCATCAGGTTGGCACCAAGTATTTTTGCATATTTGAGAAACTAAACCGAATTTTAGGTTACTTGTTGTGCTAATGCACTTTATTATTCAATTTAGAATTTTCATTTGTTTACATGTTGTGTTAACAGGTTGCCTCAGAGATGGCCAACCTTATGAAGAAGGATCAGTAATTAAGGAAAACTGCAATTCCTGGTAATGAATTTAAGTGGCACACAACTGAATTCTACTGTCGGTGTATGTTTTCTTCAAATAAAAGGATTATTGTGAAATAAAACTGATATTTAAATACAGATAGAATCATATGTCCTAGGATATCACATATCTGTAGCTTTACATAAGCATGTTTCATTTTAATGAATGTTGAAAAATCTAACCACAGATATGTCTTTGAATGCCATAGTTTGTTGTTCGTGACAGTGGCCTTTATTATACAGCAGGCCTGCATTAAATTTACCTCTTAATTATAAGCATTCTACAGGCAAGATATGCTAGAGGCCAATCGTGTTTCTTTGATCACAGCAACAACATATAAAAACAGGCTGCCTTGAAATGATTATTCCACAGAAAGTTTCCGAATACAAATACACTGAATCTACTGTCTAAATTATCTTATGTTTTCAAAATTCATTGACTGTGTGGTCATTTCATTTATTAATTGCCTAGGACAGAAGTTAAGAGTATATTGAGTGGTAGCTAATGCATGTATTATTATTTTATTTTTGTCAAGAATCAAATAGGCATGTGGCTATCATTAATCAAGAATATGTTTTATGCCTTAACAATGTACAATTCTGGTTACTCATTTTATAAATGTACTCCATAAAGGGTAGGCCACTTTTGTGATTTTTGTATCTTTGCAGCACATGCTCAGGACAGCAATGGAAATGTTCCCAGCTTGTATGCCTTGTTCAACCAGAACTAATCGAACGTGTCAATAAAGGAGACTATGGGTGAGAAAAATCTTGCTTTCTAGACTTTGGCAGTCTCAGTTACTTCTCAGGTTTCAAACAATGTATTTCTTACAATTTACTTCTAAAAATGGTCACTATTTCAAAAGAAAGAGTGGGAGAAAAATGGGGAGAGAAATAGAAAGACATGTAAGAGTGGAATGCACGTAGTTAGATCTTAAATAGTTAAAAATTAAAACGCACAAAGACATATAGAACAGGGTCATAAATTGTCTAGGAAGGAGCAGTGTCATGGCGTGAATGAGGGGAGTAGAGGAAGCTTTGGTTTGGATAAGTATTTGGGTAAAATTAGGAAGAAGGCAAAACATTGATTAATTCTTATAAACCATATCTCTCCCTCTGGTGCTGTCCTGACCCAGCCAATCAGCCTGGGAGAATCAGAACGTAAGAGGTCAATATTCAATCTTGATGATTCCCCAAATAACCGGTCATCTAGACAATTTCACTGACATGACCTCTGTAGCCAATTTCACTTATGGTTGAATCACAAGACAAGTTGAGCCATTTTACTTTGCTAATAGAGTAAACATAAGGCTCACTGATGCTTAAACATAGGCAATAATGGTTTGATGCTCTCTGAAAGATTAATAAATTAGGTGGCTTCTCTGTTTCCATAGAGGGAATTATGATGTCAGTGTTAACACTGGTTTTCTTTACTCAGCTGAAAGGAAGAGAGATAGCTGGGTGGTATCCACCTCAGGATTTCTCCATTGCCATTGATCAAATCTCTATATTCCCTTAGTAACATTTTCCACATTCTGGAAAGGATTTCACATAAGAAGATCTATTATCAAGGAACTATAAAAATGATTAAATCCTGAAATACAATTTTAAAACTTAGAAGTATCAGTTTCCCCGAATGAGACGACAGGACAGATATTTCCCAACACAGTGATGACACTGAATTTCAACGTACCCCATATATCTTCTTGGAAGACACGAAATTTAGAAAGTTACAGTTTTTTTGACATTGTTACTCTTCAACCATGCTCAATTCTTGTGTGTGTGTGTGTGTACACGTGTTTAACCAATATTTTAGGTGATAATATGACATTTTAAGTATTTCTAGGGAAAATATACTTTTCTGTGGCTAAGTGATACTTAAATCACTAAAACAACATAAGAGTGTGTGTCATCATAAGAAATGATCTGAATCGGCTTCTTAAAATAATTCAAATGCTTGGCCTATTGAGCACATATTTCCGAGAAGACATCAGCAGCAGCCTGCCTTTCCACCATCACAGAACTCACCGGGAACCACAGCCAAAGGCAACGTGGAAAATACACATAAGATACAGAAGCTGGTAGGAAGAGAATTCTTTTTCTGTCTATCATTTGTTCACTGTGAGATAACTCGAGGACTAGTTAGGAGGCATGGGCTTCCCTTTTGTAGCAAACACAGATGACCTTAAAAGGACAAAAAGTGAAGTATAATTGGAGTGAAAGGACACATCCATTGCCCGAAGAAAAAAACTTGATAAAAGAGACAAGCTATGAAGAAAAGGAGTGAAACTAAAATTACTACCAGAGGAGAAAAAACGGCAGGGGGAGTCCTTGAATTTAAAAGCTTCTCTGGCACTCGGGTGGCTCAGTATGTTAAGCGTCAGACTTCAGCTCAGGTCATGATCTCGCGGCTCGAGAGTTCAAGCGCTGCGTCGGGCTCTGTGCTCACAGCTCTGAGCCTGGAGCCTGCTCTGGATTCTCTGTCTCCCTCCTGTTCTCTACTCCTCCCCCACTCATGCTGTCCCTCTCTCTCAAAAATATATAAATATTTTTAAAAAATCAAATAAAAGTTCTGGCACTCAGATTTTTTTCTGTTCCTGATGTTCAAATTGTTTTCATGTGTGAAATGAGAATCCTATTATTCAACACTTACTAAGTGGTTTTCAAAATAGCCTACATGCAAATATATACTCTCTTTGCCTTAAAACACTTATTTTTCTCATCTTGGTGGTGTTTTAGATCCAAGTCTTTATTCATTCTGCATAAGCTACTTGAGTGCATACTTATTCCTTGTGTTATTTTTTCAATGCAATCAATTAATATTAGCAAAATGTGTTTCTCTTGGGGGCACTGCTGATGATACAAATAAATAATTTCTGTCTTACAAGAATTTACAGTCTAGCTGAGGAGTCAACATGTCATCAGTTTATGAAAGGATTTCTAAAGATAGGGCAGTATGCAAGTGCCAAATTAGTACAGGTGTAATAATCAGCAAGTTAGTGGAACAAAGGGAGATAGATAACTTTCAATTATCTGATGTAGTACAGCAAACCACTCCAGAATTTAACAGCTTAAAACCATGAGTTTTTCATTTGTTCCCTTCAGGACCTTGGGACGGACTTAGCTGAGGCTCTTCTCCTGATCTCTGCCGCAGTTACTCGTATGTCTACAGGCATCTGGAGCCTCCACTGGGGCCCAGCTGTGGAAGATGGCCTCATTCCCCTGCCTGGTGGTTGGTGCTGGCTGTCGCTGGGCCTGTGTGTCTCCAGCAGGCTAGCCGTGGCCTCTCCACATAATGCCGGGGTTCAAACAGGGCACGAGGGGAAGCTGACTGCTTTTCAGGCCTAAGTTTGCAAGTTGTACAGAATCAACTCTCTTGCCTTCTGTTGGGCATAGCAAGTCCCTATGCCTGCCCACATTCAAATGTTGGGGAAATAGATCCACTTCTTGGTACAAAAAATCACAAATTATTTGTGACCCTTTATCTACCACATCTCTAAACTTTTTTTTTTTTTAATGAATTGAAAATTTAGTTTTTTGGATAAGTTGCCTTTGATTTTTCAATAGTTTCTCAAATCAACATACCCCAAACCAAAAGGATTTACCACTTCCACCTGTCCTTGGTGACTGGATTCCCCTCTGCCTTGTCATCCAAGCCAGAAAATCAGAAATTAGTTTGATTCTTCTTTCCTCTTCACTGGCAGTCACTAGTCTCTCATAATATCTGCATTCATGGTTTCTTTAAGATATTTATGTTCTCTACCCCTCCGCTATATTCTAGTGCATTTATATTTTTTACATAGTTAAAAAAATTTTTAAGTATGTTAATTTTGAGAGAGCAAGAGAGAGAGTGTGAGTGGAGGAGAGGCAGAGAGAGAGAGGGAGAGAGAGAGAGAGAGGAGAGAGAGAGAGAGAGAGAGAAAGAAAGAGAGAGAGAGAGAGAGAGAGAGAGAGAGAGAATCCCATGTAGGCTCCTTGCTATCAGCACAGAGCCCAGTAAGGCTCAAACCCATGAACCATGAGATCATGACCTGAGCCAAAATCAAGAGTTGGATGCTTCACCAACTGAGCCACCCAGGAACCCCTTAAGTGTAATTTTTTATCAGGCCTCATTTGCGATGACCTGATTTTTCTGTTTCAGTCTCATCAAACTGAAACCAATCCTTTATACTTTCATGGTTATCCCTCTAAGTCAAAGCTTTGATTCTGCTATTCACTTTAAAAAAAAATCCTCAATGATACTCCATTGCTCGTAGAATATCATTATACTCCTTGACAAAAGTAACATTCTGGCCCAAATACTGCTTTACTACCTTATTTTTTACAATATTTCCCGTTTCTGTCTCTCTAGGCCTTTCTATAGGTTTAACATTAAACGTATCTGCTCTTTGCTAAATGTGCTACCCAGTTTCAAACCTGTATACTTTGCCTTTTTTTTTAAAGAATAAATGTCCTCTTTGAAACCTGCTCATCAAACTCATTCTCATCCTTCCAGACCGAGCACGAAAGTCACTTTCTGTAAAAAAAAAAAAAAAAGACAATTCCTTCAGGCAGAGTTGTGTTTGAATCCTCTACTCTGATCATACCTTGACATACTGCTAATAAATGACACATACTGAAGTCATTTCTATCGTTGCAGTCTTTTTAGGGTCTGAGCTCCTGGAGAGAAATTTACTTATTACTAAGCTCTAAGAGAGAATAAGATAAACTAAGAATGTTCAGTAAATGCTAAATTGGATTGAAGGAAAAGTTATGAGTCTAGATCAAAGAGAATGGAATAGAATAGTAGTCTTTTCACACTGTTTTGAGCATAATTCACAGTAAAAAGTACACTTAACTTTGTGATTTAATATGCACACATGTGCACATGCATACCTGTACAAACAAATGCTATACACGCACACACATATATAAAAATAATACTTACCCTCACTATGTGCAATAAACTAATATTTCCTATTATTTCTCCTGTATTCTATTTATTTTTTTTAAATAACAATCCCTGCTCATGAAATTGAGTAATTAATTAAGTGACCACAAATGTATCTGAATATTTGAAAACTACCAGTTGTAGGGCACCAAAAACATACTTTACTGATGTCATGGTTTTGTCTATGGCTGGTCCTAATGGTCTCTTAAATGTGGGGCAGTATCTAACATAGTCAAAGATTTCCTTTGGTGGTGGAGATTGCACTCTAAAATTGTGGCTTACCGAGTGCCCATCAACTAATGAATGGGCAAAAAAAAAAATGTGACACATATGTACAATGGAATACCACTCAGACATCAAAAGGACTGACATCTTGCCATTTGCAACAACGTAGGTGGAACTAGAGGGTATTATGCCAGGCAAAAATAAGTCAGAGAAAGACAAATACATATGATTTCACTCATATGTGGAATTTAAGAGGCAAAACAGATGAACATATGGGGAGGGAGGAAAAAAAGAGAGAGGGAAACAAACCATAAAAGACTGTTAATGATAGAGAACAAACAGAGGGTTGATGAAGGGAGATGGGTGGGGGGATGGGCTAAATGGGCAATGGGTATTAAGGAGAGCACTTGCTGTGATGAGCACTGGGTGTTAAATGCAAGTAATGACTCACTAAATCCTACTCCTGAAACCAATATTATATGTTAACGAACTAGAATCTAAATAAAAATTATAAAAAATAAAAAATAAATAAGCTTGTGGCTCACAGTTGCTTAAGGTTTTATTAACTAACAGATTTAAAAAAAGCATTAACTTGGTAGACATATTACTCAACATCGAGTTGTATTTTCCATCATGCATGATAGTATATCACACTATAAGCAATTTTGGTGATTAGCACAATAGGATTGAATTTAGTTTGATTTAAGTACTGAAAATATATTGTCCTCAAGTTGTAAATAATTCAAACAATCAATGATTAAATTACTATCATCTTTCTCATCTCCTTTCATCTCTAAAGAAAGTTTTTGTTGAGGAGTGCCTGGATGGCTCAGTTGGTCAAGCAGCCAACTTTACCTCAGGTCCTGACTCATAGTTCATGAGTTTGGCCCTGCGTTGGGCTCTGTGCTGACAGCTCAGAGCCTAGAGCCTGCTTTGGATTCTGTGCCTCTCTCTCTTTCTCTGTCCTTCCCCTGCTCATGCTGTCTCTTGCTCTCTCAAAAAATAAAATAATAAAATAAAATAAAATGACCCTTAAAAAATAAATTTTTTTGTTGAATTTAAATTTCAATGTTAGATTTTGAAAACAAAGCTTCTTTTCCTATAAAAGGGCACAAACATTGTCTTTAAAAAAATAAGTACTTTTTTCTATTTAATTTCATATCATTTGAATTTATATCATCATTAATAATAACGAAGAGTATTGAGCACTTATACAAATTAATTCTTTAATATAGGATAGAATATTTCTGTATTTAAATAAAATATTTAATAAAATTAATAAGCACTGAAGTATGTTTTTAAGCATAACTATTTTATCCTCAATTTTTCATGGATACTTCCTTTTACATGGTCAAATTATTTTTAAATATAAATTATGTATAAAACAATTACCTTGTTTAATCTATAAGTACATTTCTGTACATCCAAACTTCTTTGTTTATTTTAATGTTTATTTATTTATTTTGAGAGAGAGGGGGTGGAGACCAAGAGAGAGGAAGAGAGAATCCTAAGCAGGCTTCATGGTACCAGCACAGATCTTGATCTGATCCCATGAACAGCGAAATCATGACCTGAGCTGAAATCAAGATTTAGACACCTTACCGACTGAGCCACGTAGGCACCCTTCAGGTTTCTTCCTAAAATTCATTTTATGACATTTAAATGAAACTGTATATATTGGTCTTTTTGCCACTTAATCCCATATAATATGTAAAGATTCATATTCTTAAATTTAGTGTATATTGATATAGCCTTAGGTTCCTCATCTAAGTCATGAAAATCTATTGAAATAGACATAATTTAAGAAATGCCTCATATGTTTTACTATAAGAGAAAGCAATAATGCATTCTTTATATAAAGGATATCTAGCTTACAGTAATAGTTCTGATGTTATGTAATTTCAGAAATATAAGCAAACATGTATTTATAAAAGTGATATTACATTACCTGTACCGATTTTTCCCTTTCATTTGGAATGCAGATGGACAGCCCAGAACTACAGCCAATTCTGGGGAATGACTTTAGAAGAAGGTTTCAAGTATCGTCTTGGCACCCTGCCACCTAGTCCCATGCTTCTGAGTATGAATGAAGTGACAGTAAGTGTTCTCTGTTTGATTCAAGTATATATGTGTTTGTACAGGCATGTTTGCATGTGCATTTGAAGATTTTTTAAATAACTAAAATCATGAATTTTGAGCTTTCAGAGTTAAAATTCTGTCATAAAAATAGAAAATCTTTACCAAAATAGTTGTCACCTTCCTCAGAAGTTTCGTGTGAACTCTGAACATTCACCAATGTCTAATAGAGAAAGTCTCCTGCCTTTAACAATGATCGTGTATTCATTTGCACACTAACGATTTCATAGAATTTCATATTTCTGATTATTAGTCATTAAGTGACCCAGTGCTCAAGCAAGGCATTAGTTGTCCATATTTTTCTTTTTTTCAGTAAACACAGATATCTGTTGAATTCATCAAGACAGAGTTCTGCTGTCTTGGGGCTAGCCATTATCACATGAGGCTAAGGTAAATGGCAGTAACTGCAGACATGTATGTTAGGGTAATTTGTAAAGGTGCATCCTCAAAATTTCCACTACAGGAGCACCTTCAAATTTTGCCAGATGACCTCACAAACTCCTTCGTGAAATTGCTGCGTTTCCTACACTCTTACACTTTGCACTATTGTATTGGCTTTCCCCTTCGTTTTTAAGAGACGTTGTCATCTGATAATAGGTATCTTATATAAGAGGTTTCTAGGTCTCCAGGGTCACAGACCTCTAACTCGTAGAGCTGCAGATCGACCACCAGATGTGTGTTGTGTGGAGCACACATACTTTTCAGCTGAGATGTTGACTGTATTCAAGGGCCTGTACGACTGCCCTGGGCTGAGAGGTGCTCCTAAGTGGCTGGAGGCTTCAGTGCAGTGCAGGCTTCAGGTCCTGGCTGCGTGGAAGCTCTGTGTCTCCGGAGTGAGCAGGGCTGTTGTTTGCCATTGGATGAGGTGCAAATCCACAGGTTTCTCATGAAGCATTTAATGTACTTTGCTTTCAAGAGATGTGGTCCCCTGAGTTCCTATACCAATTCAAATTCCATAAATGGGTTCTACTAAATTATAACCAACATCAGAAAAGATCAAAATAGCCACCATGTATTGAGTAGTCGTGTGTTAAACGCTCTTATAAACACTATCATACGTTATCTCCTCTAATTTCCTCAGCAGCTTGATGAAGTGGGTACTATGATTATCTACATTTTAAAGACAAGAAAAGTGAGATTGAGGGAGGTTAAGTCACACTGAGACTGGGAAAAGTGAAAAGCCACCACAGAATTACTTAAATTGCAGAGACAGGCCATCTTAAAATATCTGGGCCCCCAAATTGTCCCTTAACATTCCAGTAGAATCAGTTAGCTTTGGCCAGCTCAGGTTCAAAATAACAAAAAGCAGAGCTAACTTGATGAAATGATCAGCTGTAGAGATACTTTTGGATCTTTCCTAGAATGAGTAAGATACAAAATCTTTAGAGATGTGGCTCAGATTCATGGTTTTTAGTGACCTAATTCTATGATCAGTTGGAAGTGTTATTTATTTTTTTTCTGGCTGCTTTTTTTTTTATTTATCACCATCTGGGGAAAAAAAGAGGCAGTATTATTCAAGAAAGAATAAATTCATTCCTTTTATAAGGATTGTTTTATCGCTTGCTTTTATTAAGGGCTCCAGTCAGTCAAATACTCATTTGGGTGTCTATATACATTTTCTCTGTATAATTTCTAACATTTCCTTTTTAAGATTTAATTTTTGCAACTTGGAATATTTTATATTCTAGACATGAGTTGTGTTCCTTTCCCAAGTTGCCACTCACCACAGTATAGAAAAGGAAATCTAATTCTAATTCATTTATTAGTTGCTGGGGATTTGTTTGCATAAAAATCGTTGTGGAGATATTTACATGAAAAATCTTAATGATTAGTACTTTGGGAGAATTAAAATTGCCCAATGCTCTGAATTAATGGAACACAGTTGCCAGCTTATTCCAGGAAAGCAATAAGGAAAATCTGGCTGATCTGTAAGAGTTCCATTACCCACTCATGATGTAAGGTAAGGAAATAGCTTCTTATTTCTAGGGTGTAGTAGCTTGAGGACTGAGGGCCTTTCAAAAAGTTTCCAAGTGTTGGAGGTGTCCTAATATATGGATATGGAAGAAAATCAGAAATATAACAAGTACTTCTAGGAAGTGAACTGAATTGAACTGGTTGCTACAGAAAGAGTTACAAAATATGTCGATTCTCAGTCTGGCGACTACATAGAAAATACCTCAAGACATCAACCTGCCTCTGAGTACAATGAATTGAGTTTTTTTCTTTGTGGATATGCTTCTGGATAACTCCCCCGCCCCACTACCTTTCCCAGATATATTTTTTTTAATATCATTTTCAACATAGGATGATCTATGGATAGAGCTAGAGTAGGCAGTTGCGAATAGTGCGAATGATTTTAGTAAGAAACTCCACTGCATCCCCACTCCCAAAACTTCCTTTCCTTGACAGTTTTACCTGAATGAGAGTTAGGGTTTATAAAATTCTTTTTCCAGGGTGGAACAGATGAGCAATGAGTCATTCCTGGTTTCTGGGAAGGCTCTTCTGTTCCCTGGCTGGATTCCTGGTTTCATTCCTTGGTTTAATCCACTATTCCCATAATGTGTCTGCTGAGCGCGAGTTAGAGAAATGCCAGTAGGCATTGTGCAGAGTGTTCCATGATCACATAAATATGCAAAATTTGTTTAATCTATAGGAGCTTATTCAATTCAAATGAATATTTGTAGAGTGTAGTTAGTAACAATGAAGAATAAAAAGATGTTGAGAGTGTAGGATTGGAAAAATTTAGCTTCAGGGTTTTAGGGAGCCCTTCCTGGATGGCAATCTTAAGTGAGGACAGACAGAAGCAAACATAAACTTATTGTTTTCTCTGGGTACAGTCAGAGTAGATGGGAGGAAGTGAAAAAGGGAAAGAAGGCAGTTTAGACCATACAACTCCTTGGTGTTGAGAAAGACTCACTTCACCCACATTAGAATTAATTATGTTTGGTGTCAGGTCAACAAATCTGGCTGGTGAATGCATGTATATTTTTATTTTTTTTCTTGATGTTTTTCTTAGATTGGTATTGTTCAAAGAAATACCTTGATGGAACAGTTCTGTTCGTAATGGTTCTACACTAAAAATTTTATGAACGATTAGATGAATCAACCATTCTCTGGCAGTCCATTGAAGCTGTGCATGTTGTATGAATAGAATCATAATGTGACTGATTGGAAGCTGGCCATCAGAAAGCTCCCCACAAGAACTTCAAATTCTGCCCGTTGAGTCTTTTGTCTCCTTGTAGTATAAAGCAGGCTGTGACACAGCTTGACCCTTATTTCAATATTTCTTGACATTTGTTCCATGGACCACCAATCTTCTAAGATTGGGAGTAAAGATGTACCATCTGGTGGCATTTGGGTGGCTCAGATGGTTAAGCATCTGACTCTTTTTTTTTTTAATTTTTAATGCTTATTTATTTTTGAGAGAGAGAGAGAGAGAGAGAGAGACAGAGACAGAGTGCGAGTGGGGAAGGGGCAGAGAGAGAAGGAGGCACAGATTCCGAAGCAGGCTCCAGGCTGTCAGCCCAGAGCTCGATGTGAGGCTTGAACTCACAAAGGGTGAGATCGTGACCTGAGCTGAAGTCAGACACTTAACCAACTGAACCACCCAGGCGCCCCAAGCATCTGACTTGATCTCAGCTCAGGTCATGATCTGGTGGTTTGTGAGTTCCATCCCTGCACTGTCAGTGCAGAGCCTGCTTGGGATTCTCTCTCTGCCCCTCCCCACCTCTTTCTCTCTCAAAATAAATAAATAAACTTTAAAACAATAAATTAAAAGATGTCCCATCTGTGGTCAAATAAATTTGTGAAATTGTGCATTATATTTTCCTTCTGAAAATTCACACTAGAGCAGAAGTACATTTAGGGATAAATTAGAACTTTCTCAGTGTCTCAGAAAGCAAACAATGGAAACAACCAGCTATTACGACTGTATGCAAAACTGGCAATGGCTGAGGTCCTTTTGAGCCAGCAGAAACATCACTATTGAAGTCTGTTAATAGGCATGAGTAAGCCAGTGTGTTTACCCATGTGGGCACCATTCCATACACCAACCATGATGAACATGAGCTTTGGAGCCAGTGTACTTGGGTCTCAATCTGGCTCCTTCACTTATTGTCTCCATTTTCTCCTCTTTGAAATAATGACAGCAGTACTACCTTGCTCATAACAGTTGTAAGAAGCCATGAATTCTGAAAGAGAAGTAGTTATTATATACTATATTGCATATATAACAGAAATGTTATTATATACTGTATAAAGTTGTTCTTTCTCCTTTAGTTTAACCATGGGAGAAGAGTAGGGTCAATTTCATAAGAAAAAGTTATCCAAAACTTCATCACTTGGAGATTTTTATTTCATAAAGAAAAGGTGTAGTTCTGGAAATATTGGCCCTATTGGAGTGTACATATTTCTGGTGAACCTGAAAATTTTTCTACTATGCTCCTAAATCAAATCAAATCAAGTCAAATTAAATCTAATCTAATCTGATATGATCTAATTATCAGCTTTGTACCTGATTGTTTCTCTAGACATAATGTCCAAGTGCTTTTGAATTTGGGAGATAACTTCAAGAAGCTTCATTGCATTATATTCTATTATAAATATTACAAATATTTTGATTTAAAAATAGTATTTTCAGACAGAAATGGGGAAATTGAGAGTTCATTTGTATACTTGGCATAGTTCAAAAAATTTTTAAATAGTTTTGTTGTTGTTGATTCCCCAGGGAGAACAATAAAGTTAACCAAGTTATGATAGATGTTTTAAAATTTTTTTGTGAACCTTATACCTTACTAGTATAACATCTTTTCTCAGTCATCCAATATAAATGATTTTGGTGTATTTTAGTTGGTATTAATAATAAAGGAAAAACAATGTCTTTCTCTATGGTTTGTTGGAAGTTAAAAGTAAAATAATATTTTATATAGTAACTTTTAAAGCCACCAATCACTGAAATGAGAAATGAAAATTTACTTAATCATCTGGATACCTGACCATTCTAGCTAACACACAGTATTAACTGACTGGATTTATTTCTCTAAGTCATTCGTTATAACAGGAGGAATTTTTTTTTTTCCTGTCTGAAATATATTCAACAACACCAAGTACTGAGGGATGAGAATTACCTTTGCAAAAAAATCAAAGTGAATATAATGAAGTGTAGCTTTTAACCCTTCATAGGCTATAGAAATTTTTTATTTCATTAAAAATAATCTACTTGATTCCAGAAGTGTTTGTCACCTGTGTGAACAGAAACCTCTGTAGAAAATGAAACACTATCTAGAAACATGAAGAACAGAGTTACATGTTTTTGTTCTTTCCATAATTTTAAACAAAAATGAACATTTGCCCCATAAAAATGATGGTTAGCTCCCACATACATGAATATAGGCAAATGGCATCAGGCTTGAATAATAACTGTAAAATGCAGGTGTCAGTGATGCTGCATAAGAGGGGCACAGCTAGATATCTATCTGGTGGAGTCTGTTTACGTGTATATTTTCCTCGGTTCATCTCAGAATCGTCTCATCTATGTAGGTAAAGAGCCTGGGACAGATTAGGATGCCAGTTCTTGCTGTCTCCAAATTAAGAGTTTGAAAATTTAAAGAGCACCAAAGCATGTGCTTATGTCTCCTTCCTTTCCCTCCGTCTCAGAATGGAACCCCACAGCCTTCGAGAAACTTTAGAACATACGCATACTGCCTCCCTCCTTATTCAGCTGAACTTGTGGCAGAATGAGTGTCTTATCTCTCAAGTCAGTTTTTGAGTTTTTAGTTCTCAGTTTTATTTTTCTGTGCTAGTTACAATCTGGTGTGTAACACTGTGATATAATTGAATGTGACTCAAACAACACTGGGAGGCTGAATTGATCACTGCAAGGCAGCTCTCCAAAAAGAAATGTGAAAATTTATTTCTCCCTCCTTGTGAATAAATATTTGGTGCTGTCACAAGAGTAGATTCCTGAGGCGATCTAGTGTGTTGATAGAGCAAGCACCTGCTCTCTGGGTTACCCCCAAACCTGGGTTATCTAGTCCATTCTGTGCTTCTTCCCAGAGCACGTTCTTTGCTCTGCTTCACAAGCAAAATGATGTGAAATGAAATGAAATAAGATAAAATACTTTGCATTGGGTCATGGGCATTTAAAATCATGAATGTTATTTCCATTTCCTAGAGTCTCACAGCACTTAGGTAGCTTGTGAAAAAAAAAGTAATGAGAAAAAAATCTATTTAATTTTCAAAACCGGTGTTTCTCAGAACTGTTAGATTAACCAACTCCTTCTTTTATAATTATCTATTACAATTCCCCAGAATTAGTGTTCTAAGAAACTCATTTTAGGAAGTATCATAGTTCATCAATTTCTAGATGCTTATTTTCTTCACTTTTTTGCACCTCTGAAATTGGGATGCTTCTTACATTTGATAATGTCCTGGCTTCCATGAAATATGGGACTGTTGTGGCAACTTTAATGTCTGTTATGTGTGCTATTATAATTATGATTAAACTCATCTGAGAATGACAAAAATTCAAAAGGATAGTGGCTTAAATGTCATGGAAATTGACCTATCACCAGCACATCTGGAAATGGGTGGTCTTCCTCTAGAATTGCACTCCATGGTGTTGGATACCCAGGGTTCTTCTTTCTTGTTCTGTTTTCCAGAGTGTTTCTATCCAAGGCCATGTAATCATTCAAGAAGGCTTCTCCATGTCTAATTTCTGTTAGCAGGAAAATAAAAAAGATCAATAAAAAGAAGTAAAAGTGAAGTATCATTTATCTCTGAAAGAAAATTCTCAGAAACTGCCGATGACTCTTAGGCTTATATCCCATAAGGACAGAACTTAGGAAGGGGACATGCCTAGAAGCCAACGGGGGCTAGGGAAGGCAGTCATTTTTCTGACCTGCATGTGATGAGCTAAAACTATTATTTCTTTTCTTTTTTTTTAATTTTTAATGTTTATTTTTGAGAGAGAGAGAGACAGAGAGAGAGCAAGCATGAGCAAGGGAAGGGCAGAGAGAGAGGGAGGCACAGAATCCGAAGCAGGCTCCAGGCTCTGAGATGTCAGCCCAGAGCTCCGATGTGAAGCTTGAACCCACAGATGTGAGATCATGACCTGAACCAAAGTTGGACGCTTGACCGACTGAACCACTCAGGCACCCCTAACGTTGTTATTTCTCTGAATGAAGGGAATCCTATGGAAAGGGGGAGGATTGGAGAATTAGCACTACCTCCATAGTGTTATCATGGAATACTGATATTTATAAGTAGATCATTAAACAAATTACCGTATAAATAGAAACTAGAGAAATATCCAAGCTAATTCTTCCAGAGTTAAAGGACTGATGACAAATATTGTTGAAGTTGAAAAATTCATTTTGCTGTTAGCAACCAGAAAATTTGCCTATCCTCTCCAACATCAAATAGTTTAGAGGAAATTTCTTGGTATTCATGGCCTTGGATTGTGAAGGTCAGAACAAAATGATATTCTCTGTTGCCTTCTTTTGATTCTCAGATCACTCTGATTATCCAAATTTAAGTGGAGGAAAGTGCAGCCAGAAATAGAGGCAGTAACTCACATAGTGGATATTGTAGAGATATGGGCTCCTAGTAAGAATGTCCAGAATGTCTAGAATTTGACTAGAGTGTTCTCAAGCTGCTCTGTGATTATGTTTGCATTACTCTTTCAGAGATTTTGATTCAGTTAAATGTAGGAAATACTATAAAAAATTCTCCAGTGTTCACCATTGCATTTGACTTTTATATTTGTTCACAAGATCTTTAATCTTTAACTTTAAATAGAAATAGTGAAGCAGGGAGACCGTTCAAATTTAACTTCAAATTTGACTAATGTTAATTTAAAAAATAGCTATATTATGACCGAAACTTTTTCATCATTACAGTTGAAAAATTTAAAAATGCCCACTTGCAAAAGTGTAAATATTTTTAAAAATAAATTTCTGTCTTATTTAAGCCACTGTCACTTTGAAATTTCTGTCACTCACAGCTGATAGTCTTGATTTTTTTTTGCTTTATTAAGCATCCTTTAACAAAAAAATTAGCATTTGTTAAAGCCCAACCTCTATTATCAATTCTTAAAAGTTATTATTCTCTGATGCCTACCTTAGTTTATAAGCCCTTAAAAACACTTTTACATTACAGACATGCAATAATCATGGAATAATGGGATAAAAAATTTGCTTTTTGTTTATTACATCAGATTAGCTGATATCATAAGGCAAATAAAATTGTAAGATAGTATTTGCCTGTTGATCTTCAAAGCCTACTGGCTTATTCTTTGGAAAAGCAATATTAAATAAGAGATAAATTTCTGAAAGAGCCAATAGGTGAGCTTTATGAATTGGATCTGGCTTAGTGGGTTGGTAAATACATTTTCAATAAAAATGTCATTTTGCTTGTTATTTCTCTATTGACTTATCTTATTGAGGAAGATTGACAATTAGTATTTTCTTAAAATTTTATTCAAATCCAAGGTAGTAAACATAGAGTGTAATAATGGTTTCAGGAGCAGATTTAGTGATTCATCACTTACATATGACATCCAGTGCTCATCCTAACAAGTGCCTCCCCTTAATGTCCATCACCTATTTAGCCCATCCCCCCACCCAGCACCCTCCTGCACCCCTCAGTTTGTTCTCTGTATTTGTGAGTCTCTTCTGGCTTGACTCCTTCTCTGTTTTTATCTTATTTTTCCTTCCCTTCCCCTATGTTCATCTGTTTTGTTTCTTTTCTTTAAATTTTTTTTTAATGCTTGTTTATTTTGAGTGAGAGAGAGAGAGAGAGAGCGCAAGCGGGGGTGGGGCAGAGAGAAAGTTGGGGGGAGAGACTCCCAAGAAGGCTCAATGCTGTCAGCACAGAGCCTGGCATGGATCTTGAACTCCAAACCATGAGAGCATGACCTGAACTGAAACCATGAATTGGACGCTTAATGGACTGAGCCATCCAGGCACCCATATTCATCTATTTTGTTTCTTAAATTCCACATATGAGTGAAATCATGTGATATTTATCTTTCTCTGACTTATCTTGCTTATTATAATACATTCTAGTTCCATTCATGTTGTTGCAAATGGCAAGATTTCATTCTTTTTGATCGCCAACTAATATTCCATTGTGTGTATGTATATATATGTATATACAGTGTGTGTGTGTGTGTATGTGTGTACACACATACACACACACACACACACACCCCGTATCTTCTTTATTCATTCATTCATCAGTCAATGGACATTTGGGCTCTTTCCATACTTTGGCTATTTTTGATAGTGCTGCTATAAACATCAGAGTGAATGTGCCTCTTCAAATATGCATTTTTGTATCCTTTGGATAAATACCAAGTAGTGCAATTGCTGGGTCATAGGGTGGTTTTATTTTTAATTTTTTGAGGAACCTCCATATTGTTCTCCACAGTGGCTGTACCAGTTTGCATTCCCACCAGGAGTGAAAAAGTGTTCCCCTTTCTCTGCATCCTTGCCAACATCTGTTGGTTTCCCGAGTTGTTCATTTTAGCCATCCTACAGGTATGAGGTAGGATCTCATTGTGGTTTTGATTTGTATTTTCCTGATGATGAGTGATGTTGTATTTCCCTGATGATGAGTGATGAGATGATGAGCATCTTTTCATGTGTCTGTTAGCCATCTAGATGTCTTCTTTGGAAAAGTGTCTGTTCATGTCTTTTGCCCATTTTTTCACTGAATTATTTGTTTTTTTTGGGGATATTGAGTTTGATAAGTTCTGTACAGATTTTGGATATTAACCCTTTATCCGATATGTCATTTGAAAATATCTTCCCCCATTCCTTTGGTTGCCTTTTAGTTTTGTTGATTGTTTCCTTTACTGTGCAGAAAGAAGGTTTTGTCTTGCAGAAGGTTTGTCCCAATAGTTCATTTTTGCTTTTGTTTCTCTTGCCTCTGGAGACATGTCTAGTAAGAAGTTGCTGTGGCCTAGGTCAAAGAGGTTTTTACCTGTTTTCTTCTTTAGGATTTGATGGTTTTCTGTCTCACACTTAAGTATCTCATTTATTTTGAGTTTATTTTTGTGTATGGTATAAGAAAGTGGTCCAGGTTCATTCTTATGCATGCCACTGTCCAGTTTTCCCAACATCATTTGCTGAAGGGACTGCCTTTTTCCCATTGGATATTCTTTCCTGCTTTGTCAAAGATTAGTTGACCATATGTTTGTGGCTCCATTTCTAGTTTTTCTATTCTGTTCCATTGATCTGTTTGTCTGTTTTTGTGCAAGTACCATACTGTCTGAATAATTACAGCTTTGTAATATAGCTTGAAGTCCAGATTGTGATGCTTCCAGGTTTGGTTCTCTTTTTCAACATTACTTTGCCCATTTGGAGTCTTTTCTGATTCCATACAAATTTTAGAATTGTTTTTTATAGTTCTGTGAAGAATGCTGGTGTTGCATTGAATTTATAGATTGCTTTGGTTGTATAGACATTTTAACAATATTTGTTCTTCCTATCCATGAGCATTGAATTCTTTCCCATTTCTTTGTGTCTTCTTCAGATTCTTTCATGAGCTTTCTATCATTTTCAGGGTACAGATCTTTTATCTCTTTGGTTACTTTATTGCTAGGTATTTTATGGTTTTTGGTACAATTGTAAATTGGATTGGTTCCTTGATTTTCTCCTGCTTCATTACCGATATGTAGAAATGCAACCAATTTCTGTACATTGATTTTGTATCCTGTGACTTTGCTGAATTCATGTATCAGTTCTAGTAGTTTTTTGGTGGAGTCTTTGGGTTTTCCACGTAGAGTATCATGTCATCTGTGAAGAGTGAAAGTGTAATTTCTTCCTCTATGATATGGATGCCTTTTCTTTCTTTTTGTTGTCTGATTGCTGAGGCTAGGACTTCCAACAATATGTTGAGCAACAGTGGTGAGAGTGAACATCCCTGTCGTGTTCCTGACCTATCAGAAAGCTCACAGTATTTGCCCATTGAGGAGGATATTAGCTGAAGGTCTTTTGTATATGGCCTTTCTGATCTTGAGGTTTGTTCCTTCTATCCCTAACTTCTTGAGGATTTTTACAAAGAAAGGATGCTGTATTTTGTCAAATGCTTTTTCTGCTTCTGTTGACAGGATCATGTGGTTTTTATCCTTTTATTAATGTGATATATCACATTGATTGATTTGTTGATATTGAATCACCTTTGCAGCCCAGGAATAAATCCCACTTGATTGTGGTGAATAATTCTTTTAATGTATTGTTGGATTTTATTTGCTAGTATTTTGGTAAGAATTTTTGCAAATATGTGCATGAGGGAAATTGGTCTGTAATTCTCCTTTTTAGTGGGGTCTTTGACTGGTTTTGGAATCAAAATAATGCCTGTCTCCTAGAACGACTTTGGAAGTTTTCCTTCCTTTTATATTTTCTGGAACAGTTTCAAATGAATAGGTATTAACTCTTCTTAAAATGTTTGGTAGAATTTCCCTGGAAAGCTATCAAACCCTGAACTCTTGTTTGGTGGGAGATTTTTGATTACTGGTTCAATTTCTTTACTGGTTATGTGTCTCTTCACATTTTCTACTTCTTCCTGTTTCAGTTTTAGTAGTTTATGTTTCTGGGAATTTGTCCATTTCTTCCAGATTGCCCAATTTGTTGTCATATAATTGCTTATAATATTTTCTTATTACTGTTTGTATTTCTTTGGTGTTGGTTGTGATCTCTCCCCTTTCATTTGTGATTTAATTTATTTGGGTCCTTTCCTTTTCCTTTTTGATCAGTCTGGCTAGGGGTTTATCAATTTTGTTAATTCCTTCAATGAACAAGCTCCTGTTTTTATGGATGTGTCCTACTGTTTTTTTCTTTTTTTTTTTTTTATTTCAATACCATTGATTTCTGTTCTAATCATTATTATGTCCCTTCTTCTGGTTTTGGGCTTTATTTGTTGTTCTTTTCCCAGCTCCATTAGGTGTAACATTAGAATGTGTATTTGAGACCTTTATTCCTTCTTTAAGAAGGCCTAGATTGCTTTATACTTCCCTCTTATGACTGCCTTTGCTTCACACCAGAGGTTTTGGACTGCTGTGTTCTTGTTTTCATTGGCTTCCATGTACTTTTTAATTTCATCTTTAATTTCTTGGCTAACCTATTCATTCTTTAGTAGGATGTCTTTAATCTCCCAAGTATTCATGGTCTTTTCAATTTTTTTTTTTGCTTGTGGTTGATTTCAAGTTTCATAGCATTATGGTCTGAAAATATGCATGGTATGATATTGATCTTTATTGTACTTGTTGAGGGCTGATTTGTGACCCAGTATGTGATCTATTCTGGAGAATGTTTCATGTGCACTTGAGAAAAATGTGCATTCTGCTGCTTTAGGATGGAATGTTCTAAATATATCTGTTAAGTTCATCTGGTCCAGTGTGTCATTCAAAGACATTATTTCCTTGTTGATTTTCTGCCTAGATGATCTGTTCATTGTAGTAAGTGGGGTATTGAAGTCCCCTACTATTATGGTATTAATGTCAATGAGTTTCTTTATGTTTGTGATTAATTGATTTATATATTTGCATGCTATCAAGTTGGGTGCATAAATATTTACAGTTGTTAGATCTTCTTGGTGGATAGACCTCTTAATTATGATATAATGCCCTTCTTCATCTTTTATTACAGTCTTTGTTCTAAAATCTAGTTTTTCTTTTTTTTTTTAATTTTTTTTTCAACATTTATTTATTTTTGGGACAGAGAGAGACAGAGCATGAACGGGGGAGGGGCAGAGAGAGAGGGAGACACAGAATCGGAAACAGGCTCCAGGCTCTGAGCCATCAGCCCAGAGCCCGACGCGGGGCTCGAACTCACGGGCCGCGAGATCGTGACCTGGCTGAAGTCGGACGCTTAACCGACTGCGCCACCCAGGCGCCCCTATTTTTGATAGAGAGATAGAAAGGGGGGGGTGACGGGCAGAGAGAGAGGGAGAATTTGAAGCAGGCTCCAGTCTCTGAACAATCAGCATGGAGCCTGCCACAGGGCTCAAACCCACAATCTGCGAGATCATGACCTGAGCTGAAGTTGGATGCTTAACCAACTCAGCCACCCAGATGCCCCCTTCCTGTTCTTTCATTTGGTGTGAATTCCTCCATCTTTTCATTTTGGAGGAAGAAAAAAAATTAATAAAATTAAAATTTAAAAATTAAAAAAAAAACACAAATAAATCAAATAAAGGATGCCAGATCCTAGGTGTGTTTTGGTCTGCTTGTTGAGAGCAACTTGACAGAATAGAGAAAAAAGAGAAAGGAAAAACCTAGTTAAAATTAAAAAAAATTAATACTAAAACAGGATAAAATAAAATGAAGAAAGTAAAATAGAATAAAACAATTAAAAAATAAGAACATAAAAATAATTCTTTTTCTTTTGGTATCCAAGAAAGGGAAAGAAAAGAAAGAAAAAAGAAAACAACCTGAGCAAAAACAGAAGTGAAGAAAACGAATAAATAAAGGAACCAGCAGACAGAATGAAAACTGAATGCAGTTACATCATTTCCCCTAGAAATGAAACTTTGAAGCACACTATAGTCTCTAAACTAATCAGCAGGTGGAAGGGATTTGTGCTGGTCTTTTGGAGGATGTACCACAGATGGGCAGGGCTTGGTGTAACAGCTCCCTTTTCCACTTGATGACACTGCATAGCTTATTGGGGTCAATCCCTGTGTGTATTCACACGCTAGAGGTGAAAATGGCTTCACCCAGTTCCTTACTCTTGGTGCAGGAATGCCACACCTTCACTGACCTGCGATCAGGCACCCCTCCTTTGTCTCAGGCCTCCGTCCATCCCACTTCTCCCCTATCCATGTCCAAGCTGTCTGCCTGCACCTCCCTCCAGAGTTTTATCTTAGATGGGATTGTGTGTCAAAACTCCACACTTTAGAGACCCCTGTGGCTTGGATTCATGCAAATTCTCTGGGGAAAGTTCTCACTGAGCAGTGGCTGGTGTTGGCTTGTCTCAGAAAATGTTTGCACGATGGCACAGCAGCAGAGGTTTATGGTAAACCACCCCACACAGCCCTCTGTGGTTTGGTTTTGGTGCCCTCTGGCATCTTTGTTCCAGTGTCAGTAAATGTGGCTTCTCTCCAGGGTCCACTGGGAATTTTGCTAGTGGGAAGGCCGTATGACCTCTAATAAATGCACTCCAAGCAAGGAAACTGCTTCTCGCTTTGTGGCACATGGACCCCTCAGTCCCTGATGCCTGCTACTGGGGATTAGCCCTGCTTCCTCACCAGAGCATCACCAGGCACTGAACTCTGAAACTTCAGACTCTGCACTCCACTGTTTATAGAATCCTGGTGCTATTGAAACTCTCTTCTTTCTCCCAAAGGTTTTGGGGAACAGGTTTCTTGTTCAGTCCACTGAGAGTGTTTTTACTCTTTCTCTCTTTCTCACCAGCTACTTTTGGTGGGAGTGCTTTTCTTGCATGATCCTGTTGTACTTTATTCTCTCCCTTTCTCTTTCTCTCTCTCTGTCCTCTCTCCATGAAAAGGGCTCCCTACCCTTCACAACTCTTCCTCCTTCACCTCTCCACAACCATGTACCTGCCAAGCTCTGGCTCAAGTTATGCAGATTGTTGCATTAAGCCTTAGATCTATTTCCAGGGTGGTCAAAATGGTTTGATGTTTGTCTAGCTGTGTTTCAGGGATGAGACAAGCTCGGGGTCCCTATACTATTCCACTATCTTAACCCCCAACCAGTATTTTTTAAAGCAATAAATTGTAAAAGCAATAAAAGCAGACTGGTATTTATAATTTAACTTAATGTGCCTAAAGAGGAAAAATCATTTTTTAAAAGATGAAATCCACTAGTTAGATCTATACCTCCTCATTATTATAAGGTATTTATTGAATACCTTCTGTGTGCAAAGAATTCTGGTAGGCTTTGGAATATGGAAGTCAAATTCTAAATAATTCAACCAGGCTGAAATGTGTTCAATGTAATGGTTGTATATTGCCTTAACAGAGTAGAGGAGAAATGTCCTAGCTATGTTATTAAATTGTAATTCTGAAGTGGTAAAGTAACAACTCACACTGCACCTATTTTTCTGAAAACTTGAGACAACTTAGTACTATAAATGTTTAAAAGCTCATTGATGAGCCAATGATAATAAAATTGGGAAGTATTAGTAATTAATAAGATAGGTATATTTCCATTTTAGTTAGAAAGACTCTTTTGGAGACTGAATCTCTATCTCTGGAACTCTCTATTCAGAGCATAAATTGATTGAGCTGCAACTCTAGGTTTCTGCAGTGTGGTCAGTCTAATGGTATAAGGATCTAACATCACCTGGATTTCCATGATACTTCTCTTAAAGGTATCATGCAGACACTCTACTGTGATCTGCTTGGCATTTTCTGCACTTTTCTTCCATCATCTAAATAATATTTTTAGTAATGGAACTCAAGATTTAATAACTTTCTTATCAGGTGATAGTAGTTTCTTTAAATCAAAACTGAACTCTCTAATCAAAATTCAAGTTTATAAATATTTTGGATGGATACCTTTTTAGGCCGACATGTAAATTCCAAATCTTTCTTTAGTCTTTGAAGCAATTATATACTTGTCAGAAGTAATTTTGTTTGCAAGATATTGGATCAGTAACCTGACTTGCTGAATGCAATGCACAATTATAAAACTTTTAAATAGGTAAAATTTTAGCTTTTATAGACATTTTATTTCTCTTTCAAAACATCAATTTATTTCTGATAAAGTAAGGAAATGATAAATGGATCTTAGTTCTAAATTACAAAACCTGAATCTAGTTTCAGGGATATTTCTTATTTAATTTTAGCATGTCATTTAACTTTTGGAAGTTTGTCTCTTAATTGATAAAATAGAGTGAAAATTATTTGCCATGGTTATACAACTTAGAGCTATTGTGGAGATAAAATATTGATTGTTAGAACACTTTGAAAACTTTAAAGCACTATCAAAAATGTTGTGTGTGAATGTGTGTGTATGCTTAAGTGATAAAAATTAATAAATCCTTATTTGGTTTGAGTCCTTATTATTTTTCAAGTGAAGGTTATCACTCTTTAGAAAGTTTGGGAAAAAAAACCAGGGTATTGTGTTTGAGATTTTCTTTGAGTGACTTGAACAGAGCAAGGTATAACATTTAATTTACATTCTTGGAAAGACAGCAGCTGAAATCAACTCTGTCAGGACTCGAACATGGGCTCTGAAGAAACAATGGTATTGTACATTTGGTATTCCACACTTTCTGAAACCCTTTCAATCTTCAAGGATTTTATAAATGTCAACCAATTCATCCCAGTTTTGCTTCTTAATGTCCTGTGTAAAATTGGTGTGCCTTAGGGCTCCAAGTACATTGCCACATATGCATTGTTTCAAAATTAATTTCATACAGAGTCACACTCTCCAACATAAAAGAGACCTAAAGGTAAATGTTATTTATGAGGTCAAACTTAAATAACACCATGCATCTTTCATATGAGTGACTCAAACTCTGATTCAAGAAGATAGAAACATTGGCCAAAATTATTGCTCTGCATGGTAACCCAGAAAAATTCTACATCTTGTTCTTACGATTTTGCATTCGTAAGATTGCAATCGTAAGTTCTTACGATTCCCTGCATTGAATTATCTTTTAAACATATATGAAATAGAAATGCCACATTACTAATGCTTTTCAGGGGTGTCATTCAGAAAACACGAATGTACAAAATTAAAAAAAATAATGATAAATGTTATAAAAGTTCATGTCATTTTTTAAAAATGATTATTGGGATACAGTTGAAGAAATCTGACACGTCTGCCTCTCTTCCTTAGGCTTCTTTACCTGCAACAACTGACCTTCCAGAGTTTTTCATTGCTTCTTATAAATGGCCTGGATGGACTCATGGCCCATTGGATCAAAAAAATTGTGCTGCATCATGGGCATTTTCTACTGCAAGTAATAAAGTCATTTTGATTACTTCATTATAATTCTCCCATTGATTCAAGATTCTGGGAAAGTAGTTAAAAGATTTTTAAATTTAGAATATTTAAATGTTAACATTTGGTCAATTTAAATAAAGTTTTATTCTGACCAGAGAAAGCAACTTGAAGATTATATAAATATCCATTTTCACTCTGAAAATTGGTCTTGATTTTTAGGGTATAATTTTAAATGGAGAATAAATCAAACGAACAACAAAGAAAAGTTTCCAAAATGTGTTTGTCCTTTGAGAGTTAAATCCACATGATAAGAGTAGAAGATACCTCTTTATTCATAGTATTATGGGTAATATTAATATGAACTTGCACATACCTACGTAATTCTCCTATTCTTTTCTCTTTATACAATTTGCAATAATATGCTTAATTATTAAACTACTCTGATGTAAGGAAACACTTCAGAACAAAATAATAATGGATTAAATAGGTTTTATCTCATTTGAGATAAAAGCAAATTTGTAGCTTCTGACTCTAAATTGATGAGTAGTTTCCAAATTAATGTTGCTGTTACTTCAAAAGTGTAAGGAATACTTCTTTTATAGCTACTTTCATATAAGTTCACAAGTCCAGTAAATCAATACTCAGATTAATTTCAAGATTTAGTCTCTGAATTTTCCTCAAAGGAGTGTTGGTTAGATTCCAGCAAATAACATAAGCCTAACGTGATGTTGGTTGGCTACTATCAAAGATCTTTATAAAACTATGTTCTAGGCTTTGAAGATGATTCCAAGAATTGTAAAAGCATTGTAAAATAAGAGCATAGGCTCTTAGAGAAGTCAGCTCTGAAGGGTCATACTCCTTGGGACAGAAAAGTACTGATAAATTGGTCCACATATCACTGCTTCATAGTATCAGCTAATTTGTTCTAGAAATGATGCCTTTGGCTAGGCTTACCTCTGGAGTGGCTCCATCTGTTAAGTCTATGCTACTTCCTACTCTAGAACAAATGCTCCCTGGATTTCTGATATTTGTCCTTGCTTGTTAGGGATCTGCATGGAGGACCTATTTGAGACTTGTTTCACATGGGTGGAAAAATATTTAATAGTATAAATATTTTATCATTTTATGTTCATGTGGTTCATGTATTACACCTCTTAGGTGATGTGTAAGAATTTTGCTTTAAATTTAAGTTAGACTGGAATTTCTGAAGATGTCTTAGAAAAGATATTGGTGGTTAGATAGTGACAGCAACTTGCTAGGCTGATTTGAATGGTGTATTTTGGTGTCCCCTAGTCACAGCCCCAGAGATGGGCTCAGGCCAGGGCTAACTCTGGATTTGTCCCCCTTCCTAATATACCAAAATACCAGGAAGAGGGTTTTCAACACTTTTGTGGTTTCAGATACAATGGTTTTATATCCTGTGTATTCAGTATGACAAATCAGGCACATGTTATTTATTTATTGTTTTGAGCGTGTTAAGCATAGCAAAGAGTAAACTAGGTTCTCTTAAAGATCTAGAAAATTATGACAGAAAATATAGTTACAATAAAAACGTGTTTTTGCAAAGAAGCTAAAAACTATAAAGTGGAATAAATAAGATATTTAAAAATAAACACATAGGAAACAATAGTTATGCAGCCAACAAAATTCAAGCAAGATTCAGAAGCTGAAGTGGTGAAGGAGTTTGGAATGGCAGGGGTGATACCTGTCACAGAGCAAATGTAGAGATAGAGTAAAATAAGCAGGGAAAATGATAAGGTGTCTCACGGGTAAAGGCCAATAAAAGTTTTCACAAGGAGGTGGAAAACAATTTGTTGAACTGAGCCATTCTTAAGTCTGACTTATTTTAACTATTTCAAGTTAATTTGTATTAAACATTCACTGAGGTTCAGAAATGTCTATATGAGGAACATACTGTGTCCAATTGGAATTCAAAATATTTATCCTTGAGTTGAAATCTACAGATTCATAGGGCTAGAAGGAATCTTAGAGGTCACATTTTTCAAGCCCCTGGTTTTATAAAATAGGCACAAATAGATAAAATGACCTACCCAATCTCAGAAATGATCCTGGAAGCCAGGTTACTGACTCCTTGACTACTGTTGTCAAAGTGTTCTTTGAACTGGAGAATAGTTGCACTAATATTTTCAAGTTTACATTTGATTCTGAACCCTGTACTGAAAGTCAAAGCATCAGAAAATTTCTATTTTCTTCAATGAAATAGGGAATTATTTCCTTGAGAATAGCAGAGGTGATAGTAGAATGTCATTTTCTCTTATGAAATTTATCCCAACACAGTAAGAGATAGGAATCGAGAAGGAAGTAGGAGGTTATAGATTGGACAGATATTGAGCATTTAAAATGTGCCAGCAATTGCATTACAGAATTGTACATATGCTATAGTTACATAAAAAGCATGTACATACAGAAATACATATGTAAGTGAATTATTTAAAAATGAATTATTTTAGGATAATTCTAAATTAGCACCTTGAGAAATTCCATTATACAGACAAGTTTGATGAGCAAAAGCTATAACATCTCCTGAAAACATTGGATGGATAGAAGAAAGCCTATGGCATTGTTGCCTTTAAATAAAAGTAAGTTTAAATATCAAGAACAAACTATACCAGCCATCCAAGAACAACAAAAATTTGTACCAAAATGGCACCCATCCCAATTTTCTCATGATCTTGTCATTCTTATTAGTTTATCGAGGTAACATAATTGAAATGATAATGGATTATCATTTTATCCAATTGTGGATTAATTTCCCTAGCCTATTATTCTATGAGGGTATCATTATGATTTTTGTTCATCATTGTAATTTCTAGTACTTAGTTCAGTGCCTATCACCTAGCAGGCAGCCAGTAATATGTTGGGAAAAGGAATGAACTGGTTAGCTACAACCATGCTAGGGAATTTTATATTGATATAAATTTATACCGTGTATAAATAAGGTGAATTATGCTCTGTAGTTTTTAGATATTGTGTAAGATTTATATAAGTATGGATTAGTTTATGAATGGTTTCCCAAGTGATTAACATAGACACCAGTTTAAAAACCAAGGATTCAATTCATTCCAATATATCACATTAATATGGATGAATTTCCAGTTAATATTTCTATAAGCTTTTCTGATTTCCTTAGTTTAGTTTCATTCATTTCAAAAGTTATATATTTATCCATGACTGTACATGAGGTACAGGAGATAGAAATGTAACTGAGATGTGATTCTTGCCCTCAAGGAGTTATACTTGAAAGATTCCTTAATGAAAAATTCATAAGTATATAGAACATGAAAGGAACAACGAACTAGAAAAGAACAAGGGACTAGAAAAGTCTTTGAATTTGATAAGACGATTGAGCAATACCACAACTGGATAAAAATTATGACCAAAATTATGACCCCATTGACTTTGCTGGAATGCATGATATATTAAGGACATTGGCCTTAATTTTAAATTATATAAAGCTCTGGTGACTAGGATTAAAAAAAAAGGCTATGTAAATTATTAAAAATGTCATATGCCCTTTGAATATTAATCACTATTCTGTTTGAAACAGGTGTGGCAGCTGACCGAATAGCAATTCAGTCCAAAGGTCGATACACAGCTAATCTATCCCCTCAGAATTTGATCTCTTGCTGTCCCAAGAACCGTCACGGATGCAATAGTGGAAGCATCGATAGGGCTTGGTGGTTCCTGAGAAAACGTGGGTAAATAGCTGCCCAACATATGTTTGTAGTATTCTTCTGAGTTCTGTTCGGAGTTAAAAGAAGGAAACAAATGAATGTTAAGATTTTACCAAAAAACATATGTGCTACACCTATATAAATGCCTGTATTACATTTAAATATACACTGTATTTGGTGTCTACTAAGATTATAAGCTATTGGAAGCCATTACTTGAAGAATGTATATATTTCCTGGCCAAATGAATAGAAGGATTCAAGGAAGCATTGTCTCCTGGTTGCTCTGAGCCAAATGGCTTTACTGAGTCCCCACGGGAATAGAGTAGTTGATATTGCTCATACCTCTGCAGAGTCTTCATTTACCCAGGTAGATGGGTAATGCCAGGGAAAAATTAGATTAAGAACGAGATGAATAAAATTAGTAATTTATCATTGGGTTACCATCCCATTTAATGAGGAAAGGCAGGTTGTTTTTTATGTATCTCATGTAATCTGATACCTGCTGCACAAGGGCTAATCTACTTAAAACCCAAGTTATCAAGGTAAGGACACTGCAGCTGATAATGAGTAGTGTACATATGTATTGCTCACCTATATTTTTATCATCCACTGAGTGCTCTAGGTTTGCTCTAGACCAGTCAGGTAGTATGAAAGCGTGGGTGTCAGATATTGATGGGTGGCAATAAATTTCTTTAAAAATTTTTCATGCATGTTGCTTAATAAGGTGGTGCTTTGAATGGACAACTTGGACTGATACCTTTTGGTACAGTGGTGCTTGATTGGCTTCTGTTTTACACTGTGGCAAAAATTAATACCCTTTAGAAGCTTCCAAACATAAATGAACTTTGAGACCAAACTAAATCTTACTGTATTGGTCTGCTTAGGTTACCATAACAAAATACCATAGACTGGGAAGCTTGAACAACAACCATTTATTTCTCACAGTTCTGGAGGCTGAGAAGTCCAAGATCAAGATATTAGCTTATCTAGTCGTGGTGAGAGAACCTCTTCCTAACTTGCCTTTTTGCGTCTTCAAATGGCAGAAAGAGAGCACCAATATCTCTTCTTCTTCTTATAAGGGCACTAAATCCAGTGTCAGGGCACCACCTCATTGCTTCATTTAAAGCTAGTTATCTCCCAAAGGCCTCCTCCAAATACCGTCACCTTAGAATTAGGGCTTTAACACATGAATTGGGGGTGACACAATTCAATCCATGGCACTTACTATCCCAAAGTAATACATATTATGCAAGAATTTTTTAAGCGTTCTCTTTAACAGCTTTACTTTCATCATGTTCCTTGCTCACATTCTCTTACTCTGTTGAACACTACTGAATTTTTTTGAAGCAATCATATTTGATACTTCTATGGCTAATTCAAGCTAAATATGTATAAAAGCAATTTTATTATTTTCCTTATGATCTTCTTCTATATTCAATAAATTACATAGCTTTGGTATCAAATAATTTTTGCTTTTTACTACGTTCAATTTAAAAATCAGAAATAAAATTATTTTCTTTATCTTTTGTACAATGTATGCATCTGATAACTTTCTACTTAGTATATAGTATTTCTCCCAAAATGAACCACATAAACATAATGATTTAGATCTTATGAGAAGGTGTTTATAACTTCATAAAAATGTAAAAGCAAAAACAGAAACAAAACAGCTTTAACTCTGAAACTTACATAATTCATCAAAATACCCCATCTCAACATAATAAAATCCTTGGTTTTTTTCATATTAAGTTTGGCTCTTCTATATTATAATTAAATATTCATAATGAAGAAGCCTTTCCTGTATGAATATTACCATAGATTTTATTGACAGTCACTTTTCATCTTCAGGAAATTCTATACCATAGATAAATTATTTATTAAAGTAGGTTGAAACAAGATTTTTAAAATTGTAATAAAGAAAAATGAGGGAGCAGGGAAGAGTGTAATATATTGAACTGGTGTATTAGATTTAATCAACCCATTGAAAGTTACACATGTAACTTAGTAAACTTCAGGAAAATTTATAAATATTTAATTAAGTAAACTTGTGCATAGATTCGATATTAGGGCATTTTCCTAAGTACTACTTTCACTTCTTTGCTTATTCCTCATAGACTGGTATCCCATGCATGCTATCCACTTTTCAAGAACCAAAATGCTACCAATCATGGTTGTGCCATGGCGAGTAGGTCT
The DNA here is from genome assembly GCF_022837055.1 of Prionailurus viverrinus. NCBI lineage: Eukaryota > Metazoa > Chordata > Mammalia > Carnivora > Felidae > Prionailurus > Prionailurus viverrinus. The sequence goes on from NC_062565.1 coordinate 51,914,093, forward strand.
GATGGGCGGGGAAAACGGCATGCCACAAAGCCATGTCCCAACAACATTGAGAAATCAAACAGGATCTACCAATGTTCTCCCCCATACAGAGTCTCTTCCAATGTAAGTCTAAATGGCAAGAATTAACAATGGTTAACTTTCTCAAAAATATATAGCTCTGCTGTTATTAAAACTATTTAAAAACTATTATATTCTAAAATGTTGCTATGTTTTGAGGGATAATTTTTTATATTCTTAAAGTGTCCATTAAAGACTCTCAGATTTCTGATCTTTGTAATATTAGCAGCATGAACGATTATATGATATATATTTCCATACTTGACAAATAAGAGCTAAATCATACCTTTTTTTCAGTGACTTTTTTGTGGCAGTAGCTCATTGTATCAATCCTTTGCCTTACTCGACAAAATGATTGAAGTAGGTGCAGCCAAAATGGGAACATGACTCCCTTAGATTCTAGTTTTTCATGTTGAAAGCCTGGACAAATTTAACTCCATCATATCAGTCTTACCCAGACTTGCTCACTTTCAGAATATCTGAACCTTCAGTGGCGTCTAGTTACTTGCAGAATAAGTTTGGTATTCTTTTTTTTTTTTTTAAGGCAAAGTTTATTTATTTATTTATTTTGAGAGAGAGAGAAAGGGAGAGTGGGGGAGGTGCCAGAGAGAATCCCAAGCAGGCTCCTGCACCATCAGTGCAGAGCCTGACGAGGGGCTAGATATCATGAACCGTCACATATGACCTGAGATGAAATCAAGAGTCGGATGCTTAACTGACTGAGCCATTCAGGTGACCCTACGGTTCGGTATTCTTATAATGGCATATAGGTCTTCCATGATTCGGTTCTGACTGAATCCTTTACACACTCTGTCCTGCCAGCATCTACCCCTACACCTGCTCCTAATGCTCGTGATAAATAGGATTACTGTCCACTCCATAAATACATCATGCTCTCTCATGCTTCCTTCTTAGCTGCACGATCATTCCTCTGACCCAAGTGGGTATCCCACGTGTTTCCATCCGGTAAAAGCCCACACATGTGTCAAGGCCCAGGTCAAAACTTCATCTTCTCTGTGAACTTTTCTTAACTCCTACATAACATTAATTTCCCTTTTCATTTGCACCCCTAGGAACTTTGTGCTTATCTCTGTAATGTAACTTATTATATCATAATGCAATTAGTTGTGCTATTCTCCATCTACTCCACCAAAATGTAAATCCCTTGAGGACAAGTAAAGGGTCAATATTTGTTTCTGTTCCAGTTTTTGGTATATACTCTGTGACCAATGTGCATATATGAATGAATTAAAGAGTAAATGAATGACCTGCCTTCTTACTAGGTGCTGCATTACACAGCACTTAGTAACAACGTAGAAATATTTATATACTAACCTACACTGAGGTACCTCACTAAACAATCACCTGAGGTTGTTCCTGTGATCAAAATAATGGATAAACTGATAAAACATGGTTTTAATTATTTCTTATTTGTGACCACAAAAGTTATTATTTCAAATAATAATTAAAAATTAGTATTGGTGAAAATATTATTGGTAAAAGTCAGTAAAACACATGGGTGCATCTTGTCTTTAGCAACTTGATCAAAGTGGTATTTCACATGTGAGTATTTCAAGCCATGATTAAGAGTAAATTATAAGTGGTTAAGGCACACTGGATTGTAGAATTCTTAAATTGATTACATAATACCTAACATTATACACCAAATAGTAGGCTTAGTATGCTCTGATAACAATAATGATGTTCAATGATGTTTCTCCTTCTAGGAAACTGAGATAATGAAAGAAATCATGCAAAATGGACCAGTTCAAGGTAAGCTTGGATGAAATATGGTTGTGTCTTATTTCTTTCTTTAATAAACAGCATTATATTTTATTTCATGCAAAAGGAGCTAAATAAAAGAAATTTTTTACTTTTAGAGTGTTCATAAAGTTTCAACAGTTCTAAGATCAGTGCAATTATAGGATATATGCTCACCAAATGACTTCATTATTTGCCATTTCATTTTAAGAAGATAGACACATTCATAAATTGAATTCTAAATACTAGTGGCACATTTGATGAAAGTCTGCTAAGTCTTTCCAAAAGGGATCATGGGCCAAACAGGCAAACAGGCAGTCAAACATGAAATGCTTAGTGGCAGGGCTCACTTAATTGTTCAGTCATATTTAAGTATTAAGTATTAGAAATTTTCCCATCTTCATGTTAAAGGGGTTAGGTAATGGATTGGAAAAAAAAATCAAGAATTAGCAGTAGAAAAAAATCTAAATACTTTCCTTTTTCTATAAAGTCAAAAGAAATCAAAGAAGCCAGTGTGCTTTTGTGTTTTATAACATGACTTCTGTTTTGATCAATTTTGTAAATGTGTTAGGGATAGTAAATTAACAGTAAATAAGAAAATAATACCCTGACTTTATATTGGCTTTGATTTTTAAGATATCATCTCTGAGACATAGTTCCTCTGCTTATCTATTTCATTTTGCATCACTGCAATGGATGAAGATAAGTTTATAGAGCATGTTCCCTGTGCTAAACATTGCCTGGAAAAGCATGGAAGGACAAACCTACCAAGGCCTAAAATGGAATTTCAGGTTGTGAACACATGAAGGGCCCAAAATGTATTATCAGTGCAGTGGAATGAATCAAATAAATTTAAATTAACCAAAGTTAAATTAAAACATTTGATATATACTTAAGGAATTATTGGCCAGAACCTGCTTTTGTTTTCCTGAATGCTGACCTAATTAGTATTGGTTCAACATCTAGCAGGAACAATGGGTTTCAAAGTTATTTTGGAAGAATTATTACTGATCATTATCACCACTTAACATTTATTGGGAAGCCAGAGCTTCCACTAAACATGTCCTGAATTTAAGTCGAAAAATCCTGAGACCTTACACAAAACATGAAACAAATGAAGAGAATTGTTTTTCCTTGTAATTATGTAACTTTTATTGACTGTTGTAAGAGTGGGAGATTCATGTATGATTTACATGCATGCTTCATTAAGGTGAGTTCTTGTGACAAATTTAAAAGGAGCACAGGCATTAGAACTCAAGGCTGCATACAAAATTCCACCTTTGACCTTTGCTCCTAAAATGATTTGGGGCAAGTTATTTAAGCTCTCTTTATCTTCAGATCATTGCAGTAATCTTTCCAGTTTCTCTCTCTTTTAATCAGTCAGAAGAAATTTGGAGCGTAATTCTTTAAAATTGAGAACACCTTAGGTTTGTTTTTTAAGGCTCAAGTACGTCAATGTTCATGAATTTCACATATGAATCAAAAATGATCAAAAGTAAGAATCAAAAATAAAAATCTGAAAACAGTAAAGTTGAAATCCAAATTATTCCACAGCCATTCAACAAATGTTTGTCAAGACCCTTCCTCCTGCCAGACTGAGTCAGGAGCGGGAGATAGAGCTGAATCAATGTGGACTCCTTCCTGCCCTCATACCTTGTTATAATTCTGTGTGCTAAAGTTGGATGCAGTTTTCCCAAAGTGGAATTGCACTACAGTAACATACAGTCATATCTTTATGGGTTCATCAAGTCTGAAGGAAGGAGCCACCCTCAAGTTGATCATGATGATCTCTCACCCATGCTACTTCGCTTGGCACTCTTTTTTTTAGCAGTGAAGTGTATATTTTATTCATGGTGCTTAGGCAGAGTTGAGAAGAGCTGAAGCGGTCAATGGTTCTCTAGAAGGGAAAAACCCCTGGCAGTATCTTCACATTTAGATAAATGCGGGTTGACTCATCTTGCTGTACATGCAACATGTTGCCTCATTTTCTCCTCTCTCACTACAAAAGAATGTAAAACGCAATAGAATGCTGAATAAATAATACTGTGTGCAGCCCTCTAAAATCTATAGAATTGCAAGTAATTTTAGATGCTGAAAAGAGAACTAAAGAAGATCTGCATTAAGTACAGTTACATAAATTCTTAAAATCCTATGGGAAAGTATTTTAAAGCAGATAAAAAAAAGTTAACCGCTTTTGAGAATATTTAAACAGCATCAGGAAAGGTATGAAACATTAAAAAAAGAAATAAAAGGTGGAATATTAAAAAGTTATATTTGACTTTGGAGTTAAAGCTTCATTTTAGGATCTATCAAATGCCTGTGACCTTAGTTTTTATTTTATTTAAAAAGCATGTCAAACTAATATAGACAAGCATTGTGCACTTATCAACATATACTTATCTAGTCCCAACTAAAAATATTTTCAGTGCATGTCTTCTAAAACTTTAACACCTTCACCCTAAATTATCCTAGCCATTCAACAAAGCAGCACATGATACAGAAAAGAAGTAATCTAGGCGAGGGAATGAAGGAGAGCTTTATCAAGTATAAGCTCTTACTTTCTAAAAAAATAAAACAGTGGCTTAGCTCTTCAGAGCCGGGAGGATGAAATCTTGTCAGAGCATTCTTTTGCCAAGGGTTTGCTTTTTATTCAAACTCACCAAGGAAAGGTTTGTATTTACTTGCAGGGATTAAGGACAATTACTTTAAGCCCTGTTTGCTGGGTTCACCCTTCACTGCCAGCTTAATTGGAATTTTAAGAGGCTCCTGGTGAAGCCCCAAGTTCATGGAGAAACAGCAATCACTAGCCAAGTGTACGGGGGCTTGCCTGCAAGGGTCTCAATTCCTGGTAATAGCGCTTCTGTCAATTAGGAATAGATGGTGGTTTAAAGGTAGAATGTGTACTTAAGTAATATTCTAAATAGCTAAACGCTGTTTTTATAAGAGAACCAAAAAAAATACTGCAGCAATTAAACTAAGTACGAAAGAAAATTAGGCTGAATTGCAAAGTTTCTTCTTTAGACTCTCATGGCAATTGAACCACTGATTGTTCTGTGAGAATTTCAGAGGTTTTTAAAGAGAATTGTGTCAAACTGTTGCATTTATTTTGTTGGGTTTTATTTTAGCCATAATGCAAGTCCATGAGGATTTCTTCCATTATAAGACAGGGATATATAGACATATTACCAAAAAAGCAAATGAAGAATCAGGAAAATATCGAAAGCTTCAGACACATGCCGTCAAACTCACTGGGTAAGACAATTCCTTAAAAATCTTCATTTAATGCTTTTGGAAAATGAAACTAAGCGTATGTAGTGCATACAGGTACCAGAATTCACCTTGGTATGAGGGGTTTCCATACAAATTAAAAATTATCCAAACCTTGGCACTATTTACTTGTTATTTTAAAGTCCAATTAAGGGGTCACTCAGGTGGTAAAGATGACCATTTCCTGTCTCTCACTTGTGAGTGTGTTCTAAAAATCTGTTTTAAGGGCAAGGAAAATATATTATTGGAACGAATTCTGTATATGGCATAAGCAAAGGAAGGGTACAAATCCAAAGTATATTAGAATTTGGGGAGATGGTTTTAGATGGAATTACAAATGGTAACGATTAAACAGAAAGAATAGGGTCACCTTTAATTCAGTACAAAATTATTTTTTAAGTTTATTTACTTATTTTGAGAGAGAGAGAGATTGAGAGAGAGAGAAGGAAAGAGAGCGTGGAGGAGGGGCAGAGGGTTCAGTGCAGAACCCCCACATGGGGCTCAAACTTGCAAACTGTGAGATCATGACCCAATCAAGAGTTGAATGCTTGACCCACTGAGCCACCCAGGCACCCCCAAAATTATTTTTTATATTTATGTGAGAATTGTAGAAATTACACTCACCAGTTTGAGAGTAAAATATATTCATCTCCACCAGGGCAAGAAATAACTTCAAAATTTGGTTGCGTTTCAAGAGTAAGTAATTTCACAAATGGACCCTAGTCAAAAGGAGAGTGTGGTCATCTGAGGCCACTTTCCCCAGTGTCTTCTCCAACTCATTCTGACTCTGCCCCATCTTTAAGCTCTTTCTCATAATGTCTCACTCCAATTCAAATGAAATACTACAGGAAAGGTTTTTGTGTCTTTTTCTTTCATTTCCATCCAAACCTTCACTTCTCTCATTTTGCCATCATAGTAAATGACTTTATTCCTGTTGAACATGTTCTTCCTCTCTAAATTTGTTTAAGCTTGCACAAAAACAACCTGAGCTACAATCAAATCACCACCTCCTTCTTACTGATCTTTCAAATATTCCGAGTCAACTCTAAGGACTGTAGACAAGTTATCTTCTGTGATGTCTCTTTGTCATCTCTCCTTCATTTTAAATACTCTTACATTTCAATTACAAAATTACCATATTTCTTTGAATCTAAGCTACTACTAATTTTATGACTTGTCTTGATTTCCAGGATGTGAAAATATGTGTATATTAGAATTGAAATATATGGCATTTCATGTTAATATAGGCTATTGAGAAACTACAGTTGGGGGAAAATGTAACTATAATTTCACCATCCAGAGGTAACTTTTCTTGAGAGTTTGGAATATTTTTATGTTTCTCCTAGGTGTGTGTATATGTATATGTATATGTGTACACACACACACACACACACACACACACACACAGAGGGAGAAAGGTGGCTAGATAATTAAATGTCTATCAGAAGAAAATGAGATAGGGAAGTTCTTAAAATTTTATGACAAATGAAACATTGCTAGAGTATTCATTAGCAACATATATGAATGCATTTCTCAGTATCCCTTTAAATCCTGGCTGTTTTTCTTTTCCATTTTAATAGATTATTCTGTATAGTTTTGGTCACTCAACACTGCTCCTCTTTTGAGGGTAAGATAGTTTCTGATTACCCTACATTTTAGGTTATATGGAACAAGGTGTTTGCCTTAATTTTTTTCAAAAGTATCACTTAAAAAATAGGGGCAACTGGGTGACTCAGTTGGTTGAGCATCGGACTTTGGCTCAGGTCATGATCTCACCGTTGGTAAATTTGAGCCCCGCATTGGACTCTGCTGTCAGCATGGAGCCCACTCTGGATCCTCTGTCCCCCTCTCTCTGCACCTCCCCCAATTGTGCTCTCTCTCTCAAAAATAAACATTAAAAAAATAGGTAAAATACAGGGGCTTCTGGGTGTTTTAGTTGGCTGTCTAAAATAAAATTTTTTTTTTTAATTTTTTTTTTTAACGTTTATTTATTTTTGAGACAGAGAGAGACAGAGCATGAACAGGGGAGGGTCAGAGAGAGGGAGACACAGAATCCGAAACAGGCTCCAGGCTCTGAGCTGTCAGCACAGAGCCTGACGTGGGGCTCGAACTCATGGACCGCGAGATCATGACCTGAGCTGAAGTCGGCCGCTTAACTGACTGAGCCACCCAGCTGCCCCTAAAATAAAATTTTTAAAAAATGCATACATGCTCATTAAATTATTATACAGTATATATATGAAAAAAAATGTATTACCTAAAAAGAAGATAGTAAAAAAAAATCCTCCCAAATTAGATTAACCTCACTATTAACGTTTGGTGAGGAGCATGTCAAGTAATTCTCTGTTTCTCTCTCTGTTGATGAAAAGAGAGACAAACAAAAATAGACAATATAGGATAATGACACTTAAAAATACTAATATTCAGGGGCCTGGGTGCCTGGGTGGATCAGTTGGTTGGGCATCAGACTTTGGCTCAGGTCATGATCTCACAGCTCATGAGTTCAAGCCACGCTTCAGATTCTGTGTCTCTCTGCCTCTTCCCTGCTCATGCTCTCTCTCTGTCTCAAAAATAAATAAACATTAAAAAATTAAAAATACTAATATTCAGGTTAATTTTACTTGAATTTAATGAAATGAGACTTTTTGGTACTTCAACACAAGAAATGCTAGTTCCTAAAAGAACCATTTACACTTAAGAAAAAATGTATGTTAAGAGAATTACAGATTGGAGCAATAATTCATTTTTAATTACACATTTCAATTTAGGATTATATCTATTATTAACAAAATGAGGAAATTCTTCATTTTTTTTTTTTTGAGAGAGAGAGAGAGAGAGAGAGCGAGCTTGGGGGAAAGGGGCAGAGGGAGGGAGAGAAGGAGAGAATCCTAAGCAGGCTCCATGTTTAGTACAGAGCCTGCCATAGGGTTCAATCTCATGAACCGTGAGATCGTGATGTGAGCCAAAATCAAAAGTTGGACGTCTAACCGACTAAGCCACCCAGGCACCCAGGAAATTTATCATTCTTATACTTCTCCCCATCTCTCTTGCTCTCGTACATCTTATATTTATTAGTAGTATTATTATTTTTACATATTGTAGGATTATAGAATATGCATTCTGCTCTGAAATCATACTATTAATGCTTGTTTAAACTTTGTTGTATGTTAATAGAATCAATGATAAGCACGTATTTTTTATGATGGCTTTTCTGTCCTTGAATTTAATTTGTATCAGGTATTTTGTTGTTTTATACTACCAGACAATCATATTCTGGATTCCTGTTCTGTTTATTGCCCCTCCCTTCAGTTGATTATCTCAAAACTTTTCCTTTTTTCTTGAATTCCCAATTCCTACATCCTTGTGTTCTTAGCCCATAACCCTGAATTCTATTTCACCAAAAAGATTAAAGCAATCAGAGAACAACCCCCAGTATCACAGATACCACACACCCGCATAGCTTTCCTTCCACTCTTTCTTCCCACTTCTTACATAGATAATGCTCCTACCTCAATCCCTTTTGCTGTATTGTAGACCCCAGACCCTCTCCACTATTCAACAATATGCAGAAGCAATTTTCCCTTTTTTTCTCTCCAGTCCAGATCTCTCTCCTGAACTCCAGATTCATACATTCCATGGTCTACTTGACACCCCCACCTAGATTCCTAATAAATGATTCAAATTCAGCCCTTCCAATACTGAACTCCCAATCTTCCCCTTTCTACTTTCTGAACAGTATCTATCATCTATCGTCATCTGTCATCTACTGATGACAATGACATCTTTCCATATGCTCTGGCTGGAAACTTTGGAACCTTTGAAATTATCTTTTATTCCTTTCCTTGCAACTCACTTCAAATTTCAGAAACTCTGTTGGCTCTTCCAACTTACATCTAGAATCCAACCAATTTTCATTGTCTGAACTACCCCACCCTTGCCTGAACCACCATTACTCATTATCTTATACATGGGTCTTCCTGCACTTACCTTTGCCCTCAATAGTCTATTCTCAACAGAGAAATGTTCCTTTTAGAACATTAGATCTTGTCACTCCATTTCTCAAAACTCTGTAATTTTCTCATTTCCCACAGAGTAAAAGCCAAGGTCTTTACAAAGGTCTACCTGATATGAGGACTCCCCCATCTGCCTGCCAACACCCCCCTCAACTTTCTGGTCTCAATTTCTGTTAATCTGTATCTTCTTCTTCCTGATCTGGTATCCTTTAATGTTTCAGGAATCCACACCCCATCTCTCTCCCTCTGCCTAAAATGCTTTCTATTGTTTCCATGTCACCATCTACTCTTTGCTTAGATCTCATCTTCTCAGTGTGGCTTCCTGACTGTCCTATTCATTGCTGCCACCTGCCCTCTCCTCTAGCACTTCTGATACCCTTTCCCTAATACATTTATTTTTTTAATAACAATGATCACTTTCTCACCTACTATTTAACTTAACTAGCTTTTGATGTTCATTGTGATCTCTGTCTCCCCTTTCATGAAACTCTGTGAGAGGAGGTGCCTATATTATTCATCAGTGTTGTCAAACCACCTAATCCACTGCTGACCCATCATGCATTTAATGCTTTTCCTATCCAAAGAATGAATATTTTTACCATATGTTCAACGCTAGTTCTTGTTCAGGCCTCATCTTTAAATGAAGCAGGTCTTTGTTGAGAAATAGAGTGAGGGGAAGGTGCAGGAACGAGCTGAGGCACTCCTCTGCTTTAACCTGAAGTTTGTAATTCTTGGGCCCATGCTCATCAGATCAACTCTGTCCTTAGTCCACAGCCCAGAGAGTTTGGTGGGACTCAGAATAAATCCCTTGCAAATATCTTTGCTGCCATATGCTACTCTTTGCCTTTATTTTTGCTTCATCTGTCTCCATCTTTCAACCATTGTCTCTGGTGGTTTGCCCAGGACTTCAGCAGCCCATTGAGCTTCCAGTGTGATTTCTTGTTGAGCTGACTTTCCATGGGTCTAGTGGGAAGGGACTGAAGTGTGATCGCCATGGCCTGCTCATGGCCCTCATTATAAAGATCTTTAGAGGTATTTCTGGACTGCCTGGCATACTTTTAAGGGGAAAATGTACTTGTGAAGGTCTGGAGACGAACGGGAGAGTAGTGGCAAGGGTTGTTACTCAGTATCCACTCTAGTTTGGGTACAGAACAAAATGTATTTTTCATTATTACTCAAAATTGCTATTTGGGATTATAGCTCTTTGGCTCACTAAAGATAGAAAGTAGGTACTGATATTTAAAAGTCTATTTTGTCTACTTTGTTTTTTCATTCCTAATTGATGTATGAGTTTTCAGGAAGGCAAATGACATACAAATGCCTTTGCACTTCCACTATAACTAGAAATTCAGCTTTGCTTGAGTTCTGTTTGCCTTTAGTTTGAAAGTCATATTCCTTCAAAACCTCCCTTTCCTATGTATTTTCATTATTAATTTTTGTCTTTTCTAGTAATGTTCTTGATTTGGAAGAATTTTCCTAGCACATATTTGGTGATTGAAATGATGTTTATTCTCACTTAGAGAGCTCTGAAAATGCCAACATTGATGCAGAGCCTTTGTTGATTTATTGGAGCTGATGACTTATCATCTGTATTCCCTATTTAGCCATTCTGGTCATGTTTTCTTCACTCTACTCTTAAATTCATTCATGCTGGGGTTGAACAAGATATAAATGTGTTTATATTTAATTACACAGACACTGTTTGTGTATCTTCCATGTTCAGTATGTCAGTTGCAGTAATGTGTTCACTTTTATAAACTCCTAGGAAATGGAGACCTTTGTAAATTTCCCTCACATGTGTGGCAATTAGCAAGGCTTATTCTGCCGGTAGGCAAATTGCTTTTGGAGAATATATTTATTTTTCGGAAATATTTCAGGTCACCTGGGCATTGTTAGGTGCCCTGGAGCAGTAGATTTTAATTCATTTCTCCATTAGTAATTCCTGACGGTAATTACTGCATTCAGAAAATTAATGCATCAGTGAATTAGAGAGTAATCAAATAGCCCAAGTAAGTTAATGTTCCTTATCAGAGAGCTTAATATTCTCCTATGAAGTACCTTACAAATTTATCACAACAAATTCTATTTGCTGCCCTTTCTGTAGAAGACAAAGCTATTAGATTTAACTTACTTGAACAAATGAATTTAAACTTCTATCAAGTGCCCAGCTCTAGGGAATACAAGGAGGATTAACACATAGCCCTGCTCTTAAGGAGTTTAAGGAATGAAGTAGACATATTCATGATTGACTCTAGCATAAGGTAATAAAAGCTATGTATTTCCATACATATAAACACAGAATTGTGGTAGGTAGAAAAACACTTGTAATGCCTTCCTTTGCTCCTTATAATCTTATTTAACTCCTCTCTCTTCCCTTTCCGAAACATTTGTTCACCCCCATTATGGATACTATGTTGTAAAAGGATCTAATTGAACAAAAAATGCCATGTGTTTTGAGATATGGCATTATTTATACACCAATACAAAGAAGAAAATATTACCACTTAAACTAAGAAACCCACTGATTGTTAGATGTATTTCAACTTTAGAGGTGTTAAAATTTGGTGTGTGTGTGTGTGTAGTATTTGAGATTTTTTTTTTATCATGGCCAATGTTCTTTATATTATGATCTTATTTCACATCTACATATCATTACAGTGTCTTATGTCTCTGTCTATCAAAGGTCCTGAGCTTTCTTTAATCCTTCAGTCAGAAGTTGATAAAGTAGTGTAGTTAACACATTTACATATGATCTCAAGAATGACTACTAGAACTAAAATTTTAAAAATATCCAGGAGTTATAAATTTTAGAAAATTAAAGGAAATTATTGGGATAAACATTGACTTTTCCTCATATTGTAATCCTGCTATGGGAAAGAATTTTAATGAAGATACAGTAGTCCATATGTCACCAAAAGAGAAGGATAAAATAATTCTAGGATGTATTTTGCCATTGTTCAATAATGTCTTAGGTGAAAGTTCATTTATGCAACAAATATTTATTGATTATCTGAATGTTCTAAGAATTGTTTTATGTGTTAGCGATATATCAGTAGACACAGATCCTGAACCTCATTAAACTTATAGTCTACTAATTGACATTTAGCTATTAGGCAAAAAAAAAAGTGTTTTGGTGCTAAACAGTGTGTGTGTGTGTGTGTGTGTGTGTGTGTGTGTGTGTGTGTGTATTTGGGGTCATTGATTTTTGTTTTTGTTTTTGTTTTTTGAGGTCTTCTCATTTGTAACAACTTGGATGGATCTTGGGGGTAAAACACTAAGTGAAGTAAGTCAGACAGAGAAAGAGAAATACCATAAGGTTTCACTCATATGTGGAATTTAAGAAAGAAAAAAAGGAAACAGAGACAAACAAGAACCAAACTCTGAAATACAGGGAACAAACTGGTGGTTACCAGAGGAGAGCTTGGTGCGGGACAGGTGATATAGATAAAGGGGATTGAGAATACACTTAGTGTATGAGCACTGAGTAATGTATAGAAATGTTGAATCATATTGTACATCAGAAACTAATGTAACTCTGTTAATTATGCTTAAATTAAAAAGTCATATCAACTTTTTTACTTACAAATATTATATAGTAACCCAGAGAGAAAGGAAACAAACTAGTGCGAAATGGTAGCTGGAAGAAAAGCAAACATAGCAACAGTCCAAGAAGAATAGATTGAAGAATAACAAAGGTGGTTTGCGAGTAGATTGTCAATGATAACTTCAAATTTTTTTAAATTAAATTGAACGTGTAAGAAATTAGGCAAAATGATAGAAATTCGGCATATCTCCCATACATAACTGTGAAGACATCTGGTTTGAGTGAATCATCAAAAAAAATCAAGTCAGAGCTGTCTGTAAACTTTAATGCAAATTCATTATATGACTTAAACTGGGTACAAATAGAATGCTTTCTAAATTTCTTGTTTCTATATAGTCAATAAATATTAAAAGAGAATCCATGTTGTTCCTGATTCTGTGCTGAATAGGATACATGGTGAGAAAAACTAAAAAACAAACAAACACTCCTTGCCTTCACACTACAACCAGATATTAAAGAAAAACCCATATGATAGATTTTACAAAGACAAGGTAGAGAGTGGTAAGAGAACTTAACAATGCTTGAAATAGACTTGAAGATCTGAGAAATGTCCCTGAGGCAGAAATGTATGAACTGAGATGTATGGGCTGAATAGATCCAGGCTAAGGGGCAACTTGTAAAAAGGCTCTACGTTCAGAAAGATACAAATGTTATATAAATACAAAGAGCATCATGTTTGCTGATTCGCAGAAGGCAGGGATTTGTAGCCCACTTTAGAGAATGTAGTCAAGTATGTTAAGAATTTGGTTAAGGATCTTGAGCAGTGGGAAGTCACTGAAGTGTTTTAAATAGTAAGGTGGTATCTTTCTTTGTATTTTTTAAAAGATTTCAGTCTGGACTTGATACAGTGGTGGAGGAGTTGGAGAGACATGAATGGATCAAGAAATACTTAAAGAAAGGGACGCCTGGGTGGCTCAGTTGGTTAAGTGTCTGACCTTGGCTCAGCTCATGATCTCATGACCCGAGAGTCATGATCCGAGTCATGGTCCGAGAGTTTGAGCCCTGCATTGGGAGCTCTGTGCTGACAGCTCAGAGCCTGGAATCTGCTTTGAATTCTGTGTCACCCTCTCTCTCTGCCCCTCTCCTGCTCACACTCTGTCTCTCTCTCTGAAAAATAAACAAACATTAAGAAATTAAGAAAAAAAAGAGGGATTTAAGGAGAAAAGATGGCAGGTGTGACAGTTTTGTAATAGAACATGGAGAGTGAGATGAGGAAGGAGTTCACTATTGGGCCTGATGATTTTGAGGTGTCTTTAAGATATAAATATGCAGATAGGCATCAGAGAAGCAGATATACTGATCTCAATGTCATAGGAGAGATAAGGTTTAAAGATGGATGGGACTAAACAGAATAAGAAAAAAAGCAAAGATTGATTAAGATTACACCATGGGAAAATCCAATATTTAATGACTGGCTAGAAAATGATGCGTCTACAAAGAAAGAAAAGGAGAGGCCAGCACATTTTTTAATCCCTTTGTTTGTTTGTTTGTTTAAATATATCCAAGAAAGCTATAAAGCTGTAAGAATTCGAATCCAGAGTAAGTGAAGAGATTGGTCTTAGAAAGAGACTGGGTGGCAACCCTCTTATATGAGGAAAGAAGGCAGAGAATCTGAAGTTAGATGAAACTGTTTTAGCGTTTAAGATAGTGGTAAATTGAGCAAAATTCCTATAAAATTATCCTTTCTAAATTTTTTATTTATCTCCAGGATGTAGAAGGTAAGGTTATCTGTAGAGGGAAGAGGTGGTAGGAGGGTCACATTATCAGACATTTGAGGTATAGAATGGTGATATATGGCAATGGTCTTCTAAATGTTTAGGAGAAGCAGTTGCCCAGAGGAACCTGAAGAAATCACTACACATTGATAATGGTACCCTTCAGCCCTCTCGTGTATGTTTTCTGCAATTGTAGTCAGCTAAGTGTTTGCAGGCAGAAACAGGTAGTTGAATTCATTCAGTATGGGCAGTTTTCCAGATGAGTATAATGAATGAAGAGTCAGAAAAAAACAGGGGATTTAGGTATGAGTATTGACCTAAGTATGGGTCAAACGGCAGAAAACTTAAGACCGATGAAAAGGGAGGGTTGATGGACTTGGAGAAAATAGAAAAATCGGGATGAGAGGTCATGATGATTTTAATTTCAGTGATTTTTATGATTCTCTAATTTATTCTTTTAGATTTTTAAATCATTATTTATGAGAAAAAATGTTACCATGTAATAGTAAGGCAATAATATTTTACAGATTATGAATACAGTGTTAAAGGGTAATTAAAGTCATAATTTTTATGTTAGTGACTAATTATGTTAATAATGATTGTCTACTTTGTAGTAATAAGCCTTTGGTTTATATATATCTGTCCATCCACTGATCCCTCCATCCAGTCAATGATACTTGCCATATAGGAAAGTATAAAAATGTTTCAGAGTGAGGTTTCTAGTATATTTTTCCATATTTTCTATACATATCATAAATAACAAGATTCTGTGAGCTTTTTTCCATATATTCTATGCATATCATAAATAATAAGGATTCCATGAGCATTATTCAGTGCCATTACAAATTATTTGACATAGCTTTAGGGGGGCCACCACTCGTTTTTCCCCATTCATCCTTCCTTTTTTTTTTTTTTGCCTCTTCCTTTCTGAATAAAAACTAAATATTAAGCCTGAATTTTCTTGCTTTAACCTATGGCACATTGAGAAATTCTGAGCAGATGTTTTAATTAGAGGTTTTTAATGCATGGCAAAGTCTAAGACAGTTGAAAGAACATTTCAACAGCACTTATTTCAAAAATCCAAATAAATATGTGATAATTAGTATAGACAAAAAAAAAATTTCATTTGGGGGTTAGGATATCTTTGAACTGCCAAATGCTTAGTTCTTCTTCTTTTTTTTTTTTTTGGTGGGGGGGGCTACTGGTTTGAATAACAGTAGTCGTTGCAACAAATAGATGTTTAAAATTTCTTGTTCACATAATAGTTCAAGATGGGTGATCCCAGTTTCTGTGTAGCTCTCTTCCACATGGTCTCGGGGCCCAAGCTCTCTACACGTTGTCACTCTGCCATCTCTTAGGGTCACATGTGATCTTATTCAGCTGATGGAAAACAAAGAACATGAGGAGGGCTTCTTATATTTACTTAAAGCCTTGGCTTAGTATTGACACTTATCACTTCATTCACGCTTCTTTGGCTAGAACTCATTCACATGGCTCCCCCTGACTGCAAAAGTGGCTGAAGACTGTAAAAGAATTGACAGGGACATTTTAATATCAGAATAAATAGAGTTATATTTTGGAATAGAATTCCAAATTTTCATAAGTCTTAAAGAGAAGAAAAAACCAAAGGCACAAATTCTGAGTTTGTGGAGAGCTGATGTCATCCACATCTGCCAGACCCTCTGTGATTTTGTGTTCTGTTTTTAGAAAATATTCATTGAAAAATTTTGAGAATCACTGCTTCATATTGAATAAATTAATACATGTATTTGGTACCAACTTTACCCATAATCACTAAAGTAGTGCATAACCCTCATACTTAAAAATCTTTATGAGATGAGAATTATTATTCTATTCTACCAGAAGTCAGAGACAGAATGTTAAAACAAAACAAAACAAAACTTTCAGTTCCTTTTGGCTTCAATAAGAATATCCTACCAATACTACAAGGAAAGTCCAGTGCCAAGATTCATTCGATGTATTTTTACCACATAGGTTTTCTGAAGCAATTGCTATATTTTATTTTACTAAAACTTCTCTCTTTTTTTAAGTTTTTATTTTTTAAGTAATCTCTACACCCAATGTGAGGCTCGAACTTAAAACCCCAATATCAAGAGTCTCATGGTCTACTGACTGAGCCAGCCAGGTGCCCCATTACTAAAAATTTTCTTAGGATAAAATAAATGTATCTTTTTTTCCTAACCTCACTTACTTTGACCACACATATTTAATCTGTACATAAAGACTTCTGCTTGATTTTTCAATAAGAAACTTTTTTTAAGTCTGTAATATGTGTCAGGTGCCGTGTTAATGGCATTAAGAATACAAATACCAATTATATACTGCCCTGTCCTCAAGTAAATTGAGAGAGAAAGAGAGAGGAGAGAGAAGCAGGTGCTAACACACAGTGTCTTAAGTGTAAAGATGGAAATAGGATAGGAATTTATATTGAGTAGTGAGGATGTGCATCATATAGGAAGGCTCATAGCTCCCAATTCAGAGGCCAGAGAAGACTCCCTGGAAGAGGTAGCTCCTTCTGTAGAGCAAGTGGGGGTTACTAAAAGTATATGGGAAGGGAAGATCATGTTTCAGGAAAAGTAGGTAGCAAATGCATAGTCTCACAGTGAGAATATTTAAGGAATTAGAAGGACTTTAATATGGGTTGAGTGTAGAACAAGGAGGAATCCAGTAAAAATATAAGACTAAAATGTAGCCAAATGAGAGGGGCATTCTATTTAACCATAAATTTTCTTGGGGCACCTGGGTGGCTCAGTTGGTTAAGCATCCGACTCTTGATTTCAGCTTAGTTCATGATCTCATGGTCCATGGATTCGAGGTCCGCGTCTGGCTCTATGCTGACAGCACGGAGCCTGCTTGGGATTTTGGCTGTCTCCTTCTCCTCTACCCCTCCCCTGCTTGTTCTCTCTCTCACCCTCAAAATAAATAAAAATAAACTTTAGAGAAAAAAATCATAAAGTTTCTTACTTATCCCAAGAAGCCCAGCCTGGCTCTGACTGCTTCACTCTCTGAGTTTGTTTCACATTCCACCATTATCTCTATGTTAATTTACGTGTCTTTTCAGTTTCAGCAATATTGCTTCCTTTACAATAAAATTTCCCAAAAGTGTCTATGTGACATCTCTACACCCCATATCCTGTGAAATGGTGTTCCCAGTACAGAGACTAAGATAAGTCTTTAACATTTACAAACAGTTCAGTTTAGCATCCTAGTTCTGAGTCATTCTATTCTGAGATGAGATAGATTTGAGAGCAGCAACGCCAGAGAAAAGAAGTGGGATTTCAATGGGATTTAAAACAGGGTTTAAAAAGGAAAAGTAATCTTTCTTTGCACTCTATGGCCAAGCTGAGCTCTAGGAAATACATACATACACTTGGCTGACCTTCAAGTGTTTACAGTCTAGTGGTGGAGACATTCCTGTAACCATAAGTTATTGGTTATGCACCTGTAAGTGCATTGGTCCTGAAATGAATGGAACAGGAAAGTATAGAGGAGCACAGAGGAAGGGAGCCTCACCCAGGGGGATGCAGGTTCATTGGAGATAGCACAAGTGAGGAGCAAAGTGGGAAATGACCCTAAAATAAAAGTGAATAAATAAATTATTCCTTTGCATTTCCCTGTGAACTCTTTACTCTTGCCCCTCATTCATTTTTTCTAATAATCTTAATTTTTTTTAATCTGAATGTGTATGAGCTCGTCATGCATTGAAAGCATTGATCCTTTTACATTATTGACTAAACTCAGGTTTATTGTTGGCTTTTAGAAATTTATATTTAATGGTTTTGACCTGGACAATACTTTTAGCTTTTATTCTACCCCTTTAAAGTTTTATTTTTAGGGGCGCCTGGGTGGCTCAGTCGGTTGGGCGTCCGACTTCAACTCAGGTCATGATGTCACGGTTTGTGAGTTTGAGCCCCGCCTCAGGCTCTGTGCTGACAGCTCAGAGCCTGGAGCCTGCTTCGGATTCTGTGTCTCCTTCTCTCTCTGCCCCTCCCCAACTTGTGCTCCGTCTCTTTATGTCTCTCAAAAAATAAATAAATGTAAAAAAAATTTTTTTTTAATGATTTTTAAATTAATTAAGTGAAAAGCATACCTGAAAGATATTTAGGTAAATGATGTATGGTGACGATTTAATTTTTTTTCCTCCAAACTCTGAGCTAAAAATATCAAGGCCATGTAATGAACTACCCACTTCTTCTTTACTCTTTATAATGTATTTTTATTGCTTATCAAATTCTTATATAAATTGCTTATATAGGTTGTGCTGTTCAAAATACTCACCTTCTATTATTCAACATCTACCAGTTTATTTTAATACCAGGAGGTGTTTGCATTGCTTCATTGATCTCATTTTTTCAATATTTACCCAGTTATTTTTCCTGTTTATTTTTTCCAATGAGATAAAAAAAAACAAACCTCAGAGCATCTTAAATTAGAACTTGTTTTATATATAAAGAATATAGCATAGGTTTGCTTGTTTTTACTTTTTAAAGGCTATTATTAAGAACCCTGTATTTATTTTTCTTTAGGGAAATGCTATTCTTCAAGAATTTTGTTTTTATAATATTCCTTTTTTCTCTTCTATATATCCTGAGATTTTCATATATTTCATAAATGCAACTTTCAGAGATGAGGCTATTTGGCTACTAAGCTGTTATTCTATTTCACTTATATTCCCCAGGTTGAATTATTTATTTATTAAAAGTTTATTTTGAAAGAGAAGGAGAGGGAAAAGGAGAGGGGGAACGAGAGAGAGACAGAAAGAGAGAGAGAGAGAGAGAGAGCACGCAAGTGGGGGAAGAACATGGAGAGAGAGGGAAAGAGAGAATTCCAAGCAGGCTCCGTGCTATCAGCACAAAGCCCAGTGCAGGCTCTAACTCATGAACCATGAGATCATGACCTGAGCCAATATCAGGAGTCAGATGCTAAACTGACTGAGCCACCCAGGCGCCCCTTAAGTATTTCAATAGTACGTAAGGTTAAAAATAAAAGAAATGTTAAAATAATAATTTGATTAAACTGACTAAAGAATTTACTAATTTCCAAACTTAAAATATTTTGTCCATCTAAGATCTATAAAAGACCATGGATTTTATATACAAAATAACCTAATGTAAAAGAAGAGGACATAGGGATATAGATTTTCCAGAGATTACATGCTGGTTAGCTGCAGAACCAACTCTAAGTTCAAGCCACTTCAATACTAATCTTCTTTGATAAACTACTGGGACACAGCACAGTGTTAAGAGTATGTGTGTTGAAGTCAGGCACATCTGAATCGTAGGACTGACATTTGTTTAGCTGTATTTAGCCTTTTAGAAGCTGAGGATAAAAGGGTGTTTGTGAGGAATAAATGAGACGTGGATACAGTATTTGTACGCTTGGTATCTGAAAGCATTTAATAAATGTTAACTACTATTAGTGAATAATATCAAAAGTAGGAATCATTTGGGCTATATTTGTAAATGGATATATATATTGTAATGACTTTTTAAATTTGCTATACTTTGCCCCAAATCTATAACATTTTGAAATAGGTTAAAATTTTTATATTTTTATTAAAAATTTTTTCTTAATGTTTATTTATTTTTGACAGACAGAGAGAGACAGAGAAGGAGCAGGGGAGGGGAAGAAAGAGACAAAGACACAGAATCCAAAGCAGGCTGCAGGCTCTGAGCTGTCAGCATAAAGCCTGACAACGGGGCTCAAACTCACCAGCTGTAAGATCATGACCTGAGCTGAAGTCAGACGCTTAACCAACTGAGCCAGCCAGGCACCCCTGAAATAGGTTAAAATCTTTAAATGACACTCTCAAATTATGTTATTCAGATTCCTCCCTTGTGAATGAAAGATGAACTTCTCATCTGAGAAATTTACCTGATTATATGGAAAATAAAACCATCATGCACATAATAAACAAGTGAAATCGTCTAAAAAATTCTTTAAAAATTGACTCAATGTTCCTTTTCTAATGCTTTCAAAAATGTTAAATTTATGCATTATAATATAGTTATAACATTGCGCAAGTTTATTTCAAGATTTCTCAAGCAAAGCCACGATTGCTATTTCTTTTTAAAGTTTATTTGTTTATTATTTATTTATTTTATTTATTTATTTTTTTTTTTTTGAGAGAGAGAGAGAGAATGTGAGCAGGAAAGGGGCAGAGACAGAAGGAGAGCAAGAGAATCCCAACATGGGGCTTGATCTCACAAATTGTGAGATTATGACCTCAGCCAAAATCGAGAGCTGAAGGCTTAACCCACTGGGCCACCCAGGCCCCTCCCAATTGCTACTTGGTAATTGACTTCAGAATGAATTTTGCTGGGGAATGGAATGTGGAATTACATTGTGCAATTTGATGTTTTGCAAAATTTGGATGAATTTCATTGAAAATATTAGCTTCAGTGATACTACTTGGTTTCTATAAATACTTTTACTTTCCTAAAAGTATCTATAAATACTTTTACTTTCCTAAAGATACAAACATTTTAGAGAAAATTAGGTAAAATATCTTTTATGTGTTAGAAATATAATTGGAGGTTTCTTGGGTTCTAGCAAAGACATCTGATTAAATACTATTCCTTGATTTTCTTGGGGGAAACCTGGGCAGAACATGGATTTACATTTTTTGAATAACAGTTAAAAACCCTTGATTTTTGTGTGAAAAAAAGATTATATTAGGTAATAGAGAAAACTAGTGAAATTTGGAAAGGAAATTAGCTTTGGTGCACTGATAGGTACAGAAATTATTCTATTGTGCACATCAAACTGACTCAAAAAAAATCTTATTTCATGTGTATTAAATTGTCCAGGATTTCGAGAACTCTCTAGCTTGGATAGAGGACTCGCCATTTTTTTATTTCCTTTAAATTAAATACTTCTGAAGTTAAATCTTTATGTGTTGGTTCTTGAATAAAGATCAGGTTTTTGTTTTGTTTTGTTTTGGTTTTGTTTTTAAAGCCAGGAAGCATCTTTCTATCCTGAGTTTTAAAAGTTTTGGTTAGGGGTGCCTGACTGGCTCAGCCTGTAGAGCATACAATTCTTGATCTCAGGGTCTTGAGTTTAAGCCCTACATTGGGTTAGAGATTACTTAAAAAAATACTTTTGATCATAATGAGTTTTAAAAATGTATTAGAGGGGCGCCTGGGTGGCGCAGTCGGTTAAGCGTCCGACTTCAGCCAGGTCACGATCTCGCGGTCCGTGAGTTCGAGCCCCGCGTCAGGCTCTGGGCTGATGGCTCAGAGCCTGGAGCTTGTTTCCGATTCTGTGTCTCCCTCTCTCTCTGCCCCTCCCCCGTTCATGCTCTGTCTCTCTCTGTCCCAAAAATAAATAAATGTTGAAAAAAAAAAATTAAAAAAAAAAAAAAATGTATTAGAAATTGTTAATATATGTTGAGATAAGTGAATGCTTTTCAATAGATGTAATGTTATATTCTATCAACGAATTTATGAAGTTAACCAGTTATATTTCTAGAATTTATTCTAGAATGCTCATAGGCTTTATACACCAATGTGCATGATTTGTTAGCATTTTATTTCAAGTTTTACAATTTTAGTTATCAAGAAACCAAAAATAAAGTTTGTTTTATATTATCGCCTTTTCAGATTTTGGTAACATTACCATAGTCTCATAAAATAAGTTGGATAATTTTCAGCAACTTTCAGATTTCTGGAGATAAATATAAGGAAACTTTTCCTTAAAACTATCTGATTCTAAAGCTATTTGGGGGGTAATAATTATTTTATATCTTTACTAGTGTATCTTACATTCATTTACTTAATCTGGCTTTCAACTCTTTGATTAAATTGATATTTTTCCATAAAATTAACTCTTTGAGTTTGGTGAATTGATTATCATAATATTATGCTAGCAAAATAGTTATAGTTGTTGCTAACTCTTTTGTGTAGTGTTTAAATTATTGGCCCTGTTCTAATGTTTCACATACATGAACTCAACAGCATAATCCTACCCTTTATACAGTTAAAAATATTCTCAAAAGATGTATAACTAAAAAAGCATTTTAATAACAAGATTCTGATATTTTGGCTAAAAAACAGTGGATTATATTTATGTTTATATTTACTTATATAATATACATGCAGAGCTTACTATATATGTTTATGCTTTTTTTTTCAAAGAGTTATTATATGGAATTCTTAAAATAAAATTATACACAAAGTTGAATCATTTGAGTGTGAAGAAAAAGATAATAAAGTAGAAGTTACCCAATTTCATAAAGTGTGAAATTAAAACCAACAAATTTTTTAAGTAACAGAATTAAATATTAATCTTATAAAAATGGAGTCCTCAGTCATCAAATTTATATAAAGTAAAAAGCATAATAAATTATCAGGAAAACTGTCATAAAATACTTGCTGAGGAAAACAACAAAGTTTGCTGAACTTCTTGTGTCTTGTTTCAAGATACCATGGAGCATTGTGCGAAGTTTTATCAAATGAACACTTTATACCTTTATTTTATTTTCCTGAAGAATCAGTTCTGACTCACCATAACCTTAGACTCACGTGTGAAATATGCTATTGAAACTAGTTTCCTTGCCTTACCTGCTTTCCTTTTAACTTGTTCATAGTACTTACACTTTATTTATCTTGTTACCCATATGTCTCAATGTGTACTCTGCTCATGTCATCAGTGCATAAAAGCCAAATTTTCTTTCAATACACTGAGAATACAAATTCAATTGCATAAGAGAGTTCTCTTAGTTAATAATTTTTCTGAGGTGTTGTCTTTTTTCTAAGAGCATAGGATAATGTTTTATATACCATGAATATGTGTTTGCTCTCACGTAATTTTCCCCTTTTACCTTCTCCATGAACTAAAAGAAATCTATCCAGACTCTGTGGTTGCCAACAGACAGGGTCGTAGGTCACTCTTCGCCTCACTCACTATCTTGGTCTCTGGTACAATCCCCAGTCTGTATTCTGAATTGAAGTACAGGTTGACATGTGCAGCTCCTTGCTCCATTGTTATGGTATGTTGACGCTTCTGCTCAAGCTCTACCGCACCAATATGGGACATGGTGCTAAGTGCCTATTGGTGTTCATCACTACTGGATAAATGTTCCTGCTCTACAGCCAATTATTACACTTTCTTTTAAGGATTATGTTGCCTCAAATGTTTTGCTTCACTATCTCCTCTTAGTCACCATCCTTATGTCTTTTGGGAATTTCTAGGAATGGCTTAGGATAAACACAAATACGGATAATGCAGTTGAAAGACAAGTCTTTACATACACAAGTAGGTATAGAACAAAGATTGCAGAGCCTTGTAGTTATGGTTAGACTTTTGAACCTCACCCGAAGCTTTAGAGAAGTTATTTTCAAGGGCTTTCAACAGGAAAATTCCAAAATTTGCATTTTTAAAAAAGGTCACTATATGTGATGCTTAGAGGATGAAATTATGGGGTTGAAGGTGAAACAGGAAGATCATTTATGAAATTAATGTCAGAAGCTCTGATCAAGAAATAATGGTAGCTTGGACTGGGTTGGTAGTTGTAAATATGAATCAATGAGTGTGAGGTATATCTTTTTTGTACAATTGGCAAGACTTGGTAATTTGTTGAAATGGATGTTGATTGGAGAGGTAGGTGTCACAAACAAGTCCCAAGTAACCTTCAAGAGGAAGAGGTTGCACAGATGCTCCATTTATTGGAAACAGAAGAAGGATCAAGAATTCAACTTAGATTACTGAATTCAAGATTTCCGGAGACATTGAAATGGAAAGGTGAAATAAGCAATGATGTGTATTTCTGGAGTGAAACCATAGATTTTATGAACCCATAGAGAAGTCATTGAAAATGACTAGCATTTAGATGGTAGCTGAAACCCTGGGAAGGGATAGAAGGGTTGCAGATCAAAACCTGAGTAACTCCAGTATTTCAAGGTGAAATAGAGAAGGAGGGGCTAGTCAAGGAGACTAGGCAGAAATCATGAGATGGGGGACCAAGCTAGCTATCACACACACCTGGGGAAGAGAATGTTCCAAGAAGGCAGGAATGGTTAATAGTATAAAATGTTGTTTAGAGGTTATAGAAAACAGATACTGAAAAATGCCCTTTTGGCTTGGTGATATCATAGTCTTCAGAAAAAGAAAGAATAAATAGAGGTTGGTTCTTCTTGCTAAATGTTTGCATTTGTGTCCATGATTATAATTGCAGGTGCAAATCACATTAAAATATTTTTGATCTCCATCTTAAGTCCTGCCAGATTTGACTTCTCCTATGTGGGTTTACTTAGCATTCATATATGTTTTTTTTAATTGTATGTGAATTAAACTTGATGATAAAAACCCCTAATTAGTTAAGATTATACAAAGGCTAAAAGAATCCTTTGGCTATTATATTGAATGGCTTCCAAGAATATTTTAACTTTTTGAAAAAAAGTGTAATTATTTAAATTACTTAAAAATGCCTCCCACATGGATTCTTTTTTTTAAGTTTTTTTATAAAACATTTTAATGTTTATTTATTTTTGAGAGAGAGATAGAGACACAGAGCAAGCAAGGGAGGGACAAAAAGAGAGAGATACACAGAATCCAAAACAGGCTTCCAGGCTCTGTGCTGTCAGCACACAGCCCAATGTGGGGCTCGAATTCACCAACTGCAAGATCATTACTGGAGCCAAAGTCGGGTGCTTTATCAACTGAGCCACCCAGGTGCCCCTCCCACATTGATTCTTAACATTTATATCAATTTTATTGTGCAATGATTATTTACTAGTCACCTGGCTAGATGCTGAGGATAATGATATGAATAACATGAAGAGCCTTAATAAGTAAAATAAAAATAAGACCTACTAATTTGGTGCAACGATGAAAACTATCAATCAATCATTCAAAAACACCACTGGGAGGTTCTGTAGAGAGGGACCTGGGGATGGTGAAACTGATAAATGAGTTTTATTTTTCTTCTATTTTCAGTCCTGATTGAATCGTGTTGCCTTTGTATGTCAGTACTGAATCAAAGTGACAGAACTGTTTGTGCTCCATTTGTTTTCTCTTGTTTGACATTGGTGTCTCATTGATTTGACATCTCAAACACTGACCAGGTCCATTCTACTCTATAACTGCTATTACTACAAACTGACCTTTTATAAAACAAAACAACAGTAGCCAAAAAAAAAGCCCAATTCTTATTTAGGTGCAGGCATGGTAGGAGCATTGTTTTAAAAAGAATTCTTACAGGGGCGCCTGGGTGGCTCAGTTTGTTAAGCTTGGGACTTCAGCTAAGGTTATGATCTCACGGTTCATGAATTCCAGCCCTGTGTTGCACTCTGTGAGGACAGCTCAGAGCTTGCTTCAGATTCTGTGTCTCCCTCTCTCTCTACCCCTCCCCAGCTTGCACTCAGTCTCTCTTTTTCTCTCTCAAAAATAAATAAATGTAAAAAAAAAAAATAAAATAAAATAAAATAAAATAAATTCTTAGAAAGCTCACTTGACATACATAAGAACATGGTTTATAAAACATATATAATAGGGGTGCTGGGGTGGCTCAGTCAGTTAAGCTCCGAGTCAGGCTCAGGTTGTGATCTCGTGGTTTGTGAGTTCAAGTCTTACACCAGGCTCTGTGCTGACAGCTCAGAGCCTGGAGCCTGATTCAGATTCTATGTCTCCCTCTCTCTCTGCCTGACCCCTGCTCATGCTCTGTCTCTCTCCTTCAAAAATAAATAAACACTAAAAAAAATAAAACATATATTACATTGTATATGTACACACACACACACACACACACACACACTCATACTCACATATACACATAAAGGTCTCTAAAATCATTTTTGCTTCAGTACAGTTTGTGGGGGTAATGCTACAGAGCATAAAGAACTGTGTTTTGGAGTCAAGTTTAGATACAAATGCTAATGCTGTCCTTCTCTTTGGGTGATATCTGGCAAGTTACTTAATCTCTATATATCTGTTTGCTCATCGATTACATTGGACAATAATTTAATCAAAAGACAGGATTAAATATGACACAGCCTGTGTGCCACCTAGTCGACTACTCACTTCATACTTTGTTTAATGTTTTTTAAGTTCATACTTTTCTTTTTTTTTAATTACTCTGAACCTGTTTTCAGAGCTATTTTTAAAAACTATAATTTGGAGCTGATTTAAGTATGGCATTAATGAGTACTTATCTATGATATACCCCTTTACACTTACTATTTCAATTTATTATTAAGAAAATTTTTTTGATCCAGTTTACTTGGGGAACACAAGTAGGTGAATAAGGATGAGATGGGAAGGAGAAATGTGATTGTAAGAGCAAATGATTAATTTCTTTGGTAAATGTGATAAAAGTGTCATGGCCTTAGATAATATGATTGATTTTGTACCAAGAAGGCCATATAAGTAGTAGGAGTTTGGTCACAGACCCTTTAACTCTACTGGATTGTGTAAAATCAGCATGCTTGGAAAGAATAATTTCTTTGTTGGTAAACATGAAGGAAAGACAGTACATAAACAAATGGTTCCATTGAGGGAAATGATTATAGGCAATTTATTAGATTTATGAAGAACTGGGGCAGTGTGTTATGCCAAGGCTGAGAATGGCTTTTAGTAATCGGGAAAGTATACTTTACCTTCTTGGTGAATGAGTGTTAATGTCTGCGGATACTTCGAGCTTGGGGGGCCTATGTGATGGCATTTTACTAGCCCCCAGTAGAGTGCTTCCTTCTAAATTTAGCTTCAATTCTTTTTTGTGATTTTGTTTTATAAACTGATACCTTCTTGGGTAGGTGTTCCCCTCAAAATTTCAAATGTGACAGAATTTACGTGGAGGTTAAGTAAAATAAATGTTTATGGATTTCTAGAGATGTGTGGTGGGGGAGGGGATATCAGGAATAGGAAGTACAGCGGCTTCTGACTTTCTGTCAGCTGGAGTATGGAACAGTTGTTCCTTGAAACAGAGAGCACTTTCAGGGTAATCACTGTAATTTTTAGAAAGCAAATTATTAAACGCTTACCTCTTCAGAATCTAGGATCAAGATTTTATCCTGTGTTCCAGGAATATGATACATATGACAATTCTGATGAATGAATGGATTGGCAGGTTTTGTTAAAAGGCATGTGTTGCTATGGCAATTTACAATGTCTTCTCTAAACAGAAACATGTAGGATATAACAGACTACTTTAGTAAGACTAAAAAGAAAGTCAGGCCAAGTCTACATTACAATAAAAAGGGAAAGGTTGCAGAAATATAAATTTAAATATAAATTTCTGAATAGATACTACTTGTGATATTAAGTGACAGCTTTGATGATTTATTTTGAGCCTCAAGTGAATGCAGTAAATACTATTTTCCATCCCCGTTATTGTTATGATTATATTCATTAAATTTCAGGATACAAGTGAGATGGTTGGGTATGATGAACGCAACATTGACTGGAATATTGTTATAATGGCCAAACTGTTCTTTGTGCCTTCAACCCTATACTTTTCCATTTTAATCTATCTTTATTCACCATCACCAGTTTTACCTTTTTATGGTTGTTTACAATCGTCCTCCTTCCAAACCTTTCGTGATACCTCTTTGAATGCGCACAGAGTAGCTCTAGGCGTTATTTCATGCTCTTTTCTCAGGCCTGTCCTCCTTTTCTCTTGGCATTATCTACACGCTATTCAAGGCCTGTATGCCTTCTCTCATTTCAACTATAAATGATTCCACCCATTTCTGTCTTCTGCTAGTTCTATTGTTTACTGCTTGTGTTATTAGTTGTGCTTGTACCAATTTATTCACTTACCGTATAGTTTGAAATGTTACTTAACCTCCTTGAGCCTTAGTTACTTTACCTATGAAGCAAAGAAATTGGAGTGGAGGGGCACCTGGATGGCTCAGTTGGTGAAGTGTCTAACTCTTGATTTTGGCTCAGGTCATGATCTCTGGTTTGTGGGATTGAGCCCCATGCCCAGCTCCACACTGACAGTAGGGAGCCTGCTTGTGATTCTCTCTCTCTCCCTCTCTCTCTGCCTCTCTCTCTCTCTCTCTCTCTCTCTCTGTCTCTCAAATTAAATGCATAAAGTTTTAAAAAAAAGAAATTGGAGGAGAGTCAGATTAATTCTTTGTGCCTTTTGGTCTTGACAACTCAACTCTGCCATTAGCTCACAGAGATAATATGTAAATAAATGAGCTTTATTTTTCCCATAAAACTTTATGAAACAGGCAGTGGGTCAAATTTAGCTTGAGTCATAGCCTGGATTATACTATAATCTCTGAGTCTCCTTAAGTGCTGAGATTTTGTGAGAAGATCAACCATTTCTATTCCTAACATCAAAGGACTGAAGTTTTCCCTAGAAGTATATCTTCATAAGATACTACCCTAGTTAATTGTCATTGTTGATGATGGATAATTTTGATCTTGTACTCTCTCTCCTAAGTACATTTCACATGATTGTGAACATCTTTACCTGTATTCTGTCAATATATTATATACAGGGCTTTCATTCTTTTAGTACCCCAGCAGACCATTATGACCAGAGCATATCTGGGCACAACTGTGTTGTTATTTTCTTCTATACTCCTTTTTATAGGTCAAATTATGTGTGGTATTATACTTACAATATTTTCGCTTCCTGAAATATCAGGATAGGATAGGATAAGCAATATAGCAGCAACTCAGTAAATAGTATTGGTAAAATGATTAATTAATATTAGGAATACACAATCATCTCTGACATTTTCATGCAAAAAATATTTGATTTTTCACAAATCTCCATCTGCTTCTCCAAACTATGACAAAATTGGTAGTCCCGTGGCAGAACATATCAATAAAAGTATCTGGTCTTAGATTGAGTAAACCTGACTTGATTTAATTTTGCTTCAATGGAAAATGAAGGGAGATGGGGAATGCCCTCATCTGATTTTGCTTTCCTGTACAATCTATTTTGTTTCATCTTTGAGCTAACATTAATTAGTACCCCCTAAAGCTCTCTATCTTGTTCAACATTGCTATACTCACTAGGCCTGAGTATTTTTCTGAATGAAGTTACAAAGTGTCTCTGGTAGAACATTCATAAGGCAACAAAAGTCTGCTTATCTTTGCCTCATTCTTACTGTACTAATCTTCCAAATGTTTGTGTAAAGGGAGCTGAGAGTCTATCTATCTACAATCTCACCTTTAAAAACAAAATCCTATATCCAGAGTAGTCATATCATTGTTACTGGTTTGAGGCTCATCTGGTGGTTTTTTTATACTTATATCCTATCTGACTTTCATTTACTTAATAAGAAGGGTTCCATATCAGGCTCTCTTATATATTTGTTCCCTGTTTTCCTCCTAAATTTCCTGTTCTAGTAGGATGTACTGCATTAAGATTTCTTTACACATTCACTGTCCAAAACTTTCTTTTTTATCTGTGTGGATCTGTAGTCACTAATACAGAATTGGTCTGCCCAGAAAACATGAATTTGAATTCCTATTGTCAGTCTACTGGGCCCAGAATAGACTGGGCCGGGATCCCAGAAGTGGTAAATTGTCGGATGCATTGCAACATTTTGGTCTAGATGATTCTGCTACAGTGTATTACACCTACCATCAATATAAAATAAAACTTTTTTTTCCTTGTAACTCCAGATTCTTAGATGAATGTTGGATCTGCTTTAAAAAACTTGATTCTTGAACAGAGGTGATCTTGACATGTGAGTTAAGAGATAATATTCTCAGAGAAGAATTCCACAATCTTTAGAAAGGTTCTTTCACAATTTCTTTATATAATAAGCTTTCCTTGGTTCTTACAGTATTTTACCTGTCAGAAACCCTGAAAAGTCATGAATTTAAAGGTTAATATGCAGAATCACTGTAAGTAGAGAGAACTCAAAAGTAGATGAAGCCACTCTGTAATTACAGTCTTAGGCAATGACACGTTGACCTGATCATCAGGAACACATCTCTGTGCAATGTGAAGTGCACACATAACACCACTTTGGATGCACCTGTTCATTCAACATTGAAATCCTAGAGTTAATCTTGACTCTTTCTTCTCCCTATCAATACGAACTGGCCAACAAATTCCATCACGTTTTTAAACTTTTTGTTTAAATTCCAGTTGAGTTAACACACAGTGTACTATTATTTTCAGGTGTACAATTCAGTGATTCATCACTTACCTACAACACCCGGTGCTCGTCACAAGTGCCCTCCTTAATCCCCATCACCTATTTAATCTATCCTCCCCCACAACCCTGGCCCATCCCATCTGTTTCTTCCCTATAGCTAAGAGTCTTGGTTTGCTTCTCTACTTTTTACCCCTATGTTCGTTTGTTTTGTTTCCTCAATTCCACATATGAGTGAAACCCTATGGTATTTGTCTTTCTCTGACTGACTTGTTTCACTTAGCATAATACTATCCACCACTTTTATCTCCAAAATAGCTCTTGAATATGTGTCCTCCTGTTCATTCAATTCACTTCAATTCACTTGCTGCCAGTGTAGTTCAATTCACTTGCTCAACAAATATATATTTAGGGTTGACTCTGAATGTCAGTCACTGTTCTAGGTGTTGGAGATACAGGTGTTAAAAGAATGAACAATATTTCATTTATGGGTCTTATATTCTCATTCAGAATTTCATTATATCTTGCATTAATGACCAACATTCATCTAATGCTACCTTCCTTCCTCTGGAATCTATCTGCCATGCTAACACCACAGTTGTCTCTCTGAAAGAATATCTGGATAATGTCATTACCATATTAGAACGACTCTTGGCCCCAACTTTATAAATGCTAAGGTTGGTGGTTGAGTTCTCATGATGGCCTGAGCTAAATGTGCTTTCCTAACTTGATCTCCTGCTGCTCCCTTCACTGTTCTCCAGTCCCACAGGACTAAGTGCTGCTCTTAGAATAGGCTAAGATGAAGTTTTACTGGCTCTTGGTTGACTTTGCACTTACTGTGCCTAAAACTCTACACTTCCTTTTGTTCCTCAAGAATTTCTACTCAGTTCTGTGAAGGGAGCTGTCTTTGCCTTCGGCAGACAGCTAATTTCTATGACTGCAACCAATAGAAAAATAAAAATAAAACATGCTTTTATAAAAGCAGCAATTATGGATTCAAATGAATTTTGGGTTCAAATTATTTTCTACTTATGTTTCATTTGCCTCTATTAGATATATTTCTCATTCCATACTGGAAGCCAATAGGTCTCAGACATCCTCAGGGAACGTGGTATGACAGCAGCCCGGATTTTTTCAAAACAAGCATTTTCCCAGGTGTCACTCAATTTTTAGAGAAAAGAAGTATCAATGGGTCTTAAATAATTGAAACAATCACTCTCATTAGATTGTCAGCTTCTTGAAGGCAACAGATATATCTTCTTTGTACTACACAATAGTTTGCTGAATAAAGGCAGAAATAAGTGGATGATGTACACAAGACACCCTGTGCTTTTTTTTTTGAAAGAGATATTTATAGGAATATACATATTACTTTAAGAAATTTGTACCTTCGGCTCTCTTAGTTACCATATCCAATATGACCACCACTGAATGTATGGCCCTCAAACAAAAAAATCAACCCAAACCAAGGGACAAACAACAACAGCACCAACAGCAACAGCAACAGCAACACTATGATTTAAAATCCTATTCAAAGTAGTTACAGTAGTTATTCAGATCCAATAATTTTAGTATCTAGAAATAGCTTAAAATATAGTTTTCAGAAAATGTTGTATTGATTAGCACAGTTATCTGAAAAGAACAAAATCCTTGTTAAAGAGAACATGTATAATGAAATTCATAACATTAGTACCTGAGCGATACAAAATTTTACATCATTCTTTAATGGGTTTTAAGTTTCACTCCACAGAATTTATGGTCTCTCCAGAAAGACTCTTGATATTAGGCAAAAGTAGTATTTCCAGAACTATCTAAAAGTGGGCAAATAAGATGAATACAACAGGAAGAGCTTAAATGATCACATGCTTGAAGTGAGAAATGTAAACATAGACTCACCATCCATTCTCAGGCGTCCTCAACAAATGCAGTACAATAGTTGCCCAGATTTTTCTCAATAGTAGCATTTTTCCAGATGTCACTAAAGTTTGTGAGAAAGGAAGTATTAATGGGTCTCAAATAATTGGAACAATTTAACTTAATGGGGTAGAAAAATGCAAAAGAACAATCTGAAGTTCATGTGAAGTAGAAGTTTTTGAAAAAAAGCTACTATCAAGATCTTTGAAACTTGTGACCCTATTGTATAATTTGTTTTAAATTAGCAGGGCTAAGGAAACATTCTCAACAGATTAAGGTTATGGTCCTGGTCTAACTAAAATGTTTATGAATAGTCCTTAAAATGAAATTGTATAACTGAATAAAGAAGAGGATAAATAATTTAGAGTCTGTATGAATGTAATGAAGACCCTTATGTCTTCAAAGATAGCCATTGGTTTACAAGAGGATATCTGTGAAAATAAATACTATTTCTAGAAATTTCATCCTACTGTATAATGGCAAGCCAAAGTCTAGTACCACAATTCAGAAATATAACTGTAACTATATACATATACATATATACAGAGAGAAAGAAAGAGAGAGAGGGAGGGAGGGAGAGAGACACACACACACACACACACAGAGAGAGAGAGAGAGAGAGAGAGAGAGAGAGAGAGAGAGAGATCGATGCCCTTCATAGACAAAGAAGAGAGGATCTCTCTCCTATAAATGAACAATATAAGTAGTCTTCTTGCTTTGTACCAATTAACCTTTATTTTTGTTTGGGTAAAGGTTTTAATTACATGAATTTGCTATGATAGCAGTGGGAATTCTCCTAGGGCAAAGTGATCTTTCCCAGCCTTTCAGAGGCCATGAGATATTTAGAAAACAACCCATAGGTGTATTTCTCTGTAATACCCCACTGCGACTTTATGGGTTGATTACCATCTTAGAAACTGTGTAAAAAAGATACAGGCAAGAAAAGATAACTGAAATTTGCAGTGCAAACATTAGGCCCGGTGATGGATGGACCTTGCTTGTCACTTGACATGGAGGCTGTAACATAGGGAACTGTACAATAGCTTCCTTGGTGAGGTGTGATATTTTCTCTTTATCTGAATTTTGCATAATGGTTAGTATCTTTTGTATATAATTTCCTTTCACAAGCATCCTAGTTTCTGAAACTCTGAAAGTCAGTGGCCTTCCTTTCTTCTTCCTCTCTCTCCTCTATTTCAAGACTTCATTTTCTTCTCTGTCCATTTGGAGACTGTTTGTAATACTCTGAATGTTGGCATTCTCTCTGAGCTACAAAAGTATTTCAACTAATGCCTGTAAAGTTGTAACAAGCAGTGGTGTTTCCTGAGGCGTATAGCAACCCCAAGACATTGATAGATTTGCAAAACAAGAATTATTGCTATTATATCATTGAAAATATTATTTAGATAATCTCAACAAAATGTAGGGAATGTATGAAAAACACGAGCCATTGAACAAAAGTTAAAATAGTCATTTGTATTTCTTAGATGTCTCCAAACTGAGGTAGTTTAACTT
The DNA here is from genome assembly GCF_022837055.1 of Prionailurus viverrinus. NCBI lineage: Eukaryota > Metazoa > Chordata > Mammalia > Carnivora > Felidae > Prionailurus > Prionailurus viverrinus. The sequence continues at coordinate 51,948,021 of NC_062565.1, forward strand.
GAGTTTAGCCTGGGTGGCTCAGTCAGTTAAGCGTCCGACTCTTGATTTGTTTGGTGATACTAGAATAAGACAAACAATTACATTCTTAAGTGTCTTCTCCCTTGTGAGAAAATGTTCTGTTTCCTTAAATTTAGTCTCTGATCTGTTGGTAGTGGAATTATGTGTAGTTATTATTTTGCTGAATCTTAACCCCACGTACAGTTGTCGATTTTCTGTCCCCAGTGTCTCAGTAGTTCTCGGAGTGCGAAGGGGCATCGGAAATGGACTGGACAACAAACGCAGTACTCATCTTAGGGCGTATTATTCTTGTGTGTCTTTTTACCTCCCTCTGTCGAGGACTACTTTGTCTTCCCACGCACAGTCGTCAATGCGTTGGAGCCCAGGAAGTTAGAAAGATCTTAGAAAAGGGAAAGGACACATTTGGGGTATTCCCTTCTGAGTGGTATTTAGTGTGTTTTATGCAATATGTAGCTGTAGTGCAGTAGCCGTCTCTGGTTTTTAAATTTACCTGAATCCAGTGTGAGAGCTGAGCTTGGACAGATCTGAGTGACAGAGAATTATCCTTTCAATTATTCCTCCTGCCTTTTTTTAAATGTTTCTTTATTTATTTTTGAGAGACAGAGAGAGCACACGTGAGGGAGGGGCAGAGAGAGAGAGAGGGAGACACAGAATCCAAAGCAGACTCCAGGCTCCCAGCTGTCAGTGTGGAGCTGGAACTCACGAACCATGAGATCATGACTTGAGCCCAAGTAGGACACTTAACTGACTGAGCCACTCAGATGCCCCAACTCCTACTGTTTCTTGATCACGGCTTAATTGCTGGATCAAGCTTGTCCTGTCTGGATACCTCTTTTTTGCTTGGGCTTGCTTTCTTAGAAGGCTCTATCTTTCCTCAAACCAAAGTGCCCTGAACTTCTCACTGTATTTGGTGGAATCTCAGGTATGGGATTCCTCTCCTGCCTGTTTTATTTTGGACAGATACATCTTAGATGTCCTTAGATACATCTAATTTTTTCTTGTATTTTATGTAAATAGCTAAAGTAACTAGTAGCTGGAGCACCTGGAAGGAAGTTTGATTGAGGTAAATGCTTTCTGAAATTGTTAGGATAGTTATGATGAATGAGTAGACAATGGGCAACTTGAAGTTCCAGATATGACCTACTCCTTGAAGTACAGAATGACCTTTGAAGATCTGGAGGCACTTATAATTTTCACTGGTGATAGATTTTTTTTAAATTTTTTTTAACGTTTTATTTATTTTTGAGACAGAGAGAGACAGAGCATGAACGGGGGAGGGGCAGAGAGAGAGGGAGACACAGAATCGGAAACAGGCTCCAGGCTCTGAGCCATCAGCCCAGAGCCTGACTCGGGGCTCGAACTCACGGACCTCGAGATGGTGACCTGAGCTGAAGTCGGACGCCCAACTGACTGAGCCACCCAGGCGCCCCTGGTGATAGCTTTTTATACAAAAGTTACAAGGATGTAAATACAATTTTAAAACTCCAGAATAGGGGCACCTGAGTGGCTCAGTCAGTTAAGTGTCCGACTCTTCAGCTCAGGACATGATCTCATGGTTTGTGAATTCAGACCCTGCATTGGTCTCTGGGCTGACAGTGTGGAGCTTGCTTGAGATTCTGTCTTTCCCTCTCTCTGTGCCCCTCTCCTGCTTGTTCTCTCTCTCTTAAAATAATTAAAAAATTTTAAAAATTAAAAAAAACCCTGCAAAATGTTTTTCAGAATTAAACTAGCTTGAACTTACACATTAAACTGCCCAGAATATTTGAAACCTTAAACTATTCCAGTCTACTATCTCTGTATGAGGCAGAAAACCAAGAGAGAGATGGGGACCAGGGCAATGACCACTCCTAGCCTCGATCGGAAAAAAAATGAAGAAAAGTTGTTCTTCAGTGTTATCCCAACTTCCACATCATTTTTTCCCCTCCTTTTTTTTGTGTCAAATGATCTGATTGCATTAATGTATTTTCTTGAATGCCATGATCTCCACCATAAACCTGCCTTCTTAAGGCAATACCTCTGTGCTATGGTGCCATCATTGTATTCTGTACCCTATTAAAAACAGCTTTCTGGCAAATGGACATGTTGAAAATATTTGAATGGATGTGTATCTCTTCCAGATATAGGATACAGGGATTTAACTTTAAGGAACTCTGATGTTGAGATCTGGACTACTAGAGAGGGACTGGCAGGGCTGTATGCGGGCAGAATTGTCGTCTCCCAATCCATCACAGCACATGAACGTGGTAGTCCACATGTTTCCTCCACATAACACTGTTGCTGTTCAGGACATGCTACATTTGGGGACTGTATATTTATTAGAGAGAAACATTCATTAGAGAGAAATATACCATGAAGAAGAACATAGGATTTGGAGCCTGTGCTTAACACCTCCCACTTTGCGATATCAGACAAGTCTTGTTATGTCATTAGTAGACAGAACATGTTACTAACATCTCCATCACTGGATTTAGTCAAGAGAAAACATGAGATATTTGGGAAGTTTGGATTCTTTGTGGATTGTTACATGCCACACTGAAAATGGACCAGTACTAGGAGTAAAACATTGGCTTTCCATACCTACATGTGTGAACAGAAATTCCACATTAGGTACCTACCCATTTTATAAAATAATACACACATATACATATTTCATGAAAAATTCTTTTATTTAGGACATTCATCTGTATTTATATTATGCTTGTTGGCCGTCTTGGAGATTTTTAGTTTATGCCATTTAGAGTAGAGTTTCAGGGAGCTAGATGTGAAGGGGAGACATCTTTAAATACTTTAAAAACCTCCATGCCCCAGTTGTCCTACAGTTTATTTTCTTTGACAAATGAGTATGATTTTAAGCCATTTGGTCATAGAGGAGTATATTGTGAGCAAGTAAATAAGGTTATGGTAAAAATGAAAACTGTGCAGGCACATTTTTGTAGGACAATGATGGCACTTCCATAGTAAAACAAGGTGGAAACATTTTATCAAAATGCAAATCAAACATTTTTAACCATGTCAATATTTTTTATTATTATCTGTAGATGGGGCACACTGAAAGGTGCACAAGGACGGAAAGAAAAATTCTGGGTAGGTACCTCTTTCCAACTGCATTTCTACTGTGATGTGACTATTTTAGAATCATCTGTGTCTCTACCTCCTGGTTTGTGTTATTTAGTCACTCTAAGTTACAGTGATACTGTTTGTAATAATGGTATTTTCTCCAGCAGAAAATTCTTTATAATCATTTGTGTTAAAGTAACAGTTTTCCTCAGTTCCTCTTATTTCACATTATAAAAGAAGAAAAAGTGTTTTTTCTTCAAAGCAAGAATCAACAGGAAAAGATTTTGTTTTGTTATCATCCATGTTAAAGAAATGGCTAGACTTCTATCATATGTCAGTTTTGTGTTCTCACATTATTTTTGCTATGGATGGTGCCTTTGTAATGTTAGTATCATTATTAGGTATTGATGTAAAGTATACATATTTCCCATAGTGGTAAAGTGCTTTATTTTTGCTTTTGCCAATTATAACAAATACATGTTCCTTCACTGAGAAACAATGTCTAGTATAAAAATTAATAGAAGGTTACATGTAAGAAACATTTTAAAGAGGACTGGAACATATTATCTCAAATATCCAATTAATTACAATGAACTTTGATGAATTGTTCCAGGTCCTTATATTATATGCATTTTAATTTTAATTTCTGCAAAAAGGCAGAAATAGAATGAATAGTTAATGGTAATTGTTATGAAATTTGAATTTGAATATATACAGTAGAGGGCATATTATAACTTATAGACCTAAATATTAGGAGTGATAGTCATCAGAGTGACTCATATGTGGTCACCTCTTAAATTTGTCTTGTTGACAAATGGAAGTATTTTGCTTTTAAGTAGAATGATGCTTCTTTGTATTTAAACTGAGATTTCTTGGAGCGCCTGGGTGGCTCAGTCAGTTAAGCATCTGACTCTTGATTTCGGTTCAGGTCATGATCTCATGATTGGTGAGTTTGAGCCCTGCATTGGGCTTTGTACTGACAGTGTGGAGCCTGTGTGGGATTCTCTCTTCTTCTCTCTCTCTCTCTCTCTCTCTCTATCTCTCTCCCCCTCCCCTGCTCTTGCTCACGTGCTCTCTGTCTCAAAATAAATAAACTTAAAATAACCTGAACTTTCTTAAATATCATTATCTTCATGAAAATAAAGTTTTCAGTAGCCAATAATTAACATTAATGCTAAAGTAGCTAAAATTCATAATTTGTGAAAGGGGATATGTTGTTTGAATGCCTACAATTAAGTTTCTATATAGGATTACTACTAAATGAGTTTAAACAGTTATTCAGTATCATAATATCAGTATCATAATAATATAATATTTACAGGCAAAAACAAATAATTTGGTTAATGTATTGAATTCACAACAGTTTTTAGCATTTAGCACCTGATACACCTGATAGCTATTTGTGGAGTGAATATGAATGAAAGTGCAAACAAACAAACAAACAACTTTCTGTGACCCTCTCACCTTCAACCTCATGGAGATAGAGCCTCATGGATGGTGTACACATACATGCACATGCATGCACACACAGACACACACACACAGACATACACAAATGTACATATACTCGCTCATTCTCATATATTCAACACATACATGCATGCCATCCTTTTAGATTACTTTTGTTGCAATTCCTATCAATTCTGAACTTACTACTTATCTAAAATGTTCTAAGAAAACTATTTCATGGGCATAAAATCAGGATTTCTTTCTGCTGTGACTCTTTTAGATAAATTGGTTAATATCAGTGGTAGGAATATAAGAATCAAATTTAAAAATTATCATATTTTATTAAATTGAACATTTTATTGAATTGAATTGAATTGAACTGAATTGAATATTTTCTCCACCTAACTGTATCCTCATCTTGGGCCAGTATTGTGTCTGCCTTACTAACTACTGTATCCAAAGGACAGAGCAGAGTGACTGGTACATAATGGGTATCTACGCAATGCTTGTTGCTTGACTGAATGAATAACATTGATCTATGCAATCAGGAAAAATTAGTCAGGTCACTAAAAGAGTTTTCATTTTACATGAAAATTAATATTTGGGTTAATTAAAATATGAAATTCTTATTCAGTACTACTGTTCTGTGAGAATTATGAAGGGTCTGAGATGTTATCCTACTTGAATTAAGAAACATGGGTCAGAAGAAAAGAGTACTTTACTGATGCTTACATCCAGATCAGTAGCCAGATGTCACCACATAAGTCCTCACACTTCAGTCTGGCAGTCATAAGAGGCAACAATATTTTTCCATACAAGTAGCAGCTGTTACCTCATAAATGAGGGACAGAGAACAATGGATTTTCTCCATTTATATCGTGGAGACAGGCAACCTCCTCCTTTCCTGCAAGGAACAAAAAAAAAATATTCTATTAAAATGGGAGGGAAAGGGCCCTATGTTCTTACCCTTTCCCTTAGGAATATAAATATGTCTTTGCAAGGGTCAGAAATATACAGATAATGTCTCCAAATGCTGAACTTCCTCCTTTTTTAACATGTAAAAACCAAGAGAGATAATGTTCCAGTACTCCTGGCACCATGGGGCTTAATTTAAGACCTTGTCTGGTCTCTGACTCTTTGGCCCTCTTGGGGAGATAAGAGAGGTTTTATTACCCTTTTGGATCAGATAAATTAACTAGACAAATGGCTACAGATCTAATTCTCATTGAATGTGAAGATAAAATATTTCTGACAGAAGTGAAAGCAAATATTCTGTGTCTCTATATCATATACACCCTTTGTGCACCAGTAGATTAGAGGGTTTTTTTGCAAGGGCACTGAGAAGTTCAGAAAAGTTGTATTGCCCCACAATTATATATGAACATTTTAAAATATTTACATGTAGGCCTATGATATAGTAAATTAAAAATTTAAAAAGTAGACGACTTCCACTACTGAGTAAAATTTAATACATGACAATAAGCCATATATACCACTAAATAAGTTGAAAATAGTATCAGAATTAATATTCCAAACCATATTTTTGTTTTATTTTTATATTTTTAAATATATGAAATTTATTGTCAAATTGGTTTCCATACAACACCCAGTGCTCATCCCAAAAGATGCCCTCTTCAATACCCATCACCCACCCTCTCCTCCCTCCCACCCCCCATCAGCCCTCAGTTTGTTCTCATTTTTTAAGTCTCTTATGCTTTGGCTCTCTCCCACTGTAACCTTTTTTTTTTCCTTCCCCTCCCCCATGGGTTCCTGTTAAGTTTCTCAGGATCCACATAAGAGTGAAAACATAGAGAAAGATACCAAACCATATTTTTATAGAAACGAGAGAGCTGAATATGGGGACGATTTTCCATACTGTGAACATTCGGTAGGTCTGGGTTTAAGCTGAAGGTTACATTTCAAATAAGGAGGGGGAGAGAGAGAGAGAGAGAGAGAGAGAGACCTCTGGGAAATAGAAAATCCAGCTGAATTAGAATTTAGATGAACCCCAAACACAAAGCCATCTCTTTCCATGGAATATTTAATAAGTTGCTAGAACAGTGTGAGTAGCTAAGGAGGGGAATGAGAAGGCAGAGTGAAATCTGCAGCCTTGAAGATATTGTAGTAGGAGTCCCACTGGAAGAGAGCCTGAAACACACACATCATAGGCATAAACCCCAAATATAGGAAGAAAACCAGGAGTGGAATGAGTTTAACAAAAGCTTATCTCCAGCCCTGACCTGACTCAGTTTCTGCACAAATTGAGGTGATTAATTCCTCACCATATCTCTTTAGGAGAAGGGCTAAACTTCTTAGGAAAATAATACCCAGGTCAATCTATAATTATTAGGACAACATGTCCAGCTTACATTTAAAAATTCTGAAATATGTGAAGGAGAAAAATGTGACCAACAACTAAGGGGAAAAACTATCAATAGATAATACTTTAGATGTTGGCTGTAAAAGAGCCATTGTAAAAATCATTTTAAAAATATGGATGAAAGATGGAGACTTAAAAAAATTAATATTCATTTTTTGAGAGACAGAAAGACAGAGTGTGAGCAGTGGAGGGGTGGAGATAGAGGGAGACACAGAATCCAAAGAAGGCTCCAGTCTCCAAGCTGTCAGTGCAGAGCCCAACATGGGGCCCAAACTCACAAACCACAAGATCATGACCTGAGTTGAAGTCAGCTGCTTAACTGATTGAGCTATGCAGGTGCCCCATGAAAGATGGAGACTTTTAACAAAGGACTTAAATATATATATATATATATATATATATATATATATACACATATACATATATATATATATATATATATATAAATGAATTATTGAATTTGTGAGTGCAATGTTTGAAATTAAGAACTTGCTGGATGGGTTAAATGGCAAACAGAATTAGTGACCTTAAATAAAAGTCAATGAAATATGTAGTACACAGAGAAAAACAATGAAAGAACAAAATACAGAACAATGTGAATACAAAGGGTAGGACACAATCAACAGTTTAACAGACATGTAATTGTATTCTCAGAAGGATTAAGAGAGAGAGAGAAAGAGAGAGAGAGGGAGAGAATGAGTCAGAATCAATATTTATTTATTTATTTATTTATTTAAATTTTTTTAATGTTTATTTATTTTTGAGACAGAGAGAGACAGAGCGTGAACAGGGGAGGGTCAGAGAGGGAGGGAGACATAGAATCGGAAACAAGCTCCAGGCTCTGAGCCATCAGCCCAGAGCCCGACGCGGGACTCGAACTCACGGACCGCAAGATCATGACCTGAGCTGAAGTCGGACCCTTAACCGACTGAGCCACCCAGGCGCCCCGATATTTAAAAACTTAATAGCCAATAGTTTTCCAAAACTGAAGGACATGAACCCAAAAATTCAGAGAGCTCAATAAACTCCAGGAAGGAGAAATAAAAAAAACAAAAAACAACAAAAAACAAAAAAACTATGCCCAGGCATTTAATAATAAAACAATTGAAAGTAAATGATAAAAAGGAAAATTTAAAAATGGTAGAGCTTTTTAAATGATAGGTTAACCTCAGAAAAAATAGCCTAACTGATGGCTGGCTGGGGAAAGGATATCTTTAATAAATGATGTTGAGAAAAGTGTATTCACAAGCAAAAGAATGAAAGTGGACCCCTTTTTCACACCATTTACAAAAATTAACACAAAATGGGTTAAAGATTTAAGTGTAAGACCTGAAACTGTGAAGACAACAGGGAATCACTCCTTAACATTGATCTTTGCAATGACTTCCAGGATAGGACACCAAAAGCACAAGTGGCAAAAACAAAAATAAACAAGTGGATTGCATCAAACTAGAAAGCTTCCACACAGCAAGACAAAAACAAAACCAAAAGTAACAATAAAAGTCAACCTGGAATGGAGAAATTACTTGTAAATTATGTATTTGACAAGGGGTTGATATCCAAAATATTTAAGGAACTCATACAATTCAGTAGCAAGAAAACAAATAATGAGATTAAAAACAAGCAAAGAATCTGAATACGCTTAGTTCCAAAGAAGATATAAAAATGGCCAACAGGTACATGAAACGTGCTCAATAGCACTAGTCATTATGGAACTGTAAACCAAAACTACCATCAAATATCACTTCACACCATCAGAATGGCTAAAATCAACAACACAAGAAACAACAAATGTTAGTGAGGATGTGGAGAAACGGGTACCCTCTTGCACTGTTTGGTGGGAATTCAGACTGGTGCAGCTACTCAGGAAAACAGTATGGAGACTTCTCAAAAGTTAGAAATAGAACTACCCTGTGATCCAGCAATTACACTACTAGGTATTTACCTAAAGAATACAAAAATACTAATTCAAAGGGATACATGAACCCCAATGTTTGTAGCAGCATTATCTACAATAGCCAAATTATGGAAACAGCCCAGTGTCCATCAATAAACAGATAAAAAATATGTGCTATATATGTGTAATGGAATATTAACCATGAAAAAAGAATGAATTCTTGCCATTTGCTTTATAGCTAGAGAGTATTATGATAAGGAAAAAGTCAGCCAGAGAAAGACAAATACCATATCATTTTACTCATGTGTAGAATTTAAAAAAGAAAACAAATGAGCAAAGGGGAAAAAGGGAGGGAGCAAACTAAGAAACAGACTCTTAACTATAGAGAACAAACTGATAGTTATCAGAGGGGAGGTGGATGGGGTGATGGGAAAATAGGTGATGGGGATTAAGGAGTGCACTTGTTGTGATGAGCACCAGGTGTTGTATCAAAGTGTTGAATCACTATATTGTATACCTGAAACTGATATTAAATTGTATGTTAACTAACTGGAATTTAAATGCAAACATTTAAAAAATTAACACCAAATCCTTCTCAAACTTTTTCAAAAATTTGAAGAGGAGGGAACCCTCTGCAACTCTTTTTACAAGACCAGCATTACCCTGATACCAAAGCCAGAAAAGGTCACTACAAGAAAATAAAATATCCCTGATGAATAAAGATTCAAAAATCCCCTCCCTCCCCAAAATAGTACTAGCAAACTGAATTCAACAGTACATTAAAGTGATCATAATTGTGAACAAAAGGATTCATGCCTGGGGTGTAAGTATGGTTCGGCATAAGCAAATCAATAAGTGTGATACATTACATTAATAAAATGAAAGATAAAAATTATATGATCATCTCAATAGATATAGACAAAGCATTTAACAAAATTCACATTCTTTACTGATGAAAAAATCTCAAAAATTGGGTTTAGAAGGAATATACCTCAACATAATAAAGGCCATATGTGATAAACACAGAGTAAATATCATATTCAATAGTGAAAGATTGAAAGCATTCACCCTATGATCAGGAACAAAACAAATATGTCCACTCTTATCCTATTCAAGATAGTACTGGAAGTCCTAGAAAGAGCAATTAGACAAGAGAAAGAAACAAAAGGCATCCAAATCAGAATAGAAGAAATAAACTGTCTCTCTTTGCAGATGATATGATCATATATATATATATATATAATTCTAAAGACTCCATCAAAAAAACTATTAGAACTAATAAATCAACAAAGTGGCAGGATACAAAATCAACATACAAAAATCAGTTGTATTTTTATGTACTAATGGTGAACTATTCTAAAAAATGTTTCATTTATGATAAAATAAAAAATATGTATACTTAGTATGCATTTAACCAAGGATGTGAAAGATCTGTATAAAAAAATTATAAGAAATTGATAAAAGAAATTAAAGAAGACACAAATAATGAAATGATATCCCATGTTCATGGATCAAAAGAATTAATATTGTTAAAATGTCCATACTACCCAAAACCATCTATAAATTCAATGCAATCCCTATCAAATTTCCAATGAAAATTTTCACAAAAATGAAAAATATCCTAAAAGTTGTTTGGAGCCACAAGAGACTCTGAACTGCCAAAGTAATCCTGAGAAAGATTACTGGAGGCATCACAAATTTTGATTTCAAATTTTACTTCAAAATTTTAATAGTCAAAACAGTACATTACTGGCATAAGAATAGACACACAGACCAATAGAACAAGATCAAGAGCCCAGGAAAAAACCCACTTACATATAATCAACTAATATTCGACAAAAAGACCAAGAAGAGGCAATGGAGAAAGGATAGTCTTTTCAATAACTGGTATTGAGAAAGGTGTTTAACCATATGCAGAAGAATGGAATTGAAACCCTATTGTACTCCACTCATAAAAATGAACTCAAAATGGATGAAAGACTTAAATGTAAGACTAGAAATTACAAAGATACAGGAAGAAAACACAGGGGAAAATCTCCTTGATGTTGATCCTTGCAAAGATTGTTTGGATATGACACCAAAGATGCAAAGATAAAAGCAAAAATCAACAAGTGGAACAAGGGCTTCTGCCTAGCAAAACAGTAAGTAAACTAAAAAGGCAACCAATGGGAGGAAACATTTGCAAACCATCTATCTGATATGGGGTTACTATCCAAAATATATTTATAGGAACTCATGCAACTTAATAGCAAAAACCACACATAATCCAACTAAAAATGGGCAAAAGACGTGAATAGACAATTTCTCCCTGAAATAATACAAATGGCCAATAGATAGGTTAAAATGTATTCAATATCATTAGTCATCAGGGAAATGAAAATTAAAACCACAATGAAATGTTACTTCGCACCTGTTAGAATAACTAATATCAAAAAGACAGGAGAAAACAAGTGTTAGCGAGGATGTGGGGAAAAAGGGACACTCATGCACTGTTGATGGGAATGGAAATTGGTGTGGCCACTGTGGAACACAATCTGGAGTTCCCTCAGAAAATTAAAAAATAGAATTACCATATGATCCAGTGATCCCACTTTTGGGAATATATCCTTCAGGCCTTTTTCTGCTACATTTACTTATGGTCAACTAACTCCCTTCCAGTCTTCAGGTTAATCGTTATATATACTCCATTAATGTTTTTCACCCCCTACCCCAAACACTTATTCAGGCAAGCTCTAAACCCCAGGAGACATTCTGGACCTAGTCTAACTTTTTAGTTAATCTCATATTTTAAAATAAAAAATAAAAGTAGAAAGAAATTGTTTAATTCTTATTGAATTTACCTCCTGAATATTTCTCAAATACTTTCTCTATTTCTCTTCCTAGTCCTCCCGCCCCTGTCAAGACATCAGACTTACTGGCTAGTTTACGAGCTAGTCTCCCTGCCTCTTGTGTTTACCCTCTTAAATCCATCCTTCTCATAACACATGGAGTAATATCATCAAAATATAAATGTGTCCACCTTGCTCTCCTACTGGAAGCACCTTAAGACCTTGTCATCATTTTCACCATTATTTTCTCAGTATGTATTTCCTTAACTCCCTTTCAGCCTCATAACCCACCAGCCTGCTTCTGTTTTATGATCTAATTACAATAATTTCATTGCTTCATCTCAGGGCTTCATGCCGCTCCATGCTTTGCTGTTGTTTATGCTTTTACTGTTTTCCTTTACCTGAATCTCCTTTCCTCCTGTTTTTAATCTGGTTCATTTATTCCCAGGTTTTAATATGGATCACATATAGCACTTCTTCCATGGTGACTTTTCGGAACCACCCAAATAAATGAGATGCCCCTCAGCTGTCTTCAGTAGCACCCTGTGCATAGTTCTACCCGAGTACTCGGCTTATGTTGTTGTCCTTCATTAGTTTAGCTTAAGCTCTCTGAACACAGAATAAGGTATTATTTATCTTTGTTCCCCTGGTGCCTAGCACGGAGCAAATCACATAGGAGACACTATAATTGCAGCTTGTCTGACATCTTTTGATATGGCATTACAAATACATGTTACCATTATACGCATGGGAACTGAGAGGTTTTATACCAATTCTAGTTATTGTGAACTTGAGTGTGCATGCGTATTAAAGTAACTGATAAATAACATAACTGTTTTATTCTTATTTAGAAAATATTTAGGCTCTTAATAATTGTGATCTATAATAAGTCAAAAGCATTTAAAGCTACATGAGTTCCTTGTGTTTTTATAGTCAGGATTAAATATCCAACTATGATATTCATCTCTCTCTCTCTCTCTCTCTCTCTCTTTTCTGCAGATTGCTGCCAATTCCTGGGGAAAGTCATGGGGAGAGAATGGCTATTTCAGGATTCTTCGAGGAGTAAATGAATCTGACATTGAAAAGTTGATTATCGCAGCTTGGGGCCAACTGACAAGTTCAGATGAACCATAACACATCATTAAATTTCCATAAGGCCGTGCACTTAAGTAACCCCTTAAATTGAAATTAAGCAAAGTAAGGTTCTCTGTGACAGTGGAATCTTTGTCTCTCCACATTGTTATTATAATGTGCCTATTTTCCTGTTTCACCCCAGGCTCCCTGCTTCTGCTTCCTTCATATCACTAAGTATATAAAAACACTAACAGAGGACAGCAGAGTAGCTAAATGGCTTTAAGTTTCTCTGGCTGTCTTTTTCTTTCTCTCAAGATAGTATTCTTTTTGACTTTGATAGTTCACAAAAGTGTAACAGTGCTTGTCTTAAAAGTCCATGGTATTCCTTTGTAGAAATGAAGTAGTTTCTGTCTTTATCAAATGAGGATTTCAGACCAACAAAAGCAATGGAAATACCAATTTACCATTTTCATGATTTTGTTTTCAGGCAAATAGTGCTGTCTTTATTCAAATCTTGCTGATAATTTGCCAAAAGCAATGGAAATAGATTAATTGTTTCTCTCAAAAAGCTAACATTTTGTTTCTTTTCATTTGTCTTAACCTAACTTGCAATCTTAACTAAAAAGGAAAGTAACTCTCCATAGGAAATAACTATTCTTGATGGTAGTTTACTCATTATACTGTGTAATGGCCTGTGCTCTAAAGAAGATGGTGTCTGGGAGGGAAAATTCACACCTCCTCTCTTGGTTCTTTTGGCTGGTGTACTAATTAAATTAAAAAGGACAGAGCAACAGAAAAACAAATGGAATTATGTATATACAGGGGCCCCATAAGAATATGAGACTCAAACAGGGGACTGAAGCAGGCAGCTTTTATACCTCTTAGACAATATAAATAAATAAATAAATGAATACATACATACATACATACATACCTACATACGTACATAAATTTCTGAAGAATTGACAAGACAAAGAAACCTAAGTTTGGGTACTAATTAGTGAAGAAACTAAACAGACCTTGTTTACATCATTTTCTCAGCCCTGAATATCCCATCCCTGGTGATCAGAATGTCTGTTTATTTCCTGGTTCAAGGAGGGTACTTTTCACATAGGAGATTAATTTGCTTTTTTCAGGGGGACAGAGAGGAGTGTCATTGTACTGGCTATTCTCAAACAACTTTAATTCAAAGTAATCTGTATGTCAAAGTGGCATATTCTGGCCTGAACCCCATCACTGGTTCTGGTTAAGTAATGGGAAATCTTAGAGGCTAACAATGGAAGTAGAGTGTTAACACACACACACACACACACACACACACACACACACACACACACACAATTTTAGAAGCCAGTACACTTTGTATAAGGTCTACTTAAAATGAGTTGCAAAGCTGTATTTGGAAATATAACATATTTACCCCTGAAAACAGCAACCTGATGCCATGAGTCAGAAAGAATAAATAGACTTTTATCACAACCATTTCACAGTTCAGTACTCGAGATTCTAAAAAGTAAGCTAAATTGGCACTAATTTGCATCTAATTTTTATTTTAGTTCTCTATAGTCAGAGAAACAAAAATATCATCCTCATAACGGTTGGGAAAGGATAAAATCTTTTAATAATTCACTGGCATCTTAAATGGCAAACTCATAAATGAAAAAGCAAAGCTGATCAGTAAGTGAGCATGGCCAATTATTATTACAATGGTGGGCTATCCATGGTCTTCAACTTCTGGACACTCTGTCATCTGAATTTTCATTGTGGAACTTTTCTGTGCTTTTGTGGACAAAGGTGTCCTGATTAGATAAGCCACACAAGTTGAAAATGTAAGGAAGCCGAGCGCAGAACGGTGAGTGTAGCTGCGGATTCTTTCTCCATTAATCATTGCAGCTTCATCAGAAGCAGTTCTATGCACTTAGTTCCCCCCTAGATTATACCCACAGGACTGATTCCCCTTGTTAGGATTGGCCAAATTTACCCCAGTGGGCTGAGAAATAATCTGGTTTTGTCTCAGTTTGGATTCCTCTAGAAGCAACCCCTGAGGCAAAGGTTTGAGTGCACATAATTTAGAGCAGGGAAGGGAACACTGAAGAGAGTGGGCAGTGATGTAGGATCACCGAAGGCAGACAACAAAGGCTATGTTACCAAGCAGATGGTACCACAGGTAATGTGTTCTGATCTCACCCAGAAAGGATGTGTGTTGGTTGAGCACTGCTCCACAAGGCCATGAATTTCCTGGTTGGTCTGGTCTGGCTGGTTGTGCAGTTAGGAAAAAAACCGACAGGCAAAGAGAAGCAGTTCTGGTGTTGGATGTCAGGCTGATGGCCACTGAAATGGCACAGGTGAGGTGATGTGTCTCTGCCACAGGGGTTAACACATTTTAAAACATTCCTCAGATGATAAAGACTAAGGAAATAACAAATGACAATGCATTAAAATGCCAGATGACTAACCTTGCTAGTAAAAACACCTACAGGAGTGTGTTGATACAACCTTTTCCCTGTTAGGTAAATGGATAAAAGTTGTTGGAATTGATTTTCTCATTGTGGTTTGTGAGTCTAGATTATAGGCCTAGATTGTGCTGTTTTAGAATTTACCACCTTTCTGAGGATCCCAATTGATAATGAAATTAATCCCAGAGATTTGAAGAAAAAACAAAGAAAATATCACAATAGTAAGCCCCATAGGAAGACACAAGATATGTTTTTCCAGCAGTAAGACTAAGATCTAAAGAAGAGGCCAAGACTAGTTGGGACAGAAGTACACTGGTGAGACAAGGAAAATACTATTCCTGAGGTTTGTGGAATCAGTGTCGTTCTCTGAGTGATGCTTCTTCTCGTTTTTACAACTTAAAAAAATTTTTTTAAATGTTTATTTTTGAGAGAGAGAGAGAGAATGTGAGTGGGGCAGGAGCAGAGAGAGAGAGAGGGAGACACAGAATCTGAAGCAGTCTCCAGGCTCTGAGCTGTCAGCACAGAGCCCGATGCAGGGCTTGAACTCAACTGAACCATCCAGGGGCCCCTCATTTTTATAACTTTAAAGAGCATGTTTGGCTCTCTTTATTATCCAAAGGCCCTGAATCAACCTTCAGAAAATATGGTTGGCATAGTATTTCACCAATTCTTGGGACTATTTGCAGAATTGATTTGATTGATGACTGGATGGTTTCTCCTTTACTGTGGCTTTCTAGGCCCATGGGTATACCTACTTGCCTCAGCTTGGAATGAGCAATGAGAAAGACCTCATGTTTGGTGCATATTTGTATATGTACCAGCCTATTTGTATATATGTAGTCTTTTTGTTTTGTGTTAAGAGTATACGAGGGAAACATTGTTCATAAAGATTACTTAACTCATCCAGAACAATATATCTCAGATTGGATAACACTGTGAGCACTACGACCTGGCTTTCTTCCTGTTCAATCAGAAGTTTGTGCCATTTACACACTTTTTGTGGGTTCCAGTTGAAACTTGCTATTGTGTATAGTGTTTCCTGGAAAGAGAGGAGATTGTTCCAATATGGCACATTGAATTAAAACTTGCTCTCTCCACCCAGTTGAATAATGCTTTTTTCTTCGGGTGTCATTAGGAAATGTACTCAAGAAAGAAGTGGGAAAGACTTTGAAGATAGAGCACATGCCTTGTCCTGCTTTACAATGTTTGAGTCTTATCTCATTCTATTGTAAACAATGAGAAGGCTTCCCCAGGTTTTAAAATACATATTCACAAATTGTCTTAAGGCAGAAAATGAAAAAAGAAGCATAAAATAGAATTAAATTTGGTATTCACCTGAAAAGAAAGGAAACTTCTCGTGTTTTTAACAGAAGGAATATAGTGAAAGGAATTGGTTACATAGGCGATGGAGGAGCAGAGAAGACAATAGAGGATGGTGAACCAGTCCAAGATGAACAACAGTGGGAAGCTGTCATCATCCCCCGAAGGAAGAAAGTGAAGCAGTGACTACTGGAATCTAGGGGCTGGTTTTCTTGCTGGCAAATGGAAACATGACTGACCAGTACGTTGGGAGGGGAAGTTATGAAAAGACATGGAATGGCCCATTTGCCACCTCAGACAGAAAGGAAGGGCGACGAACACTGAAGCATATCCCTTGCTCACACCTTCCAAACTGTCATCATTGCCTCTCACTGGCTGACGCTGCTGAAAGGTAACCGATACAGGAGGTTATGAAACTAAACTAAGCTGTCAGGGCCAGATTTTACCCTTTACCAGATGCAGAAGAGAATAGAGTAAAGGCAAAGGACAAATAAGAAGATAAACACAAAAAATACATATTTGATTAGTTCCATATAGATATGGAAATTAAGATTACATAAAGAACAGTTTCCCAGTGATTGATTAGCTCATGAACTCAGTTCCTCTGTTAACACATGTATCTTAAGTACTGAAATACTTGATGCTACGTGCTGTTGTTGTTGTTGTTGTTGTTGTTAAACTCTTTGACCTCTAGGGAATATACTATATTCCCTATAGGGAAAAATTCCCATTTTCTTCCCAGTAATTTCTGGGGACTTTGTATGTTGTTTTAATGTCATTGCCTACGATTGTGGTAATCTGATCTCAAGACACTTATTTTTCTTTGGGTGGAAGTTGATTCCATTTTCAAAAGAAACAAAAAGGAGGAAAAAGTGAGTTTTATCTCACAAATTGCCATTTTATGAAATATTTCAAGAGAGAAAAGCATCAGTCTGTCAGGTGCCACCAAATCAGAAAGGGCACACAGACATTCCCTCCCCAGAAAAGTCAAGGAAGGTGGAAAAGAAAAAAAAGTCTAATACTACCAAGAATGGATGATTGAATGAAGGGAGAAAGCTTTTCTATCTTAAGCCATGAACAATATTGAACATCACTTTGCTACCATATCTGATAGAAATAATTAAAAAGTCATTGACAGGTATATCCAATAGAGGGGGATTTCTCCTGAGACACCACCAGTAAAACTCCCATTATTTAGAAAAAGAGTGGCTGGCAATACTCTTCCCTCTATCTTCTGTCCCCTCTCTGTAACCACCACCCCTGTAAAAACAAGCTGTTTTTGTTTCTTCTGAGATCGTAAGGGGAATAAGTGTCTGCCTAGTTGCATAGAATTTAAGATTCACCTTGTATTATAGCCACCATTTTAAAGATTCACAGTTCACAGTCAGGCCACTGTAAAGTCTGGCAAAGCAGTACCTGGATTCAGTCCTCATTCACCTTGGCCAGGTACTCTTCTGCAGTGACCAACAAGTATACTTATATACAGTGGCTCCACATATGACCACAGACTCAGGGACAGTTCCTGCCCTGTCTTATCTCACAAATGACTCTTTTCACAAAATGAACTTTGGCAGACACCGACCTAAATACAGTTTTGAATGATAAGTTCCACAATCAGCTTTTAGGGAGAAATTGGTATATCCTAATCTCTGAGTATTAATATGGCAGGAACATTTAAACAATTTTTTTTAACATTTATTTATTTTTGAGACAGAGAGAGACAGAGCATGAGCAGGGGAGAGTCAGAGAGACAGAGGGAGACAGAGAATCTGAAGCAGGCTCCAGGCTCTGAGCTCTCAGCACAGAGCCCGACGCGGGGCTTGAACTCACGAACCGTGAGATCATGACCTGAGCCGAAGTCAGACGCTTAGCCAACTGAGCCACCCAGGCACCCTGATGGAACATTTACCTTTTTCTACAAATCAGCTTTGGTGCTGCTGTCAGAAATCAGTCTTAGGCTGGGTGTACCTTAGGTCTGAGCCAGTCTGAAATGTCTTATGACAGTGCACTGGTATAGAAAGTCCAAGATTGTGGTGTATTAATATCACTAAAATATGTGAGAAAACTGTGCTTCAGTGAAGCGTGTTTTAAGGACAGCCGAAGATTCCAGTGATCCTTACAAAGATTTCCTACACTTACCCAGTGAAGGACAAAAATTATTGTCTGTGAGGGATACATCTCAAGAAGGTTATGAATGTCCAACTCTTTGTACTAGACCTCATTTGATAGTATGGTACAGAACCCTGAGTCCAACTAGCTTAGGCCAGAAAGGAATGACATTGACCTATGAAATGAAGGTGACCAAGAGGGGGATCTAGCTTTACACATGGTTGGTTCCAGGTGTTTAAATGATTCCATTAGCAATCTGTCTTTTTCTCAAGGTCTCAGCTCTGTTTGACTCCATATGGCTTCTTTCCAGGGACATTTCCTCTGCAGGGAAGTAAGATAGATGCTGGAAGCCCCCTGTCAACAAATTATAGTCATTGAGACTCAGTTTTTGAATCTTTAAAGTGGAGTTATAAATACTTATAACCCTTGCTGTCGTGAGCCGTAACTGAGAGTATGTGCAAAGCCATAATTGAGAGTATGAGAGTATTTTGTGTGATTCCTGTCATGGAGTCACTTGTAAATAGATGATAGCTATTATCATCACCAATCTCGTCATTACCTTTATGATAATTATGGTAGAAGGAATCTTACAATCTAAGCTACCAATAATTCCAATCCTCCGCTGTATAAGTTATAGATGATGATTTTTTTTAGAGAGAATGGTATATAAATGGAATATAATGCTAATTTATATAGTGATGATTAAAAATGAGTTCTTTTCAGTTATCAGCATATGGCATCCTTCCCTTAGTTCAGCTTTGTACATGAGAGTTCTTACACATCAAATAGCCATCAGGATACGGAGCACACATGGGGGAGGAGCTGAGCGGGGGGTGCGGGGAGAGAGAGAGAATTTCAAGCAGACTCCACACTCAATGCAGAGCCCAGTGTGGGGCTGGATCCCACAGTTGTGAGATTATGACCTGAGCCGAAATCACTCAATGGACTGAGCCACCAAGGGGACCCATAGACTTCTGGTTAATGACTAAGAGCTATCATCTTTCTAGACTGCTCACTTTTTCTTCAGGTCAGTCAAATCTTATAAAGCTAGATTCCCTCTTGATTACCCCTACTTTATAGGTCAGCGTTAGTAGGTGGCTTTCTTTTAGTATACGCCATAATTATTCTCACAACTGGGTCATACTTTGCAGTACTTAAATCCTTGCATCAGGGATATCAAAACTGTACAAGTCATTGACCTACAACTTTCTTTGAAATAACAAAAGCATAAATGTTAAATCTTCCAATTTTAAGAACATATTTTGTATATGTTGATCATCACAAGAGCTTGGTAAGATGATATCCAGTAAACTATAAGTTGCTCTAAGGTAAAGACTATGTCTTATTCCTCAGTATTCCTGTGAGCAGTACAAACACAGATTATATACAACAAATGTTTGCTAAATGAATTATTAAGTGAATGAACATCGAAAGCATCGTTTTGGAACAAATCTGCTTTTTACTTATTCTACTTTGTCATTCCCACTTTACTTCCCTGTATCCCCCACTACAGTATCATTTCCCGGAGGGCATGGAACAAGCTCATGTAATTCCCAGCCCTAGCACAGTGGCTGGAGTAAATAATTTTTACTGACCAATTTTTAAAAATTTATATACATTATATATATAATATTTTGAGGAGGTTTTGTTTCTATTTACAAAAATTATTAACATTTTTTTCTTTAGAAAGTATATAACTTTCTTTTGGTTTACCACAAATGGTTTCTTTTTTTTTTTTAATTTTTTTTTTCAACGTTTATTTATTTTTGGGACAGAGAGAGACAGAGCATGAACGGGGGAGGGGCAGAGAGAGAGGGAGACACAGAATCGGAAGCAGGCCCCAGGCTCTGAGCCATCAGCCCAGAGCCCGACGCGGGGCTCGAACTCACGGACCGCGAGATCGTGACCTGGCTGAAGTCGGAGCTTAACCGACTGCGCCACCCAGGCGCCCCACCACAAATGGTTTCTTAACTCATTAAACATAGAAAATCTTTTTGAATGCAGTGAAATTTAGTTCCTTATGTACTCAGTTTTTTGAATTATTTGCCTTGTCTGTTCACTTCCTTGTCCTGTCTTTTGGTGAGCAGTGTTCTAAATTTCATGTAGCAAAATGAAGCAAACTTACTCATTTCATGGTTAATACTTTCTGTGTCTTATGATCTATTTTATCTTGAGTCACTTAATTTTCATATATACATATACATAAATTTACATATTTATATAATTTGTATAAAATTATATTAATATATATCATGTAACTTATATACTTATATAATATATATCTGTATAAATAACATATTTATGTTATATATGATGAGTATAATATATGAATATAAATATGGCAATATATATAAATATGTATAATACACATAACAAAGTGACTTAAGAACAAATAGTTGGTAAGACACAGAAAGCATTAACCATGAAATGAGTAAGTTTGCTTCATTTTGCTACATGAAATTTAGAACACTGCTTCCATAAATAAACAATATATAAAGGAAACAGACAAGACAAATGAGAAAAATATATTTGTAGCAAATACAAGTAATAAATGTATATGTGTATATATATGTATGTGTGTATACATGTATATGTATTTCATGTTTTTGTATTGTTGGAATATATTAGTTTATATTATTCATATTATTAATATTTTAATCTCTCCAGATCTTCATTTACTTCTTACTTTTCCTTCCTAATATTATTCATTCTTTAATTTATGCATCTCTCTTTCTCTTACTTTCTTAAACAAGTTTATCAGAGACTTGTCTGTTTCATTTTCCTTTTCAAAGATACAAATTTTGGTTTGATTGTATTCTCTTCTGTGCGTTTGTTTTCTGTTTAATTAATGACTGCTCTCATCTTTATTGTCTTCTTCCTAATTATTTGCATTTATAAAGTTTTTAAAGTTTATAAGTATTTTGTATCTTCTTAGATTGGATTTTTAGTTTTTTTAATTTTGAGCTTTTCTTGTATTCTAATTTAAGTATTTATTAAGTACGGTGCTTTCTAAATGATGCCTCTCAGTATAATCATTGCTTCCTTTAACTGTTTATAATTGCTTGTTTTAAAAGAAAACACATTTTTGGGGTACCTGAGTGGCTCAGTTAAGCATGTGACTTTGGCTCAGGTCATGATCTCATGGTTTATGGGTTCAAGCCCTGCAGGGCTAACAGTGTGGAGCCTGCTTAGGATTCTCTCTCTCCCTCTGTCTCTCTGCACCTCCCAAGCTTACTCTCTCTCTCTCTCACAAAATAAATAAACTTTATATAAATATTTAAATACATAAATAAATAAAACATATTTTTTAAATAATCAAATGTGAGAAAAATTGCATCAACACCAATTATATTTGATTTCTCATGTACTAAGATCATCTCTATTCAGTGAGTTTACAAATGTAATGCAGAAATAATTTTATAGCATAATATCAACCCTGTGACTTGATAACTAGCTTCACTGAGGTAACTTGTATTGCAAGAAACATGTTTTACTCATTTAGATTCTAATATATATTTGAAACTAGAAAACTCACAGCAGGCTAGTTCACAGATACATTTACTCATGAAAGCCGTGTTCCCAGGGAGAACCATTCTCCATGCGCAGGCTATTACATGTTAGTTCTCGATTTTCAGGTGATAACCTCTTTTTCAAGAAGTACAAGCTGGGTGGCGCAGTCGGTTAAGCGTCCGACTTCAGCCAGGTCACGATCTCGCGGTCCGTGAGTTCGAGCCCCGCGTCGGGCTCTGGGCTGATGGCTCAGAGCCTGGAGCCTGTTTCCGATTCTGTGTTTCCCTCTCGCTCTGCCCCTCCCCCGTTCATGCTCTGTCTCTCTCTGTCCCAAAAAAAAAAAAAAAAAAAAAAAAAAACGTTGAAAAAAAAAATTAAAAAAAAAAAAAAAAAGAAGTACAAGCTATAGATCATTCCCTCCTTAGCCCACTAGTTTCCTACAGTGACAAAGAAAATAAAATAGCAAGAAAGGCGGCCAAGATGTAAATGACTTTGGCATTTAAAAGTCAGTTTCAGATTTTGTAATATGTTATATCTCCCTTTAAGGTATTTTTCTTTTATTTGGTATGTTGAGCTCCCAGGTAAGTTCTCAGTAAAGAAAAGAGATATTTCCTCAAAGGAAGGAAACAACTACTATTGATAATTGCCATTTATAATCTCTTTAGCATTTAACCAACTCTGTCTAATCTATGTTTTTGATTAATGAATTAACATGACATATCTTTCTTTGAAATAAATATTAATTTGAAATTGAAATAAGTCCATGGTTGAAAAAAAAATCCATTTGGTTATTTGTCAGAATACTTTACATATTGTTATGCATATGAACACTACTTAAAAGGATTATAGAATGATTAAGATGATGCACTTACTAGTTGAAAATAAGAATAGCATTTTTCCTATTTTAATGTAGTGTTGACAGGCACCTGTGAAATAAATTATCAGGTAAAGTAGCTTTAAGAGCTTTGGGAAGTTACAAATCTCTATTATTTTATTTTTTCATATTCAACCGTTAATATATTAATCCTACTAACATTCATTTGAGGCTTTGCTATGGACTGAGTGATAGAATAAGTGCTATTCATACAGTCTCTTACTTTAGTAGGTGTTCTATGCAGCTCAAGAAGATACAATGTAAAGGGGGCACAGGTTGTATCTCCTTTAATCACAGAGTGTCTTTCTTTGTGTCCTAACATGTTGCCAGATACCAGGAAGGCAGAGGGGAGAGAACACAGATCTCCCCATATCTTTGAAGCTGTTTTCTCACTCCTGAAGAGCCAATCCTGCAGGTGGCTAAGAGTAGGCAGCTTGCCTTCAGAGTAATTGTTTGTAAGTCCAGTGTCTGTATTTTCTGAAACAGCCATCAGAATGCCCAGTTACAAGTACACTTAGCGAGGTAATGAAATAGTCTATTAGACATTATGACTGTTCCAGAAAATCTGGGACCCATGGATACTGTGTGTGTAGGCCTCTAAAAAGGCAGGATCAAATCTCTGCCAATTTTCAAGTTATCTTCCAAAGATTACCTGGGACAGGAGTAGGGTGGGAGTGGGAGGTGTGTGTGTGTGTGTGTGTGTGCGTTTGTGTGTGTGTGTTTGTGTGTGTGTGGTGAGGGGAGGAGGGTTTTAATTGCCAGATAGAGTTTGTAAGTAAATACATATGATGTTATTTGAGGAGATGGAAATGGAAGCATCCATTTTCCAGGATTCTCAGGGCTTGCTGCTGTAGGGAGGATGGCCTCAGCATTCATTTGTTGCCAGTGGTTTCCATATTGTGATGTCTCCTATGGTGAGAGCACACACATGCACGCACACATATATGCACACACGTACACAGGCTTTTTGGGACATTGAAGGTAGGGGTTCTTTCATGTTTAAGTCTGGGAGTTTATTATTTAAATAGAAATTTATTGAGGGCCTGCTCTGTGTTAGACTCTGCCAGGCACTAGGGATATTTTGGGCAAAAAATCAGATTTCATTCTGGCATGAAAGCAATAGACATTAAATAAATAATTATACTAAATTCTGAGGAGTATTTTGATGGAAAATTCCACATGACCAGGGGCTATAGCAGGAGAAACTGGTAGAATTTAGTGTTGGTGTTTCCCAAGGGATACAGGAGTGCTGATGCAGAGGGGCACTTGTACCCCAATGTTTATAGCAGCACTCTCAACAATAGCCAAATTATGGAAAGAGCCGGAATGTCCATCAGCTGATGAATGGATAAAGAAGTTGTGGTTTATACATACAATGGAATACTACTTAGAAATGAAAAAGAATGAAATCTGGCTTTTTGTAGCAATGTGGATGGAACTGGAGAGTGTTATGCTAAGCGAAATAAGTCATACAGAGAAAGACATATACCATATGTTTTCACTGTTATGTGGATCCTGAGAAACTTAACAGAAGACCAGGGGGGAGGGAAAGGAAAAAAAAAGCTTAGAGAGGGAGGGAGCCAAAACATAAGAGACTCATAAAAACTGAGAACAAACTGAGGTTTGATGGGGGGTGGGGGGGGAGGGGAGGGTGGGTGATGGGCATTGAGGAGGGCACCTGTTGAGATGAGCACTGTTTGTTGTATGGAAACCAATTTGCCAATAAATTGCATATTAAAAAAAAAGAATTTAGTATCGGTGAAGGTGTCTTCAAGAGGAATGTTTAGGTTGATACCTGAAGGAAAAGTAGGAGTAGGCCAGAGAAAGTAGGCCTACATGGCAAATAATTATGTTTTAGGCAGGGCTGGAGGGAGGAGTTATGTCAAAGAAGTCCAGTAGTGGTTCTTTGTAAGTGGGTGAGAGAGACTAGCATCAAGGCTTCCAGAAATGAAGACAGCAAGCAGACTGTAAAGGGCTGTAAAAATTATGTTATGGAGTTTTGCCTTTATTCCCAAAACAATTTGTGTGTGTGTGTGTTGGGGGCGGATGTTACAAGATTTAAAAAGTCACCCTAACTGCTGTTTGGAGAGTGGATTTGAGGAGGGCAAGACTAGGAACAAGAACACTGGTCAGCAGTCCACTGTGAAGCCTGGGGCTAAAGATGGCAATAGTTCAGACTAGGGAAGTAGAGAAGAGAAATGTCCAGGTCTGCAAAATGTTTAAGGATCTTGACTGAGGACCAGTGTGGTGAGTGAGGGAGAGAGGAGATTCTAGAATGACTCTCAAGTTTTGGGTTACTCAACAAAATTAAACCTCAGGGATTTTCAGGGTGACTCTCCAGGATTTCTTGAATTTGTCCTTGAAAGCCTGCTTTGAAGGAAGAATGTTAATTTGCTGAATGTGATTCTTCTGCATCAGCCCATCTGGTACCTACTTCAACAGATACTTTTGAGGGCCTACTTTATTGCAGAGTGTTGAGAACAGTCCTAGTCACACAGGGATGAAGAAAACGGACATGGTTTTTATCATCTAGTGAGAAAACCGATAAACAAACAAAAAACAGCAAATATACTTAGCATTTAAGGACCATAAAGAAAACAGGCTTCAATGAGGAAAAGTAATGGAAACAGAGGAAGGAGGATCCACCCGACAGTGTAGGCATACATAGAAAACTTTTTGGAGGGGAGGCAGAGTGTGGAGTGGGGTGGGTTGTGATGGGGGATGGACCAGCATAATTTTGGTAACGTAGCAGAGGACAGATTCATGTGGATTGTGGAGGCCTCTGCAAAGAGGTTGAATGTTATTCTTGGTGCAGTGGGAAATCACTAAGCAACTATTATCACTTTAACTGCTCTGTGGGAATGGGCTGGAGACAACTAAAGACAAAGAAGGAGAACCAGTAAACAAGCTATCGCAGTAGTCCTGGTGAGAAGTAATAGAGGCTCAGTTCAGGGCAGAAACTAAAGACTGGGAAATAAGGAGAAGTAGAAAGAAAGAAGAGTTAGGTATGTCATTAGGCAAGACCTCTAGGTTTTTCCTGGAGGAAAATCAATTGGATTTTCAATCAATTGGATTGATAGTGGTGTCACTCACTGAGCTGTGGAGGAATGAGGAAAAGCAGGCAATGACATAAAACCAAGAGTTGACGTTCGGTTATGTTAAATTGGTATGGCCACATTTGCTGGCCACTCCACAGTCCTGGAGTGACATAGGAGAGACTGAAAGACTCCCTGTCCCATTTACAGGCAAGAGAAGTTAGTAAAAATGGCCTCCAAGTTTGGATGAATCGGACAAAATGAGAATAGACTGCAGACTGACAGTGAGATGGACATATCAAAAGATTGAGGGATGATTCTGCCTGAGACCAGATAAGAGAATGAGCATCATTTCAGCATATGCCAGGACGAACAGATACAGGTGATGAGGTCTGAATACCTTTCTCCCCATCCCCCTACCATACAATGCTCCAAGGCAGACTAAATGAGTCCTAGGAATTAGTTTCCAGAAAGCAATCAGGAAAGAGAAAAATACTCAATCAACTAATTTTGAAATAGAAATGATTGTGTACAAAGAATTGATTAATATTACATTATTTGCCCATATATTGGATGGACAATTGAGCAAAAATTAAACAGTATCACAAAAGTACTAAAAATGTGCTTTATGTATATATGTGTACATATGTGTGTGTGTGTGTGTATGACTGTGTGTGTTTGCATGTATAGTGTATATTGTTTTCATTGTTGATTGGAACTTTCTTGAAAGGGAAACTTTTATATCCTCAACTGTTTTTAATATAATGTTTATTCTAAACAGATATTTCATATATGTTTGCTGATGAGTGGCCAACATTGTAAAGCACTGAATGTTAAAGAATTGATGCAAAATTCTGATGCACATTCCAGTATATGGCCAAGTTTAGTACCAGCAATGTCTGTAGAATGAGATGATTTGGTTTAATCAAAACCCCAGAACAACAAGAAACCAATAAAAAGTGGGTTTTAATAGCAGCACATGGTTGAATTTAGTAGAGTCTCGTATGATGCAAATACACAGAAGGTTTTTGCTAAAATTTAGAGGGCTTTCCTTGGCCACATACACAAATATTCTCTATTGAATGAAAGTCTATGTATTCTTTGTAATCTATGCAGGAAAAACAGTCTAATAATAAAAATAGTCAAAACCGACCACTCGTGCTATTTTTGCTCTAACAAATGCTAAGTTAACTCAAAAATTTGATTTAAAAAAGGAAAAGAAAATAAAAAAGCAAACTTCTGAAACTCCATGCTTCTTAGTTTGTATAAACCCTAGGTAAAATAGCAGAGCAGCATGAGTTCTGCCTTTTGACTTTGTAATGCTCTGTATGAAACCTAATTTAGACTTGGGAAAAATTATATCATCACCCGAGCTGGCTTTGTACTCAAAGCATTAATGAGAAATGGAGGACTTTTCAGTAAGGTGTAAAGAAAAGATCCTTAGAAATGGGGGCAAAATAAAAGATGAAAAGTCTTTGATTTTGTCTCTGTAGGGGGATTGAGAGCTCATGCAAAGAAGGCATTGCTTATTGTGTTAATTACCTAGCAGTATGATCAAAATTCTTCTCCTGCACCTTCCCTGCACCACTCTCTTATGCCCTTCTACTTTTATTTTTGGAAAGGAATTTAAACTTCTGAATAGATTCTGTGGTGGGAGTCATTCAAGAATTAGTAAAATGGAGAGGGCAAATATGCAAAAAATGACAGATTCTCCCCTCCTTTTGGGTATTTTCCAAGTGAGAGCCCTAGAAGTGTGTTTGTGAGTGAGTGAAATATTATGTGGCCCCTATATTATTATAATTTGAACTCTGTTGATGAACTATTTCAAAACCCAACTGAGAATGTTGATCAGAGAAAAAGCTGTGCTGAAATTAAATATCATCTTTAATGGTAATTCAAAATAATTACGTGTATCTATTTCTTAAGAAGCCAATCAGGGGTGCACTGATCCTGTGGACTATCTAATATATTCCAGCATATGACACATGAAGTGGCAAACCTACTTGAAAAACTTTGGTACAAAATATTATTATATAGAAAGATGCCTGAACATTTTTTTCCTGCATAGTCAAACAGGGCCTCAGTGCCATGCATTTTTCCAGAGCTTTACTTAAATTAACTTGTGTCATTAAATGATCTTACCAAATTAAATTTCCTTTTATTTTTTGGAAACCGAGGGAATATGAATTTTTGTTTATTTTCAAAAACCAGAATGTCAGCTCAAATTAGAACAACCTAGACAAAACACTTAATTATTTACATCACTGGGAAAAGTAGAGATGGAACCAGGTATTGGGTCAACTGGATCCAGAGCCTAAGTGGTGACCTCACCATTCTCTTTCTATCTCGTGTCTTCTTTGCTCTCTTTTCCTCCACCTCTATAAGCTTTGGCCTCAGTACATGCCAAAAAAGTGAACAGACTTTATCCGTGTATCAGAGGAATTGATCATTAGTAGTTTTAGGCTCACAGCATCTTAGTGATCCCAGGGGAGTGGTTCTCAAAAACGTTTCCCTGGAACTAGTAGCATCAGCAACACCTGGAAACTTATTAGAACTGCAAATGTCAGAGTCACATCCTAGACCTACTGACTCAGAAACCCTGGACCTGCACTCCCCATCCTCAATCTGTGTCTTAATATACCCTCCAGGTGATCCTGAAGTTTACTGATGTTTGGAGAGAACCGTTGCCCTAGAAGAAAGAGACAGTCTCCCCCAGCATACAACAATCTCAGGGAGAGGCTCACATTGACTTGGCTTTAGTTATGTCTCAAACCTTTGGATGGATAAGTAGAGTCATGGAACTGAAAAAAAAATGTAATAAACTTGGCCTGAAGTATATGTTCACACCCCTGACCACGGCAATGAGATTCTGTCTTTGGTAACCCCTTCAGAAATATATGAAGCATGAAAGATGATATCCTCAAAGACAAGGATGAATGCCGTTACCCAGGAAAAGAGGGAGGATGCAGTGTCGACAGAAACACAGAAGAATGGACCATCTTTTCCAACCCAAAGGTGATCGCAGTTCAGTATTTGTCTTATACATTCCTTGAAAGGAACACAGAACATGTGCTCATGCTATCAATTCCATCTTAGCAACATTCTTGGGAAGCAAAAGTCACACATATCAGCTTTAGCTTTTACTGCCCTAGAAAAATATAACAAAATTTAAATGATTTGTTCAATGTTATTCATGTAATAATGGAATGAAACTAGCATCCAAAAGTACAAACGAGCAACTCAGAAAACATACTCTGCCAGTTAGACAAGGCATACCTCCTAGGAAAACAAGATTTTGCTGGTATGATCCCATGGTTGATAGTATCTGGATAGTAATATTCTCCCCTTTACCTCATTATTTAACTTTATTTATTTTTAAAAATATTTATTTTGAGAGAGAGAGACACACACAAATGGGGGATAGGCAGAGAGAGAGAGACAGGGAGAGGGGGAGAGAGAGACAGAGAGAGACAGAGAGAGACAGAGAGAGACTACTAAGAGAAACTATGCTGAGCATGGAGCCCACTGGCAGGGCTGGATCTCATGAACCATGAGATCATGATCTGAGCTGAAATCAAGAGTCAGATGCTTAACCTACTGAGGCACTCAGGCATCCCTGATTATTCAACTTTATGTGTTCAAATCAACATGTAGGAGAGAGAGAAAATAGATCACAGATTAGATTAATTAGCAAGGCAAAATAACATCTCTTCATTGATGAAGAGTATTTTCCAAAACAAACTACTTGGAAATAGCAGTTTGTTAAAGTAAAAAAAAAAATGCTTTCTCTCTTTCTCTCAAAATAAATAAGCATTAAAAAACACAGAGGGGTACATGGGTGGCTTAGTTGGTTAAGCATCCAACTCTTGATTTCAGTTCCGGTTGTGATCTTATGGTTTGTGAGTTTGAGCCCCATGTCAGGCTCTATGCTGACAGCGTGGAACCTGCTTGGGATTCTTTCTCTCCTTCTCTCTCTGCCCTTCCCTCTCTCTATCCCTTTCAAAATAAAGAAATATACATTAAAAAACTCTGGGGCGCCTGGGTGGCTCAGTCGGTTAAGCGGCCGACTTCGGCTCAGGTCATGATCTCGCGGTCCGTGAGTTCTAGCCCCACATCGGGCTCTGGGCTGACAGTTCAGAGCCTGGAGCCTGCTTCAGATTCTGTGTCTTCCTCTCTCTGACCCTCCCCTGTTCATGCTCTGTCTCTCCCTGTCTCAAAACTAAATAAACATTTAAAAAAATTTAAAAAAATAAAAAACTTTTACTCCCCCAAAAATGTGCAAGCTTGGAAGTCTATAGTTAAGGGAAGCAAATAAAGTTTAGCACTGTACCTTAAGCCTAACAAAAGTGCAACTGTGAAAGCTGAGAAAGCAATATGCCTCATTAACCACATCCCTGTCAAACAGATTTGTTTCGACTAATTCCAGAGATACTTCGATGCTTTGAAGAACGTTAAGTTTAGAAGTCTCCTTTGATTACTCTCTGAAATAACTACAACTAAAACATATGAACACCTTTTACAATTTTAAAATAAAGCTTGCTTCAGAATTTCTTGCCAAGGGAAGATATGACAGCCAATGGGCTATGGGTAATCTACATGCAAAAACTTAGTAGATGGTTAGTACTTAATTTTTTCTTCCTATTCTATATACATCTACAAATGAGAGCAGTATTTTTGCACAGTTTTAAAGGACTATTTGTCAAAAGTCTTTTAAAAATTTTCCTCACATTTTGATAGCCTTATTGAATGCTGCCTTCTCAAGGTGGAATGCACAAACTTGTATTCCTCAGCTTCCCTTCCCATTAGTGTGAGACAGATGATATAGTTTCCTCCAATGAGACAAAATCTCCCTGACCTTTGGTTTGTAATTGGGCTCGGTGAACAAACAGACTCGATGTGGAAAATGTCCTTTGCTGGCTTAGGTAGTAGAATCAGATGGTTGTTTCTGGGGGGCGACAGAGTGACGAGTTCCTAATCGAGCCTGTTAAGCATGGTGTTTCTGGGGCTGGAAGTGGGTAATACACAGCATCTTAAATTAAAAATTTCAATTATAGCAGAATCAAAAAGTTGTTGCACCATCATTAGAGTCTGAAGCAATCTGCTCAGGTCAAATCTGTAGTAGATGTTTCTGATGTTCCTAATGATTCTTTGTGATGGTTCGGTATAGCTCTATAGATGCCTTACTGCTTAAACTAGCTAAGGTGGATTCTGTTATCAGAAACTAAGAGCCCTGGAACAACACAAAGAAATAAGGCATTCTTAAAGATGGTTGCATGTTGAACTATGTTGTAATCTGACCATTATTTTTTTACTTCTTTTAATACTCTGTAAATGCATACATTTTAATTAATTATATTGGTTTTACAAGCTGGACGTTTACAGAATGCCAAGGTGATTTGTATGTCTTCAACTGTACTGTACTACAAGAAACTTCCCCCTATTCTACCAAGGAGATATATATTGTATATTAATTTTGCCTCTTCTATGAGACTCGTCTAATATGCCATTCTTCAATGTTTATCATAGGTATGGATCAAAAATAATTATTCCAGAAGGAACAAAAGGACCCAGAATGATAGTGCTGTAAATATAATGCCTTTAAGAGTTAAGAGGAAATGAGATTTCATAAAATACTAGTTTAGGGATGATAAATTATATTCTCCTCCCTGCTACATGCTTTTGGGCAAGTCACGTAACCTTCCTGGGAGTTAGTGTCCCCTTTTTTTTTATAAAATAAGGAAAATAACATATTTTTTCCTATCACATTGGGACTCTGTGTTGAGAACTCAGTTTTAGAGTATATGGTGTCAAAAAGTAATACAAATTACCTTTGGTTTGAGCATTGCATCGTGCATAAAACAAAAGGCTATTTCTCAAAGAAAAAATAAACAGGAAAAGGAATTGCTATAATAGGAAACTGCAGGCAGATACTCTACATTGTGTTTTGAAATGTAAATAATTTATATTAAGGCAAGAGAACATGACCTGTTTCAAATAGAAAAAAAAAAAAAAAGAAACTATTTGCTTGAATATAAGAACTGATTGGAGCAAAAGTAATTAGACAATGTTAAAAAAAAAAAAAGGGACTCCTGAGTGGCTCGGTTTGTTAAGTGTCCAACTCTTGGTTTCGGCTCAGGTCACGATCTCACAGTTTCGAGAGTTCAAGCCCCGCATTGGGCTCTATACTGATTGCGCAGAGCCTGCTTGGGATTCTCTCTCTTCCCTCTCTCTGCCGCTCCTCTGCTCACCGTGTCCCCATCTCTCTCAAAATAAATAAACCTAAACAATATTTAAAACAAACAAACCTGCTTTAAATACTGCTATCTGATTTCAGATCTGAGGTCTGGACTAGAAAGTCAAAACTGCAATCAATCTTTTATGTGTTGATTTTTCTGTCGCAAAGATAAAAAAAATATCAGGATTATACTTCGCTCCAGGTAATTTCTGTTTAAGGAAGCAGGCTCCAGGCTGTGAGCTGTCAGCACAGAGCCTGACACGGGGCTCAAACCCACAAGCCATGAGATCATGACCTGAACCAAAGTTGGACACTAAATCAATTGAGCCCCCCAGGCACCCCAAAATATTTCTACCTGTTGACCAACCATAACACTGTGATGTATTTCTTCTTGAATATGTTCTGTATTATCAAATAAAAATCTATTGGCTCCTGAGATAACCTATGTTAATGTATAGGCTACATAGTTTTAGCTATTCCCACTTGCTCTCTCTTGTTTGTATGAAATATGAACACTTATTGGAAGAGCATGTAAAGGGATGTGTGAACTCATCTTATGACTCACTCTCTTTCTCATCTGTCCATGTGCCATGCCATGTGCCATGATGGGAGGTCAGTTTCTTCTATTTAATTGTTAGGATTTTTTCCCGTATTCTTTATAGTCCCTTCCTTAAATCCTGTTCTGGATCTCTCTATTCTTGAATTTTTCCCCTTTCACCAAGTCCTTATGGGATGGTGGGACATGTATCAGGCTAGAAAAGAATCAAACCTAATGTTGTTTTTACACAAAAAAGAAGAACAGAAGTCTTTCCCCAGATACACTGTTCATAGGAAGCAGCTGACTGCTTGTAGGAGTTTTCATCTGCTTTCCAAATATAGCTTCTTTCCCATCTTTCATCTAACTCTGATAGAGATTTCCTGGAGATTTGACACACTTAAGATTGTACTTATTTAGGAATATATGCTTTTTATATATTTGTGATATGAAAGGAATTATATGTATTGGCAATTACCAATTTCTTTTTCTGCGTTTAAAAATTGCCTTTCTAGCTTTATGAAATCAGAAACAGTTTAATAAATACTATTAACATTCTTCATTTTATGTAATGGGGCAGACACCATGCATTAGAGAACACAACTAAATGGACATTGATTTTCCATAAATGTGAGGAGAGAGAACAGCATGGGATCCTGTTTGCCCTTTGATGAAGTCGGATTTCTCACAGGATTTAGGATTTATATGGAGCTAAGAGGTCCACACAGTTGTGGATAAAGACTTCAATACAAAGGGACAAAGTGGAGGCAGTTAGCACCCTGCAGACCAGCGAAACCTCCATCAGGCCCACAAATACTAATCACCATGGCTTTTGGCAACCGTAAATGCAGAAAGGGAAAAGATGACTGAGTCCCAGTGAAAATTTACACAGCAATCTTGAAATCCAGTGATAGTTTTTGGACAGCACATTATCACAGTACAGCCCACTCACTGAATTAAATCTTTTTTTTTTTTCATATCATTGTCTTAAGAGAGTTCTCACATTTTTCTGATATAATTTTAAGACAGTTAAATGAATCATTGAAATAATTTGCCTATCCATGTTCCCAATGGTTGGCAATAAAAGCTACAATGAACTGTACAACTGGCTCCTATTCACAATTTAGAGTAAAATATATATAAGTGTGCCATGGACTGAATTACACTTGGACTAATCTGACATTTTTTTTTGCCAGTAACATAAGAGAATATTTTGATTTTTTCTTTTGATCTCATTGAACTACAGATGTCTCATATAGTTTAGTTTGTACTTCTTGAACACAGCTGAAAATAATTGGAATGAGGGACAATTACAAAATTTCATTTGACTTTACAGATAATCAGAAGAATTAGTAAGTTCTGTCAGTGGAAGCCAAAAAAAATTCTCAGATGGATGCATAGCACGTTCTTTATCATCAACTGGTCAGGCTATTGCTGTTCTTTGCAAATAATAGTAGTCATGACAATTATACGTGACTTACTGTATTTGCTGATCATATAGGAAACACTACATTAAGTGAACTGGTGCTTTATACTGATTATTTCTCTCTTAATTTTCATGGCACCTCTTCTTTAATGATAGCCATTTTACTGGTAAGAAAAGTGGGGTTAAGTAACTTATCAAAGTTGCATGGCTTACATGTGACAGGTCAAGATTTGCACTGGATTTGCTTTATTCTCATTTTCATATACTTAATCACTTTGTTATACTACATCAGAAAGTCATGAACTCTATTTAGATCCTTCATGTTATGAGGGTTCAGTATAATTTTATATGTCCATTATTTCTAATGGCTGTCTATAAATATTTAACATTTAAATATGTTAAGAAGTGATCTCACTGAGTGGCTCATACAGACCATATGGACAGCATACAAATTGGATATTGTCAACCCCACAAACTACTGCTCACACAGACCACTAATCAAGTATTAAGTGTACGCTGAGTATATGCACTATTGCAAAATCCTCTCCTTATTCATCCATTTACCCATGCATTCATATTCCCCCTCAAGAAATATTCTATGCAAAGCACCTTGTTATGCCGTGAGGTGCTTGCATGTTGCAAAGTCCCTCACTCTTTCTTCAAGGAGCTAGGATTGTCGTGAGAAAAATGGACATTCCCTCAAATAACTGGCATACAAGTGCAATGGAGGAATACGTTATTTAAAACCAAAACTTACCCTACCTCTCGTGGCCATCTAAGATGGGAGCAGGGACAAAATTTTCATCAGTGAGAAAATAAATCTCCCTATTGCTCTCTTTCCTGTGCAGAGACTGGTGGAGGAAGGGGGCCAGCAATGCCCCTGACAGTTCTTCTTGGCTATTAAAGGAAGAGACATTAATGGGTTTTTGGATCTACAAAAGTAAACCCTACTACCCTGATGAGGTGGCTAAGAGCTAAATTACTGAGCCCGGTAACAGGAAAGTGAATGAGTTTCCTAGCAGAGCCAGAGGATCTCTGGTAATAGAGGGCTGCAAGAAGAGGACTGAGGGGAGGGGGTTGAACAACCTGCAGGTCTGGAACAGTCAAGTCTGCCTACAAAATGCTGCTGGTATATCGTTTAAACTTCTTTTTTTGAGGAGGGTAAAGCAAAGAGAGGGATCATGGAAAAGTGACAAAGTTTTCCATGTGGGTCAGGACTGAAAAGAGGGAAAGAGATTGAGATGCACGCACGGAGCTCCAAGTTCACCAAAACGGAGACTTGGCAGAAGTTCCTGTGAGAGAATGTGCCCTAGGTAAATACACAGAAGTTTTCACAGGGGCCTTCTTAGACCGTGCATTGAATGTGGAATGACAAACATACCAGCTTTACATTTTAAAGGATAAGGTGACCTCTTAGTACATACAAAAGTCATAGATGGCAAGTGCCAAAGGAGAGAGAGAAAGAAGGTTCTATATTTTAGGGAAGCATAAAAGAAAGCAATGTTCTTTCGACCTTAGTTGGCAGAGTAGGTCTACCTCAGACCATGTAATGAGATTCAAGAAATCCTGGTAGACCCCTTCTCTATGTCCAGGAGCTGACTTTGAGGGCCGAGGCATTTTTATTTATTTATTTTTATTTACCGAATCAGGAGAGTGAAGGCTATATAATAATCCTCAGTATTATTTTCTTCTAGTTGGGAAAGAGAGGGAGAAGTGGAATGGGGGAATATTGAATCTTGAGGTAGGACGCCCAGATCCACAAACTGGATGTTCAGAAAAGGGATGTAGAGCCAGGCAGGCCTGAACAAGATTCAGTGCTTTATGTTGCTGCTGAGGGGGGAGAGTTGCCCTCAGAGTCAGGAGGTACCAAAGGAATGGAGAAGTTTCAGACCTAAACTAGCTTACGTTCCCTTGAATACCTAGAAATGGTTCCTCATAATTTTTTTTATTTTCATTTGATGTTAAAATTGGAATATGAATATTTATTTTCACCATGAAAATGGCCGTAACTTTTGATTCTTTGTAACCAAGATAAATATTTGCTTTGTGGAGTTCAAAAACAGAATGCATCTTGATTCATATTCATTTATCCTTTATAAAATTGATGCTTTCTTTGAAATACTTCTAATCTGAGCGCACTTAGGAAATTGGAACTTTCACAGGCTGTGACTTTTTATGTCTGTCAGAAATGCAATACTGGTGGAAAGACAGTGATTTGATGTATCTGATTGTTCATACACTCAGCATCATTAGTGAGCCAGATAATATTTTAGTAAAACTTTGTAATTAAAATTATAATTTTATTTTTCAGGTACAGATTTAATTGCCTGCTCATAAAAATGTTGGGTCAGGATATTAGTTTAAATTAGTAAAGCCTGCCAAAATGTTATGTTTCAATGTGAACCATACATTTAATAACTCATTACATGATTTGATATTGCATGTTATCAAGTATATTTGTTACCTCAGAAAGAAACGTCCAGGCATTATTAAGCTACATTCTTCCAAAATGCCTTACGTTGTCCACCTTTCTCAGGCTATCTTCTTTTTTTTTTTTTTTTTTAACTGCCATTTGAATTCTCTTTGATTGTTGCCTAGTGAAAGCTGCTTATCTTGCAAGATCCTATGTAAATGGCACTTCTTCCAGAAAAACTTCCCTGCTCACCATTGACCATGAACCATCCCCTGTTGTACACCCCTTCTAATCATACCCTGTCTCCCGTTATGGTAATTGACAGATATTGTCAAATCTCTTCTTTTTCTGTAAACTCTTTTGGGGACAGGATAGATGTCCTCTCCATCTCAGCGTCTTTTATAGTGCTTTCTATATAACTGTCATCAAAAACATTTATTACAAAAATGAATACATTTTTATCGTTTTGATAATTAGTGAACCATTAAATCAAGTTATTGAATAAACCCTTATAGCTTTCAAATTACTAATTTGAATGCAACAACAGTGGTCAAGGTTTCACATGTCTGGAATAGGTTGTATTTCCAAAAAAAAGGACTCCATTTGTTTGACTGGTGGGAGTATTCTCACAAAGTCAGCTGTAACTAGCTACATTCTCCTAGCTGCACTGGATTGGGTATCAAAAAAAACTAAATTCATCCAGCCAGCTTTTGTTAAATTATCTTTTAAAATGTTGTTTTGGGGGCGCCTGGGTGGCTCGGTCGGTTAAGCGTTCGACTTCGGCTCAGGTCATGATCTCACGGTCCGTGAGTTCGAGCCCCGCGTCGGGCTCTGTGCTGACAGCTCAGAGCCTGGAGCCTGCTTCCTGCTTCCGATTCTGTGTCTCCCTCTCTCTCTCTGCCCCTCCCCCGTTCATGCTCTGTCTCTGTCCCAAAAATAAATAAACGTTAAAAAAATAAATAAATAAAATAAAATATTGTTTTGTAATCTATTCAGAAGCTATTAGCTTCAAGTAGAAGATACGAATAATATATTCTGCATGCCCCTGGATATAGCAGAGTTATTTGTATTTTATTCCCCTTCTTATCGAGAGAATTCTTTGCCATCATGTATGCTTCTAGTGTATGTTGATTTCTTTACAAACACAGCAAAAGGAGACATCTGTACCTTCACTGTTCATGGCAGTTAGAAAGTACATACCTACTACTACTCATAAGTCAAACTGAAAAGTGGGCTCCTGGCCTTAAAAATCAGAAGTGCAGCAGTAAAGCAGGCATCAATTCAGA
Source organism: Prionailurus viverrinus (assembly GCF_022837055.1). Lineage (NCBI taxonomy): Eukaryota > Metazoa > Chordata > Mammalia > Carnivora > Felidae > Prionailurus > Prionailurus viverrinus. The sequence goes on from NC_062565.1 coordinate 51,985,923, forward strand.
TCAGCCTTTTTCTAAATATAAGAGCAGTGGCCAGAAATTACTCCTTCACCGAATACTTAGGCACTTGCCATCTCTGTAACTATGCCCTGGTTTCTGAAGAAGTATCAGTTACAATGAGGCTTTTCCTGTTGATAACTTCACTTCATGTTCAGCGTGTAAAATGTAAATTATAAGCCCTCTACAACCATGCCCAGATTATTTTCTTGGAAAAGAAAAATTTGAGAAATCCTTACATCAAATCAGGAGACGGTGGACATACATTGCCGAATAAAAATTTTAACTTTAAAAAGACTGAGGTCTGCCATACTTTTTGCTCCTTCTTAGTTACGTGACCCTAGACAAGCAAGCTACTGAATATCTCTGGATTTCTATTTACTTTTCTGAAAATAGAAGAAACTAACCATTCTGGCGCATTCACAGTTCTGAGGATCAACTAATATAATTGACATGGAAAGTGTTATGAAGTGTATCTACCTTACAAATGTAAGGTTCTCTTCTTCCATTTCCTCATTTTCCATGTGTGTGGGCCATGGGATAGGACACATGTTGGCATATTCAATCACAGGATAAATCTGAAAGTTCAGAACTTCATTTTTTGACTGAAACTGTGACTATTTATTAGAATTTCAGAATCAGCGGTGATTAAAAAAAAAAAAAAAACTACCCACTTCAAATGTCATGGAATTGCCTGAAGGGATTATTGAATGGAATAGATGAGCTAATTGCTCTTCAAATTTTTCTCCAACTCTAATTTCTATTATGCTTGCCAAGTATTGTTAAAAATTTACAGAATTGGGCGAAGTTTTTGCAGTTAAGACTTCGTAATTTTTTAATTCCTTTATTTTATTTATTTATTTTTTAGTTTTTATTTAAACTCCAATTAACATACACTGTAATATTAGGTTCAGTTGTACAATATAGTGATTCAACACTTCATAACCACCCCCACCCCCTGCTCCTGGGCTCATCACAAGTGCTCTCCTTAATCCCCATCACATATTTCACTCATCCCCCCCACCTCCCCTCCAGCAATCCTCAGTTTGTTCTCTACTTTTAAGAGTTTGCTTCTTGGTTTGCCTCCCTCTCTCAGTCGCTCTCTTTTTTCCCTTTGCTCATTTGTTTTATTTCTTAAACTCCATATGTGAATGAAATCATATCATATTTGTCTTTCTCTGACTGACGTATTTCACTCAGCATAATACTCTTTAGCTCCATTCATGTCATTGCAAATGGCAAGATTTTTCTTTTTTATGGTGGAGATATATGTACATATCACAACTTCTTTATTCATTCATCAGTCAGTGCACACTTGGATTGGTTCCATAATGTGGCTATTGTAAGTAATGTTGCTAAAAACATCGGGGTGCACGTATCCCTCTGAATTAGTATTTTGTGCATTCTTTACGTAAATACCAAGTGGCAAAATTGCTGGATTGTAGTGTAGTTCTATTTTTAGCTTTTTGAGGAAACTCCATACTGTTTTCCAGAGTGTTGGGAGAAGTTTGCATTCCCACCAAACATGCAAGAGAGTTCCCCTTTCTCCATATCCTTGCCAACACCTTTGTTTCTTGTGTTTTTGATTTTAGCCATTCTGACAGGTGCCAAGTGATATATCATTGCAATTTTGATTTATATTTCCTTGGTGATCTGTGATGTTGAGCATTTTTTCATGTATACTGGACATCTGGATATCTTCTTTGCAAAAGTGTGTATTGATGTCTTCTGACCATTTTTAATTGGATTATTCATTTTGGAGAGTTGAGTTTTATAAGTTTGCTATATGTTTTGGATACTATCCCTTTATCAGATAATCATTTGCAAATATCTTCTCCCATTCTGTATGTTGCCTTTTAACTTTTTTTTTTTGTTTCCTTCACTGTGCAGAAGCTTTTTATTTTGATGATTTCTCAAAAGTTTATTTTTGCTTTTGTTTCCCTTGCCCAAAAACTAGTAACCAAAATAAAGAATGCTAGATGTGCCTGGGTGGCTCAGTTGGTTAGGAGTCCAACTGTTGGTTTTGTCTCAGGTCACGATTTCATGGTTAGTGGTTTGTGAGGTTGAGCCCTGCGTTGGGCTTTGCACTGACAGTGCAGAGCCTGCTTGGGATTCTCTGCCTCTTTCTCTGCCCCTCTTCCACTCATGCACACTCCTGCTCTCCCTTTCTCTAAAAATAAGTAAATAAACATTAAAAGAAAAGAATTCTAGTATTTTTAATGGAAATTATACATATATTTATTGTAAGACATCCAGTTTTTAGAGAACCCTGGGTACTTCTATACCTAATTGCAACAATTATTTTGCAAAATGTATCACGTACCAGACATTTGTAGAGGTACTAATATTACAGGCCATTAGATCTGGAATCTGATAAGGACTAGAAATCATTGCTTTTGGTAGAAAACATTGGCAACTTTTAGAGGCAGAAGGGTTTAGTTATTAAAAGCAGGGCTTCCTGAGTTCTAGCCCCACATCTGTCACTCACTAGCTATATGATCCTAGACAAGTTACTCTAAGCCATACTTCCATAGCAGTAAAATGGTACAAGAACAATAAGGGGGAGTAATAACATGTATTGATTTGTGATTATTTTCTCTTATAATGTCTTCATCTGATTTTGGTATTAGGGTAACGCTAGCCTCATAAAATACATTGGAAAGCATTGCCTCTTTTTTTATTTTATGAAAGAAATTTTGAACTGTTAAAGCTTTCTTAGATTTGTGATAGAAATAATAGTGAGACCATCCAGACTTGTAGTTTTCTTTTTTTCTTTTTGAGGGTAATTTCAATTACAGTCCAATTTCTTCAATTATATAGGGATATTCATATGTTCTATTTCTTTCAGTGTCAGCTTGGAAATTTGTGTCTTTCAAAGGCTTTGTCCATTTCATTCAGGTCATCAATTTTATTGGTATAATGTGGTTCACAGTACTTATTATCCTTGTAATATTTTTGGCCTTTCTGGCCAAGCAGCTTCACTCAATCTTGATAGTGGTATCATTTATATCTTGCTAGTATGTTTTCTTTTTTCAGGATAAATCTATTCAGAGGCTTATAAATTTTACTAATGTTTAAGAAACAAATTCCTGTTTCATTAATTTTCTCTATTGTTATTTTCTAGGTAGTTTGTTTTCAGTCTTTATTTCCTTCCTTCTATGTATTTTGGATGTACTTTAAATTTCTTTTCTAGCTCTTTAGGGTGAAAGCATAATCTATGATTTTAGAACTTTTTCTTTTTTAATATAAGCATTCAGGGTTATATATTTTCTTTTAAACAGTTTTATATACACCCCACCACTTGCCTTTTCTGGAGTTTTCATTTTCATTTCATTTGAAATAATTTATTTCCTTTTTTTCATCTTTGATTCATGGCTTATTTAGAAGTATTACTCAATTTCCAAATATTTTCTGCTATCCAGGTGGTCTTTTGTAATTGATTTTAAACTTAATCTCACCCAACCCCTAGCTAATTTTCAGATTTGTGAACTAAATAGATACAAGTTATTTTGAGCCACTGAGCTGTGGTATAGGCTTTCTGCAGTATCCAGGTACCTCAATCAATTAATCGCCAATCCTTTGCTTATTTATTTCTATTAAGTTTTTATGAAAATAAATTAAATATTTCCCCTTCTAAGTTTTATCTTTCCACTATCCACTTGTGCTCTAGATCTCATTTTCTTCAACCTTCTCTGGAACCTCATTCTAGATGTTGTCACAACTTCTTTGGCATCTCTAATCTCACCCTAATAGTGAATCACTATCTGCATTTTGACATGCTCAAGTATGTTTCATCCTGAAACCGTAACCCTGCCTGATTCCATGTCCTCTTTCACTTAATTCTCTTGATTCTCACCTTTCCTTCATATCGAATTGCATGAAAGACTTATCTATACTCATGGTTTCCACTATTCAGTCTTCAGACTACGAGGCAGTCTGGATTCCCCTCTGACAAGTTCACCATTAGGCAAACATTTAACCTCATGCAAATAGTCTTGGAATGAAGAAGAAACAAATACATGAAAAAACTTATGTTGCCTAAAAAGCTCAAATATGGAAAAACAAAAACTACCATCAAAAAATTATCTATGACCTCCCATGCTTACATCAATAGATTATATAATACAAGCTTTTCAAATATTTATAAAATTTAAATTTTTTAAGAGAAAATTTAGTTAAAAGAATATGGCTTAACTTTTGACAGATAAAGAGTCAAAATTCCAGAGGAGTAAATGTGTTATAATACCGTGGAAAAAATGGAATATAATTTTTATTTACAAGAATCTGGGGAAGATGTTTTCTTATCCTTTGAAGCTATGCGTGTTCATAACACTCATGAGACACATAATAACATTTGATAACTAAACATATTTATAACATATAAAGCAGTTACATAGGTGATAAGGCAGATCAATCCATTGTAAAATTCATTTAAATAGGATGCATTTTGATAGTATTTAAATAGAGAGCACTTCAGATGTTTGAATAAAAACACTTGCCTTTTCACTCTTTCCATCCTCTTCAACAAAGTATAGATGTACAAAAAGAAATAAACTCCTAATGGCAAAGAGAATAAGTATCATCAGTAAATGAAAGATTTGAAAAAAATTACTAGAAGATTAAAATTAAGTGGGATGATATAGACCAATGAAACAGGTAGAGAGAGCAGTTGCTAAGACTATATTATAAAGGACTGTGAAGGAGTAGAAGCCAAGTACATTAGACAACGTAAAGCAGAAAGTTCAAATCATTTATAATAATCAGATAATTTAGATAAATATCAGAAAATAATCAGAGACAAAAATATGTTTAAAATATTTAAAGACATAAAGGTAAATGTTGAATATATGATGTAGGATAGAGGTTATCAATATTGTCCTGACAGTTTTGAAAAATACCCCCAAATTAAGTATATAATTATGTCATAATGAAGAAGAGTAGATGAGTTAAAAAACAAGTTAGACACAATTGAAGAAAGTATTAACAAACTGGATGAAAGATCTGAAGAAAATACTAAGAAAAAGAGATGGGATATTAAAAAGAGGTTAAATCAAATTAATAATAGAATGAAACATTTCAACAATTATTTAATCTCAATTCCAGAAGAAGCATATGTAGAAAAATATAATATGCAGAGTGATAATGGCTCAAAAAATTCCAGAACTGATTGAAGATTCAGATTCAGGCACTCTATGAAATTTTAAACATGATACACACAAGGGCATTCAAAGGTAGATGCATCAGAGTGAGCATGCAGAATATCATATACAAACAGAAGATCTTAAAGGCTGCCATAGAGAAAAGACAAATTACCTACAAAGGAGAAGCAGTTAGACAGATGACTTTAAATAAATAAGAGAAATAATAACTAAATAATATACTTTAAATAATAGAAACTAAAAACAAACAAACAAAAAACTGTGGGATAATAACTTCAAAACAATGAGAGAAAACCCCTACAACCTAGAAATGCTAGAGTATTATAAAATTAAATAATATGTTTAAAATGGGAGTAAAACAAAGATTTTCAGACACACAAAAATGAGTTAGTTACCCACATACTCTTACTAAAGGAAATACCTCAGAAGAAATAAAACGGATTTCATAAGGAAAGCCTATAATGCAAGAAAGGATGGTGAACAAAACTCGTATCTATGTGAATAAATACAAACACTGACTATATAAATTAGTAACTATCTAATTTGAAGTTAAATTTAAACAAGATAAACCTAAAATACTAGTTATTGGAATATAAGGGAGAAAGGGTGATGAGTTAAAGCTTCTAATAGTTTTGACTGTAGGTAAACATGCTGACTGTTTCTAAATTTTGTTGACTTAAATATATATGTTAAACATACCAAATTAACGCTAACATATGGAAATATATTTTATAACTGACAAACCTGTAGAAGGGGGAAAAAAGAAAATTCATTATAGAAAAAGGTAAATAGGAATGGAAAATGCCAAAGGAAAAACAGAAGAATAGAAAGTTCAATATAAGATAACAAAATCAAACACACCAGTTTTCTTATTAAACAACCTCAATTTTTCAGTTGAAAAATCGAATTTGAGGTGCCTGGGTGGCTCAATCTGTTAGGCGTTAGTCTCTTGGTCTTGGCTCTGGGCACAACCTCACGATTCATGAGATCAAGCTCTTACTTGGACTCTGTGCTGGCAGTGGAGCCTGATTGGGATTCTCTCTCTCCCTTTCTCTCTGCCCCTCCCTTGCCCACACTCTCTCCCTCTCAAAAATAAGTAAGTAAAAACTTAAAAACAAAAGAAAAATCAAATTTGACAGGCTGTTATAGAGAGAGTTTATTGAATGCCTACAATGTGCAAGAAAATATGGAAGTAAAGCAAGCATGGCTAGCATGCACAGAGACATAAGACTTAATCCCTAACTAGGCATAAAAAAAATTCTATTCACAATTAACCATCTTTTTATATGAGTAGGGTCCATTCTGTATCTTCTGGCATTTCAGCCAGAGTAGGTTCTAAAGAATGATAATGGAGCCACTTCTGGGAGCTCATGGACCACAGTAAATCACACTTTGCATCCTTTGTACTAAAATACATCACAGTAAAACAGAGTAAAATAAACTTCAAGAGGTTTCTTTGAAGCAGAAAGAAAACTTCTATAGGGCAGTCTGAATGATGAATATGGTGGTTGCCTCAACCACACTTCTGGGAGCTCCCTAGTTCTTTACCTTCAGGTCTCCTCCACTTTCCCTGACACCCAACTTGAGTACAGATGTTAAATAAAGGAAAATTATTTTAGAAGAGGAGAAAGGAGGCCAGAAAATGTGACCATATTAACATTTACACAGAACTTCATAAAACAAGTTGTCTTAAATTTCTTGAATAAAATATCTTGTATCTAAAATGAAAGTCCAATGAGTCAGAGCTCCCCATGGAATTTTGGCTCCTGTCGAAAGCACAGAGAGTATGACAAACCATCTTCGAAATTTTTGCTTTCATATGATGCAATAGCTATCGGACTCTTGCTGGAATCGCCATTGCACATGTAATAGGGCGATGCTCTAATCCAGCATGACAAATCCTATTTTCCTATGTGCAGGTGATTTGGACAGAAAATATGGGTCATCCCAAGCAAAAATAGAGATAGGTGATTTTTAATAAGACTTCTGCTTTTTATCTACCTTCCATCATTTTAATGTGCACAGAGTGTATCTTTCTGTAATAACTTACTAGAGCTTTCAATCACATCCAGTGGATGTTCATCAATACAATGAAGTCTGCTTTAAAAAACAAATCCTGAATTTTCACTATTATATAACACAAATGTGTCTTTTACATTACCTTCATTTCCTTTGAGTTTTGCCACCCTCGTTTGTGCTTTCTTTCTAAACTTTTTTAAATGCCAAAATGTTTTTGGTTTACATTGAATGATAGCTGAATACTTAAAGTGGAAAATTTAATCAGGTCTTAGCTAAGTGTACTTCCTGAGAGAGACCTTCCCTGACACTTCTGTTCATAGTAAGCTCTTACTCTCGCTCCAGCCCCTCATTATACTGACAGGCATTTTTATTTCCTTTGTAGACTTCATCATATTCTGAATTTTTTTTCAATATATGAAATTTATTGTCAAATTGGTTTCCATACAACACCCAGTGCTCATCCCAACAGGTGCCCTCCTCAGTACCCATCACCCACCCTCCTCTCCCTCCCATCCCCCATCACCCCTCAGTTTGTTCTGAATTTTTTAAATCTATTTTTATTAGACTTTTCCTCCCACAGTGTGTAAATTTCTTGAGATCAAGAACATTGTCTTTCTTGTTGATTCAGTACCCTCAGAACCACAGGCAATGCCTGATACATACTTGGTTTTCAACAAATATTTATGGAAAGAATGAAAAAAATATATATATTTGTCCCATCAATACACTGCAAAATAATTAGTTGTCATTGCATATAAATATGCTACTTTATTTTTTTAAATTTTTTTTTTCAACGTTTATTTATTTTTGGGACAGAGAGAGACAGAGCATGAACGGGGGAGGGGCAGAGAGAGAAGGAGACACAGAATTGGAAACAGGCTCCAGGCTCTGAGCCATCAGCCCAGAGCCCGACGCAGGGCTCGAACTCACGGACCGCGAGATCATGACCTGGCTGAAGTCAGACACTTAACCGACTGCGCCACCCAGGCGCCCCTATTTTTTTAATTTAAAAAAATTTTTTTTTCAACGTTTATTTATTTTTTGGGACAGAGAGAGACAGAGCATGAACGGGGGAGGGGCAGAGAGAGAGGGAGACACAGAATCGGAAACAGGCTCCAGGCTCTGAGCCATCAGCCCAGAGCCTGACGCGGGGCTCGAACTCCTGGACCGCGAGATCGTGACCTGGCTGAAGTCGGACGCTTAACCGACTGCGCCAATTTTTTAAAGTTTATTTATTTTGAGAGATTGAGACAGTGTGAGTGGGGGAGGGACAGAGAGGGAGAGAGCGAATCCCAAGCAGGCTCCACACCACTAGCACTGAGCTCGATATGGGGCTCGAACTCCCAAAATCATGAGATCATGACATGAGCCAAAACCAAGAGTTGGATGCCTAACTGAATGAGCCACCCAGGTGTCCCCTAAATATGCTATTTTAAATTATACTAGTTGCAAAACATTTTTCTAAAATTTAGATGAAGCCTCCTAAAATCCTAATGTTACATGTTTCAATTAGACCAGCTGGTCTGAGTCTTCTTGGAATTCGTAGAAATACAGGTTACCTGTAAGGATGTCAGTATTTGATCTTTGAACCTAAAATAATGTATATGTATTTTGAGACAGGGAGACAGAGAGCATGAGTAGGGTAGGGGAAGAAAGAGAGGGAGAGAAAGAATCCCAACCAGGCTCCACAATGTCAGCACGGAGTCTGACATAGGGATGGAAACCCACAAACTGTGAGATCACAACATGAGCTGAAATCAAGAGTCAGACGCTTAATCAACTAAGCCACCCAGGAACCCCAAGTACTTGACTTCTAGTGGTCTAGTTTAGTAGTCTCTCAGTTACCGTCTGGAATAAGTCTTTATGTGAAATGTAATGATATAGCTTTGACTGCCATGCTATCTAGCTAGTGTTTGGAATTTAGAAAATTCTCAACCACTGTCCATTTGTGTTCTCACAAGTAGATAGAAAAACTAAAGAAACAGCTATCATAAAGCCCATAAAGTTTATTTTGCCGATAAAATATGAAGTAACTTGAGGGTCTTGCCTAAAATGTTTTGAACTGGAATCCAACATTATATAAAGTTGTTGATTTATTTGATGGGAGCGAAGGGTGGATTGAAACAAGAAGGCACGTGTACAAGAGTGGAATACAGACAGATGCAGCAATGTCTCATCATATTGAGAAAAATATATATCAATGAAAAATTAAGAGTTATAATGTATTCACAAATAGTCTAGCACAAAAATTGGAGGGTTTTTGTTGTTGTTGTTGTTGTTGTTGTTGTTGTTTTAACTTTCATCAGTAGCCTATCCATAGTAATGACTGTTTAGGATCTGGAGTAGGAGTTGAATGAGGTGTCTCTAAATTTTAGAGTTTTGGATCTTGTTATCCTAATGATGTCCAGCTATAACATAAGAAGACAGCCAATTCTGTTTCCAGATTAATTCAAGGAAATAATCTTTCCCAAAGAATTTTACACATGATTCCCTTTCTATATAGATTTGTTTGTGTCATCTATAATTTTCATCAATAATCATATCCTAAAATTTGAGTAGACTTGGGGCGCCTGGGTGGCTCAGTCGGTTGAGTGTCCGACTTCAGCTCAGGTCATGATCTTGCGGTCCATGAGTTCGAGCCCCGTGTCGGGCTGTGTGCTCACAGCTCAGAGCCTGGAGCCTGTTTCGGATTCTGTGTCTCCCTGTCTCTCTGACCCCCCCTCCCCCCTGTTCATGCTCTGTCACTCTCTGTCTCAAAAATAAATAAATGCTAACAAAAAAAAAATTAAATTTGAGCAAACTCACTGGGACAAAAAGCCATAGGGAAGCTTCTAATGTTGTTATTTCAGAGTCCTACCTTCTTTTTGACATTTCAGGACTACACCACATCAAGGAAGTCTTGTGGATTATTGAGGTCTTTCGATATTCCAAGCTTTTCCTACTTTATATTTTAATTGTATGTGTGTCCTCCGAAAGCCCAGCAGCCATTTGTCAAAAATGCTAGGGAGAGGTGAAATTCCTTCTCCAGAGAGCAGTAAACATTATGAATAAGAAGAAATGTAGAAAGTGGTGGAAACAAACAAGGACATTATGCAAATGATAGATTACCCTTGTCCATTCAGCTTTCTGCAGATTCCTGGTTAAGACACAGAAATGGGAGAAACCTTTTTGGGAGGAGAGTGTGATATCTTCTGTCCATCAACATAAAGAATTTCAAATTGTTTTAAGCATACGAACTCCATATAGTAATATTATGCTGCTATAATGTTAATAGCTTTCACAATGAAGACTCACATCACTGAAAAAAAAGACTAATTTCTTTTAGCTAGCTTCTATTTAATATTTGTAATATTAACAGCACTATTTATAATATAAACCTTTTAGCTTCATAAGAGGAAGCCCTGAGCTTTTAATATATACCAATGGCAGTTTATAATATTATTTATTTTCTGTTAGAGAGCTGTATGATGTTATGTAAGTTATTAATTAAAGAGAAATATGATCTATCATGCAAAATTGCTGGGAGGGTTAGATATAACATATATATAGCTCATGGCATAGTGACATATACCACATTGATGTAGTAATCACCTCTATCATCACCCTTACCAATTCATCTGCTTTTATGAATATATGACAACTTAAGTGTTTTTCAGTTAGTCATTCAACACTTTGCTTATTTATTAGCAGTGAACCCATTATGTCTCTTAAAGCTCCCATTATTAAAAACAATCCAGGAGCATATTCCACCAAAAGGGGGTTAGTACTATTTTCAGACACAAGGCAGACAGAAGAATAATTGATCCATTGTTGCCATCAGTTCCTTTCTGTCAAACAGCTTGGAAGCTGATGGATGGCCTACTATGTGGGATGATGCTTCTTGATAGCAGCGGGGATATTCCTGCTGGTCCAACCCCTGCCAGCACCGCAGTGATGTTCCACAATGAGTATCCACAAAACACAGCCACTATGCCTGGGATGCTAATGAAATCTCTCCTACTTTGTACTTTTGTTTTTACAGTGTCAGACTTGCTGCTATTCAAGTACATTGTTGGAGTTCTCCTCTGACAGCCGACTTGGCCAGGAGCCGAAGGCAGGACCATTGTCCATTGCAGTGTCCCTAGCACCTAGATAGGTCTGTGCTTGGTCCTTCAGATGGATGAATGAATGAAGGCATGAATTAATGAATGAATGAATTCACTCAGCTCTCACTGATATTGAATCTTAATGGCACATGACTGAAGGTCTTGAGTTTTTCTCTTCCAAAATGACTTAGGCAAATCGGTCCGTCTCATCCCCCACAATGAGCTCTGCACACTATAAGAGGCCTGCTCATTTCAGCTGTGAAAGTTTTGCACTACATCCTCTTTAGTGTTATTAATAACAGGGACATTTTTATTTACCTGGAAATTCCACAGTAGACTAATATCCCATATTTAATGAGGCTAGCTAGCTGCTGCACTAAATATTGTTTCAAGAAAGAGAATGTCAAGAGATTTCTTAGAGCTTTCAAAACACCACAACCTCAAGCAGCTACACATACACTCAAAAGTTATGACCATTTGTGGCTAAATTACATGAAAGTAAAACGAATAAGCAATAGGAAATATGCAAACAGGACCCTTGTTTTAATACCATATTGTAGGAAATTCCATTTGTGACCAGGCTTTGAGAGGTGCCTAAAATGGGAGAGATTGTTGACAAAAGAGTGTATCAAGGTAGCTTTATAAGTTCAAATTAAAAAAAAAAAAAAGATTTCCGATCATTAGTCTTACTCAAACTGTCACTTCTCTCTATAAAATATTCAACCAGAAACCTGAGGATCGCTTACAATGGATGCTGGAAAAGGGGTTTCTACACTGGATTAGAATCCATGACCAATAATATGCCTCCCAATGTAAAGAATCTACCTACAACTGGTATTGTGGTTTTAGTGTAGTTAGTATTCGTTTTCTTGTGTAAATTGCTATTACACACTTCAAATCAATTTCTGCTTAAAATTAAAAACAAATAAAAGATGTTAACAAAGGCACATTTGAATCTTCTCCCAATGTAGTCATCTATGTGGCAACCACATTGCCGAATGCTTCTGTGGTTGGCTATCAATAACAACTGCTTCTTATGAAAAAAAGGATACCTGGGGGAAAATTTTGAATTTTTTTCTTCCATCATTTCCTTTTTTTATTTGTTAATGCTTCATTTCCACCACCACCACCCCCGCCCCCCATTTCTAAATGCTTGAGGACATTTCTATAAGAACAAGAAGCTTTTCTCTCACTTTTCTTCCGTGGTCAGAATGTGCTCAGAAAATGATTATGGTTGAGTTGTGAGAGGAAAGGTTTCATTGACTCCAACTGAGAGGAGACTGGGCTAAGACGGCAGGTCATACACTTGAGTATAAATCAAAATCATCTGGGGGTCTTGTTAAACTACAGCGTGGGGAGGCCCCTCCCTGGAGTTTTTGATTTAGTAGGTATGCCTAATGAGTGCCTAGGTGCTGCTGCTGCTGCTGGTGGTGGTCTGGAATATTCTCTGAGAACTACTTTGGTAAGGACTTTCATCTCACAGTTTTGTCTGGGACTAGTTTGAGCTGTACCTGTGGGGCAAGTGTATTCTCCAGGTTCTATCCAGGTCGCGATACCTTTAAAATATTCACCTCTTTCCTTAATCGCACATGCATTTACAGTAAATTTAAGTCATGTCTTTATTTTTTGTGTGTGAAGCAGTCAATGCCAAGCACATTTTATGTTAGGAGGGAGTGGGTAGGTAGGAGAGAAGTGGCAAAATACGACTTTCATCTTGTACTTTGATTGCTTTCAGTGATTCAGTTGCAGGTCATAGAGAATTACCATTTCATCAATAGGGAGTGTTTTTCTACATGAAGATATTCCTCCTTTCAAAGTAATGTTGCCTTGGGGATTTGAAGGTCTACTGAATTCTGAATATTTTACTTGGCCTGGATACATAACTGAATATTTTATTTTGTCAAGCATATGTGTGTCTATTCAGTGCCTTCAATGATTCCCTCTTTACCTCTGCTGACTCCAGAGGTGACCTATACTGCAGCTAATCCCCAAGTTATCAGGCATCCCTTTCAAGTCTGACCTTTTTAATAACCATTTCAAACCTTTTTCATGTTTGGGTGTCCTTGTGGTCTTTTGCCTCTTGGTTGTACTCTGACTTAATAACTGGCCTCTGTGATGTGATGCTTCTGTTGGATTGTTTACTTGGCTCTGGCATGCAGGTGTTCCCCTGGTTCTGTGCTCTGAAGACTCTATCAGTCTCATTTCCTCCTGTCCAGCTCAGGCCCCAGCACTCTATCCAAAGTCTGGGTCTCTGTGTTCCTATTTCTCTGTGGGTTGGGACAGAGCTTGCTAATTTTATTTTATGTTAACTTACAGTTTTACATTTGCTAGGTGAGAAGACATGTTGCCTACTGTTTAGGATAATAAAGTTATATCTAGTGTTATATGTTATTGAATTTAGCATTCATACACACTTCAAGATTGTTTGAACTCAATATATATTCATTACCAGATTTTTAGTTTCAAGTGACAGAAAACCAAGCCAAATCTAACTTAAAATTAATTTTGTGGCTCACATAAGGGGAGAAATTGAGAGAAAGAATGGCTTCAGGTGAAATTCAAGTCAAAATTTAAAGTAATAACACCAAGATCTGGTTTGTCTCTTTGAGTTTTTTTAGTCCCATTCTTTTGGTTCATTCTTTTCTCCAGGAAGCTTCGAGTTATTGCACCAAGTCTAGCCATATAAACTCACACTTAGATGTTCATTGGAAAGAGAGAGCATTCTTTCTCTCAGGTTTCTACAATCTTTGAGATCTGCTCCAAAAGGCTTGACTGGGATCCTGTGCTCACCCCTAAACCAATCGCTGTAGCCACTGCGGACAGCAGACTGCCAGTGACTCATTAGTGCTAATGAGTCAGGCCTAGGAGTCTGACCTGGTTGCCAAGCTAGGAAGATTCTCAGTGATACCACCTGATGAACTGACTGCTGATGAGTGAATCCTACACAAAAATAGAGGTTCCCCTCCCACGTATGGTAATCAGAAGATGGCTGAAGGTTTTAAAACCTCCTCTTTACCTCTTGATCCTTTATTCTTTCAGTCGCAGACCACAAAATGATGCCCCTCTCATTTTTTAGAATGCAAAAAAGAAATGTTCCTTGTTACCAAGATTTATAAGATATATTCGATTTAGAGATAAATTTTTCACACAACAGAACTTTTTGATTATTTTTTTCCGCTATGCCTACTTAAAATGTAATCAATCAGAAGTAGAGTTTGGATGTGAGAATTTGGGGAAGAAAATAATTACATCAGTGGCAGTTTAAAAAAAAGAACAATATTGTTGGAATCAATAGACGATCATGAAAACTGTAGGATCTCTCCTGTCAAAAATTTATAAAAGAGGAGATAAAAAATTAACTGAATAACCAGAAATAAGGATAACACACTTAATGCACCGATTATAGTATTGTTCTAAGAGCATATTCTTGCATCTTTTTTTAATGACATATACTTGACTTACAACATTCTGTAAATTTAAGGTGTACCACGTGTTGATTTTGATAGATGTATATATTACAATTACCACCATCGCCTTGGCTAACATTTTCATCATGTCATATAATTATTCCTTTTTTGTGTGTGGTGAGAACATTTAAGATCTAGTCTCCTAGCAACAGTGAAGTATATAATACAGTATTGTTGACTATAATTTCACTGCTGTACATCAGATCTCCAGAAGTGACTCATCTTCTAATGGCATTTGGACCCTTTGACCCACATTTTCCTAATTCCCTTAGCATCGCCACTCCTGCCCCTGGCCAGCTCTGGTTACCACCCTCTATTCTCTGTTTTAGATTCCACATATAGATGATATCATACATTATAAATCATATTATTTTTAAGGTGTTTTTCACATCCTCGCATAGCTTCATTTGAGGAGTCTATTTTAAAATAAGGTCGGAAGCGCCTGGGGCTCATCCGGTTGAGCTTCTGATTTCGGCACAGGTCATGATGTCGCGGTTTTTGATTTCGAGCTCGCCATCAGGCTCTTTGCTGTCAGCGCAGAACCTGTTTCCGAGCCTCCACCCGCGTTTCTCTCTGCCCCTCCCCACTTGGGTACCCACCCTCTCTTTCTCTCAAAAATAAACGTTAAAAAAAGACTCTTTACTCCCCTGTTGAAATTTCCCCATTTCATATCCCATATCACTTAGAATTTAATCCCAAGTCCTTATGTGGCCTACACATCCCTGAATGGTCTCGTCTTCTACTTACACAGCTGAAGTTTCTGCTTCCCTCCTGTTTACTCTCTCACTCAGCTTGAGCTGTATCAGCTGGCTCTCAACATCTCCCCGTGTCACACCCACCATACAGGTGGCTGCCATAAAGCTTCACAGGCCCTGTTCCTTGTCCCCTGACATATCTGTTTGGCTGACTCCCTCGGTTCCTCCTTCATTGCATGAGTCTCCGCTCCACTCTCATCTCTTCTGAGCCCCCTTCTATGTCCACCATATTTAATGCGACACCCCTCCCCCCAACTGCTGGCTCCTTATCCTTGAAATCTGCTTTATTCCCCTCCCACCCCTGCCACAGACCTAAATATATGACATTATAATCTATGCAATTTTTCCTTTAATCAATGCTCTCCCATAACTAAGATTGTCAGCTCTAGAGAAGCAAGGGATCTGTCAATTGTTTTAGTGCTGTGCACTCGGCTAAGAGAACAATTCCTAGCCTGGAGTTGCCTCTCTCTAATTATTTGTTGAGTAAATCAATGCATTAGCCTTATGTTTCACCTTCTTTCTTAGTAGTTTGTGCAGATTTTCAAAGTGAAATTTTACCACAAGGTGGTAATTGGCGAGTTGTATAAAAACATCTCTGGCAGTTAAAGAGTGTTAGAATTCTGGTTCGTGTACGTTTCCTAGGAGACAGATATTTTCTTCAGCAACATGGTTGAGTCACAGTTTAAGCCTCTGCTGTCATGTTGACATCCAGACCTGGAAAATGCTTGTTTTCTCCTTTTGAAGGTGTTGGTAGTCCAGTCCTTCTTTACTGTGAGGAACCAAGAAACGTTAATACTAATAAAAACATTATAAGTGTTTTGATTATATATATTTTTTCAATGTGTGCCTCCATAAAGCCCGTGAATCTTTAAAAGGAATGATTATGAGCTTAGTGAGGATGAAAACTTTTATAAGACACATCTTTTTTAAAAATTTACTTATTTTGAGAGAGAAAGAGAGCATGTGAACGTGCATGCGCACACACGCAAGCGAGGGGGTTGGGGCAGAGACCCAGGCAAGCTCTCTGAGCATGGAGCCCAACTGGGGACTTGATCACACTACCATGAGATCATGACCTGGGCCGAAATCAAGAGCCAGATGCTTAACCGACTGAGCCACCCATGCACCCCTATAAAATCATTCTTGGAACAAAAAAATGATAACATGGTAGAACACTGCCTTTCCAAAATTGATTTGTAATTTGAGTTGTTTCAGAGTTGGAATACTTTCCCACATGCAGACAAGACATATATACTAGTTAGGGGCACAGCTTGGTGAAGCTGTCTATGCCTCAGTTACCTGAAGTATCGTTGCTATGATGTAATTTATACTTGATGCTATTCATCATATTGTTTCTGTGAGGTATTTCATTGTTCATTATAGGCTTCAGAATTAAGACCTTCAGCTTCCCCCATTTGGGCTTCAGGGGACTGGGATTAGAAACTCACATAAAACACTTCACATGTTTATCCCTTATATCTGGGTGTTCTGCATTAATTAATAAGCCAGTTGCATTTCTCTCCCCCACCCCCAATGGAGAAATTGGGTGAGAGATAGTCAATATGGAATTTTCTCTCGTGGGAAGGTCTAGATTTGAACCCACATAGATAAGGATTAGTTGCTTTATAATATTGGAGGGTTTGGGTCACCTGGGTGGCTCAGTCAATTAAGTATCCTACTTTTGACTCTTCATCCAGCTGAGGTCATGATTTCATGGTTCGTGAGATCAAGCTCCAAATAGGAACTCTGTGTTGACAGCGCAGAGCCTGCTTAGGATTCTCAATCTTCTCTCTCTCTCTCTCTCTGCCTCTCTCTCCCTCTCTCCCTCCCCCCTCCTCTGTCCCTTACCCCTCTCAAAATAAATAACATTTAAAAATATATTTGAGGATTTGACTATGCATGTGAACATTAAACCAAAAAATTGTCCTGGATTCAAGAGACATAGCACTGCCTCGTACAAATTTTCATTATCATACAAGTTACACAGAAGAATGAGACTGGGGGTGGGGGAGACATGAAGTAGGAAGATGAGAGGGATAAGCTTGTTGAAAGCGCAGAGCTGTAAAGGAAAATGGAGGTTTAGCTACCTTTTCAAACTTTTAGGATGTATCTATTATTAGATAGTATCTCCAACCCTGTTGCAGACCTAAATTCTTTTTTTTTTTTAATTTTTTTTTTTCAACGTTTATTTATTTTTGGGACAGAGGGAGACAGAGCATGAACGGGGGAGGGGCAGAGAGAGAGGGAGACACAGAATCGGAAACAGGCTCCAGGCTCTGAGCCATCAGCCCAGAGCCTGACGCGGGGCTCGAACTCACAGACCGAGAGATAGTGACCTGGCTGAAGTCGGACGCTTAACCGACTGCGCCACCCAGGCGCCCCACAGACCTAAATTCTTAAGGAAAAGAAACACAAATTTCAGAGAAGGAGTCAATCATTTGTCTAGAGTTTGGATCTTTGTGAAACTAGTTCGTAAAGATTGGGGGGGGGGGGAAGCCTTAGGCAAAGATCTGCCAGAAACTTTCTTTTCCTTTATCCTACAAATCCATGAGGGCAAGGACATCTTGTTTTGTATACCACTCTACCCCAGTGCCTAGAATTGGCCCACACGGTACATACTCAATGAATATTTGTTGAGTATTTTCATAAGACACAATGCCTTCCCCTCACTAGAGAGGCCAAAGAGGGGCGACAGTCTCTGTTTCTATACCTGACATCAAATATATGAGCAGGTACTTGTACTTGCCCTAGGTACAGCCAGAGAACAGCCTGACAAGGAGTTTGAAACTGGAGAAAATGATGCCAGTCAGTTTAGATTTTATTCCCAGTAACATTTGTGGTATCAAATGTCTGGAATGGTGGTTTCAAGTCTCTGCCATGGTGGCCTGAAAGTCCTGCAGTATCATGGTGAAGCTGAATCTTAACCCTTTTCATGGTCTTGGGCTGTGTTTCTCACCATCTATCCTTCCTTGGGTTCTAACGGTTGTTTAAATCTGCTTTTCTAGCTTTCCTATGGGGTTTTTGTGGTACCTATATGATTATTTTACTGAATAAGTTAGCCAGGATTGGTTTCTGTTACCCACATCCAAGAACTTTAATAGATTTCAAACAGGAGAGAAGAGATCCATAGAAATGAGGAGTTAAAATTAGGGGATTAACAGGAACTGACACTTTTCACCCGAGCTGTGGGGATTAGAGAAAGCATCTCAGTCTTTGGAACTGGAGAAAAATCTGAGAGAAACGGGTTTACAGGTGGTGGGTACTTGATAACAGGGTCAGTTAGGTAAAAGGCTATTTATAGAATCCAGCTACTAGGTCAAGGCAGAACTAGGGGAACTTTTTTATTATGACTGACTCATTATGAGTTTGTTTGCAACTCTGGAGTTCTGATTCCTGAGATGCTTCAAATTAATATGTAGATAAACCTTCTCTGTTTCATTTCCAGGGATAGTGTTACTATCATCTTCCAGTTACCCTACATCAAAGCCCCAACATCTTTAACAGCCTCCCACCTCTACTTCCTTGAGTCTTTTATTCAATTTATCATTTCTCAATCCCTGCTCTGCCTTGGATCAAGTAATTATCATCTCTCCTTTAAATTATTACAATAGTTCCTTAGCAAGAATTGCCACACCTTCCAAACAAGTTCCCAAACATACAATATATCCTCATTAAGAATCATTATTCTAACATATTAATGGGATCTTTTTCTCAACTGCTCTGAAAAATTTTCAAAGTGTGCTTATTTTTTAATAGAAAGTAATGGAAAAAACTTTATAATGAAATTTAAAGTTCTTGTCACTTTCAAAGTAAAAGTTGAGAAGAGCATGTTGGGAACATCATGGACACTTAAGTTTTTGATACTGATAGAAATATATATGGTTAAATGTATTTAAATATCTTCGATATTTATAAGACCCTTTTATGAAATGAAATAACCAGACTGTTGGAACGCATGAAGTAGCAAAAGCTCTAAGAGATAGATGTATGAAAATGCAGAATAGATACCTTACTAATATTAAAAAAGAATTCAATATACAATGATTAAAAAGTTACAGAAAGAGTACATATTCGGGGGGGGGGGCAATAAACCATGAAGAAATAAAGATAAAATGTTATATAGCAGAGAAAATAGCCAAGGCAAAATTGTTAGATGCACAAAGAGAAACTGACAAGATGAAAATCCTAGTGGAAAGCTTAACTCTGCCCTCAGAATTTATAGTTCATGTAGAAAAATAAAGAATACCATGCTCCATTTTCTTCAAGCTTCTGATGCCACTGAGAAATCGTAAGTTGTTCTGGTGTAAAGTATTTAAATGTGAACTACTTTTCTTCTCTCTCTGGAAGTGTTTGAGTTCTGTTTATGCCTGGTTTTGTCTGTTTTAATGATGATGTTTATTGATATGGGTCTTTCTGCATTCATTGTGCTGGTTGCTAGTGGAGTCTGTTCATTTTAGAAACTTACATCCTTTAGTTCTGAAAAATTGTCTTAAATTATTCATTTGAAAAATTTTGGCTCTTGTGATATATGTTGAGTTTTTAAATCTTTCTATATTATTACCATTTTCTATTATTGCCATGTTGTTATTTTTGTTTTTGTTGTTTTATTTTCCCTATTTCTTCTGATTTTGTTATGCCCTTATAGTCTCATTTTCCAAAACCCATTCTTATCCTTTCTTTTAAAAAATAGTGTTCTATTAGTGTTTCATAGATAAAACATCTTTTTCTTATTTTCCAATGTAGCATCTATGGGTATTTTTAAGTTTTCTTAGATCTCTTTGATTAGTTTCTTTGTGTTTGCTTGTTTCCATGTTAGAATGTTTCCTTAAATATTCAATATATCCTTATATCTGGTCGTATTTAAGAGTAAGGCACTTAAAAATCATTTGAAAGCTTCATTTATGTGGGTATTGTTGGTTTACCATAGAGTGGAATAATGTAGGCTGATTAATCAGAGACCCTACAGTTATTTTCTGTATGACCCTGAACAAGTGACCTAACCTTTCTTCTCCTCATCTGTAAAGTGGTAGATAATAGAGCTCAGTCCAAAAAGTTGTTTTGAAGATCAAATGGAATAATAAGTATAAAGTTCTGAGAATAGGGGCACCTGGGTGGCTCAGTCAGCTAAGCATCTGGCTCTGGATTTGGCTCATATCATGATCTCACAGTTTGTGAGTTCAAGTCCCACACTGCGCTCTGTACTAACAGTGTGGAGTCTGCTTGGGATTCTCTCTCTCTCTCTCTCTCTCTCTCTCTCTCTCTGCCTTGCCCCTCTTTGTGCTTTCTCTCTCTCTCTCTCTCTCTCTCTCTCTAAATTAATTAATTAACGTTTAAATTTATGAGAATAGTGCCTACCAAAATTCTATATAGATTTTTATGATGTATATGTTTTGTCTGTAACACATTTAGAAGCTTGTTGAAGGATGGGCAGAGGCTAAATCTTCTTCTATATTTCTTTATTTCCCTCCCTAGTCCATGGGGTTGTGTGGTAAATATGGTGGTTGAGAATATGCATTGTAGAGAATAGATATGTTTCTAACTCCTGTCCTGCCTATCCCTATCCCTTTTTCTGCCTATTCCTTTGGGCAAGTTACCCTAGCTCACCGCTCTTCAGTTTCATCATTTCCAAAACCGAGATTACATAGTACTTATGTCACAAAGTCATTTGTGAGGAATAAATGAGATACTACCTGTAAAGTGTTTGGCACACCATAAATGCTCAATAACCTTCACCAATGATAATATAATAATAGTGGAAATTATAACAGCAAGTATGTGTGCTTGATAAGACTTACTTGTTAACTCATTACATTTTCAGCTCCAGTGTCCTTTTTTCAGATTCTTCAAAGCCATTGATAAGGACAGAGATGGCATGTATTTATCAGGTAAATGGGAGAATAAGAATTGTAAATCATATAGTGTAGACTAGAGTTTTGCAAACCTTTTCTGTAAGAAACAGATAGTAAAAATTTTAGATGGAGGCCATATGGTGTCTGTCGCAATCACTCAACTCTGCCACTGTACCTTGAGAGGAGGCCAAGATACTATGAGAATGAATGGATGTGTCTATGTTAAAAATAAAGCTGTATTTACAAAATCAGGTGAGAGAGGAAGGAATTTGGCCTGTGGACCTTAGTTTGCCAACCTCTTTATACCACAACACTCAAGCCAAGAATGGAAACAAGCAACATAGTCCTGCCACTGTACCAACAAAGAAGCAAATGTTCTGGACACTGTTTTGCATAAAGGAGTATTTGGCTTTTGTTCTGTACCTCATGTAAAGAACTTCAACTCTTCCCTTTCTAATAGTCCTGGAGTACCTTCCTCTAAGGGTACTTTCGGAACATGTTTACATGAAGACCCTGTGGTGTGGCACCAATACGCATGGTAGGATGATTAGCACACAAATTTTGTTTTGTTTTGTTTTTTCACTTGATTGTTTCATCTCTAAAGTTGAAGTCAAATTCACATATCTCAACAACCACTTTGAATCTATTTACAAATGATGAGAGATGTACTAAAGGCTTTTCCCCCTCAAATTAGTCTTTTAAAAGACATTGTGATTTTAAGGGACTCTGGAAAAGGAGATTATGAATCATTATGAAAAGATGACTCACCTAGAGGAAAGCAAATCCCCTGTAAAGGAGCAATTTGGGAAAACATTCTTTTTTTTTTTTTTTTAAAGTAAAATGCGTTTATAAAACCTAGTAAGTGTCTGTAGTATATGTAGAGGAAATTATATAACATTAGTGAAATATTTTACCCATTCAATATATATTTTGGCGGAATATCTTTTAACAAATGATTATAAGTTCATTTGGTGTTTAATAAGGATATGCTAACTCTATTTACCACAGGCCAAGGGCATGATTTTTTCTTTCCAACTATTCCTTATGGTAATAATAATTCTTAAGCTGCACTTTTATGAAATGGAAATATGAGGAAATAAAAAAGCAATTGTTCTTAATCATCAATCAAATAAGCAATTGGTATTCATTATTAAGTCCTAGACAGTGTTAAGTGCCTCACGGGATTTAGAAGTGCATATTATGGCCCCTGCAGTGATCACATAAGAATAATAAGTGCAGGATTTCAGAGGAGAGAGGATATCAGGGTTAAAATATTTGAGTAGATTTGGGACCTATGGGACAGAGTTCAAATGAATAGAGAAGGAAGGACATTACAGAATCACCATGAGCTAATACCTGTGTATGTCCTAGTGGCGAGAATGACAATGACTGCAGCATTTGTAGCAGGTGAGGAAGGGCAGGAAATAAAATACATAAATTGTCTGATTTGAAAATCAGCTGTAGGAGTATTTTGTTTTAGGAATGCCTGTGTGTATGTGTGTGTGTGTGTGTGTACACATACATCCAAATATACACACGTATATGCATATATATGTTACATTCCAAAATTTTTAGAGCTTCCGACAGATAATCAATAAAAATGGACAAGAAAAAATATTTGGGGGAGTCAGGGCAAAGGGAAAATACATGTGAAGATAATGACTCAGACATGGTCACTGTTCCTAACTATTTATTAAATATATGAAATAATAAAATTGAGGCACCATAAATAGCATTATGATACTAGACATGTCATTTAACCTTTTTTCATTTGTGACACAAGGAACATGATAATGACTATTAACTGTGCTAATACATGAAGGGCTCATAGAACAATGCCTACTGCAGAGTAGACTCTATATAAGTATCAGCCATTGTTATTTTTATAACATTTTTTAGAAAATGTAAGGGAGGGGCGTCTGGGTGGCGCAGTCGGTTAAGCGTCCGACTTCAGCCAGGTCACGATCTCGCGGTCCGTGAGTTCAAGCCCCGCGTCGGGCTCTGGGCTGATGGCTCAGAGCCTGTAGCCTGTTTCCGATTCTGTGTCTCCCTCTCTCTCTGCCCCTCCCCCGTTCATGCTCTGTCTCTCTCTGTCCCAAAAATAAATAAACGTTGAAAAAAAAATTAAAAAAAAAAAAAAGAAAATGTAAGGGAAAAAAAAGTTGGATGGAAAGGAGTTGATTTCCATGCAAAATAATTTAGTTTTGTGTCATTTACTAGATTTAGTGACTTTATAGAGCTCCCTATACAGCTTTAAAATAATTCCCATAGAAATATCTCTAAAGAAGTGTAACCTGGCAAAATACACTATAACCTAAGATAATTATTCATAATATTTGACATTCACGTGTATCCAATTGTCAGCACATTCCTCACTACTTCAGATGATGTTTCCATTTTTATACCTGGTAAGATCAACCTGAAGTGCACTAAAAGAAGCCTATAATAAATATTCAAGCCATATGTTGGAGTATAATACCATGAGACTGAAAAAGGATAACATGGTCAACAGTTACATTTTCCCCTACATTTAAAAGGTGCTCTTTCAGTTTAGGCTGATTAGTGATCAGATGCAGGGAGTATCAAACAGACAACCCTTGGGACAGAACAGAAGACCCAAAACTAATTGCTGTTCATGAGCTCGGTCTGACTATACGTGTGAGAGTGTGTGTGCACATGGGTTTTACTTGTGTGGACACTACTGTTGGCTGGCTTTAAATAAGGAGGTGAGTCGCATACTTGCTGAACATAGGTGGCAAAGGTTACAGTTCTATCTGTGGTCGTGTCTAATTTTATGGAGAAAGTTTTTGTTTCGTTTGTTGTTTTTTTTTTAGAAACATTATGTCACAGGAAAAGTAACTGCTATTTGTCTCTCAGTATCTTAAGACATTACATAAATTTGGATATCTGTACGTATATAAAGTATGTATTGACATAGCTCATATCAGAAATATGAACATGTACCCTGGGTACAAGTAAAACATCCTATGTTTATAGCCTGTTCATGAACTTCAATGAATTAACCAACTAATATGTACAAAGTGTAGAAAGTAGTGAAGAGAAGATACACCTCCTCCTGTCCTCAAGAAGCTTAGATTCTGGCTAGAGAGAGACAAATTGCCTATTCTGGAACCATGAGCAACAAAATGCAGAATCTGGTATGAGTCAACTGATTAACACAAAAATAAGTTTACTTCTTAAATGATATCAGAATAGGGAGAACTCATTCGCTGTAAAAACAAACAAGTGAAAATAAATAAGGTGAGTACTCTAGGTAAAGCTAGACTGAGATCATAATTTTGAAGAATGAATAGAATTTCATTATTTAAAGAGGTGAACAGTCATGTAAAGTGTAGGTAATTACGTGGGAAAAGTAACTGAGGCCTAGGTGTGCTAGGCAGACTTGGAGGATGGTGAGTAGGCCTGACTGCTGGAGGGGAAGCTGTGTTTGAGAAACAAATGACCACCATTTATTGAGCAGTTGCTATAGTTACTATATGCCAGGTATGCACTTTATCTCACTTAATCTGGCCGTCCGTGCAGGAATTGGAGTACCTTATCCCTGTCGACATGTGAAAACACTGAGGCTCAGAGGAGTTGGAGCACCGTTGTCCAGTTTGCACCTCTAGCTGAGATGTGAGATAAGGGTGTCCGTCTTCAGATCCCAAATCCTTACTGAACAGCATTGCCACGGCCATCACAAGCTTTCATGTGTCTCCCTAGAGTGGCAGGTCCAGAAATGTGGATGTTATCTTGTATAAACTTAGGAACAGAGGAGTGACAAATAATTTATTTAGGAAGAGTTGACTGTCACAAGTTTCTAAAAAGGTTTCCTACACAGGGGAAATCAAATTATTATCAGAATCAAATTATTTAAGGCACAAACAAGGGCTTTAGGTCAAAGACAGCATGGAACCAAGACTGTTGACTGGTATAGGAATCAAAATTAGTGGTAAAATAAAAGCTGAAAGAAATGAGAGAATTAAGTTGGGTTTAAGTTGATAACAGGATGTCCAGTAAAATGGTCTTTATATAATTGTAAATATATCATTGAATTTTGAAATGACGTGTGGTTTGCAAATATAAATGGGGAAATCACCATTAAAGAATCCAGTTTGTGCTATGAAATGAGGTGAAAGCAGCTTGAGCACTGAGTTTTGGAAAAGGCACAGAGTTAAAGGAGAAGCATTAGATGGTAGAGGAGGAAGAGGGTGGTGGCTGGAAAAGTGGGAAGAGGAAGAACCTTAATGGCGACAGAAAACAATCTTTTAGGAAGGAAAGGTAAGAGTTAACCAGAGTTAAATAAAATGCAAAGGAAATACACCAATGACAGCAACACACAGGCATAAAACCAATGGGCTATTTAGCAAGGCTGTCATCAAAGACCATTTTGAGAGCCAAAGCATAGGAAATGAAAAAAGAAACTTTCAGGAAATTAGAATCCTAACATATAGGTGGACATAAAAAGCAAATTAAGATTAATATGTAGCCTAGAAGAACATCAAGGTCAGATGAAATTCTTTCTGACCACCTTCAACTCGCTCAGATTACAGGAGGCTTTAGCTTGTTTATGTATAGCAGGAAAAGAGTGTGTGGAGGTGAAATAGAATAGCCATAGTAGCAGCAGTAACAGTAATAGCAGTAACAGTGATAGAAATAATAATTTGAGCACAATCCACTTCCCTGGACAGAGAACAAAGGACAACTGTGTGAGAACTGGCTCTCTAATTTACAAGCTTTGAGATATTGAACAAACTCTTTGATTACTTTTGAGTCTTAATTTCCTCATCTATAAAAAATAAAATAAAAATATCCATTCACTTATTTACTCATGAAGTGTTAATTAAGCAACCAGTGTATCAGACACGGTGTTAAGGATCAGGATATGGTCTTCAGGGGATTAATAATTTAGAGAAGATGAGGAATAAATTACCAATTAGATTATAGAGTTAAGATTAACAATCCAGAGTTGAATAGGGTATTGTGAGAACACAGGAGCATGACATTTAAAATAAATGCCTAGGGGTAATTAGAAAAAGAAAAAAAAAACAGAAGCATGCAGTCTTTAATGAAATTTCTCCTCCCTCACTTTTCCTACTCCCTCATTTGTGCCTTCTGGGATAACTTCCTGAATAAACTGACTGCACCTGAGTCTTTGTCTCAGGTTTCAGCGTTAGACTTTGAAAGCCTCATATTGGAAGTAATTGAAGAGCAATCAGACAGAAGCTAGTGAAATTGGTTATGCAGGAATTAGAGTAACCAGAGTGAAAACCAACGAGAACCTGAAATAAGATAATGGCAGTAGGAATACAAAGGACGATATTCATTTATTTTATTTTTTTTAGAAAGAGAGGGCATGAATAGGGACAGGGGGAGAGAGAGAAACAGAGAGAATCTTAAACAGGCTCCACACTCAGCACAGAGCCCCATGTGGGGTTTGATCCCACAACCCTGGGAATATTACCTGAGCTGAAACCAAGAGTTAGGTGCTCCACCGACTGAGCCACCCGGGGACCCCAGGAAGAAATTAATTTAAAAGCTATTCAGGAGATAAGTCTCAAGGGGAAATTGTAAAATATGAAATTAAAATATCAAAAAGGAAGGAGGAATCAGGGATGATTTCATATTTTATGGCTTAGGCCGGTGGGTAGATGATAATGGAGAGGCTATAGCAGGAGCAGGTGTGTGTTTGTGCGTGTCTGTGTGTATTTATTAGTGGAGAGTACATAATGACAAGTTGGTTTTTGGCATGTTGAGTCTCAGATACCCATGGAAATTCTAAGAGGAGATGCTCAGTAGACTACAGACCACTCAGTGGGACACTCTTGAGAAAATTTAGAGATATATATTAGAGAGCTGTTGCCTATGGGACCACTCTTGCCCAACTCGGGATGAGAGCTGAACAAGAAATATTTTGATTTTTATCTTCTTGATAGACACTTGTTATAATTTTTAAGGCTTCTGAGAAGATTGCAGGTGACCAAGAAACATTGTTTTGTCCATGTGGTCAAGTCAAAAGCTAATCCTTGCATTAATTTTCCCTTATTTCCTATTTCATCCTATTTCATTCTCCGTTCCTCATACCTGCTCTCTGGGATCACATTCCTCATAAGTTGCCTGCACACCATCTTTTTCCTCAGTGTAAATTTGTAATTTATAATAAAAAAGTATATAGATAGATAGATAGATAGATAGTCTTTGTCTTTGCCCCCATTTCTGACACAGAAGTCCTAAAACCCTTGGAATTTCCTAAGTGGTGAGACATAATGAAGGTGTCTTTTGTTATGTTAATTAGGTGATTTTTAGACCTTACTTACTTACTAGGTGCCTGGGCACCTAGGTGGCTCAGTGGGCTGAGTCTGACTTTGGCTCAGATCATGATCTCATAGTTCCTGAGTTTGAGCCCTAAGTTAGGCTCTGTGCTGAAAGCGCAGAGGCTAGAGCCTGTTGTGGATTCTGTGTCTTCCTCTCTCTCTCGCACTCTCTCTGTCCTTCCCCTGCTCATGGTCTCTCTCTCTCTCTCTCTCTCTCTCTCTCTCTCTCTCAAAAATAAATAAACATTTAAAAAAATCATTTAAAAAAATGGGACAAGTTCTCTGGAGACCCAACCTTGTGATCAGAGAGTTGGAATTTTCAGTCCCATCCCCTCCCCCTACCTCCAGTGTGACAGGGGTGGAGCTGCAACTAGACTCTGTCACCAATGGCCAAGGACTCAATCAGTTAGGCCTATGTAAGGAAGCCTCCATAAAAACCCCAAAGTATGGGATCTGGAGAGTTTCTGGGTTGGCAAACATCTTGGGTGCCGGAAGAGTGGTGTCTGGAGAGGGCATGGAAGCTCCACACACTTTACCCATTTCTTGTCCTATGCAGTTCTTCCATCTGGCTGTTTATATCCTTTTATAATCAACTGGAAATCTAGTAAGTACAATCTTTCTCTGAGCCACTCTACCAAATCAATCAAATATGAGGAAGTCATTCAAACCTTCAATGTATAGGGAGTCAGCCAGAAGCACAGGTAACAACCAAGACTTGATATTGACATCTGGAGTTGGGGGAGCGACAGTATTAAAGGACGGAGCCCTTACTTAACTTGTGAGATCTGAGGCCATTTCCAGGTAGATAGTGTCAGCATTGAGTGTAATTGTAGGCATGCAGCTCGTGTCATAAAATTGCTTGGTGTGTGATAAAACCCTACACTTCTGGTGTTACAAGTGTTGTGTGAGAGTAAAGGAGACACACACAGGAGCAGTGTACATGTTTCTAAGACAGATACCTAGGTGAAAAGGAGGAGCGTAGACATAGGTAATTTTGTAAGGGAGAAAATGATTTTTATTTCAGCTAAATGCTCTTGGTTAAATATAAGGCAAGTTGATGTGCTGAGGTTGAGGGAGGATGTGGCTGAATGATGGTTTTCTGGGAAACGCAAAAGTTGAGACTAGCAACTGAGGAGAATGGAGTATGTGCTACTTAGTGATGCTTAGAAGGCTTCCCAGGAGGCTTTTGAGATCCAGCTGGGCTAGAAACCATGAATTTTGTGTGACATACATCCTCCCTATTAGGTGCTTTTCTGCAGCAGGAACATGAATAACTAGGACATAGCTTGCTCGGGGGATGAAATTTTAAAAGGTTTGTGTGATGGCCAGAAAATAGTGCATAGAGAAGGGATGTGGAGTTTAATGATCTGGGTGTTGGGCCAAGATTGAATGGAAAAGGGAGTGAGTCAAGAACAAAGCTGATAGATCTGTAATAAATGATGTAGTTGAGAGACTGCAGAGTCTGCTATGGCCCTCAGCTGAATGACTTATAAGGTTGGTAGAGACAGGCAAATATGAGTCAAAGATTTTAGAAGTAGAGCAGATTTGAGTTGTGATAAGGTCCAGGGTGTGACTATGCAAGTGCACTGAGGATGGTCACTGGAGATTAAGGTAGGCTGCTGAGGAAGCCCTCACCATAGACTTTGACATCCCCCTGGACCACTATAAGACCAGAAGAGGAGTGGGTGACTCCAGGCCACGTGCAGACCATATGTCCTGGTACAGAAAGTTGGTAGATTATGATAGCAATAAAAAAAGAAGACAACAGTGATTCGGTCAGACAAGAACCTTGATGAGGTTTAGAGATGGAAGACCAAGAAGAGATGTAGATTTCCATTCTGCTGATTTCTGGTCTCTGCAGAGTTCAGTGACAGGAAATGTACAATCAAGCCTGATCTAGGATATAGGAGACTAGCATTCTTTCTACCTTCAGAATTGTTAAGAGGACTTGATTTGTGTGAAAACATTTGCCGACAGTGGGTTATATATCCTTATGTAAGTTAATAAAATGCAGAGAGGGAGAAATTGAGGAAAGAAGGTCAAAAGGGATACTGGATGAGATCAGGGTACATAAATAGAATTTGAGAGCAATGCTGGAAAGAAGGATGACGTCTTTCTCTCCGGGACTGGAAGGTGATTTGAGAATATAAGAGTAGAAATAGACACCACTGTCCTCGTCCATCCAAGAACACCTTTCAGGTCAAGTCTGTGCAATTTGCATATACCTGTTAAAGTGACTAGTTTATGAAATCATTAGTCCAAAAGACTGGCTTAGATTTTAAAGCCATTCTGCTTTTGCATTGATCTCTAATAGGACATTTCTACTTTGAAGGACAACAAAATGGCTCTGGCCTACAGCTGTCCAGATATTTAGGTAACAATATTTAAACATGTTTTCTAGTTTTCTAGAAAACTGCACCTGATCATTAAGCACCAACAGGACTGTAAGAATAAAATGGAAACTTGTGCTCTTGGCTGATGCTGAGCAGCAGGGCGAAACTGGTCCTTTCCAAAATTATAGTCTTGGCTCATTGTATATCCCTTTACACTTTGTTTTGCAATTGTAAAAGTAAAATTAAATGGAAAGAGTTGAATTCTGGAAAGAACATTAAACGATTCAGAACTACCTATGTTTCTCTATTTCTTGGTATTTCAAAGGAAGGTAAAATATTTTTTAATGTGCTGAAATGATTTTGAACTCAACATGTGTTTATTTCACACTTTATTACTGTCATTCAAAATATGAATTATGGGATTGGGCAAACACATTTTCTTTGGAGATTTCCTCGCAAAGATTTGAATTTTAAATGAAGCCTTGCTTTCTTGCTGTCGGCAGAGTAGAGGTGTGAGACACTAAGGGAGATCTTAGTATAAGATGCCTATTTTTCACATGTGTAAATGCCCTATCTTGATAAAGACTGGCCAAAATGCAGGACGTATACAGTTAGGTCTATAGGGAATTGACACTCAACTTAGATATGACTGTGACTATGAGGCCTTGCATCATGGTGATTAAGATTGGAAACAAGTGGAATTGCCCTGCCTGGAACTGCATGATATATAACCCAGAGCAAGTTAATTTCTTTGTGCTGGAGTTTGCTGATCTACAAAATACAGCACTATCAACTCATAGTGCTGTGATTTGTGTAACCTGAGAAAGAAGACATGACAAGGCACTGGAAACAGTATCTAGCACATACAAGTACTCAATGTTCTTTTTATTAACTTGAATGTCCAGTAGGCTCTTATGCAATATCTTATGAGAGATATTTTAAAACTATTTGTATCCTTGACTTCCATCACCCCATTCCCCCCTCCCCATAGTACCTACAACCACCAATTTGGTCTGTGTTTCTGTGAAATCATTTAAAAAATATTTTAGACTCCATCTTTATACCAAACAGTATTTGTCTTTCTCTGTTTTATTTCCTATAGCATAATTCCCTCCAGTTTCATCCATGTTTATCCATTAAATCACAGGATCTTTTTCTATACCACATTTTCATTATTCATTCATCCGTCATAGGACACATAGATTGTTTCCATATCTTGACTGCTATGAATAATGCTGTAATGAGCATGGGTGTGCAGATAAGTGTTTGAGATACTGATTTTAAATCCTTAGGATATATACCCAGGAGTGAGATTACTGGATTATATAATAGCTCAATTTTTAATAATGTAATATGGCTAAAGGAACCATAATACTTTTACATAATGGCTTCATCAATTTATATTCACACCATCGGTGTGTAAAGTTTCACTTTTCTCCACATTCTCAGAAACATTTGTTACCACTTGTCTTTTTGATTATAGCCAACCTAACATGGATGAAGTAGTATCATATTGTAGTTTAGATTTGTTTTCCTCAGATGATAATTGATGTTGGGCAACTTGCATATACCTATTGGTCATTTATCTGTCTTCTTTGTAAAAATGTGTATTTGCCCATTTTTAAATTGAGTTATTTGCTTTTGTTTTCTGTTGAGTTACATAAGTTCTTTGTAAATTTTATTAAATCCCTAACAGATATATGGTTTGCAAATATTTTCTCCCAATCAGTGTGTTGACAGTTTCCTTTGTTGTGCATAAGTTCTTTAGTTTGGTCTGATTCCAGTAACTAATTTTAACTTTTGTTGCCTGTATGTTTGGTATCTTATCTGAGAGATCATTGCCATGACCAATGTCAAGGATGTTTGACCTTATGTTTTATTCTAGGAGTTGTATGGTTTTGGGTCTTATATTTAAATCTTTGATTCATTTTGACTTAATCATCTGAGTGGTGTAAAATAGGGGTTCATTTACATGTTTAGGATGTGGATATTTAATTCCTTAGCACCATTTACTGAACAGACTATTCTTTTCCTTTTGTGTGATCTTGGTGCCCTTGTCAAAAATTAGTTGACCATATATCCATGAGTGTATGCCTGGGCTCTTCATTCTGTCCCACAGGTCTATATGGCTTTTTATTCTAGGACCATATGACTTTTATTTATTTGTAATTTTCTTAATGTTCAATATTTTAATATTATATATCTATTAAGTGATATTATGCTGAGTGCTTAAATACTTAGAAAACTGTCATAAGCTGAAGACAAAATTTTTCAGTTATTTAGATTTTGATTACATTGTAATCAGATTTCCCAAACATGTAATTAAAATTAACAGCATACCGGGGCTCCTGGGTGGCTCAGTCAGTTAAGAGTCCAACTCTTGATTTCAGTTCAGGTCATGATCTCACAGTTGGTGAGTTTAAACCCTGCATGGGGCTTTGCACTGACAGTGTATAGCCTGCTTAGGATTCTCTCTCTTCCTCTCTCTATGCCCCTCCCCACTCTCACTCTCTCTTTCTCTGTATCTGTCTTTCAAAATAAATAAATAAATAAATAAATAAATAAATAAATAAATAAATAAATATAAAATTAAAAGCATACTGTAATAGATTTAATCCTTATAGTCACTTAAAAGACACTTAAAAGTTTAAATTTTTTAAATAAAACTTGTGAAGATATTAGTTACTATTTAATCTAATTTAAAAATTATCAGTATAGTGCATATAGGTCTGTTTTCTAATGATCTTTTTTATTCTCATTATTGGTAAACATGCTTAAACTGCTTCTTATGCCTCCTTGGGTAACAGTCATTTCATCAAACACATTGCTGTAGTTTCCTTAGGATATAGCTATAGCCATCTTCTAAGCTAGGAAGAAATAAAAGATTATGGTCTCACTGAAGCTGAGGTTGCAAGTTCTGGCGATCGATTGATTCCGGGTTGGCATATAGAGCTAATTGTATTTTCCCAACCTTAGCAGGAGTGCTTCAGGCTAGGCACTTATACTTTTTTTTTAAATAACTTCACTGCTCATCTGAGGGACTCTGTAAGCCCAGATATGTCCGTTGAGGCTTAGCTTTGCAGATCCTGCTCCCTTTTCTACAATCGTGCTGAGAAATTTTCCTTAGCCCATATTACATACACACTGTTAGTGTAACTATTGAAAAATTAGGCTGGGCTAGTTAATATCTCGTTACTAATAATTTAGGGGTTTTACCTCCAGAAAACAAAAGGTTGAGTACAAAATTACCTCTCTTCTTGAGAACATTTGTCCAAGCCACCATTTGAGGACATGTTGCTAGTCCCTCTTTTATTTGGTGATTGTGTGACCTATGGTGCTTATCAGCCATGGTTCTTACTTGTGATTACTCAGTTGGCCAGTCCTGTCTGTTCTTTCCCAGGACTTTACAACTTAGAGTTTCCTCTTATTATTCCTTTATTTAATTGACAGAGAAAGGTTTATACCTTGTAAGTGAAATGTACTTAATAGTAGAACAGAATACTCAAATACTACCACTTATTAAAAAATCAGTATAGTTATACATTAAAAATCAGTATAATTATACATAATACATATATGTAATGCCATTCTTTTGCATTATAAACAATTGCTTAAAAACATGGCATTTATTTTCTTATTTTGAGTATCCTTTTGTATGTATGGCTTTTCATAAATTCAACCTGTTCCATTTACATATGTATATGTGTATATATATATATATTTTTTTTCTTTTTTTCATTTAGCATCACCATCTGAAAGTGGTAGTTATGAAAGGTGATTCCCTTTCTCTAAACTTGTCAAAAGATTCTTGCTTTTTCTCAATATGGTCCTGGTCCACCTTGAGTTTTCCCTGTAGTGAGAAATGGAATGAGTTTCTCTCCTTGTTTTCTCTCTTTAGTTGTATTAGAGGTGCACATGGGATTGCCTTGGTTATACCATGGTAGGTAGCCAATATGACATTGTATCAGAGTACTTTAGCGAGAAGAGCTGCAAATGACATTTCTTTTTGAAATCATGAGTTCATAATGTTCTCAATTTTATGGTTGTTGTCTTCCTATATCCCTCTTTCTTTGTTGTAAGATACCAGTTTTCCATTTCCTTTCTTTACAAGATACCTATCACAATTTTCACCTCGTTACACAAATTTCAATTATACTTCCTTCTTTTTAAAATCCTTATAGATTTAATTAACCATTTTTTAAAATACTTTATTGCATTTACTAAATAAAGAAACTCCATATTTTATAATTTGTGGTTTTCTCTATTATGTTCCAGGTTTATACATCAAGACAGTTCAGTTAGATGTCATAAAATAGGAAATCATAATAATTGCTAATTTGCCCCAAACTGCTATATATACTAATGCATTCTTTCACAAACATATTTCCCAAAAGGAATGAAATGTTCTATATATTATATATGTTTTGAAGGTCAAAGGACTTTTATTATCTGTATATTATTGGTTGACTATGCATTTTGTTAAACTATATTTCATGTAGTATTAGCAGTATATCCTATCTGTGTAAGTGAATGAATAAAACTTGTACACTCTCTACACTTCAATTTATCAGCAACTTGAAACAGTTTGGGATTGAAATTGTGTAATTAGTTTGGCTTCATCACAAACACGTTTTAGACATGAAAGAACAGAACTCACCAAGAGTAATAACAAGTCCGTGACAGCCCTATCATTTGGGCAGACGACAATAATTCTGGCTAAGTGTCCTCTTCTAGACCACTTGGAAACACAGTGGGTATAATATTAAAAACTGGAATGAAACATGAAATCTCAGAATTAGCTGGATGTCGAAAATAACAGAATAAGAAACTAGCATGATGCTAAGTTTAATTTATAAATTTTAAAGCATTATTCTGGGGCACAGATGGTTGGTTTACAAATTCAGCAGAAGTGGTTTTGTCTGGTGAAGAGAATTTCCTAGAGTTGTAGCATTTGTAGGCTTTTAAGTTTAAATGTCATTTAGGATCTTAAAACATACAACGAGAAAATCTTAGACTGGCCCTTATTTTCTTCACTGAGAAGTATATTTGACTTGAATTACATTTTGCTTTGAGATAAGGTAAGTTTTAATAGGTCTTGTACCTAACAGGATGAGTATGAGATGACCTCATACTCTCTCTCCTTCCACCTCCTTCGTCTCTCTCTTTTGTTAAATTAGTAAGACATATCACTGGGGAAAATGGCATACCACTCTGACCTCATTTGTGATACAGAAAATTAATGGACACACTATTGACACGTAAGTGTTATAGAGAGAATTTCTACAGTTAGAAAAAAAACAAACTAGCAGCCAAATTTGCACCCATTCCCATCCTAACAGTAGAAAGCATATAGAAATCTCTTCAGAAGAAGTGCAATACATATTCAATATATAACAAATATTGTATATTACAGAGTTTGCCGTGTCAACATTTTAGTGATTTTTCTGCTATAGTTACTTGTGGTTGTAAAAATTATATTCTTGTTTTACTCTTTGCCTTTTCACAGCTGTTCACCAAAAGCTAACAAATGACAGAATAAACTATTTGTCATGAGGTCAATGCATCTACATCATACAGAAAGCCATGTTTTCCCTTAGGAACAGAAAAGAGCTAAATCTCCTTTTGGTTAGGGGCTTTATAAAAAACAATTCTTCCTATTTGTTTTTTGTTTGTTTGTTTGTTTGTTTGTTTGTTTGTTTTTGAGCAGCCAGTATGCTGAAAATGTGTGGTCACTTTTCTCTCCAGCACAGACTCTCTTGCACCATGGTATTCAGGCACTGTACAGTTATTTGTAAAAGGAAGTCTGTGTTCTTTCCTATATGTTCAGGGAAGGGACTATGCTTTTTTAGACCATTGGAGCCAATATAGATTACCCATGATTTTCTGAGAAGTCCTAGATAATCTAGGAGGAAGAAAAAGGAACATATTTAAATTGTAAGTAATTCCCAGTTAGCTTAGAAAATTGGTTCTAATTAGCAGATTCAGCAGAGTAGGAAATAAAGAAGTGGTTCTCAAACTTTGGCATGCGTCAGCATCGCCAAGAGTGTTTTTAAAACACAAACCTCCCAAACCCATCAGGTCTAGGGTAAAACCTGAGGAATTGTGTTTCTCACAAGTACTAGGTGGCTCTGAGGCTGCTGGTCTGGAGACCACCTTTTGAGAAACATTGCATTCAAAAATTGGTGCTCTGTGAATCCATTTTATTGTGGTCCCTAAAGATTAGTAACTTTTTCTTATCATTCTTCAACTCACTGAACACAATTATTGAACACAACAAACTCTCACTAAACTTGTATTTGTTAAACATTTAACTCAGGTGTTATGTAGATAGCCTCTAGATTCCTATGTCCATGTCAAATTCTAATTTCCACCATTTGCCCTTATTATATTACCCAGTTTTATTTTCTTCATAGCATTTATCAATATCTAAAATCACCTTGATTACGTGTTCACCTTTTATTTTCTATCTCTACTCACACATTTGCACTGGTATTTAAAACCTGCATCTATCTTATTTGTTGTACTCCAGCGTAACATCTAGTAGTAGGTATTAAATAAATAGTTGGGGAATGAATTAATTAACTAATGAGTTGTTGTAAAATCTATCTCTCATATCAATTATATCAATCTAACAGTGTTGCAGCTTATGTAGTTTTGACTTAAGCAAAGTCAATTCAGCCTTAAACAATATTGAAAAGTAGGTAAATAGCTCGACTGGGTTTAAAGTATGCAAAGAAAAGTATTTCTGGGGAAAAGGATTATGGTAAATATGTAAATATTTATTACAGCTCTTTCCCTAACCCCATCCCTATTTTATAGAAACTTCCTGTGCCCTAATACACTTTCACTACCTTCCTATCTTCTCCCTCCCTACTACTCCACTGTCACCCTTACCAACCCGGTACTTACTTCTTTATTCCCACTGGGATATAAAGCAGCTGATTGCACCTTGATATGTTAACTTTTCCAGAGAATACATGGATTTTATTTTATTTTGTTTTATTTTAAGTTTATTTATTTATTTGGGGGTGGAGGAAGGGCAGAGAGAGGAGAGAGAATCCCAAGCAGGCTCTGCACTGCTAGGGCAGAGCCCGATGGGGGGACTCTAACCCATGAACCATGAGATCATGATCTGAGCTGAAACCAAGAGTCGGAGACTCAACTGATTGAGCCACCCGGGCACCCCCCCTAGAGAATACATGGATTTTGAAATCAAAGTTTATTCATTATGTTATGAAGTTAACACATATTTATTTTGAAAACAGTAAAAAATAAAATTACATTAAAAGGAAGAAATAAATGAGCTCTTTGTGTACAGCCAGAGATGACTAACAGCACAACTGTGGTTTGTTTCTCTCAAGTTTCTTGCTACGCATTATTCTAGCTAATAATGATCAAATAGTGTGTGCATGTATATTTAGATTTTATTATATATTATATATTTAATAAAATGAATATATATTTATATATATTTATATGTAATTATATATTTATAAAATATATATAAACATTTCATATATGTTTGATTTTAAAATCAAGGTTTATTCATTCCTATTATAAAGTTACACATATTTATTTTGAAAATTAATTTAAAAAATTACATTAAAGGAAGAAAAAAATCAGCTCTTTGTGTACAACCAGAGATGACCAGCATCAATACTGTGGTTTCTTTTCTCTCAAGTCTACTGCTATGCATTTTTCTTATGATCAAATAGTGTGTGTGTGTGTGTGTGTGTGTGTGTGTGTGTGTTTGTATATATATGTGTGTGTGTGTGTGTGTGTGTGTGTGTGTGTGTAATATACCATACATAAAGACTTCCAACTGATTATAAACACAGTGATGGTCAAATCATATTATAAAAACTCAGAAAATTTTAAAGATGAAATTATTTATAATTTTCTCATTCAGTCAGGATACCAATATGTTGGTTAATTTCCTTGCAGTCTTTTGTCTTTGCATGTATTTAACATGTTTAAGATTATTTCCATTTAGTATTGTTAATGAAGGAACATTCGTAGTCAATGACATAGCAAGTGACATAAAGAAAGTCTTGTTGATGACAACATCTGCCACAAAACGATTTATTAGTCTTCCCCAGTTAAAATAAAAATAACTTATTGCTGGAGGTCATTCAAAGATAATGAAAATTATTACTTAAGTTCTTAGGTAATGAAAATTGCCATTGTAGAGCTCTATGAATCTCATCTTATGTGGAAAGAGGGAGAAAGAGATTAATTTTACTTTACAACTCACTCAGAATAGTGTCACAATGGCAAAAATACTTGAAGTTTGGAATTGAGTAGAACCAATTATTATTTTAATTGGTTATCATGATTAACAAGGTATTTCATTTGAATAAAGCATGTGGGATGATACACATAATTCCTGGTATCCAAAAGAGGTTGTAGGAAAGGATAAAGTGCTAATATAAGCTCTGAGCCATATTTTATAAATCTCTAATATGTACGTAACAACATGTATTCCACTGAGCTCCTAAAGTTATAAAAAAATTATTTTGAGTTGCTGATTTTTTAATTTATCCCTTGTTTTTAGGTTACTTTATTATTATTTTTTAATCCAAAGAGAATTGGTTGCAAACATCCTAAGCCATAATATATCTGAGAGTATCTTTCAGTAGCATTCCATATGAAAGAAAATTAAGCTGGTTATATACTTCCTGAAATAACAACCATCCCTTTCCATAGTTCCTATTGTTGCAGTTGAAAAACTTGAGCAATTCTGTCTTTTTTTTACCGGCAAATTTTTCAAAAATTTGTTCTGACTATATGAAGAATTTTTTAATATACTTGGACACTTCAAATCTGGAAATTCAGATGATTTTTCAGCTCTGAAAAGTTTTGTTTTAATTATACAATTTATATACTTGCGTTTTCTATTATGAATTTGCTGGTTTCTTATTAAATAGCAGTCAGTCTTTAGCAGGCACCATTATAGTTGTTGGAGATGATCGTGTGCAAGATAGAAAGATCCTTGTTTTAGTAGATCTCACATTCATTCGATCAGGAGGAGATGAAAAACAAGGTGGGGGAAATAGGGTAAATTGATCAAAAGTGATGATGACAGAAGAGGGAGGAGGTGGTCAAATTTAAACAGAGTCATAAGAAAAATCCTCTCTGAAAAGGTAGCATTTGAATGGAGGCATGAGGGTGTGATAGACGGTTCAAATAAATGAAATAAAGTCATAAAATGAAATGAAATAAAAATCAAAAGCCATCAAATGAAGGATGTCAAGTATGGTAAATGAGACATACCATGATAGGAGCTGAGGTCTGAGAGGTAGGATCACAAAGGATTGAACAGGGAGAAAGAGTATGAAATGAGAAGCCCCTGAAGAGTTTGACAAAGTGGAAAGATGTGATTCTGGCTTCATTTTCTAAATATTTGCCCTTGTTACTATGTTATGAATGTTTATAAAGAGGCAAAAATATATGCAGGAAATCCAGTTAGGGGTTTCATGCAGCAATTCAGGTGACAAGTAATGGTGGCTTGCACCAGGGTGATGGTAGGCAAGAGAGAGCAGTAGATGGATTGGGGGACATATTTGGGAGGTAGGACTGACAAGATTTGCTGATGCATTGACTATGGCAGTTGAGGGAAAGAAACGTTAAAAATTG
Organism: Prionailurus viverrinus; assembly: GCF_022837055.1. Lineage (NCBI taxonomy): Eukaryota > Metazoa > Chordata > Mammalia > Carnivora > Felidae > Prionailurus > Prionailurus viverrinus. The sequence continues at coordinate 52,025,534 of NC_062565.1, forward strand.
CTACTTGGTTGCTTATTTGTACAAGGGGATGGGTAATGGACACTAGAGGAGGGAAAAGTTTGGGTGGATGGAAAGCCAAGAGTTTTGGAATGTGGGCAGAGTGTGGAGTGGAATGGTAAGATCACATGAGAGGCATTACTAACATTGAAAATGCAGTTGGGTGACTACATTGGTGCTCCTGGCATCTTGAAGGATTAAGGACATGGTGATTCCAGGTTGGGCGAACTGGAAGAATTGAGGTGGGTAATCAGCAAAAGAAATACCAACTGTGATTTTGAAGTTGGGCAGTTGTCGCTTTAAGAAAATTAAGGGGATGATCATACACTTGGCCATTATGGGATGAAAAAAATTATCACAAGCACCTAGAAAGCCAAATGAAAGGTCAAAAAAAATGACTGAAATGAGTGTTGATATGATGAGAAATAATTTCAGAAACACTGGTGAGAGAGGAGACACTTCCCTGTACAAATAAATATGACAAGTACGAGGGGATGGCAAATGGCAGAGTTGCAGAACCTGACTTTCAAAACAGTTCAGATTTATGAAAGTAAAAGACTTAAAATGGTTTGTAAATGGTAATCGGGAACAAAGAGAAACTTGGCTTATCTCTCTGCACCGGTATACATGGTTGTATGAAATAAAGAGCAGCCTCAACATGAGTTATTAGTTAGTTAATTAGTTAATATTTCCCAGGAAAAATTTCAGTAAGGACTGCATATAGTGAAGATGTTAGTGACTGACCATGAATCCCAGAGGGTGTGGAGGGAAGATTTGAAAGGGCTTGGACTTGAGCCACTATTTTCTGTTTTTCATAAATACCACCTTTTCCCATTTCCATTACCTTATACTTTTGACTTTCACATCAAATATTTGCATTTTGTAGCATTAATTATGCTTTTTACTCCTTGTATGTTTGATTTATACTATGTATTTTTTATTTACGCCATTGTATTTTTTATTCCTTGAAAACCTCTCTTCTTTTATTTCATCCTACTTCCCCACCCCCTGCCATTTTGACATTTTCACTTCTTAAGGATATCTACTTTTACCAATAAGTAATATCTTCTGGAATCCCACTGAGAGTGCCCAGTGTTTTTCTATAACTATCTTGTACTTCTTTCAGAAGACAATTTTCAGAGATTTACTTCTCACTATTTTCAGAATGATGCTTATTTTATTATTATTATTTTTTTTTACTTTTGTAAAATATCTGGTATCTACGGTAGTAATTTAGGATATTTATAGATTGGAGGGGCGCCTGGGTGGCGCAGTCGGTTAAGCGTCCGACTTCAGCTCAGGTCACGATCTCGCGGTCCGTGAGTTCAAGCCCCGCATCAGGCTCTGGGCTGATGGCTCAGAGCCTGGAGCCTGTTTCTGATTCTGTGTCTCCCTCTCTCTCTGCCCCTCCCCTGTTCATGCTTTGTCTCTCTCTGTCCCAAAAATAAATAAACGTTAAAAAAAAAAAAAATTAGAATATTTATAGATGGGAAAGTGCTGACTCAGCAAATTCCCTGTGTCTAACCGGCTATCTTGGGCATCTATGTTGGTTAAAAATGGGGCCTTCACATATTTTCATTTTCAAGAACCATGATACACTAGACTAAAATAAAGAAGTATATAAATAACTCCAATTCTGGAAGTAAGCTGTATTTAGAAACTTTTCCTCTTTCTGCTATATCTACCCTGCACTACAGGGACTGACTCCCATGAAGCAATGTGCCAGTTCCAATCTAATCCCCACCAAGTTCAGTCTCCTTGTCTTGTTGTTGTTTTGTTTTACTTTCTTTTGTTTTCAAGCATTTCTGTCTCTAAGTGGTACAGACAGAGAAGATTGATCAAAGTATAAAAAGGGAAAGAATCTACTAGTTGCCTTAAACATGTAGCCATGAGTTGCAAAAATGGCTGCCTTTCTTTTGGTTTATCTGAACAAGAGTTCAAAACAGAGAAAAGCAGATAGGATCTTTCAAAGTATTTTAGAGCAATAGATTAAATGGCATCATATCACAGGTTCCTCTACTTATTGAACTTTACAATCCAGTTCCACTGACTTTAAATTTTGCAAAACTTTGGCCATGATTCTGTGATTTAGAGGATGATCAGTCTCAATATAGGAGTCAGCTTTCAGATTGTATGTGTGTGTGTGTGTGTGTGTTTGTGTAAGTTCTGAAGTATTTCAGAGAAACATTGCAGGATTTGTGTATAAGTGCCCGTCAAACAAATTGGCAAATTGGACAATTGGAATTCGCACCTGGGACCTGCTTATCAATGGAAACATTTTAAGTCTGAAAACTGAGACTCTGATTATGTACTTTTACATATAAAAGAATAGATGGAGAGTTGTAAATACAAGATAGGGTGGCCTCAAAAGATCTGAAAATATACCACGTGGGTGGTTACATACACACATCCCATCCCACAAATATAGACATAATATTTTGTGGTTTTTGTATAGAAGGGAATGCATGTTCACACAAACTAATTCTTTTATAGTATTTCCTTACATCCAGAAACAATCAAATCAAGAAAATGATTATTAAAATTACACAATAAAGAAATAAAACTCGGGGCACCAGGGTTGCTCCTCAGGTGAGCACCTGAGTCTTGATTTCAGCTCAGGTCATGCCCTCATAGTCATGGGATCGAGCCACATGTTGGGCTCCATGCTGAGTGTGGAGACCACTTGGGATTCTCCTCTCTCTCACTCTGCCCCTCTCCCCCACTTGTGCATTCTCTCTCTCCCTAAAATAATAAGGAAAAAAATCAAAAAGGAAGAAAGAAAACCCAAACTATCAGTGGATGTTAGGTAATGAAAAAAAAAAACTGGAATGATTAAAAAACCTGAGATAAGATTTAAGAAATAACACAAAATCCAGTGAGAAACAAGAAAAATAAAATCAACACAACAGTTTCCCTTTGTGAATTCATCAACATATTTTCCTGTGTTGCAACTTAGAGCCTGAACTTAGAATATTTTTGGCTAGAATATAAAATGAATCAATTGCTTTGACAGCATAGGCAAACCAGTTACTCCTCAAGTAATCTCAGGAAAGGAAGCCTTGTGGGAAATGGGAAAGAGAGGCCTGGGGGTAACAAGTTACTTCTATACCAGAAAAAGTACATGAGTTATTTTAGTGTTGCATATTTAAGTAAGAATATTCTTGAAATTCCCATGAGACGTGGTGTAAAGTAAGTTAAAATGTCCATGACTTACCAAAACAAAGAAAAATGTGTTTTCTATATAGTTACAGTTTAAAATAATTAAACTATCTACAATTTGTTTTTTAAGGATTACCTTTTACCATTGGGCTTTTCTGAGAAGGCATGAGAAAGAGTCGTGAAGTTCTTGGGCCAGCTGTTATTAAAAAAACACCAAGGGGACACCAGGGTGGCTCAGTGGTTAAGCCTGGACTTCAACTCAGGAGTGCAAAGCCTGCTTAGGATCCTGTCTTTCTCAAAAATAAACAAACCTTTAAAAAAATACCAGGGACTATGTTTTGGTGTAACTCCAGTTTCCTCTGAGCTCTCTAGGGATTCAATGGGAACTGGGTAACATGAGAGAAAATAAGTGAGGACTTTCTTTCCAAGCACATTCAGGAAGATAACACTTTTATTTACCCGAAGTTCACGTAGCATGGGATGTCATTCTCTACTCTCCCTTTCCCTCCACCTCATGTGGCTTCAAGTGAAGGCAAAGAGCAAAAACAGTAACACTACCATAGCCTGCTCATCGGATTCAGTGAAAAAAAGCATTTCTGTGGATGATTAGAAGATGTTTCTAAGGAATGTAGAGTATAGACATCATCAGAAACATTTTTTAAAATACTCTTTCTTTGGTTAATGAAGCACTATTGACCATTCATATGAGCTGAAATATGAGCTGAAGCACTATTGGCCATTCATATGAGCTGTTTCCCTAGAAGGAATTTCTGGATCCTACATAAAAGCCATAAGGAGGCGGGCACCTGGTTGGCTCAGTCATTTAAGCATCTGACTTTGGATCAGGTCATGATCTCACAGTTTTTGAGTTCGAGCCCCACACTGGGCTCTCTGCTGTCAGCAGAGTCTACTTCGGATTCTTTGTCCCTCGCTCCCTGCCCTCCCCCCGCACATGCACTCTCTCTCTCAAAAATAAACATTTAAAAAAATTAAAACAAACATTAAAACAATTGTAAGCCATGAGGAGAATGTAAACGTGGAAACTATACAATAACCCTTGTAGTAACTTGTCTATGTCTCCTCAACCCTCACTTGTCATTTCAATATCCAGCAGGAAAAATATTGAACATACCACTCTCATATCAGCTTATATTCTTTGCCAGAGATACCACCACTTTAGTCACTCAGAAAAAATGACTATCAGACAAAAAAAATATGTAATATTATTTATTGGGTGTCATGCCCTATTCTAAGTGCTTTATACAAATATGTTTTTTTAGAAAACATCAACCCGGAGAGGTATGTATTGTTGTTATTCCAATGTGGATGTTCCTGAAGTTTCCTTTCCCAGGTGTCCACCTTTGTGTGTAATCCCCTCTCAGCGAGTACAGGTGGAATCCATGATTTGCTTCTAACTAAGCATAGGCAAAAGTGAAGGGAGTTGCAGGTGAAATTAAGATCCCTCATCAGTTGACATTAAATTAAAAGGAAGACTAGGGTAGGGAGACCTGATCATATCAGGTAAGCCCATTAAAAGAGTTTCCATCCTTCTTGTGAGAGAAGAGACCAGAAGTAGGAGAGCAGCACTCCTGCTTGCCTCCAAGCAAGCAGCCATTTGTGCACTGCCTGTGGAGAGTGGCCATCTTCGGAACTGAAGGTTTTGGTCTTACATCAAGAAACCGAATTCTGCCAACAACTTGAATTAAGATGTGACGATGGCTCCAAACTCCAGAAGAGAATGGAGGCTGGTCGACCCTAGGTTTGTGGTAACTTGTTACGTACTGTTGGGTAATTGATAATCCCATTTTACAGATAAGGAAACTAAAATAATTTGTTCTTGACTGTAGCTAGTTCTTGAAACCAAGAATAAGTCCCAGGAAGCCTGAATCCAGAGCTGCATAGACAACCACTTTGCTATCATTTTTTAAAGTTTATTTCTATTTATTTTGAGAGAGAGAGAGTTAGAGAGCAAGTGGGGGAGAGGCAGAAGGATGATGCTCTGCAAGGCTCCCAAACAGGCTGCCCTGTCAACACAGAACCAATGTAGGCTCGGACTCACCTGAGATCATGACCTGAGCCAAAGTCAAAAGTCTGAGGCTTAACCGACTGAGCCACCCAGGTGCCCTTTGCTATCGTTTGTAAAAACTTGACTGAAGACTAACAGGCAACATGAGCAGCAATATGAAATAGGTAAAGTTGAACGTATAGTGTATGTATTTTTTATTTTTTTTACATTTATTTATTTTTGAGAAACAGAGTAAGACAAAGCATGAGCAGGGGAGGGGCAGAGAGAGAAGGAGACTCTGAAGCAGGCTCCAGGCTCTAAGCAAGAGGTCACCACAGAGCCTGATGTGGGGCTCAAACCCACAAACTGTGAGATCATGACCTGAGCCGAAGTCAGACGCTCAACTGACTGAGCCACCCAGGTGCCCCGAATGTATAGTATATATTAAAGACTGTATATACAAGTAGTAAAGTCTTCCAGTAAAGCCAAGTTATTAAGGAAAAATGGATTCATTTTTTTAAACAAATTGATTTGAGAAGTAAAGATTTTTCTGATTATAGACTATTGTGATCTAAAGTAGAATAGTCTGCAAATCAATTGCTAATTTAATTATTACAGCTTCTTTTTCTCCAAGTGTTTTTGCTTTCTATAGATAAAATCTCATTTAACAGTTTTAATGGAAATAAAATTTTTGCTTAAAGGGGTATTTTATAATAAAGCAGAAATCAAAATTTTCAAAATAGAAAATATTTATGGTAGAATTGCAAAGTTAAGGAGCAAATGGGTTTATTTGGGAATGAAACAGTTAACTATGATGGAAGTAATTTTAAATAGTAAAATTTTCGAAAGGAACTTGAGTTTCACAAGGGATTGTTCTTGACATTTAATATTCCTTCATATCTAAAAACTGAAAGACCTATTTTTATGTCCTTTGGTATGTTAGTGAAAGTCTTAGTTAATTAAAATTTAAAGGTCTATTGTAAACCGATAGGCTGTGAGTGGTTTTGACTATAAATTGCTTTCTTGTGAGTTAGTATCTAAATAATGCTTTTGTGCTAGCCTGTTAATTAAAGCAAGCCATCTTGATATATATGTGACAATTACGATTAGTGAATCTGTTTGGAAAAAAAAATCTAACATTTCAAGGACTCGACTTGAGTACTAGGATAGTTTGGATAAGCCAACCAGTGTGAAAAAATAACTCCAAGACACTGGTACAACTGTCTTAAGGCACATGGGTTTAAAACCATATTCTAGTTCCTGACTAATACACTTTTGATAAACCACTAACCCCCATTCTACTTGCTATAAAATACTAATTAAACACTTGTGGAATACCTCATTCCTTTAAATGATCACTATAAAGAAGTCACCAAGTGAATTGCAATAAGATAGTATATCAAGCAAGTAGGCAACGTACTGAAATACTATAGGAACACAATTATATGTCCCTCAGACACCACTGGAAGGAAATAATTTGCTAATAGAGAGTGCTTGGCTTGATATCCTATTTATCAAATTAATAAGTTGTTTTTTAAAATAACCTCTGCATAGCATTATGTTTGGATTCTTTTTGCACAGCATCATTGGAATAGGTAGAAACTACATAAAGTAACTAGTATTTCAATTTGTACTCAGGTCTATCACAAATATACAAAATAAATCATTCACATGGTCTAAAATACTAAGAATGGTTGGTATTGTCGACTTAACTCATCTTCAATCTTTTTCTCCAAATTTTCTTCCCTCTCTTTTCCCACTCAATCATCTGTTCCCCACCCCTAATGTCTAGGACAATGTTTTTTGGCTATCATGGCCCTACATTAGGTATAAGTAGTGAATAAAAAAAAAAATAAATCCTTAAGTTGAATTAATGGGGATGAAATTTGTCCACATCATTTGAGGATAACACTGAGGCCTCTTGTTACATGGGCCATGAGGGGGCTTTCTGATCAATAACTCTGTAAGACTAACATGTACAATGGACCACTTCTTTTTGACTTCCGTGTTCAACTGTGGCTGATCTCAGGCCACTGAAGTCTTTGATCGATTTCCTCTCCTCATTTGGTGCAACAGACTCATGGCCTTGACTTCTTTTTATTCATTTTTAATGCCTTGGAGATGTTGGTGAGGATGATAGCTTGGACTCTGGCCAGGTCTTTCTCATTTAATACTTGCAGTCAATCAATGTTAAGTCTCCAAATGAAATGGCATGATGCCACTTTAAAATAAAACAAGGCTCATTTGCACAGCCAAATGCAGAGATAAAGTGAGATTATGCACAAGTGGTTTCTAGTTCTCAAGTACTTTTCACAACTGTATTAAATGAGGCTGTTCTTAAGTGAGGGCTAAGCCTAGAATATGAATGGCTTATATAAATCTTAGAGGAGTGTAGTTCCTCCTATGACATTTCCTCTTCCAGGAAAAAAAAAAAAAACATTTCAGGGGAGATACCAGAAATCACACTATTGTCTTTGAAGTAGAGTTAACTTAAAAAATTTTTATGCTAAATAGACCTGTCTTATTTTATTTGCCTATAGAAGACTTCTATGTTTCTCCTATTCATCACTGGCATAAAGTTAAACGCCAATTAGTTTATAGGCTATTTCTACTTGTGTATTTACTACAAAAGCTCCATTTTCATTTATTTACATAAGCAAATTACTAAGCAGAAAGCTCAATGTTCCATGTCAAGAATTCACCAAAGATTGCCTCTTTATGATGGCCTCCTTCACAAGCCTGCCCTCTTTTTTTTTTTCTTTTTTTTATGTTTACTTACTTTGAGAGCAAAAGAGAGTGGGCATGAGCCAGGGGCAGAGAGAGAATCCCAAGCAGGCTCCATGTTGTCAATTTGAAGCCCCACATGGGGCTCAAACTCGGGAACTGTGAGATCAAGATCTGAGCTAAAATGAAGAGTCAGAATCTTAATCGACTGAGCCACCCAGGCACCCCCCCCCCACCTTTCATTTTTAATAGTTTCAAACAAGAGTGTATAGGAAAATTACCTGGAAGGCTTGTTAAAACTCTGATTACTGAGCCTCACCCCCAGAGAGCTGATTCATCTGGTCTGGGGTAGAGCTCAAGAATTGGCATGCATAACAAATTTCAGATGTTGCTGATGGTGCTGGTGTGACATTAAATTGAGAACCACTGCTACATTAGCTTCCCTGTCTTCTCCAAGGAAATATTTTAAAATGAATTTCTACTCAACAGTACATTGACTAATCAAATCTGTTTTTAGAAAGATGATCCTTTATGGGAGAGAATTATTCTTGTGATATAGCCTAGTATTAATAATAGCTAAAATTTATTTTTAAATTACCATGTATTATAGCTACATTTTTGGTAAGCATAGCATAATGTATAAACCTGTTGAATGACTTGTATGCCTGAAAACTAGTGTAACATTGTCAACTACACAAAAATTTCAATATGGACAATAAAATTACATCTATCTCAAAGATAACTGTACCCCCCCATGTTCATTGCAGCATTATGTATAAGAGGCAATACATGGAAACAACTTGAGTGTTGACTGATGGATAAATGGGTAGAGCAAAAGTGTGTGTGTGTGTGTGTGTGTGTGTGTGTGTGTGTGTATACTTGCACATACACACACATAGGAATATTCAGCTATAAAAAAGAAGGAAAACCTGCTATTTGTAATAACACAAATGGCCTTTGAGGGTTTTATGTTAAATAAGTCAGACAAGGAAATACAAATACTATATAATCTCATGTGGAATCTTTGGGGGTGGAGGGGGAGGAACTCAGAACAGACTGATGGTTGCCAGTGGCAGAGGGTAGGGGTTTGGGATAGGTTAAATGGGTGAAGTTGCTTAAAATGTACAAACTTCTGGTTAAAGGATAAAAAAGTCCTGGAATATAATGTACAGTATAGTGACTGTAGTTAATATTTTATTTCATATTTGGAAGTTGCTAAGAACATAGATCTTAAAAAATCTCAAGAAAAAAAAGTAACTGTAGAGATGGTTGTTAACTCAAGTTAGGGTAATCATTTTTCAATATGTACCCAAATCATTGTGTTGTACACTTAAAACTGATAAAATAAATTTATTATATCTCAATTGAAAAAATAACCATCTGCTATGCAGAGTTCTAAATATCCTATGTGTTCATTTATCACAATAATCCTGAGCTTAGTACTATTATCCAATTTACAAGTGAGAAAAGTATATCTTCAGAATTTCAGACCACACAGTTAGATGTAGTACATCAGACATTTGAACTTGATTACTTGATTACTAACTCTAGAGCTCCCACTTTTAATGACTAGACTATTGCTATGGATTGAATTATGTCCCTCTAAAATGCATATGTATTGAAGCTTTATCCCTGCCCCCATGAACTGTATTTAGAGATAGGGTTTATAGGAGACAGGTGAGGCTGGGTTCAATCCTAATCTGATAGGTTTGGTAGCCTTCAAAGAAGAGGGAGAGGAAGGTCTCTTACTCTCCAAAGTGCATAGCTTTAAGGCAGAAAACTTGACCATAGGGGCACTCATATCAGAATTCTAGTCTTTAAGACCTGTGGAAAAATAGATTGCTGAATTTTATAGCCACACAATCTATGGTATTTTGTTACAGTAGCCCAATCTGACTGACAACTATTTTGCTTTAAAATGTAGATTATATTTTAATGTATGCTCCAAAAATGTATTTTTTAAAAAAAATCCTTGAACAGTATTAGTCTATCTCTAGTATGTATATATTTGTCTTCAATTAAGTAAAGGCAAAAGGCACACAAAACTCTAATTTTTTCTTGTTTTTTTTTTAATGTTTATTTTTGAGAGAGAGAGAGAGAGAGAGAAAGACAGACTGTGAGTGGGGAAAGAAACAGGAAGAGAGGGAAACATGGAATCTGAAGCAGGCTCCAGGCTCTGAGCTTGAACCCACCAACCTTAAGATCAGGACCTAAGTGGAAGTCAGATGCTTAATGTACTGAGCCACCCAGGTGCCCCACAGCACTCTCATTTTTTAAGAAAAGTTTGTGCTTGGTTTCCTTAGCTCCTTAGGGTATGGAATTATTTGAGTCATAAAGTTATTCAAGACAATTTTAATCTTGAATAAAAGATACTATTATTAGATTAATTTTCTATCACATAACTTTACTATGAATTTGATTATTGCTTCTGCTATAATTTAAATCATGTTCCTGACACAAAAATGCTTGGTCATTCAAGCATTTGATTTGGATTTGGATTTTTGAACTTTGTTTTGTTTTAAGTTTTTATTTATTGTGAAAGAGCACAAGCTGGGGAGGGGCAGAGGGAGGGATGGAGAGGGAGAATCCCAAGCAGGCTCCATGCTGTCACTGCAGAGCCCAATGTGGGGCTCCATCTCAGGAACCATGAGCTCATGACCTTAGCCAAAATCAAGAGTCTGGTTCTTAACCAACTAAACCACCTAGGAACCCCTGGACTTCTGAATTTTAAAGTGATGCTTTGGTTGAGGCAAATTTTATTTTATTAGGGCAACTCTAAGTGTTTGTTGGGTTGTTCAGAATTGGAAAGTAGTTCCCAGAGGAAACAGAACTGGCTAATAGAATGCTCAAAATTAGTAAGACTTCCTACGTGCAAGTAGGTAGCAAGAGGGGAAACTGACAGTGTTTATGAAATATGGATAGAAACTACTTAGGGCAATACAAATTAGCCTGAACACAGCATTAACAGGACATATTTTAGTCAGCACATACTTTATTGTCCATAAGTTAAAACAGTTTTCATTAAAGAATATCTATAGCAATGTGCATAAATGTTAAGCATACAGCTCAGCAAATTGTACTTTCAAGTTAATTTATAGAATATTACTACAGAACATTCCCTTTTAAATTTCCCAATCAATAACCCCAAATACCCCAACTACTATTACCATTGATTGATTTTTGCTTGTATTTAAATTTCACATAAGTACTCTTGTGTCTGGCTTCTTTTTTTTCCTTTTCTTATTTAATTATTATTTAAATTTACATCCAAGTTAGTTAGCATATAGTACAACAGTGATTTCAGGGGTAGATTACTTAAAGCCCCTTACCCATTTAGCCCATCCCCCCTCTCACAACCCCTCCAATAACCCTCTGTTCTCCATGTTTAAGAGTCTCTTATGTTTTGTCTCCTCCCTGTTTTTATATTATTTTTGCTTCCCTCCTCTTATGTTTATCTGTTCTGTGTCTTAAAGTCCTCATATGAGTGAAGTCCTATGATATTTGTCTTTCTCTGACTAATTTCACTTAGCATAATACCCTCCAGTTCCATCCATGTAGTTGCAAATAGAAAGATCTCATTCTCTTTTTTAAGTTTTATTTATTTTTAAGACAGAGGGAGACAGAATATGAGTGGGGATGGGGCAGAGAGAGAGGGAGACAAAGATTCTGAAGCAGATTCCAGGCTCTGAGCTGTCAGCACAGAGCCCGATGTGGGGCTCGAACTCATCAATTGTGAGATGATGACCTGAGCCGAAGTTGGACACTTAACCAAATGAGCACCAAGATTTTATTCTTTTTGATTGTTTAGTAATACTCCATTGTGTGTGTGTATGTGTGTACACACCACATTTCTTTATCTCTTGATCCATCAATGGACATTTGGGCTCTTTCCATACTTTGGCTATTGTTGATAGTGCTGCTATAAACATTGAGGTGCATGTGTTGTGTCTGGCTTCTTTTGTTCAAAGTAAAATTTGTGAGATTTGTGCATGTTTTCACATGTAGTGGTGGTTCCTTTTTTTTTTTTAATGTTTATTTTGAGAGAGCACCCATGAGCAGAGGAAGGGAAGAGAGAGAGTAAGAGAATCTCCAACAGGCTCCATGCTGAGCAATGTGGGTCTCATTCTCACGACTGTGAGATCAGGTTCATTCTTTTTTTTTTTTTTTTATTGTCCTGTAGTTGTCAATTGTGTGACTATCCCACATTTTATTCATTTCAGTTTAGATGATATTTCCAGTTTGGGGATTTTTATTAATTGCCTGTTTGGTGAAAACATTTAAGTTTTTACTCTTCTAGTAAATTCCACATATACAATACATCAACTATAGTCACCATGTTATATGTTAGATCCTCAGACTTTATTAATCTTGCAGCTGAAAACTTATACCCTTTTACCAACTTCTTCCTATTTCCCTCATCCCCCGGCTATCACTTTACTACTCTTAGTATAGATTGCACTTTGTTTTTTGTTGGTTTATCTTTGTGTGTGTTTTTAACTTCATCTACAAATGATAGAATGTAGTCTTTGTTTTTTTCTGTCTGAATTATTTCACATAGCATAATACCCTCAGAGTCCATTTTGTCACCAGTGGCAAAATTTCCTCACTCATGAAAGAATGATATTTCACTGTATATGTGCTACATCTTTATATGTTGATGGACACTTGGGTTGTTTCCTTACCTTGGTTATTGTAAATAACATTGCAATAAACAGGAAGGTGCAAATAATCTTGCTTTCATTTCCTTTGGATGTATACCCAGAAGTGGGATCACTGGATCATATCATAGTTTAATTTTTTGAGGAAACTTCAAACTGTTACCATAGCAACTGCACCAATTCATATTACCACCAACAGTGCACAAAAATGCCCTTTTCTCTACATCCTTGCCAACATTTCTTTTTGATGACAGCCATTCGAACAGGTATAAAATGACATGTCCTTGCAGTTTTGATTTGGATTTCCCTATTGACGAGTGATGTTGAGCCCCTTTTCACATACCTGTATGTTTTCTTTAGAAAAGTGTTTATTCAGTCCCTATGCCTATATTTTGATCAGGTTGTCTTTCTGCTATTAAGTTGTGTGAGTTCTTTATATATCTGAAATATTAACCCCTTGCCAGATAAATGATTGGCAATTTTTTTGTCCCATTTAGATTTCTTTTCATGTTGATGGTTTCCTGTAATGTACAGAAGCTTCTTAGTTTGATGTCATCCCTCCTGATTATTTCTCCTTTTGTTGCCTTTGCTTTTGGTATCAAATCCAACAATTCATTGTCAAGACCAATGTCAAGGAGATGACCTTCTCTTTTCTTCTATGTTTCTATACTTTGGGCTTTGTTTGTTTCTTCAGATTACATGTATAAGGGATCCTATGCAGATTTCAGGTCATAAATTTAATTTTTCATAAATTTTGACTTGATTTTTGTGTATAGTGCAAGATAGTCCATTTTCATTCTTTCACATGTGAATATCTGATTTTTTTCCACCACCATTTATTCAAGACCCTATACTTTCCCTGCTGTATATTCTTGGCTCTTTTGTTGTAAATTAAATTACCATATATGCACAGGTATATTTCTGGACTCTGTTCTATTGATCTATATGGTTTTATGTCAGTAATATAATACTGTAGCTTTGTAATACAGTTTGAAATCAGGAAGTATGATGATGCCTCCAGCTTTGTTCTTCTTTCTCAAGATTGTTTTTGCTATTTGGAGTCTTCTATGGTTTCATATAAATTTTAGTATTGTTTTGTCTATTTCTGTGAAAATGCTATTGGAATAATGATACACATTACACTGAATCTTTAGATTGCCAAGTATAGACATTTTAACAATATTAGTTATTCCAATCCATGAGCACAAAATATCTTTCCATTTATTTTGTGTCTTCAATTCCTTTCATCAAAGTCTTGTGCTTTTCTTTGGATAGTTCTTTCACTTCTTGGGTTATGATTATTTCTAAGTATTGTGTTTATGTGATACTGTAAATGAGATTATTTCTTTGTTTTTTAAAAATATTTTGCTATTAGTGTATAGACATGAAAGCAACTGTTTTCTGTATGTCTCTTTAATAAATTGTGGTGGGAAAAGTTTGTACTCATATACCAAACAATGAAATTGAACTCCCATCTTACATGACTCAAATTAACTTGAAACAGATGAAAGACTTAAATGTTTTTTTCTACTGCTACCTGAAGGTGCCTAGTCCTTAGCAATGATATTTTTCCTCTGTGGTCTCTTTTGATATTCATCAATTTTTCCTGATGTTGGCTGCATTGCTTACAGGGAAATAATTGAACTTTCATGGCTGTTGGGCAGGAAGAAGCAGTTTTGATACTTGGTTGTTTTTTTTTTTTCTGAAACCCCATACAAAGCTTCATAATTTTTGGAAACAGGAACCCTACAATACTCTTTGCTTTCAATTGCGGGGTAATGTCAATTCAGTGTTGTATTCTCATGCTCTGTTTGATGTACACCCACATTAATTCATTCAAATATACAAAGTTACTGCACTGATCAAGGCAATAGAGATACAGCTATGGTTAAAAAGTCACTCTGAGCTGAAACTTACATCCTAGTGAAATGAGGCAGGCAATGAGGAAACACATGAGTAGGTAATATTTTAGATTGTGATGAGTGCTAGAAAGAACCACAAAGCAGAAGAAAATCAAGATGGGAGAGGGCAAGAAAGGATGACTATTTGATACAAATCAGGGAAGACCACTCTAATAAAATACTTGGATAGGAGCTTCAACAAAGGACCCTGGTAATTCTCTAGTGGAAAACTGATACAGCCCAAGGAGATGTCAAAAGGCCTGAGCCAGCAGTGTCTGTCTGGGTGGTTGTACAGTGGGGAGAAATGGGACACACATGGAGTCCAAGTAGTATCCAGGGACCAGATAATGAGGGTCATAAACTTCTTGGGTTTTCTTGAGCAGGATGTTTCACTTGGTATCCGATTTTTCTCCAAGTGACACAAATTTAAATATCCATGGCTGAAACAATTAGAAGTTTATTTTTCTCCCATGTGGAAGTCTCTAGGCACACAATCCAAGGTTGGAATTTCAGCTCTGAAAGTCGTCTTGGGGTGATGTCCTTCTACTTCATTATTTGAGCCTCCTTCGGATTCTAGGCAGCCAGATGGAGGAAGCAATTTAATACAGATCATAGAGCAACCCGAATTTCCTGTATGTAGAAATGACTTGAACGTGTTGGCAGAATGGACCCTTTGTCTATTGTTGGGGAGAGTGGCTCTTCAGTTAAAAAACCACACACCATCACAAAACACACATGTAAACACATCTTTTCCACTTATTTCTGGGCTGTTTTCTATGAAAAACTTAGAGGTAATATAACACACATAGGAGTGAATGATGGATAAACTATCATTTCAGAGGTTATCTGAATTGCTAAACAAGTATGCAAATATTACTATGAAAATAAATATTTCTGATTAGAAGAATATCTGAGAAATTAAATACACGTAATAGGTGTATATATGTATATATACACAATATATAAATTATATATGATTTTATATGTATGGTATCTGAAATACTTAGGTTTATGTATAGATAGAAATACTTATCAGAAGGCTTTTGGGTTGCCATCTCTCACTTCTGGCTATTTTCTGTGACAACATAACATTCAGAATAGGATTAAATGCCTAGAATTGGTGTCCTTTTGCAAAAGGCAAACTTCCTTAACCTTGAACTAGTTTTCTATTTCATGGCTCCATAAAATTTAAGTAACATCTTTGTGGCGTAAGAGTGTGTTAGTATGGAAAGTATTTAAAAACATGAATAGCAGTCCTGGCAGATCACCTATTTATATTGTATTTGTTATAAAACTTTTAGTCTTGAGGTCAGATGTGTCAGAACAATGTACCAGATAATGTTTTTGATACTTTACACTTTATAATATATCAATGTTTCTGTTCCACTTAACTTGTTAAAGTGTAACCTATCTCAGTAGCTATTTACATCCTTCTAAAAGTGGTATGATTTTTCAGTGTGGTATCTTGTTTGGATTTCTAGGTGTGCTCTATTACTAAATCTAACAACATCCTGAAAATGGTGAAGTTAGAGTGTGTGTGTGTGTGTGTGTGTGTGTGTGTGTGTGTGTGTGTTTGTCAACTTTCCATATGAAGGAAGGCCACTCCTAGAATTCTTTTATTGTTGACAGTGAAGCACTCTTTCTTATTCCACTCAGATTAAAGGGAGAGGTGGCAAACCAGAAGGAGCAAGCTAAGGAGGCTCTTGAACTCTATTGAAAAGACTTTCCCAGGCAGATTGTGGGGCAAGTTACGTATCAGCTTAATGGCTTAGCTTTACAGAAAGGGTGTTCTGTTCCATGTCAAGTGTTCCAGAATGATTCAGAAAATACATGTAGAACTTTCAGATGGGTTAGAATTCTTAGCATTTTTTTTGCAAGGACTATGCTTATGAACCATGAAAAAGTAACAGGCATGAAACACGAGAATTATGAAATGCAGTACCCCATTTTTTGACTGAGGTACATTCCTGCTCATTTGTCCACACATTAATTAAGTGCGCAATCCTGGAAGGCTTCCTGTGTGCAGGGCACTGTGCTGGGTCCTTCCCTCAGGCTCCTTAGATTTTGTAGGGAGACAGGACATTTGTAAGGCTAAACAGGAATAACTAAAACTGCAGAGTGTGTAAATGCTGTGAAAGATAGGCCACTCCGTTTGCTGTATGACCCTATTTTAGGCTGTTTATTAGGGAAAACAGTGTTTTTATGCAATGACATATAACACTCCAAGGACTTAATTAATAAAAT
The DNA here is from genome assembly GCF_022837055.1 of Prionailurus viverrinus. Taxonomy (NCBI): domain Eukaryota; kingdom Metazoa; phylum Chordata; class Mammalia; order Carnivora; family Felidae; genus Prionailurus; species Prionailurus viverrinus. The sequence goes on from NC_062565.1 coordinate 52,042,222, forward strand.
TGGCAGAGGTGGAAATATGGTTCTTAGAATCTCTCTGTCTATGAAAGGAGAACTTGTTAGTGAACATGCAGAAGGAAAACATGGGCTCGGTGATTTGTTTGCAGTGTAACTGTGGAATAGAGTTCCATCGTGGTGGTCTCAAAGCAGCTGTAATTATGTTGTGAAAAGGAGAGATGGTATAAGGAAGCAAAAGGATAAATCAGATGTGCAATCATGTCTAAGAAAAATTTTCACTGTGCCTACTGAAACTAGAAACTAAAAGTTAATAAAGCAAACACCTACTACTTTCTTCAAAGAACGGTTTTGCTAAAGAAACCACAAGCCTAAGCAAAACAACAAAACCTTCATCCTAACATCGAAACAACACCAAGGCTTCATTTCTGCATTAGCAAGAGTCAAGTTATGAAAGTGCTAGAAGCCCCCACGAAGAAATTTCCAGGAGACCCTAAATAGTATGCCTCCAAATATCATACCCCCCAACAGTCAATGAGAAAAATGAGTAGAAAGAACCTTCCAGAAGGTGGGTCAAGAGTCACAGAAAACAGATTTCTGATTAGAACCTTATTAAAGCCATTTTCAGTTGAATAATCATTGCTAGATGTCTCTCTATTCTATTGGGAACTCTTATTGAAAATGTTGTCCCAGGGTGCCTGGGTGACTTAGTCAGTTAAGCATCTGACTTTGGCTCAGGTCATGATCTCATGGTCTGTGAGTTTGAGTCCCACGTTGGGTTCTGTGCTGACAGCTCAGCTGGAGCCTGCTTCAGATTCTGTGTCTCCCTTTCTCTCTGCCCCTTCCCCACTCACACTCTGTCTCTATCAAAAAGAAAGTTAAAAAATCAATTGAAAAAATGTTGCCCCTGTTATTGCATAGTATATGGAAAAACAGAAAATTTGATTTGTTTTTATAAGTTCATAGGTCACCATATCTAAACCTGAAGGATAGAATATTTCATTTAAAGATCCAGGATTGAGCTAGGTTCAGGAACTATATGGGGCTATGTTTTTTTTTAATTCCTTCGGGTAGTTTCTATGGGTTTGAAGAAGGGAGGCATGAACATATTGTAGCCAGAGGTATAATCATTGGCTTTATTGATGGATAAGTTCGACTGTGATGAGGATTGTTCAGAATTTTGTTAGGGCCTAAAATAGTCAGTACTCTAAGTCTATAGTAGGCCCACCCTAAAGTGTTTGGAGAGCCTCAGTCAGACACGGAGGGTGCTCTGGGCAGTGTCCCTACTGTGGCAGATCTGCACGGCTCTGTCTCCCAGCATTGTGTGCCCTCTAGAATCTCATAACTTCTGAAGAAGTTTTTCTATTGGGTGTTCTTGGAGTCTTCCATCCCACATTTGCAGAGGTACCAGAATAGCCCAGGAATCAATCTGAAAATGCCAGAGCCTTTTAAAAACAGAGAAAAGTAAAAAAAAAAAAAAAAAGTAACAGAATTCCCCAAAACCCATATGCTGGTCTAGAAGATGGAGAACGTTCTGACTTCAAAGTACCTACTATAGGAAAATAAACACCTTAGTGGGCCATTACCTGTGCTACCAGGGTCAGCCTCCACAGAGAAGAATGGTTTAGGAAAAAATAAAAGTGCATGGGAGAGAGAAATGAAGTAGTGTTCGCCTTAAGATTTACATTCTCCCTCACCCCTAAAGGAGGGACGTTGAAAGTCCACCTAAATTGGTGTTCAAATTCCGGAAAGCATCCTGGTAGATGAGTAGTGCCCAAAGGAAAAGGCCGTGTGCACAGAGAGGCAGTCTTGGAAAAGTAATGTAGAGGGAGAAGCAGAGGTAAAAGGGAGAGATGCTTGTGGAGACTGAGTAGTGAGGGGAAAGGCAGGGAAAATTTTAGAATACTATGAAAAAAATGAAAGCACATTGAACTGTTTCAGGCCTCTCTTCCAACTATTCTTCTAAAGCAAGATAATTGGGATATCTGGGTGGCTCTGTCAGTGAAGCACCTGACTGTTGATTTTGGATCAGGTCATTATCTCACAGTCTTGAGGTCAAGCCCCATGTTGGGCTCTGCGCTGAATGTAGACCCTGCGTGGAATTCTCTGTGTCTCTCTGCCCCTCCCCAGCTTGTACTTGTGCACACACACACTCTCAAGAAAAAAAAATCAGTAAAGAAATAACACTGCTATACTGACAAAAAGGGACACTTTCGAACTACTGTGATTTATTGTGGTTTATAAGATTAAGTTGTGTATATAGCTTGCACATGTATATATAGTCTAGATAATTATAATAGAACAAAATGAGAATGCAAACGATTCAGCTGATGAGAATTCTAAAGAAAAAATTGAAGAGCAGAAGAAAATTAGGACATTTTAGACTGAAATAACTTTACACACACACTTGAATGTATATTTAAAAATACAGATTTGTGAATCAAAAATTCAAAAACTAGAGAAACAGAAACAAGAGAGGACATGAGGATTGCTCCAATTCAGGAAAAAAAAATTAGAGAACAAACAATGATACTAGATACTTAAGGAAGAATAAATGTAAGTATAAGCTTCAAGTTATTTAAGGCTAGGACAATTCCATGGGGGAAAGAATAGTCTTTTCTACAAATAGGGTTGGAATAATTGGATATCCATGTACAAAAGAATGAAGTTGGATCCCTATAGTGGGATCCATATAAAAATTCAAAGTGGATAAAAGACTTAAATGCAAGAGCTAATATATAAAAATCTTAGATGAAACTAGGCATAAATCTCTGTGACCTGGGATTAGGCAGTGATTTCTTAGATATGATACCAAAGGCATGGTCAACAAAAGAAAAATTAGTGAACTGGGCATCATCAAAATCGAACATTTTCATGCAGCAAGGAACATTATCGAAAGATTGCAAATATAACCTGCAGGATGAGTGAATATATTTGTACATCATGTATCTGATATGTGTTTAATATCCAGCATTTGTAAATCACTTCTGTTCAACAGTAAAAAGTCAAATGGAGAAGACCTTGAACAGACATTTTTCAAGGAAGATGTACAAATGCTCAGTAAACACATGAAAATATACCATTAGAGAAATACTAGCCACTTGGCAAATCAAGAGGACAGTGATGTCATTTCAGATACTGTATAATAAAAAAATATACGGATAATATTGGTAAAGATGCGAAGAAATCAGGACTCCTATATGCTGGTGATGGAAATGTAAAACAGTTCAGCCACTTGGGAAACAGTCTGGTAGTTTCTCAAATGACTAAATGTAGAATTATCACATACTTTCTCTTCTGGGTATAAAGCCCAAGAGAAATGAAAAGTATATGTTTGTGCAAAAATGTGTGCCTGAATGTTCATAGCTGCAGTATTCCCAATAGCCCCAAACTGGAAAACACAAATGTCTATCAGCTCATGAATAGATAAACAAAATAGGTAAATTAATACCATGGAATATTCAACAATAAAAAGAATTGAAGTATTGACACATGCTAAACACAGATGAACCTTGGAATCACTGTGCTAAGAGAAATCAATCACGAAGGGCTTCCTGTCATGTGCACTTACAGGAAATGTCCAGAATAGGTAAATCTATAGAGACAAAGTTTATTGGTTAACCTGGGTCTGGGAAAGAGGGAGCTGATGACTAAGGTGTGCAGGGTTTCTTTTTGGAGTAAGGGAATTGTTCTAAAATTGTGACGATGGATGTACGACTCTGAATATACTAAAGGTCACTGAAGAGTACATTTTATTTTCTTAAAATTTTTTTAACATTTGTTTTGAAAGGCAGAGAGAGAAAGCATGAGCAGGGGAGGGGGCAGAGAGAGGGAGACCATCCGAATCGGGCTCCAGGCTCTGAGCTGTCAGAACAGAGCCTGACATTGGGCTCAAACCCACAAACCATGAGAACATGACCTGAGCCGAAGTTGGATGCTTAAATGACTGAGCCCCCCCAGGAGCCCCTGAATTGTATACTTTAAATGGGCAAATTATGCAGTATGTGAATTGTATTTCAAAGCTGCTAACAACAAGTTTTAGGAAAAAGAACAGGAAACAGTTAAAGTAGTGAAGAGGAGATAGGAAAAGAAGTAAAAAGGTGAGAGAAAATGTGGCTGAAAAAGAAGACAGCAAAGAAAATCCAATTTTTATATATTTGGAGTCTCTTATGAAGAATGACAAAACAATGGACCAGACTTTAGGTTCCAAACTATAATCCAAAAGAAATTCTAAAGAAAAAGTGACCAAAACCTACATATTGACAGGATTCGCAGGGGACTGGTGAAAACTGATTCAGAGTAATCTACTTTGAGACCTATTCTAGCAAAACAATTAGATGTTGAAGATTAAAAAAAAATTCTCAGGGCTATCAGAGAATACAATCAAATAGCCTTACAAGAGCAAGAGAATTAAACAGGCATCAGATTTCTGAAAAAAATGTGCAGAGCAAAGCCAAAGCTGGACATTGTTTTCAAAGCAAAGCTTGCAATAAAATTTGCCAATTTTATGGCTGCCATTTGATCAGTTTTGATAAGTATATACAGTTAGGTGACGCTACCACATTCATGCTAGAGTCCATTTCCATCACACAAGAAAGTTCCTTTGTTTCTTTTCAGTTAATCCCATACTGTACCGCTTAGCCCTGGCAACCATTACTGTGCATTCTGTCTCTATAATTCTGTATTTTACTAGAATTTTATGTAAGTGGTATCTTGTTGTATGTAGATTTGTGTCTCTGACTTCTTCTTTTGCTTAATGTAATATTGCCTATATGCTACTTCATTTCACACCACAAAGTATTCTACCATATGAATTAGCACACCTGTTAATATGTTCTTTACGTTTTGAACATTTGAGTTATTTCTAATTTGGGGGTTATTATGGATAAAGCTGCTTGTACAAGTATTCTCCTATATATCTTTTCCATTCTCTTGGATCACTACATAAGAGTAATTTTGCTAGGTCATAGGTTAAGTGTATGTTCAACTTTAGAAGAAACTGCCAAATAGTCCTTCAAAGTGGCTGTTGCTTTTTGCAATTATACCAATAGTGCATCAAAGTCCAAGTTTCTCCACATCCTCTATACTATTTGGTAGTATCCATCATTTTGATATTAACTACTCTAAAGGTTACATGATAGTAACCTCATTATGTATAGTGATAGTAACCTCTCCTTATGGTTTCAATTTGCATTTCCATAATGATTAATGATGTTTAGCATCTTTTTCTTACTGGTCATTTTTTATGTCCTTTTTGGTGGAGTCTTTGCCCATTTTTTAAATTCAGTTGTCTTATTGAAGCATGAGATTACCTTACATATGCTGGATACAAGTTACTTATCAAACATTTTGCAAATATTTTCTTCTAGTCAGTTGCTAGCCTTTTCATTTTCTTACTGGTATCTCTTTTTCAAGATCCTGAGGTATATTTTACATAACCTATTAATGCATTGTGAGTAAGCAGTTTTAATAAATTCACACTTGTCATTCATTACTGTAATGTGGTTTAGTAACACTAACATTGTACCAGGAAATTCCATTATGCCAATTTGTTGTTAATTCCTGTTCCCACCTGTAGCCCTAGGTAATTGCTGACCTGCTTTCTCTTCCTCTAGTTCCCTTTCTTAGACATTTCATGTAAATGGAATCACACAATACCTAGTCTTGGTTTTTGACTTCTTTTTATATTTTTTATATAAGATAAAATGTTTTTATAGTTTTAATTGTTGGAAAAATCAAAAGAATGAGATACTTTAAAATTTTATGAAATTTTGAATTTCAAGATTTTTAAAAATCTTATGAAATTTGAATTTCAGGATGTGTTAACAACACAACCATACCTGTTCATTTATTTCTTGACTGTGCCTACTTTTGAACTATAGTGGCAGAGTTTAGTGGTTACCATCCAGGCTCTAAGAGCCATAAAATCTAAAATCTTTGCTATATAGTCTTTTACAGGAAAAGTTTGTTCTTCACGGCTTCTTTGTTCCATATTCTTGGCAAAACTTCGTATCGTCAATCATTTTTACAGCAACTCTCATAGTAGTTTTCACTTGCCATTCCCTAATGAGTTGGTATTAAGCACCCATTTTATGTGCTTATCAGTCATTTGTATTTACATATGCCTATATGTGTACATGTGTAAAGTGTTTATGAAGATCCTTTGCCTGTTTATTATTTTGGTTTTGTTATATTTATTGAGTTATAAGATGAACATTCTGGATATAAGTCCTTTATTAGATAAATCATTTGCAAATATTTTCTTCCAGTCTTGGGTTTTTCACTGTTTTGGAATAGTGACTTGAAAAGCAATAGTTTAAAATTTTTAAGATGTGTAATTTATCCACATTTTTCTTTTATCCTTTGTGATTTTTGTGTCATTTTTAGGAAGTCTTTGCCCATTTTGTGTTTTTTCTTTTTAAAAATGTTTAACATTTATTTTTGAGAAAGAGAGAGAGAGAGGAAGGGAGGGAGACACAGAATTCGAAGGAAGCTCCAGGCTCTCAGCTGTTAGCACAAAGCCTGATGAGGGGCTTGAACCCACAAACTCTGGGATCATGACCTGAGCTGAAGTCAGACACTTAACTGACTGAGCCACCCAGGTGCTCCAATGATTACCTATTTTAAAGTCACAAAGAGTTTTTCCTACTTTGTGTCCTACATAACATACAGTTTTAAAATTAGCTTTGAATTTTTGCATGAGAAGTCAAACTAGGGCCAAAGTTCATGGTTTTTGCACACAAATATTCAGTTTTTTTAGCACCACTTGTTCAAAGAATATACTTTCTCCATCAAATTACCTCGACACTTTTTTTTTTGAAATTGACTTATCATGTGTGTCGGTCTTCTGTATCAGCACTCTGCATTCTTTTTTATTGACCTGTTTGTTTCTTAGCCCAGTGATAGATACTTTCTTAACAAAATAAAAAATCCTAACTAAAATGGTATGAATTCCAAAATTAGTGTCTTAATAGGGAAGCACTAGAGGTATTTGCACTAAGATCAAGAAGATGATGGGCATCTGGGTGACTCAGTTGGCTGACCTTCGGAACTCTTGATCTTGGCTCAGTTCATGATCCCAGGGTCATGGAATGGAGGCCCATGTCAGGCTACATGCATGAAGCCTCTTTAAGATTCTCTCTGCCTCTGCTCTTTTCCCCCACTCGGGAACTCTCTCTCTCTCCAAAACAAAAAGTGGGGGGGGTGGAGATGACAAGAACTATCTTCACTACTATTCAGCATTTTACCGAGATAGTAGTTAACATCCTTAGACAAACGGAGAAAAATACTGGCAGAATATCGGGGGGGGGGGAGAACAAAATAGAAATAGTTCTGTTTACAGATTATATGATCGTGTACCTGGAAAGCCCTAGAGAATTTTTAAAACTCATTCTGACTATGAAGAAAGCCAGTAAATTAGCAAGATCTAAAGTTAACACACAGAAATTTATAGCATTCATGTACAAAACAATAACCAGGTATTTTCTCTAAAGGACTGAATGGAGGTTTTTCTATAAAGTATCTTATATTAAGTATTTTAGGCTTTGAAGGCCATACATTCTCTACTGCAATTACTCATTACCTCAATATAGTATAGGAGTAGCTACAAACAACATACAAATAAAAGAGCTCAGCTTTGTCCCAATAACATCTCATTTACAAGAATAGGCCAGATTTGGCCTTCAGGCCATAGTTTGGCAACACTTGAGATAGAGATACAGAAAGAAAACCATTTACAATAATATAAAAGATAATAAAATTTTGGTGTAAGAAAAGAGGAAATAAAACATTTTGCACATAGTGATTAATTTGTGCAAAATAAAATACAAGTCAAGTAGACTAAAGTAGAGTAATGAGATCGATTACCTGCAGGAGATGGTTGAGGACAGGATAGAAAAGACGAAAGGAAGAAGGGAGAAAAGACCTCTCAAGACTATACCTCTTTGTACAGATCTGATATTTGGAATCTTGTTCATGTTTCACATAATGGACAAGTGAAAATAAGTGAAATCAAGAATAGCGAAGAATCCCAAATTGAAATGCAGACAGAAACAAATGAACTGAGCTATATTAACAAAGGAACAGCATAACCACACAAAGAAGAAAAAAAAGTAAGCTTTAGAAAAATTTAAACATAGAATTCAGATAATATATTCCCATGTTAAAGACACAAAAGAACTCTGGATAAACATTGAAATCCAGTTGGTAGGCTTTTTTTTTCCTCTTAGAAGCATGGGTTAGAAATTCTGGAACTATGTTTTGTATATTTTAGGATTGAGCAAACAACTAGATATATTGTGGATAATGAGATGGGTTTCGCACTGTTGGCAAAATAAGTTACATATACAGAAAGAGAAAGAATGAACCCTCTGCGGTGATGAATTAAAGTTGGAGATAACAAAATCTCATATTTTTTATTTTATTAATTTTTAACGTTTATTTTTGAGAGAGAGACAGAACACAAGAAGGGAAGGGACAGAGAGAGAGAGGGAGACACAGAGTCTGAAGCAGGTTCCAGGCTCTGAGCTGTCAGCACAGAGCGCAACTTGGGATTCAAACTCAAGAATTGGGAGGTCATTACCTGAGCCAAAGTCAAATGTTTAACTGAGCCACCCAGGTGCCCGATGACTCATGTTTTTTTTAAATAGACAAATATAGAAATAGATACAGGTGTGCCTTTGCATCATGTGTGTTTGTATTTCCCAGTTGCTCTGCTCTGCTGAGAGGATCTAGAAATGACAATCAAGTAGCAATTAACACATCTCACCTAGATCTCAGACCTTGGTTTCTAAACATCTTTTCCATTAAAAAAAATAATAAAAAGATCATTTTGGAGAAATAACAGATTCCAGTGCTGCACAGCAGGAAGTTCATGATGAGCATGGAATATTTTAATTTGCCAGAATACAGCAAAATATTAAAAGAATGATGAAAAATGTCAAAAGGATTCTGGAGCTAATTTCAGGGGATTCTCACTAAATATAAGAAAATCAAAATAAATAATACTAAAGAAATAAAACCCACAAAATAAAACCAGGATCCAGGAGCCCACAAAGAAAGAGAAGGAGGAAGAGAGGGAAGAAGGGGAGGAGGAGAGAAAGGAAGACAAAAACCTTCTATTAGAGTGCCAAATAATAGCTGTGACAGAATGGAACTGTAAAAATCACCATTTTGCAAACATAACAATGACTTATTCAGGGAAGAATCATGAATGGATGGTAAAAAAGTTGAAAGTTTGTGTAGTAACAGATACGCAATCTCAGATTATCTTCCCACGAAATGCTTGTTAATTACAAAAAGAAAAGTAGTACCATAATAGCACACCTGGCAAACACCACTTTTACCAAGTGACCAAATTTAACATCAGTCAGGGGACAAATCAGCATGTGCTTCTGGATAGAACGCACTAAGAGCATAGGATCACGTTTGTAGGATGCCTGCCAGGTAGGTATCTGACTCGGGATGTTTCCACATCAGACAAGCTCAAATGGAAGTACATTCTACAAAACTACCGGCCCATGTCTCGAAACACACTGAAGGTCTGAGGAACCTGTCAAGTTGAATGTAGACTGAAGAAACATGACCCCTAAATGCAGTGTGTGACCTGGAAGTTTCGTTTGCTAAAAAGGATGCTATTGTGACAATTAACAAACCCAGAAGATGGGCTGTAGGGTTGCTTGTAGTGTTGTATGGATAGTATGATCCTGCTTTTGAAAATAATACTGAAGTTCTATGAGAACAGTTTCCCCCCACCATAGGAAATAGACCCTGAAGCATTTAAGAACAAAGAGGCAGGATGGCTGCAAGTTATTCTCAAATGATTTAGGAAGAAATTCTATAGAGACAAAGTAGAATAAGATGGATACGGTAAAATAGTTATTTTAACATTTGTTTAACCTCAGTTAGGGGTATAAGAATTGTTTTTGTTTTTGTATTCTGGTCATGTTTCCATAAATCTGATGTGTCAAAAAAAATTAGAAAAAGGAGAGCCAGGATAGCCCCTTCCATAGTTCTCCCTGAAGGCAGGCAGCCTGCCTACCACAGGCCCTCGCTGGGAGGTTGAAAAGTCCATTCTCTGAACACAGATTGAAATATTGTTTAATATATGAGTCTTGACAATGTAATTTGAGTCCAGATTGTTTACAACTTAATGTGACCAAAGGATTTTCTATTCCCTCCAACTCACCAGAAGAGTCATAGGTCCTACAGGGTTTTTTCTTCTGGTGGAGAAAACTTTCTCCACTGAAAAGATTTTAAATAGATGGTAGAAGACAGAAATAAAGTTACGTTTCGATTTCAAAAATAAATAGAATACTGATGCCAAGCAGATGTCATTTCCAGGTTCTGTCACTAAAGTGATAACACTGGAAAATTTCTCAAAACTTGTGTACAAGTTTATGAATTATTCAAAAAAAAGGTACTATAACCACTATCCACACAGTTTACATTTATATCAAGTAATACGAATTAATTATTTTTGCCCTATTTGAGGAAACTGAAACCATGCCATGGAAATTTGATACTTTATAAAATTAAGGTATATAATCCATCAAGGCTGGATCTTTTATGGAGGTGTTTACTCAAATATAACCACATATCTTATTACTTTAAACTCTACTTCTATTTCTCATTTCCATGGGAGGTTTGTCAAACCAAAAAAGAAAATAAGAAAAAAAAGCCTCCTTTCTCAGAAAAATTGTTCCTGACAAAGAAAGAAGCAGTTTCCCATTCATTTTATCCAAAGTAACATAAACAAAATTTGACTTTCCAGAGAGTAGGTCATGTGTGTTGTTAAATCTCTTGTTTTTGTGTTCTTGTTCTAAAAGTTGGTTTTGTTCTATTTCAGTGTTCTATTTTGAATACAATAATCTATATCCCAGTTGAAGACATCTACTTTAATGTCTATGCTGTGACTTATTTAAATACAGTTTAAAACTGTGAAGGAAGTTTGAGAGATGTAGGTATCTTTAAGTAAATAGGGGTTATTTTTGGATGTTGTTTATCTAAATGTAAAAAAAAAAAAGTCCATGTTTTCATTAATGACTACATTAGCCATCTGTCCATGTCTTGGCTCAAAGCATTCATTTTCATATTAAATAAAAAATCTTCATCAGTTAGTTTGCATTCTAATTTTGTTTGATTCTTTTAAGGACTGAGGCAGTTGGCACATCAAAAAGTCTTAAAGTATGGGATGGAAATAAACAGCTAGCTCACAGATGATTTTATGTGCATTGTGTTCTTATTTACGATACTTTGAGGAATGTCATTTTAGAAATCTCATCGGCAAAATAAGATAACTAGTAAGAAAATCTGGTATCATATTGATAATGAAATCCAGTTTAAAATTAAAAATGGGGGCACCTGGGTGGTTCAGTCATTTGGGCTTCCAGCTTCAGCTCAGGTCATGATCATGCGGGTTGTGAGTTCGAGCCCCACATTGGGCTCTGTGCTGACAGCTGAGAGCATGGAGCCTGCTTCGCATTCTGTGTCTCCGTCTCTCTCTACCTTCCCCTGCTTCTCTTTGTCTCTCTTTGTCAAAAAATAAACATTAATTTAAAAAAAAATTAAATTAAAAATGTATTTTGAAACTCAAATCTTTTGTTTTTACCAGACTTATATTGACAATATAGTTCTATCTTAAAACTGAGATAAAACTCTTGTATTTATTAGTATGTATATTATTTGCAACAGAATAAACAATAGAAGTATTAACATGGAAAAATATTTGGGACAATTTAATACAATATCAAAAAGAAAAGATTTCTTGAAGAATAAAAGTGCCTCTTTTTCCAAAATGATCTGTGTAGTTACCTTATTGCAATGGAAATCTTTTTCTAATCAAAATATTTCAATGAATTCATCAATGGGAGAGGGTGTATAACTGGTATACTTTTATTTGGTAAATTCAAATTTGGAATAGTCACTTCTAAAGATAGTCGATGGAAAAAATAATAAAGGTTTTTACATATACTCAAAACTTTGTAAGTAGGATTTTGGCTGACAGGACATTCATTGTTATACTATTTTTAACATCTCTTTTTCACGTGTGAAGGTTGTTCTGCTTGTACAGCATATTTTGCCATATAACCCAATTAAGATGAGGTGGTATAAATAATGATGAGTGAGCACAGTGACTGGGACAAGGCTTTGATCACCTGAAAAGCGCAGTCTATCTAAACCATGTCAAGAAAAATGTATCCTTAGCTATCAAACATAAGTACAGACAGACAAAGGAATATTTTATTACTGGGTGATATTCTTTATTCTCAGAGCAGACCTCTAAAGAGCTAGACTGGATGTTAATGAAAACTCTTTGTTTACTTTAACTTCCAGTCTACCCCCATGCTTAAACTAAAATTCCTTTCAGTGCAATCACTCTCAAGCCTTTCTGCTTTTGGGGCACTACACTCTGATTTTTTCCTCCCCACTCCAGTCTGCTGCATACACACACACACACACACACACACACACACACACACACACACATACTACATTGCAAATTTCTCAGTCATCTTTATTGATTTCTTCTTCTTTACCCAATTTCTAAGTGTTTGAGTTTCCCACCTTTGGAAGGCCTAGACCCTGGATATTTGTTTCACTTAAATCCATTCTTTCTCCCATACTTACCCCTTTATCCAGGTATCTGATACTAAACACTTCCTCAGTGCACACAACTTCCACACTTTTATGTAGTCCTAGTGTCTCCCTGGCATCCAATCTCCTAATCAAGTTCATTGCCAAAGAGGCAACTTCACTGCCAACTTTTCAAAAAGGAATTTTTGATATTTTCTTTCTCCATATTGTTTTCCATCATCTTGGTTGTTCTCTGTTTCCATGACTCCACAATCCAGCTGGAAGTTCAAGCACAAACATAAATAAGGACTTCTTCTTTATTCCTTTTTCCCATCTCCTAGTGACAGTCCAGCTCTAACAGTCTCCAATTCTACCTTCAAAATACAACTCCTATCTATGTTTATCTCTGTTGACAGGGTGCTAGTCTAAGCCATCTTTCTTCTGCACTGCCCTCGTTGTTCCCTCTTTCATCAACTTACCAGCTGGCAGGATTCTGGAAGGAAACAGGTGGTATAGAACAAGATATAAATATATTTAAGGAACCAACAAGGGGTGGGAAAACATGTCTGGGCCAGACCAAGGTCATATGGACGAAGGCAAGAGAGTGGTCCCTTGAGGCTTTTGTGAGCAGTTAACAGCAGTTACAGCTAAGTTTTTGGGAAAGAACAGGGGCTGCAAACTTCAGCTCAGCAGGTATGTTGTTGAAGGCAAAAGCTCCCCCGATTTATCTCTCCTTCTACCCTCTGAACTCTTCCATTGACCAAATTTAATGGAATCCAAAAAGCCAGAGGGTCTGATTGACACTGTCTGTAAAAATCAACCTCCAAGGATAGACTAGAAAGGAAGTGGATAAGGAGTCTTGGAAAATAACCAACACACTTCACCACAGTCCTTTTTCCACATGGTAAAGTGACTTTTCAGTAACCCCATTCATACCTTGTGAATTAAACATGTCAACCACCCATTCCTCTTAAAATGAAATTCAAACTTCTCGCCCAGGCTCCATTTGCTTCTCTTTTCATTTAGACTAAGTAGTGTTTGGAGGCGATGTAAAGACATTGGCTTTTATAGTGAATGAAATGGGAAGTTACTGGCAGATTTTTATCAGGGGAATTTCGTGACCTAATTTAAATTTTAAGCAGATCACTGTTAGAGCTGCATTGAGAATAGGTTATGGAGAGATGAAGAGAGAAGCTGGGTGACTATGTAGGTACCTACTACTGTGCCTAGGTTAGAGATCACGGTGGCTCAGACAAGGGCAATGATGAGAGGCATTTGGATTTGGGATATTTTGAAGGAAGAACATGAAAGATTTCTTGATGGATTGGCTACAGAATGTGAGGAAAAGATGTCAAGGATTGCGCTGGTGTTTGAGCACCAGATTACAAATCGTGCTTGGTTATGTACTCTCCTTAATAGTTTTCAAGTTGTTTCACATGAAAGGATTTTTATCTCCAATATCAAGGCCAGCATCTTGAAATAAAGGTCTTAATGGGATTGGCTTCAATTTGCTTATCAACGTGTCTGGCACTTCATAGGCACTCTGTAATTATTTGCTACATGGGGGAATGTGCTTTATTCTTTTTAATGTCAGCCTTGATGATGCACTAGTCCTGACATATCAGTAGGGCTGTCTCAGATTATGAGCCAACAAAGAAACCAACACAAATTTTCGGCTGATGTACAGAGGAGACATTGCAATTTACCAGCTCTTTCAGGATATAGAAAGTTTTCAGTAGGGGAAACAGAAAGCTCTAAAAGCGTGACTTTTGTTTCTCCTGAAGCATTCAGCCACATACCAGGCTCAGAGAAGGTATACAACTATTATTTAGTTGCATTTAAACAAAGGAGTTAATATTTAGAAATTTTAAAATGCTTTCGACACATATTTTGGTGAATTTCTTTGAAATAAATCTTTGGGCTTCTTTCTGGATCCCTACCTGTGATTCATACTTGATACTTAACTGCTTAAGGGACAAGCAATGCATATATCACCCTGATCTGGTTAAATAAAATTAGCATTAGGTATGGGTGCAATTGTAATAGATCCAAATAAATGTATTTATTTTAAAAATCACATAAATATTCTTTGGGAAATAAAATATTCTAAACGTTTTTCATCTGAAAAAGTTCTTATAGCCATTAGCGAAATACATGAACATATCTAAGATTATTTTGAAAGCTTTCCATGGCTACTTTGGGTTGTTAAAAAAATAGACTTTCTACTTGGTGTTATTGAGTATACACACTTCTTAAAAATTTACAAAATTCTGTCCCATATTTAAAAAACATTATGGTTGTAAAACTACATATAGTTTTCAAAATTTTACAGTTATAGGGGCTCCTGGGTGGTTCAGTCGGTTGAGCCTCTGACTTCCGCTTAGGTCATGATCTCGTGGTTGATGAGTTTGAGCCCCGCGTCGGGCTCTGTGCTGACAGCTCAGAGCTTGGAGACTGCTTCCGATTCTGTGTTTCCCTCTCTCTCTGCTTCTCCCCTGTTCATGCTCTGTCTCAAAAATAAAGATAAACATTAAAAATTTTTTTTAAATTATACAGTTATATATATACGACTATACAAAAATATACATATATATATATAACAGCAAAAGAATATTGTGCACATGATATTAATAGTTTTATTTTTATTCAGTTAATTCAGAAATTATATAGATGATGTTTAAAATTTAGTTATAATTGAATTTTTTAAAACAAAAAGACCTGATGTGTAAATGAGTTTGGACCTAGTCCTGTTGAACAGAAATTAATAATACTTAATATATTTTTTTTACTCAAAATAATCTCAAGAGTTTTAGTCTAACATAGCAATCACATAAGACTCTTGTTACTGAAAGTACATGAGACCATTAATGTATTTAAAATGCATAATAAATGTGTCCTATTTCTTCACTATATTATGAACTATTTTTAATATAATTAAAATTATTCACATTTTCAGCACACAACATATATTCCCTTTCTGAAAGTGTATTTCTTTTCATTATGCAACTGATTGTTCAGTGTCATACAGGTATGAGGGGGATGCATTTAGTTCAATTCACTGCTTACTATTGATTCCAGGCCTGAGATTTAGTGAAGTCACACGTGAGCTTCAAGATTTTTATCCTGTAGAGGTGCAGATAATTTCTGCCTGGTGGAATAGAAGATCCCAAAGGTTACAGTTGGAACCTAGGAAATTTAACCAGTTTTGTATCTACATCAATAGTCTTATTCTGATATTGCCTATTAATATTAAGCTTCACAGCTTCACAAATGCTCTTTGAATCAGGTGTGCATGTGTGCATGTTCCTTCCAATAGAACTACATTTGTGAGGCAGGCAGTGGGCTGGATTTGGCCTGTAGTTTGTCAACCCCTGCTACACAGTATTTCACCGTAGCACAAGGCTTTTAGCAACCATGTGAAATAGTCACCTTCTCACTACCCAGCTTTTCTCCCTGTTACCAGGCAGGTAAGGTAATTTAGCTTTCTTCTAGACTCAGGAGCTCAGAACTGAGTTCTGAATGAAAAACATTGATGAGCTCTAGGTCATCTATGACTTTTAGATACCAAATCTCCAAAGTACCTTGATGTTAACATCTGTCCTTTGTCTGCCTTTCTGTCTCCACTTCAGCCATATTGAAAGCAATATCACCTGTCCTGAAGCTTGGAAATTTCTTTGAACCAGTTTTAGCATACTACTATTTCTTAATTAAGTGAGTTAAATAGAATATTTGATGTATTCATTGTGCATTTACTTAAGATTTATGAACTTACCTACTTAAAATTATTCTGCATCAGTGTAAAAAAATGATATAAAGCTGTTGTTAAATGTATTGTGCATAATCTCCTAGTGCAAAGATAGCCACATTTTTTATTAGAATTATTTTCCTTTTTTCTTATCCTTCCAGAAATGGGTTGATAAGTGTCCAATCAAAATCTATGTCCATCTGGAACCTCAGAATGTGATCTTATTTGGAAATAGAGTCTTTACAGACGTAATTAGTTAAGAATCTTGAGGTAAAATTATCTTGGATTGAGAGCGGGCCCTGAATCCCGTGAATGGTTTCCTTCTAAGAAGAGATGAACACACAGACACAAGAAGAAAAGCCATGTGAAGGTGGAGGTGCAGAGTGGACCGTAAGTCAACAAAGTCAGGAACCACCAGGTGCTGGAAGAGGCAGGGAAGGACCCTTTCCTAGAGCCTTCAGATGGAGTATGGTCCTGCCAAAACCTTAGTTTTGAACTTCTGACCTCCAGAACTGTGAGTAAATAAATTTCGGTTGTTTTAAGCCTCCCCATTTATGGTAATTTGTTATGGCAGCTCTAGGAAACTAGTATACTTTCTATTTTGATTCTTCTTCTTTATATGGGTTTCATGAGGAAGCTTTAGGAGCTTCCTTATCTGTAAAATAATCCCCACGTGCCTCAAGACAGCCACTTTTCACATTTAAAAATGACTTCCACCTATTTCCTTCAAATGAATTTTTATGTAGCAAAACTTATAATTGTGAATTTATATATAATTAGGAGCTTTTCTTTTTTTAAAAAAAAATGAGTTTCCCCCAGTAGTATTTTTTAAATATTTTAAAAATGTTTACTTATTTTTGAGAGTGGGGTGGGAAGAGGGGCAGAAAGAGAGGGAGACGCAGAATCTGAAGCAGGCTCCAGGCTCCAAGCTATAAGCACAGAGCCTGATGCAGGGTTCAGAATTCACAAAACATGAGATCATGACCTGAGCCAAAGTCAGTCCATTAATCAACTGAGCCACCTAGGCACCCCTCCTCCAGTAGTCTCAAAAACAATTTTAATATCATTTTAATATGTATAAATTAGTCCCTCCTATAAAGTTACTGTAGTCCCTTTGAATTTTTCCCTATTTTTGTGCAGTCACATTTTGCAATTACTTGCTCTTTTAGGTAATGTCAAATATATTTGTCTATTTCCTTAAAGGGTTATTTAGACAAATGTTAAATGCCCGGTCAAGAGTAAGAACATTTGTGGGGGGTTTGGCCTCTTGATTTATAATGAAAATCTCTTCCCTTGTATATACCCAAGAGCATTCAATACTAGCATTTTAGTTGCTGATTTATTTTATGAAAAAGAAAATTGTGTTATTTATGCATTTAAAAATTATTAGCAAATTTTAATTATTTAAAGACATTTATAGCTCTTTGTATAGGCTATTTTTAAAATTTATCTGCTTGTGATGTTTGCCAATTTATGATTTGGGGTTTGTATCTGTTTCCTGCCCCCCCAAAAGTAGCATACGCTGCTTGGCTTGACCAGCAGAAATCATTGACTCACAGTTTTAAAGGCTAGAAGAACCCTATCAAATTGTCGATAGGGTTAGTTGTTCTGAAGACTATGAAGGAGAATCTGTTCCATGCCTCCCCTCTAGCTTTCAGTAGTTAGCTGACAATCTTTTGTGTTCCTTTGCTTGTAAAAGCATCACCTGATGTGTGACTGCATGTTCATAAGGACTTTGTGTAGGCATGTCTGCCTCTGTGCCCCAATTTCCCCTTTTTATAAGGACACCAAGAATATTGGATTAGGGCACACCCTAATGATTTTATTGTAACTTGATTACTTCTGTAAAGGCCCCATGTTCACATAGTCATGTTCTGAGTTAATAGGGGTTAGGGGCTCCAACATATCTTTTTTAGAGGGACATAATTTAATGAAGAACAGAGTCGTAGTGCTTTTCTTTTGTTTATAAATATTAAAAATATTAACTATCAGGGGCGCCTGTGTGGCTCGGTCGGTTGAGCGGCCGACTTCGGCTCAGGTCATGATCTCGCGGTCGTGAGTTCAAGCCCCGCGTCAGGCTCTATGCTGACCACTCAGAGCCTGGAGCCTGTTTCGGATTCTGTGTCTCCCTCTCTCTGACCCGCCCTTGTTCATGCTCTGTCTCTCTCTGTCTCAAAAATAAATAAACGTTAAAAAAAAATTTTAAAAAAATATATTAACTATCAGTAATAGTTTTACAAATATATTTTCCAGGTTTGTATGATTTTTTAAATTCTCTATGATTGGCACTTATTTTGTTTCATTGTTGCTTCTGCGATCTCGTTTGTATATATTTTACAAAGAGATGTTTTATATTTTTCATGGTCAAATTTATTTTTTCCTTATTGTTTTAACAATTGGTCTTAGAAAAACTTTTAGTTAGATATTTAAAAGTTATTAAATTCTATTTTATACTTTTAAAATAAAATTTTAGCTTTTGTTACCTTTAAAATTTATTCTGGGGCACTTGGGTGGCTCCATTAGTTGAGCATCTGACTTCAGCTTAGGTTGTGCTCTCATGGTGAGTTTCAACCCCGCATTTGGCTATCTCCTGTCAACGTGGAGCTTGTTTCAGATCCTCTGTCCCCCTCTCTCTGCCCCTCCCCTGCTTACACTCTCTCAAAAATAAACATTAAAAAATTGTTTAAAATGTACTCTTCTGTTCATCTGCAGTAACAAAGGTCCAGTAACACATATAAGCTTTTCCCCTTTAACCTAGATTCTATTTTTTAGTTCATATTTCAACTGATCTGACATGGGAGTCTTGGACCTGTCCCCACGTAGGTGTGTGTTTGAGGAGGTTATCGAACTTGTATGGATTTTCGTTTCTCCCTTTGAAAAAATGATGACTGTAAAAAGTATTTTCACAGAAGGATGTCTTGAGAGCTAAACTTGTATGACTCTACCAAGCCAGCCTCATGTAAAATGCAGAGAGTACAATTGTTTGTAGCCAAAATCAGAAGGAGGCTATTGCATGATTAAAAAAAAAAAATGAGGAGGACTGGGAATCACATGGCAGTTTCAGCTGCCTTCATGTCAGTTTTCAGAAAATACATTTATCCCTTTTAGAGCCTCCAATTCAAATAAGTTGAGCTGTTTAAAATATTATGATGTTGGGGTGCCTGGCTAACTCAGTTGGAAAAGCATGCAACTCTTGGTTTTGGGGTCATGAATTCAAGCCCCATGTTGGGGTTAGGGATTACTTAAATGAACAAACAAATGTTAAAAAATATATTATCACCTAAGCAGATGAGGAATATTATTGGAAAATACAGGGAGAAGGAGATGTGATAGAAGCATTAAATGTTTCAATGATCCCTGTGGGATGGTTGATAGAAAAACAAAACTGGTGGACGGTAAACAGGAAAAACACCTTTTCAACATTTTAAGGGTTGATTTAGTATTTTAACTACAGAATTTATTGGTATTGCATGTTAGGTTGGTGTATTGATCACAAATCCATTTCTCCTGCTGTGTGACATTGATATTGCTGTGGCCAAATATAAACAAGAACAAACAGAATTCAGTAGTCAGATTATGCCATGTCTGTCAGAAAAGCTATTAGTAATTATAAAATTAAAAATTCAAATTGCATAGATTTTCTCCAGTTATGGAGGGAAAAAATACAAATGTGAACAAGTCATCTAAATGGATGTTCATTCTGTTTTGTTTTGTCACCATTAAAAACAGAACCCCAATCTTGAGGAGTACCTTCTGTGCTGTTCCAGGGGTTGGATCTCAGCATAATGGCTCCATCACTGGATGCCAGTCCTAACTCCCTTCCTATGGTAGAGCAGGCTCTATGTATGCCCTTCCTTGTGTTTTTCCCTCATGAAAGGGGTGACTCAGTGGGAAGTCCTTAAAATAGAATAAGTGTGATTAAATGGAAGAAAGTTTTGTGCTTACAATTGGTTAGGTTTTCTGCTTTCCCATTTTAATTTCCAATTACCTCTGAAGTACTATTCCTGAAATTATTTTTGTTCTTTTTCATTGACTCAAGTGAGGGGAAGGAAAAGACTGGACAAATCAAGTAATACCTGTTTGCTCCTTTATTTCCCTGTGTACATGACCTTTTCCTTAGTCAGCATGAGATCCATTATTTTTTGTGGCTGTTGGGTTGGGGATAGATTAGGATTTATTGAAGCAAAAATGGAAAGAGATATTCAGTTTTAGACACCCAAAATAGGATTGTCAAAACTTTAGCAATAAAATCGGCTGGATTCCATAGTGTATGAATGTGACTTGTCCTTTATTAAATCACAAACAGACTTAAAATATGGTATTTTATGTAAGGGAGGTTATAGAGGGAAAATAAAATCATGGTCTCCGTGGATTGAAGAAATGGAAACTAGGTTAAGTTTTGTAATTGTTGCTATTTGTGCTAAATTATGAGGCAGTGATCTCCAGAAATGTACAGATTTTTAAAGGCGATTTTAGAAGCACACTTCTTGGTGTTTTCTACGAGGATCCATGACCCTCCGGGAGAAGCCCTACTCCTGTAGGGAGTCCCTTCCACCTTTGTGCAGAAACAGTGGTATTAGTGAGAGACCGCTCTCTAAGAGAATCTGAAGCATGGCTCTTCCTCCTCCTCCATGCCTGGTGTGCAGTGTGGAGAGGGAACCCCAAAGCATCTGCATACCCTCTTGATAGATGTGGGGGGCTATAGAGCTGGCCAGGGGGAACAGAAGATGGTTGGAGTTGCAGTAAAAAGAACAAAGTGGCCATAGTGTTGGAGATCAAGAACTCCTGTAATGGAGCCAGAAGGTTGTCCCCAAAGGCCAGGTGGAGCCATTCACACTAATTTATATCAGGAGCTGTCCAGCCCACAAAGACCCCATAGCATCTGAGGCCTCCATCCCAGCTGGAGCTGAAATTTCACATTTGCCACACCCAAGGGAGGTGTTTCCTGAAACGTAAATGATTTTTGGAACTTTACTGAAAAAAAATACAAATAAAAATTTAGGGAGTGAAAAGGAACATGTATTCTCAGGATGGGAAACAATTTACACAAATATATTTGAATTTTCAAAAGCTATCAAATGCTCCAAAACATATAGGAGGAAAAGGATATAACTTTTATCAATTAGCTACCTGACTCACCTCTATAACACATTTCATCCCTACATTGTTGATGGCTTATACTTTACTTTGCTTCTTCATATGCATTTGTAGAACCTCCCTATAAAGATGAGAAAAAAAACTCGGTCTTTCTTCTGGCATGGTTAAGAAAATTGGCTTTTTAAAAATTAGCAATTTAAAATTAATCTCTTAAAAAATAGTATAATTTTAAGAAAAGTTCTTTTGACTTCACAACTTACCATTGGTAATGCCATATAGGTTTTTACCATTGCTGTCAAATCTGGGAAGCTCTCTGTCAAGCTTCTGTCATAGATGCACTTTAAAATCTCAGGACATTTCATGTCTCCTTAAATACTTAAATACTCTTTAAGCTGACTACATTATTCCTAGAAGCCTTTCAAGACTGCTGGCAATAATTTAATTTACACAGAAATAACTGCAAACTATGAACACTTTTACTCTAAATTTAGACAGTATGTATTCTCAGTTAAATGTCCCCATAGGCTGATTCCAAAACTTCCCACAGCCATGACAACCTACCAAACAAAAGGGGATCCATGACAGAGAAGAAATCAGAGTGGAAACACCTAATTTCTCTAATCAGTTGTGGCTAATATGTATTAATATCACACATTTCTATAATGCATTATATTATGAATAAATTCCTGTGCAAGGGAGGTTCTTGAGAACATAAGTTTTGAGGCTTTTACAGCCAGTTTAGGTCCTCACATTTGCAGAAGGGCAGGGGAAATGGTAGATCTAAGACAACTGAATGATCTAAAAAAGAATGTGTTTATTATTTTTTTAATGTTTATTTACTTTTGAGAGAGAGAGAGGGCGAGTGGGGGAGAGAGAAAGAGAGAGAGAGAGAGAGAGAAGAATCTAAAACAGGCTCCAGGCTCCATGCTGTCAGCACAGAGCCCAACGTGGGGCTTGAACCCATGAACTGCGGGATCATGACCTGAGCTGAAGTCAGACACTTAACTGACTGAGCCACCCAGGTACCCCAAGAATACTTATGTTGAAAATACTTTTTTTTTTTTAAAGCAGGCTCCAGCGGCACCTGGGTGGCTCAGTTGGTTAAGCGTTGACTTTGGCTCAGGTCATGATTTCATGGTTCATGGGTTCGAACCCCCCATTGGGTTCTGTGCTGACAGCTCAGAGCCTGGAACCGGTTTCAGATTCTGTGTCTCCCTCTCTCTCTGCCCCTCCCCCACTCGTGCTCTGTCTCCCTCGGTCTCTAAAATAAATGAACATTAAAAAAAAATTTTTTTTAATAAAATAAAGCAGGCTCCAGGCTCAGCATGGAGTCCAATGCAGGACTCGATCCCATAATTGTGAGATTAGGACCCAAGCCAAAATTAAGAGTTGGATGCTTAACTGACTGAACCACCCAGGTGCCCTTAAAATACTTGCAATTTATTATAGTGTACCAATGTTATGCTGAAATAAATTTACTATTATCTACTTTGACTCTAGGATCTGCCTGTTACCTCTCCCTCCGGAGGTAGGGCTCAAGTGAACATCCCATCTTTTGACTGAAAATAAAGAAGCTGCATTATCCTTGTGCTTCTTAGTATTCAATAAATGTGGGATAGTATTACATTTTTTCAAGTTAGCATTTATTTACTTTTAATATAATAGTTAATTATAATTATACTACCCAATATTTTCTAAATTATCATTCGATTTATTATTAGACCTATAGGAGAAAGGCTTTACATTGCTCAGAATTTACTGATATGATTCTAGTCACTGTCAAGGGCTGGTACCAAATCACATGCAAGAATTGTAATGGTAACTGATCTATAAGGTTCCAGGTGCAGAAATTCCAGTAGTCCACTGTTTTTTGTAGCTGCTCATGCCATCATCTTTTTCACTCAAGATCACAATCAGGCCTAGATAAATTGATAGTGTAGGCTTAGTGGTTTTTCCTAACTTCTCTTTTTGCTACTCTGAACTTCTTTGTGCCAATGGACTTGACAGGTAGGTTAGACTCCAAAACAGTGATGAGCTTGTAACATCACATTGATTTATCCTCAGAAGTCTTCATATTGGGTTGCTGACTCAACACATTCCATTTGCAGATAATAGACAAGAAGATAGGAAAAGGGGTCAGTAGTGGTATGGGAATGGAGTCAGTTAAGGAGTGCTGAGTACCTCACATGTGCTCCTCTTTATTGAGCATCTCCTCCCCCCGCCCCATGACTAGAGAGTAGAAGATAGAATTGTAAGTTTATTTTGTTTGGGGAGGTAATGATGTTCTGGTAAGGCCTGTTAGGGCAGATCTTGCCTAGGTTGAGATGGAAGGTAGAGGAATTAGGTAACAGGAGAATAGAGGATTCGAGGCAAAGGCAATAACATTGCAAAAATGGAGGGGTGCCAACATGAACGTTTGCAGTTATAAAACTTGGACTGTGAGGTAGACAGTGTGTTGAAGGCAAAGATTAGGAGCAACAGCAAGGGGGAAGTGTCCTCAGTGACTTCTGGAAAGTCCTTCTACCCCTTAGAGATGGGAATACTTGATTAAATAATTAAAGAGAAGGCAGAGTAACACTTAGAGCTTACCGGGATCCTCCTTTACCTTGAAATCCAATATTTATCCATAGAGTGAAAAGAAAATGGTTAGCATATATATTTTTTTTTCATGAACTCTAAGTTCCCTTGATCTTGGTGGTTTATGTAATTCATGTAGCATTTAGACAGATTAATCCTTTGCCAAAACAAAACATAGAAACCTTCACACAAGCCTACCTTGGACTAGGTGCTTTCACATCTGTTACCTCATAATCCCCAGAAAAAATACTCTGAATTATTATTGGATTTTCTAGGTTTGACAAGAGGCTTAAAAAGCCTGAATATGAGGTTAAACAAGCCCAAAGGAGGAGAGTTTGAACACAGGTCATCTGCATTTACCTCACCAAGAAAAATGTAAATTTTGAATAATGTTTTCTTTAAGCTGATATGATACCATAAAGCAAATCCCGAATATTTGACTTTTTTGGTGTTTTAAATGCATATGCTTTTGAACTGAAGGGTATCCATAAGAATAAACTGCCAGCCTAATAATTTCCAAAATGTTTGCATTTTGACTGCACAGCCACAATTCAAAAGAAATCTTAACTAGGGAAAAATGCATTATGTATACAAGGTTGAGTTGCAAATTTCCAATTATTTTGATGCAGTAGGCACCCTGTCTTCAGAACAATCAATTAGATTCTTGCTTCCTGATGTGAATATCTGAATACAAATTAAAAATGAAGAGCATGTACACAACATCAGAATATAGATCAAAATCATTACCCAGGTCAGTTTGTAATGTTCCATTTCAAGCACGTATAATCAGGGAAAAAATTACATGTGCTCTTGGGAACAATGACAAACACCTGTAATCGCTTTTGAAAAACCATAATTTATATATTTGGAGGTATTTCAGAGATGCCTTAAAGTTCTCAGGTAAATGATATAATGTAATACTTAAATGTATATATTAAGGAAGCTTCATTAAGATTTATGTCATTGTAACCTACTTCTGGAATCAGTGGGGAAGTACTTATTTCATCTATGAAATAAGACTATTAATAAAATTCAGTGACCTGGTGGGCACAAAGCACCTGAACTCACGTCTGGCTTCCAGTAGTCACAGTAGAGTTAGTTTCCTTCTAGTTTGACAGATGTGCAAAGCAACATTTAAAAATCATCAGAAACAAACAAAAAATAAATGAAAACTATCTAAAACTCAACTACAAAATGTGTTTAAGAATCTGAGGCTCTAAGTAGAATTCTATTAGGATGAAGTTTATTACCAAAATTCAAGCATATGTTACTCTCACTGAGTTTTACTTAATAATTAAAGACAGCTTGAAAAAATATTAGCCATAAACATTGAAAATCTAATACATTGCTGTCTCCTTATGTTTTGTGTTTTTGTTTTTTTTACATGTGCCTGATGTGAGGGGCAACCAAATTTAAATGACTTTCTTCTAACTTCTCACTATCTTCTTTCAAGCTATTCAAAGTCAGGTAATTCAGTCAGTATAGCTAGTCTTCTCTTTTGCCTACTAGTGGAGAAGTCACTTCCTGACTGTGTTCCTTCGTTGGTTCAATGGGGTTAGTACTACCTCTCTGCTGATGAAACACAGAAAACACTTAGTATGTTGACTGGCATGAAACAAGCATTCTCTAAAGGGCTGCATTTGGTGTTTTGAATTGGCCCAGAAATAAAGTCTAATAAAGAACATTTGAAATTCACTGTATCCTTCTAATATTTTTTTTATTTTAATAATAAACTGTTGATGATGCCACCTGTGTTGAAGGAAAGTAACCCTGCTGGCCTAGCCACAGATGATAGGGGCACAATTATAGTACATGATTCAAACATGTCCACTGACATCTGCTCTTGGTAAAGGACAATTCTTCCTGTGGTAGCCCAAATGGAATTCTGCTTAGTAACATCCATATTGAATGGTGTTAAAATGATCATTCTTAGGGTATATAACTACTAAATAAACACAAAGAAGCAGGCCACTTGATCTCACTATGAATAGACTACTGCACATCTTAGCTCTTATGGAAACTGGGAGGCAAACCCAGATAATAGCATGGCTAAAAAGGCATGTGAACATTCTTGAACACTCTTATAACAAATCCCTCATGCCAAAGCCACCCAAATTTTGTCTCTTCCATACAGGCTTTCTGTCACATATTGGTAAAATCTGATAGGTTTTTAAGGAATAGACCTCAGACTTGAAATGGAGTTAGGTGGGAAAAAATAGGGAGCATGAGGTGTTCCCATTAATTTGGTTTTGGGAAGTAAATCAAAAATTAAGGTATCAACCCACTATGCTGTTGTTTCAGGATTATATACCCAACAAAGTTAAGGCTTCAGGCCACATAGTAGGCATGATATTATAGTATTATGATATGGAAGAATAATAGATAAGCCATTCTGCTGACCCTATGTTTTCTATATGGAGAAAGCAATGTACTCAATCTGACTGTAGACAACTAACAAAACTAACTTTCAGCGTTGTGTCAAATATGCTGGACTGCTCACCCAACTGACAACCTCTCCTGCATCTTTAAAACACTTTTTAGTCAAAGATTAAAATGCCAAATACTCATTTTTTCTGCTTTATCTGCAACTAGATCATGACCAAGCATCTCTGACCATTGAAGGTAGAACGTGGTTTGGACCTGAAGGGTAGTCTTCTTGGCTTATGGGAAAGATTTTCAACCATGAACATACACATTTTGGATAAATGCCTCTTTCCTTTAACTGGATACTATATTGTCTATCATGATGCTTACATCTGCAATAGCCATCTTCTGACCATGAGAGGTGAAACTAAAGCTGAGCCAATATGTTGAGTATGGTAGAGGAGGAAGATGAGAAAAGTCTCAGTCTTGGAATGACAATGGAACTCCCTTCAGATTTTTGTTGCACGTATATATATACATACATATTTTTATATAGTTAGGACATCTTTCAGTACAAAGGACAATAGACCTAACTAAATACACACACACATACACACACAACCTCATGCTCCCTATTTTATATATATATATATACATATATATGTATGTATATATGTATGTATATATGTATGTGTATATATATATATATATATATATATATATATATATATATATATATATATAAAATAGGGAGCATGAGGTTGTGTGTGTATGTGTGTGTGTATTTAGTTAGGTCTATTGTCCTTTGTACTGAAAGATGTCCTAACTGGTATAACCATGTGACTTTGTAGAAGGAAACACTTTGAGCTTGACTTGTCTGGGTAACAGTGGCATAGGGCATTTAGGGCAATGTAAGAGAAAACTGAATTCCCAGTTGCATTAACTTTTTATGGTTAAGTTAGGGTTCTGATTGGTAAAAACAGGATTTTTTTTTCACTGAAGTGGACTTTTAGAAGTATTGAGGTTTCAGCTTGAATACCTGACATACCAAGACATTTCTAATCATCTCTCTACCACCAGAACCCTTCCCTATACCTTCTTTTTTTCCAGTTAAAATGATCTGCCCTGTAGCCTCCCACCCCACCAAATGATATTCCCAATTATGAGGCACATCCGTTGATTAGAGTTGGAATTTGTCACTGACCCTGTTAGCATCACTAGGCAAAACTATACTTAGAAAGAGTGGAAACGTACCCAGGAGTTGTATAAGTTGTCAGAGTACTGCCAGAAGATAGAAGAGATGATGTGGTCCTGATTTTAAAGTTACTTTGTCCAGGAGACAAGAGCACCTACTTAAAATATGCTTTATGCTTCATTTGTGTTTCTTGGACCCATTAGGAAGGCACATTAAAGCACAATCATGGACAGCTCTCAAGAATTTTAAGAACTTGCTGTTTTAACTCATATACAATTATATTAAGCCCTGAGTCATGATGAATGTTGTGAAGAGCCAGTATCTGACATGATTTAGGAATTCAATGGTTTGGGAGGAAAGAACTTACATAGTAGGTCTATAACATATAACTAGAGCCCCCATTATGTTCCCTACATGGTGTTTCCTGGTTGTTAGAGGCCAGAAGGTGAGGCGGACAAAGGAAAGCCTGAGGAAGGCTAGCACAACCTTTTGTCTTTTCTCCATTGGTGGGAGAGGCTGTAACCACAAAAGAGTTGTTGATTATAATGGGATTGGTCAAAGTGGGTAGGCACCGATAGTGACTGTCAGCAAGAGCAAGAAGTGGGTGTGATGCTTTAGGAGGTGATAATACCAGATATACTTGATTATGATTTAGATAATATAGGATGAAATTTTAAAGTATTTTCTAACATTATATTTGATATATATAACCAAGGAAATGGCACTGGCCTGATAAAAATAGGAGCTGTGGTTCTCTCATAACGACAAGATAGTATATCAACAATGTGGTGAAGACAGCCTGGATTCAAATACTGGGCCCCTTTACACTTGCTGTGTGATTTGGGGTCTCAGTCTCTTCAAAAGAAATGTAAAATGGTGATAAGAATACTACCCGAAAGGGTTCTTGTGGAATAAATATAATGTATATGAAATACTCAAAGTTCTAGACATAGTAAATATTAAATTTCAAGAAGACAGATCCTTGGGCTCCTTGGTTATTACAAGATAAGACAAGCAAAATCAGGAATGTCTGGTAAAGGCTGCTATAAATGCTTTTGCACATACTATGCTACCTTACTATTCTTCAGAAACTCAAAAAAAATTATAAAGACACTGGCTTATTATTTAGAGAAGCGATACTTTAAAAGTTTTCAAACATTGACCCCAGTGGTCCACTGAAGGCTTGCAGTATCAAGTTATCAATGATGATGATTGAGTTGATCTCACAGTAGGTGGGACAAATGGTTTATATTGTTCTAAAAGTTATGTTCCAAATTCAAGAGCATGTACTTAGGAAGTGTATTTAGTAATTTAAAAACAAAACAAAACAAAAACACTGTTGGTTCCCTAACCCATGGAGTAAATGACGTTGGAATTACGAATATGATGTTGCTGACTAAGAGGAAGCCATTTGTACTTCTTCTATTTTCTATGTTATGTTTACAAACCAAAGTCACCTTCTACCTCCAGAAACATCCTTGAAATTTCAGTCACTACCAAAGATTTCCTATGTACTGTGATTCTGTTAGCTCTCTTTTATTTCTCTAGTTTGGCCTGGGAAAACATATTGAGTTCTAGAATATGAATGCAGTTTCACTAATATTTAACCTATTAGTTATTTATGCAGGTGTTTAGACACTTCTTTTTTGGACAATACTAAATGCCAAACTCATATATGACAGAGGAAAATCTCTCATAAATTAATCATCAAAAATATGGACCACCTTTCCTCCCCGGGCCATCACACTTCTCTATCAATGTGATGTCATACTTGGCACTAGGAAAATGGAAGTTGTAAGTGTTTTGATAAAATAAAAAAAAAGATAGATGTTAGAAGTGAAGCTTATAGGGATATATATCTTAGGGAAGTTTTTATCAGTCTAAAGACATGGAGTTAATTGTAATCCCCTCCTAGGTTAGGGATTTTTTTTTTACTCTAATTCAGAAGAAGGTGTAGCATTTAATTGACTTCTTATTTTGAAGGTATCTTATTTTTCATCTTAGATATCCTTCACTACTTAATAATTTATTTTAGCTCTTCTACCGTACGTTGTAGACTTTATAGAACCATTGAAGAATTTTAGGTTGGCTTGCGATGAGCTGCCCTTCCAGTTAGTTCATATGATACTACTGAGTTTTCAGAGGTCTGAAGTCTGTAAGGGAGAAGAATTCTTAAGTGGTAAAACTGCAAAGGAAATTTAAATGTGCCCCCTGTCATGTGTGATAGATCTTGCAGCAGAAAGGTACTTTCCTTCAAGAAAGAATGTCTGATTTTGTACGGTCTCTAGAGTACAAATGACTGATAATGAAATACAAGTTACCTTGAGACATTAACATTGTGATCTATTATCTACTATATTATCCTCCAAACTAAATGTTTGGATATGTCCAGATAAAGTCCATTATTACGTGGAAGTGGTCTGTTTAGGATCAAGCCCCTATGTACACTGAATAAATTTTCTCTATATTCACTGACTTTATATAGGTCGCATTCCCATTCTTCCTAGCTCAACCTATGCCTATGGCTTCATAAAAACTCTGTCCAACTGAAAAGGGATAAAAGTCTTAAGAGATACTTGCAGGGAATTCCTCAGAGCCTGAAAGCACCATTCAAAAGTGGATTGCTAGAGCATTGGAGCACTCCTTAAGAGTGAGTTTGCAAGATAATGAAGTGAGAAAATCCTCCCATTCAGCAGTTATGCCTGGAAGGAAGTCTAGATTGAGATCCAAATTTACCTTGATTTGGGGAGAGTGGCAGACTTTTGGCTAAAATGTCAGAGATTAGGGAGAAGTACAATTGGAGGATTTGTGCCCTTGGGTTTGGGAGAGAGACTATGTGGATGAATCTCTTAAGAGAAAGGTCTGAACCTAGTAATTTCACTAGAAAAGAACAGGGACTAGGTTTGGGTTCAGTTGACTTGTTCTCTCCTAGCTAAGGTAATTTGACTATAGCCATTACTGAGAACCAAATTTGTCAGCAAAAAGGTTTGAATTTCTAATAAAGCACTGTACTCTAGTTGAAAACAGCAAGCCAGTGCTAGTATGTTGATTACATCAGTGTGTGTGTGTGTGTGTGTGTGTGTGTGTGTGTGTGTGTGGCATTAATGTGACAGTTGTTTACCTTTAATGAAAAATACTATTTGGAATCTAAATTTGCTTCCTGTCACCATCTTCTTTCTATGACATGGATTTGCTGAGTATTTCATGTGCCACCAAGTTCTTCCATTAATATCACTTTTGTCCATGGCAATCACTTCCCAGGAATAGAAGCAGTAAACTGAAGCCCACAAAAGGAACTACTCTTATCATATGCAGCTGGCCTTAAATATGATAACCTGATCTATTAAAAACTCACTTACAGTGTCCCTTCATTGACCATAATGGACTGAAGGTCTCCCTTGCCTTATGTTGTGTGGTACATGATCCAAGAGAACTTATACATAATGCTGCCTCTTCCCTAGATAATTATAGAGGTCTAGGAATTGAGAAGTAGTAGAAATGGTGTCTTTTAAAATCTTACCGGATGTATCACTTTCAAAATATTCTTCTGATTTCTGCATTATGGGCTCATGGCCATGAAACTAATAATATCCAAAGGCGGCATGCTTAGATTTATATTCTATGTAAAATAAAAAAATGGTTCCACTAAATTGTAAACTGTGGTTGGCATGTGACAATCTTGGACATCTCATGTCATAAGAATAGTTAGTAAAAAGGATCATCACCATATTGACAGGAGCAATAAGTTCTGTACCCCAAAAGTTTGAAGTTTGGAAAAATTACAGATGAACTAAGGGACTTTTGGAGAAACTCTTAATTTGCTATTGAATGTCATTGAGAGAATATGATATTTCTAGACCTCTTAGAAATGATGGTTCCATGCTATTCCATGAGGTAAGAATTCCAGGCCAACTAAGAAATTAGCTAAAGGTAAAAAGAAGGAGAATATTTCTTTTGTTAGGTTTATTCCTAGCTGTCTTACTGTTTTTGGTACAATTGTAAATGGGACTGATTCCTGGATTTCCTTTTCTGCTGCTTTGTTAGTGGTGTATAGAAATGCAACAACATATTTCTGCATGTTGAATTTATATCCTGCAACTTTGCTGAATTCATCTATTTGTTCTAGAGATTTTTGGTGGAATCTTTCAGGTTTTCTACATAGAATATCATATCAGCTGCAAATAATGAAAGTTTGCCAATTTGTATGCCCTTTATTTCATTTTGTTGTCTGATTGCCAAGGCTAAGACTTGCAGTATTATGTTATATAGTAATGGTGAGAATGGGCATTCTTGTCTTTTTCCTGACCTTTTTCCAAAGGCTCTCAGTTCTTCCCCACTGAGGTATTTACACAAAGAATGCAAAAATATAGATTTGAATGGGTACATGCACCCCAATGTTCATAGCAGAATTATTAACAATAGTCAAACTATGGAAAGAGCTCACATGTCCATCAGCTGATGAATGGATAAAGAAGGTATGGTATGTATATATATGTGTGTATGTATATATACATGTATATACATGTGTATACATATATACATATATATACATACATATATGGTAACTTGTATGTATGTATATATACACACACACATATATATACACACATACAGTGGAATATTACTGTCAAAAAGAATGATATCTTGCCATTTGCAATGACATGGATGGAACTAGAGTGTGTTATGCTAAGCAAAATAAGTCAGAGAAAGACAAATATATGATTTCACTCATATGTGAAATTTAAGAAACAAAACAAATGAAGTTACAGGAAGTGTGGGAAAAGAGAAGAAAGGGAAACAAACCACAAGAGACTCTTAAGGATAGAAAACAAACTGAGGGTTGATGGAGGGAGGTGGGTGGGAAATGGGCTTGATGGGTGATGGGTACTAAGGAGAGCACTTGTGATGAGCACTGGGTGTTTTATGTAAATGATGAATCACTTAATTCTACTTCTGAAACCAATATTGCACTGTATATTGACTAAAATTTAAATTAAAAAATAAAAGAAGAAAAGTCTAATACTGAAAATGGCCCTGTGGTAACAAGGTTACATAAATAGGTACTATCCAAAAAATCAGTAAGTGAATGTCAATAGGTAGAGTAGATTGTGACATTAGAAATTAGCTTCAAAAACAATTTGAAGATGTCATCTTTGGTTTCAGAAATAAGTAACAGTTTTGGTAGCTACTCATTTAGGAAGTGGATGGGAGTGATTTTGGTTTGGTGTGAACTAGAGATTATAAAAAATTGATGGCGTGTTTGGAGATGTAGACTTAAAAAGATGCTCCATCCAGCAAGTGAAGTTTTTCATGTAAGAAAAAAAAAAACGTGAAATATTTGCCAATCACACTGCTCCATTCTTAGGAAAAATTTCAAAACAGAACTCCTCTGTTTAAGTAATTACGATTCTTGTCATGTTTTTGTTGAATGAGTCCAAAGTCATTGTCCTAGGCAACATTGATTTAGAGGGGGCTCAGAGTGAGATTAAAAGCCAAACAAATTTTATTCAACACAGTTTCTCTGCACTGCTTGGCTTCAATATCATACAGGTTCTCTTTACCCAACAAGCAAGGTGGCTAGGAGTTGGTCACAACTTCCTCTTTGATAACATACTTTCCTGATTTGCCTCTTACCTCATTGATGGTTCCTTCCTTAGTCTTTTACATTTCTTTCTTCCATGTCGCCTTAACCTCTTATGGTTGAAAGATTAAAAACTCAGCTCTTTTCCCTTTCCTCTCTTTCATAATAACATTTTGTTCTCATAGCCGAGACACTTTACAACCCAGATAAATGCATGACTAACTCCTTCACCTCTTTCAAAGCATTGCTCAAATGTTACCTTCTTTTTTTAAAAAATATTTTTAATGTTTATTTATTTTTGAGAGAGAGGGAGATAGAGGGTGAGCAAGTGGGGAAGGGGCGGAGGGAGACACAGAATCTGAAGCAGGCTCCAGGCTCCAAGCTGTCAGCACAGAACCTGATATGGGGCTTGAACCCACGTGCCATGAGATCATGATCTGAGTTGAAGTCAGGTGCTTAACCAACTGAGCCACCCAGATGCCCCTCAAATATTACCTTCTTAATAAGAGCTATCCTGACCATCCAACTTACTATTGCATCCTGTCAAACTGGTACCCACAAACCCACTTCCTTGCTCTGTTTTCCCTTTTTTCCATGGCTCTTATTCCTTTCTAACTGTACAAAATGTTAGTGATACAAACTGAGTATTATCAATCTCCCTCTTCAGTTAGAAGGTAAACTCTATAGGGTAGGAGGGTTTTGTTCTGTTGGGATTCACTGATTTATTTCAACAGTCTAGACAAAAGCCTGGTTTATAAAGATACTCATTAATATTTAATGAATGAACTAATTAAGAGCCTGAACCCCCCTCCCCCAAAATTAAAGACTGTGCCTTTCTGACAACAAAATTAGTGTCAAAGATTCCAACTCCTAGGATATGGCCCTATGGTTATCTCTGAACTAATCAAAGGGCAACGATATTGGACTGGTCTAGATCACATGACTACTTCAGGCGTTAGAGTGATAGAGTCAATTATAACCAAACTAAGTACACAGAATAGTGTTACTGTGGAAGAGCAAGGGGAATGACACCCCAAAGAAGTACCTGTGTAATGTGAAGGTTAAGTATCTCTAAGTAGCTTGAATGAAACTTGACTTCATACTGGCACTCCATATGGGTTGGTAAAACACAAACACACACACACACACACACACACACACACACACGCACGCACACAAAGTGATCCGGTTAAATTATCTGCCCTGGAAACAAAAGTATTAGATGGACAAAAAAAAAATATTAAGGTCTCTGGTAGTAACCTAAATATATCCAAAGTAGTCTTTTAATTACGCATGGAACTTGTATACCTCAGGCTCAGAAACAGAGTCTATGATATTACCAGAATGAACACACAAAAAAAGTATGTACTTTACTGTGTTATATATGTATTTGGTAACAAATACTTAATACAGTACACCAAGTGTATCCCTTCAAAACTTAAAGGAAGATATTCTTAAGGTAGTCTCCAGATTATGGTAAGTAGACTTTTCAATGACTGATTTCTGTGCCTTCTGATTTCTGTTCCTTATCACACCAAAATCTCCCACAATTTTGAAAGCTAAAGGAAGCTAAGGAGTTGGTGATGATCTTGCCTTGTGGGATGAAGAAATGTGAACTTTACAATTGTTTATACATTGAAAACACTGGGATAAAAAACTGGTCATCAATGACTGCTGGCAGTAAGCAGGGCCTCTAGACTTTATCTCATTAATTAAGATAAATCAGTAAGACAAGAAGAAGAAGCCACTAATTTCTAAACTAGCCTTAAAAATAAATAGGCAAATTGAAAAAAAGGATTTAAAAAAACCTGATACTGCAGTGATGATCTCACCTTGGAATAAAGAGATCATGGAAAGTAAATGATACTTTTGGCTAGAGCACTCTTTTCAATAAAGGCGATGGAAAAAATGGTTTACTCTTTAGCAGATGCCTCCCTAATAGCTTTAGTTTTACTGAGTTTTCCTTTATTATTCCAGATAGAGCAGCTGGAAAAATTAAAAAATAAGGTTCAAGTTCTGGTAAGTTAATCTTAGATTGAATAAACCAAAGAGGAGCACATTTTCCATTCCAAAATATCAACATAGGAGAGATGGACCAAGGAGGACCAGCCCATGATACTGATATCAAAAGTGAGATGAAGAGATGAAACCAAGGGTCAGCAATATTTTTCTATAAAGAGTTAGAGAGTATTTTAGACTTTCCAGGCCTCCCAATTTTTGTCTCAGTGACTTAACTTTGTGTAGCATGAAAATGGCTATAGCTGCTATATAAATGAATATGTTGGCTGTTTCAATAAAACTTAATGATAACAAAATTTGATTTCACATAATTTTGAGATATTCTAAGATATTATTCTTCTGACTTCTATGTAACCATGTAAAAATTTAAAAACAACTTTTAGCTCACGAGCAATATGACAATAGGCAGCAGGCTGCATGTGTCCCACAGGCCATAGGTTGCCAACCCATTAATTAAACCATGATGGTCTCAGGCTGAGAATGATTGCACATCCTACTTGTTTAGATGACTTTCCTAACTTGAAATGATGGTTAGTGGTTTGAGGTACACACATTATTTGTCCAAAATGAGTCACTGGTTTCCCGTTCATATCCAGTTGTATCTTTTCCAAGGAAAAAATGTTGTGGAGGCAAGATGAAGAATTGAAGGAAACAGGTAGTTTCCACATGTTTGTTTCCACCCTTGTTACTCACCCCTTCCATCTGTAATACAGGTCTTTGTGTTGAATCTGGGTATTTCAGTGCTTATTCTGATCAGCTGTATGGGAAGCCTTGATGTATCTTTAATCATCAGGTTTACTCAGAATACTTAGAAAAAGAGCTCATTTCTGATTTATTTGTATGCTCAAATCATGTAGTTCTTTTTTTTTAAATGCAGTAAACATATTATTCATAAAAACTAGAATAAAAATGTAAACGGTGGCTATCTTTGACTTTTGGGATTATGGTTCCAAGTTCTTATCTTTTTTCCCTTGTTTTTGCTCATCTGTATTTTTATCGAATCAATATATATTGTCTAGTAATACATTATTAAAGAATTGATTAACCAAATTTGTTGCACTCCAAATATACCAGTTTTTTTAATATTTTCAAAGGTTGGAAATTTTCACACATTTCTGGCAAAATGATGTTTTTTACTTGAAAGAGAAAGGGAAGCCTCCTTAATCACAGGAGAGTCAAGCAAACTACATTTTATTTTGACTTGCAAATGCCATCTGCACAGTATCTCATATCTTAGTTTAAATTGAAATTGATCTCAGCAAAGGGGAAAAAAACCTGAATGCAAAAATGCAGTCTATTAAATTTTTTCAGAGGTGTTTTTTCAAGTATTTAATATCCTTAAGAGTGAAATACATGCAAAGTTGTTATCCAAGCACCATGAAAGAGATAAGGATAAAGAAGACATGGCCTTTGTTGTGAATGGATTTTTCAATGTCATGAATCATGATTGATTAATTAGCTAGCTCATGACTGCTTTGCAAGTGTTATTGTTTCTGAGCCATGGAAAGTGAAACTATAGAGAAGCAATCAATAACACTTCTCATTTTCTCCATTCTATGGGAGTTTTTGTTTTTACCTTTATTAAGCGATTTATTTGTACAGACAACAATTACCACTTTTCAGAGTTTAAGTCTTCATGTTGTGCTCTCTAATGTTTGTAAACATCTTCTGGAAAAATAGCAATAGTTGAAGAGATATACTTGATGCTCTAACAGGGAGCTTCATTCCATTAAATGGTAAACTGGCTTTGGAAGGTGTCTTTTACCTTTCAATTCCTTTGGTGCAATCTCTCAATTTTGCTAGATAAAGTCTTGAGGCCCTGGGTAGTTTGACAATTAACTTTAGGTCAACGAGACAAAATGAAAACAAATATGTGAATTAAGAATATGTACTGTAGGGGCGCCTGGGTGGCGCAGTTGGTTAAGCGTCCGACTTTAGCCAGGTCACGATCTCGCGGTCCGGGAGTTCGAGCCCCGTGTCGGGCTCTGGGTTGATGATGGCTCAGAGCCTGGAGCCTGTTTCCCATTCTGTGTCTCCCTCTCTCTCTGCCCCTCCCCCGTTCATGCTCTGTCTCTCTCTGTCCCAAAAATAAATAAAAACGTTGAAAAAAAATTAAAAAAAAAAAGAATATGTACTGTAAGAGTGATTACTTCAGAGTGATAGGATTCTGGATTTTTTTTTAATTTTTTAAATTTTTTTAAAATATTTTTATTTATTTCTGAGACAGAGAGAGACAGAGCATGAGCAGGGGAGGGGCAGAGGGAGATACACAGAATCTGAGCTCTGAGCTGTCAGCACAGAGCCTGACGTGGGCCTTGAACTCACAGACTGTAAGATCATGACCTGAGCTGAAGTCAGATGCTCAACCGACTGAGCCACCCAGGCACCCGGGTTCTGAATTTTTTTAATTATTTATATTCTTTAAAATCTAGATGTTTTAGCTTATAAATATATGTATTAATGTTATTAAATATGTACTATATATATAAACCAGCATTATAATTTCAAAAAAAGTAGAGTCAACATAGCTTTCCCCTTCTCCTTCAAAATGTTATCCCAGAGCATCAAGGAGAAGAACAAAAATACCAATTTTGAATTCAGATGAAACTAGGAGACTTCTGTAATCCTCTTCTCCCAATTTATGATGATGAAAGGCAGATGGGGGAAAATACATGATTTACCAAAGGTCCTGACATTGCTGGAGTGGTTTGGTGAGAAGACAGGCAGTCTGCTCCATGGAATCCTGGAAAGCTGCATGGAGGTTGATATAACCTGCAAGGGAGAAGAGAGCATGTAAGGACCTTCAGGCTTCCACCCTAAGCATAACCCCCCTTAACATCTCCCCCCCCACACACACACCCCTGACATAAATCCAGACATAAAGAGACAAGCACACAGCGGGGCAAAGAACAAAGTTGTACACAGATTAGGTAAAGATGTGCACACAAAATCATGAGAAAATTTCCTCTCTTGTTCCTAAACTATCTTTAAAACTTCCTGTGGTAATACTAGATCTTTCTCTGAAAAAATCAACCAAAGGAAGCAGGACTTAAAAATAGCTACATGGGAAGGTAGAAAAAAGCCAGTTGTTTACCCTGTCAGCCTTCAGGGAAGACTTGAAGCCCATGAAACTTATCCACTCATGCAGAGCTACTGACTAACTTGGATGTCTCCCTCTTGAGTGTCACGAATACCATATAACCAGGCAGTTGAGGAAATCCCTCAACATCAAAGATAGCTACAAAATAAGTTAACAGAAAAAGTGCTTGAAGAAAATGTAAATCAATGTAACTGTAATCAATACCCTTAAAAAGTTAGAGAAAATGCATCCATTAGAAAAAAAAGTGGTATAAAAAGGAATGGTTACAACATAAAAATCACTCAAAATTATAAAAATAATATCCAAAATAAGGAATTGAGTACAGAAAATGAAAGGCAAAATTAAGTGAGTGAAAAAGAACAAAATGGGGCCCCTGAGTGGCTCAGATGATTGAGCATCCAATTCTTGATTGCATCTCAGGTCATGATCCCGGGATTGTGGGATCGAGCCCCACATTGGGCACCATACTAAGTGCGGAGCCTGCTTCAGATTCTCTGTCCTTTGTCCCTTTCTCCTGTTCATGTGCTCTTTCTCTCTCTCTCTCTCTAAAATAAAAATAAATAAATAAAAAAGTAAAAATCAAAGCAATGAAGTCACTTTAAAAAAGTAGAACAAATCAAGAAATTAGAACAAAAACAGAAGACAAAACTCTGAACAGAAGAGACCTAGTCATGGCTGCTGACTTCAAGCCCAAAGGGAAAAAAAAAAAGTCTCCAAGATGTCTCAGCTTGAGAAGTTCAAAGGTGTATGCCTTGAATCTCAAATGAGACTTTTCCAACTTCAACCATATTAATATTCAGTCCTAATCAGGCAACTGGCTATATTAAACACAAGCAATTTTTTATAAAATTGTCTCTAAACTAAAAATGAGTAATTTTTTACAAACCTAATTCAATAAAAACAGAGTAATAAATTTTAACTCATACTAGAACTAAGATGTTGAGAAAATGTAATATTTCTAATGTTACATATAACTAAATCTTTCTTCCAAGCCCCTCACTTTGGGTAGTAAATATATAAATATTAGTAACTAACCCAACCCAGCTTACAATGTAGTTTATACTAATAATGTTCAAGGTTTTCATAGCTTTTTATAATATTCAGAATCTCTAATCTCTCAGATTTCTCATCTTTCACCCCACATTACCACTCTTGGTACTTCCAACAGATGGCTCCTGGGAAGAAGAGTGTGGCTTTTACAACTTCATGGAGGAAGGGAGAAGTAACAGTTCCAGGGATTTGTATATTCTGGCGCTGCATCACATTGTATTTTCAAAAGATGGCCTCACCAAGACATACCATCACATGTGGTGTTCTCATAATGTTCCCTCTTCTTGGACCGGAGTGGGCCTTTGAAATTGTCTTGACCAGTTGTGCTGTAGATAATACCATGTCACTTAACACAGCTAGTTGCTAGTGCATAAAGGCAAGGTGAGTTCTTTGTGGTTCTGTCTTTCTCTCTTGATGCCTTTCCATGGCGGCTAGAGCCTAGCCACTGGGTTATAAGGAAATCCAGGGCACATGCAAAGGTCACATATAGACCTTCGAAGTGGCACTCTATGCCTTCAGATCACAACTAACATCAACTGCAGGCAGTACATAAAGGAGCCTTCGAAAGATTATAACCTCTAGCCTCAAGTGTTGGATTTCAGTTAAGGCTCCAGATAACATGAACAGTTATCCCCTCTGTGCCTAGTTTGAATTCCTAACCCTCAGAAACAGTGAAAAGACAGTTAATGGCTGTTTAAACTACGGAGTATAATTTGTAATGTAGCAATAGAGAAAAAAACACAACTGCTTCCTCCCTTCCTTTCAGTAATAACTGCTTCTCTGGCTGACACATGGGCTGAAGCCTATGGCTGGCCAGAACATTGTGCAGCTCCCTGACCTATTGGGCCACCTGTGCGCTCCTGTGGATACGGTAGACACCCTCTGAAGTCTCACTGTGCCTTCTGTTCAGCTCTGACCTGACTGAAACTCTCTGATATATATATTTCTAAGTACTCCATGTACTTTGTTGCATATTGACCCTTACATATGAGAAGCTGCTAGGCAGGTATTATTTATCCAATTTTAAAGATGATGAAAAGGGTTGGTAGAGATCAATGCCTTACTTGAGAGATTCTAGCAATAAATGACATTGCAGGAATTTGATCCAGATCATTTGATCTTAATCTTAGTACTTTCTCATCTATTGCCAACTTGATTAGCCTAATATGTGTATAAAATATGGTATTGAGAAGTAGTAAAGTCACTGCCATTTACCTTTATTTTAATATACAATTTCTTATACTTCTTCATCAATAAATTCCTAAAAATAAGACTTTAACAGCTGAGGTGATGAGAAAAAAAAAGCCTTAAAAAGGTGCATAGACTGAGACCCAGAATTTGTACTTCTGGGGTTTACTTGGAGAAAAGAGTAATGTGTTAAAATATTGGGGCTGAAACATTAAAATTTTAACAATAGTTTGATAGTGGGGCACATGGGTGGTTCAGTCAAGCGTCTGACTTTGGCTCAGGTCATGATCTCATGGCTTGTGGGTTTGAGCCCCACGTCGAGCTCTGTGCTGACAGCTCAACACAGAGCCTGGAGCCTGCTTTGGATTCTGGGTCTCCCTCTCTCTCTGCCCCTCCCCCGCTCATGTTCTGTCTCTCACTCTTTCCTCTCTCTCTCTCTCTCTCTCTCTGTCCAAAAAAACGTTTAAAATTTTTTTAAAAACAAAAAAACACAATAGTTTGATAGTTAATTACTATCCAATCCAGTCTCTATAAAGAT
Source organism: Prionailurus viverrinus (assembly GCF_022837055.1). Lineage (NCBI taxonomy): Eukaryota > Metazoa > Chordata > Mammalia > Carnivora > Felidae > Prionailurus > Prionailurus viverrinus. The sequence goes on from NC_062565.1 coordinate 52,083,201, forward strand.
GCTAGAAATTATTGATGAATATTTTTGAGAAATGTTAATATACATAGTTTAAAAGGTTATAAAACACTAGATACCATATTATACCAATATTGTTATGTATCTGTATCTACATACACAAAATCTGGGGGCCTATATACTAAAATACTAGCAAATGTTTTTATCTCATGTTGACATTTGAGTGTCCCAACTCATTATACATCTTTGCTGGTTTTGCTATTAATTCCACCAGTATCATAAAACAAGAAATAATTTGTAATGGGGTATATAATAAAAATATGCCAGAGGCCTAACCTATGATATGTCATATATTATAGTTGCATCTGAACTTGCAGTTTGACTCCAGGCCTCTAGAGCTGGTGTCAATAATGTACCTTTGCTCAACTGCTGTGTGACTTTCTCTAATTCTTTATTGCCTCAAACCAGACATGTCCCAGGCCCCATGATCCGCTCGAAAATGGATCACAAGCACATATAGTGAACTTTATTATTGAAGTCTAGCTTTCTTTATCTTAAATATGGGAGTTTGAAGTTAAGTCAAAACACTTTAAGGATTTTGACTTTTAACCACATACCCCCATGGATGTAATGCCCTGTCCAGTTTTCCAGCTCAGTGTCTTTTCTTCATATTGTACGTGTAATTTTAAAGACCTTTGTGGCTAAGTTCAATTTTAAAATTATTTTTATTTTGAGGGGCAAATTTAGGCTTATTAGGAATTTTAGATTTACTTTCTAGACACTTCTGTCATCCCATTCACTCCTGGTCATCTTCCATATGTGCCCTTTAAAAATCCAAACTTACCAATCACAAATATCCCTATTTGTCTTTTGGGTATTTACTCCAGTGTTTCTTCCTCTCAGACCATTCTTGACTGAATTTACCCCCATCTCCCTCGTTTTTGTTTGGATAAGCTCTTTATCTTCTTGAATATTTTCCCCTTTGGAACTTCAGTTCATGGACTGTAACATATTTTCTCTGGAATTTTTGAAATTTATATCTAAAGTCAGGCATAGGTTTAGAATTGAGAAAGAATAATATTAAGCTATGTCTGTGTAAAATAAACAGTTTATTTCAAAAGAGAAAAAGATTAAGCTGAAATAAGTGCCCTAATTGCCTAATTGCCTTAAATACTATTTTCCTAATCAGCTTAGAACATATATTAATAGATGGAAATGGCTACAGAATGACCCCTCATGAGGAAAATAATCAGGGATTGTCTAGTTTTGGGAGGAAAATGGCTCTTGAACAGATTAAGGTTTTCAGGAGAAAATGCAACTCAGAAAGTTTTGACAGGTGAAGGTGTTAAACTAGGATGTTCTGGGATACCAAACGTTGCCACATTGCCAGAGCTTCCCCCAGGAATAAAATCATCCGTGGATGGGAAAAACCAAGGGAATACCTGCAAAAATGCCAAATTAACTCAAGTCATCAGTCTGTAGCTAGGTGGTTTATGCTGTTCAAACTTTGCATTTTATTTTTTTAAATGTAGTGATTTTTCTATAATCTAGGCAACCGAATGATAATGATTTAACTATGACTTCCAACTCCTCAAAAATACCTATTGATCAATCATAGCTAAGTTTATTAGAAACACTGCCATCAGGGAGAGCACCACCTCAACAGAGTCTTAGAGATTTTTCAAGGGAATGATCGTCAAGGAGGATATTAGGGTCTGGGCTGGGGCGTTTAAAAGTCAGTTTATAAGGTGAGAACTACAAAAGATTTAGCAAATTTTATCACATAATAGCTTTGAACTTGTAGGCAAATGAGGCAAGGGTCTTGAAGTCAGGTTTTTTTTAATGTTTATTTATTTTGAGAGAGACAGAGAGGTGGGGGGTGCAGGGAGAGAGGGGCTCAATCCCATAAACTGTGAGACCATGACCTGAGCCAAAACTAAGAGTACGACATTCAACCAACCGAGTCACACAGGCACCCCTTGAAGTCAGTTGTGATGAGTAAACTGTCAGTCTTAAAAAATAAGCTGTTTTAGTTGGTTCACCAACTTATCTTCTAAGAGCAAATACTTCCTGAAATAAGTAGCTATATTATTTTTGATTAATCCCAGTATTTTTTTAACATAGAGCTAGGAAAGTTTGCCTTGTCTCAATATAATTTAACACAGAAAAAATTACGTTGATTTTAGCCTCACTTGCATTCTTGAAAGTTGGTCTACACATGAGAATCACCTGTGCCGCTCCAAATAAACTATGGGTGTAATGGCCCCTTCTGTGAAGATTATGATTCAGTAAGTCTGGATAAGGCTTCTGTATGTTTAAAACCCTCCATACTTAATTCTGACGAACAACCAGAGTTGAGAACATCCAGATACTGCAGGTGGCAATCCAGGAACTAAGAAGTGAGCTCTCACCAACCCCCAAATCTGCTGTTGCCTTGATAATGGGCTTCCTAGCCTCCAAAATTATAAGCCCTAATTTCTGTAGTTTATAAACCACCTAATCTACAGCATTCTGTCAGAACAGCCCAAAGCAACTAAGACACCAGGCCACACCTAAGATTTCTGCAGTGTATGGATGTTCTCAATTCTGGTTGTTCATCAGAATTAAGTATTAGAGGCACCGATCCCATTCGTAAGGGCTCCAGTTTCATGACCCAATCACTTCCCAAAGTCTCCACCTTCAAATATCATGGGCTTTAGGATTTTACATATGACTTTTGGGGGGACACAAACATTCAGTCTACAGTACTTATTATCAGCTAAGTCACTTGCAGACATGGAGACAAAACAGCCTCTATTGAATGTGCTACTGTGGCCAGATGCATTACGTGATGGTGTATGTAAAGTTGAAGAAAGATATATTTTCAAGTGATAAGTACTCAACACTTACCAGAAAAGAGATATCAGTTGCAGTAACGTAGAACATTACTGACCTTCCTTTTTCCAAAAATTATTTTCAATGAAGATAAATGATAGGTGAGTGCTTTCCGTAATTTCTTTTCCAGTAAGCATTACAGAACTTTTATTAATTCAAACATAGCTGATCAACTGTCATTTTATTCTTTGATAATATTCACCCACTCTTAAAATTTTTTATCAGCTTCTGAAATAAATTACATTTTTCTTCTTTCAGAATCTGATTTTATTCCTCAATGCTTGAAGATCACCCACCAAAAAATAATCAACGAATATTCCAGATTTTCAGAAAAGATGCTCATACTGTGGTTCCATGTTCTCTTCATCATGTTACTGCATATAATAGGCATCTAAATATCTATTAAAATTAAGTGATCCGGTTTAGTGCCTCAAGTTTTCATCAACGAATGTTTGCCATTCTTTTCTTTGTAGCATGTTCTACAATAACAAGGCTTAACTCGCCGCTTCTGGTAATTATTTTATATCTGCTCACAAACCGTATCCAGATTGTAAAATGTTACACTCTTGGAAGGTATAGTCCTTTCAAATCTACAGAGTGCTGAGAATTTCTGTGAATGAGTTGCTTAGGGCCCATTCAGTTCAAATTAATTAGTAAGCATCTAGCATATCTACTGGGAAGGGAGCTTAAGGCAATTTAGAAACTCTGCCAGAGAACTTGTTGGTTGGAAAAAGACAATCACAGAGTTTTCATTCAGACCAGAGGCTTCATGCCGCTGCATAATTCTTGTCTCTTTCTGTTTTGCCAAGGGGAGAGGGAAAGAAACAAGGACATCAGAAGGAACACAGCAGGGATGCTTGGTATTCAGCAATCTAATTGAGAATGCTAAAGAGACAAGTTCCTGCCTACTCTCTGATTAAGATGAAAACGATAGGTTCTCTCCCTCCAGTAAAGAGTAAAGAAGGAAAGGAAGCTACCTTTAGGAAGTCGAAAAGAGATTCTGGAAACATGGAAAAAGTTAGGCAAAGAATGTGTTAGGAAGTGAAAATAGATTTTAAAAGCCAGGGTACTTAAACATGAACAGGAAACAAGAATGTGGTTTAAAAATAAATGAGTAAAAATCAGAGAGTACTGAAACGTATATATTTTTACTTTTACAAGACTTACTGTTGTTACATTACCTGTTTAAAAAAAGAGCAATTTTTCTAGTTTATAAATGTCTAACTGTTGTAATAAGAACAACAAAAAAGGCTACCTTTGCTCAAGGCAAAAAAGTAATTTTCTAAGGCTCCTGACATCCTGGCTACTTAGACTTCCAAACCATGTTTTATCAAACAGCATCGTATCTGTGTTCTAGTTGACATCTCATTGTTGTTTGAGACTCCCACTGTAGTGGGAGAACTTTACGCTTGCTGTAGGAGGCTCAGTGCACATTCTTTTATCTATATGTACGCAGGGAGGTAAAGTTGACATACAGTGACATATATATACAGATCTGAAACATATAATTCAGTGAGTTCTGGCAGTTGTCTACACCCATGTAACCAACACTCAGTCAAGATACAGAACAATTTGGGGGCACCTGGGTGGCTCAGAGAAGTGTCTGACTCTTGGTTTTGGCTCAGGTCATGATCTTACAGTTTATGGGTTCAAGCCCCACGTCAGGCTCTGTGTTAATGGTGAAAGCCTTCTTGGGATTCTCTCTCTCTGTCTGTGCCTCTTCCCTGTTTCTTTCTCTCTCTCTCTCTCTCAAAATAAATAAATAAACAAACAAACAAACAAACAAACTTAAAAAAAAAGATGCAGAACAATTTCATCACCAGGCAAGTTCCTTCCTATCACTTGCTAGCCAGTCATCACTATCCATAGACAGTAACCACTGCTCTGATTTCTATAGCCATAGATGAATTCTGCCTGCTTTTGAGTGTCATCTAAATGGAGTTATTGGTATTTTTTGGCTCTTTTCACTCCTAGGCTTTTGAGATATATCCATGTTATTGCTTTTATTAGTTCCTTATATTTTACTGCTGAGTAAATTTTTTTCTTATTTTTTTTAACGTTTATTTATTTTTGAGACAGAGAGAGACAGAGCATGAACAGGGGAGGGATAGAGAGAGGGAGACACAGACTCTGAAACAGGCTCCAGGCTCTGAGCAGTCAGCACAGAGCCCGACGCGGGGCTCGAACTCAGGACCACGAGATCATGACCTGAGCCAAAGTTGGCCGCTTAACCGATGGAGCCACCCAGGCGCCCCTACTGCTGAGTAAGATTTTATGAGTATACCACAATCTGTCTTTTCATTCCTTGTTGATGGTTATCATCTCAGCAGTTTCTTCCCAATTTTGGATTATTTTAAATAAAGCTGCTACAAATATTCTTGTATTTCGTGTGTGTGAACACATACTTTCACTTCCCCTTGGTAGATACCTATGATTGGAATTATGAGGTGGTAGGGTACTTTTATGCTTAACTGTATAAGAAACTTCCAAAGAGTCTTCCAAAGAGGTGGTACCATTTTACATTCCCACTAGAAGTGCAAGAGAGTTCCAGATTTTCCATATCCTTGCTAACTTTTTTTTTTTAATTTTGGCCATTCTAGAGGTTATGAAAGTGAATAATAATTTCATTGTGGTATTATTTCTCAAGCCCATGATGACAAAGATATTGAGCACCTTTTCATGCACTTAGTGGCCATTTCAGAAACATTGTTAAGTGTTTTTCTACATCCTCTTCTTTTTAATTAGGTTTTTTTGTCTTCTGTTACTGAGTTGTGAAACTTCTTTATATATTCAGGAAACCAGTTTTTTCTTGTCAAATACATGTATTTACATTATATATATATATATATATATATATATATATATATACACACACATATATATATACATATATATATATATACACACACACATATATAAATGCTTTGCTTTTTTGTTAATGATAATTTTTAATGAGCATAGGTTTTTATATTTGATAAAGTCTAATTAAACATTATTTTTCACCCATTATAGGGTTTTTTGGTATTCTCTCTAAAAATAGCATAAAGATATTCTATGCTTTCTTTTAGAAGAATTAAAACTTGTACTTTTATCTTTGGGTCTACACTTTATACTGAATTAATTTTGGGAATGGTGTAAGTTAAGGAAATCTACTTGGTCCAGTATCATTTGTTGAATTCATTTCTCCTCTGAATTTGTCTCAGTGCTTTTGTTGAAAATCAACTAATGATGATCGTTTTTCTCTTCCGTGAATCTTTATATCCATTATATATTATTTTGCCAATACTACAATGTCTTGATTATTGTAGATGTATAGTAAGCCTAGAAATCAGGAAATGTGATTCTCCTGACTCTGATCCTTTTATTAAAATTGTTTTAGTTATTTTTTCATAGATTTCTTTTCTCTGCTGATTATTCATACCTTCACTTATTAGGGTCATCTTTTTAAGTCCTGAAAAATATTTATAATAGCTTTTTGAAAATACCTATCTGATACTTCTAACATCTAAGTAATCTCAGTCTCTTTTCACTCACACCTATTTCCTGTAATTATGGTTCACCATTTCCTGTTTCTTTGTCTAGTAATTTTTATTGTAGACTCATTGCAGCCAGTTCATCAAAGAGAGTCAGCATTATGTTGTCTTTAAAGTTTGTTCTTACAGGAAGTGAAAAATGCTTTTGATTCTCTCAGTTTTGATTTTACGTTGTTAGGGTAAGTCTGTTTCAATTTTTTGTAGCCCTTCTTCAGGGTATGATTCCTTAAGTCATGTGTTTTGTTTTGTTTTGTTTGTTTTGTTTTGTTTTGTTTTTTCAGGGTTTTCAGCTGAATGCCCACATTAACCAGTGAGGTCTCTCAACTGTAGCTGGGTTCAAATTCTGATGTCTCTTAGTCCTATAAATCTTCTGGTATACAGGTCAGTTCTCCAATGAACTGCAATCACCCTATTTTAGGCATTGTAGAGTCTTGTCCTGAATACGTACAACCAGCTCTCAGAACTCATGGGGGATTCACTAGGCTTCCGGGAGCATCCATTATAAGCACATTTGTAATGCAGTCTTATTCATTCTAGCCATAGTTCTCTGGCATATACTGTTTATTACTTTTGTTGTTTTTTTTTTCCCTTCTCTACAGGTCAAAGGCTTGCTTTTTATCTCTTTGTTTCATACATGTGTTGTTGCAAAGTTGGACTATTTGCAAAGCCATAAAATACATTTACTTTGCTTTTTTATAGCCTGCCAAATTTCTCGAGCACCTTCTGTGAGGACTGCTCATGTTTGGTTTATATTCCACATAGTCTAGCCACTTCTCCAGGCCTGAACTCCTATCGGTGATTCCTTCTCTGAATGAAGGCCTCTGCTCACTGCTTGAGATTGCTTCCCTTTGTGCAGTTTGGGAGATTGCTCCCAGGTAGAAAGCTTGGGTGAATGTGGGGTTGATTTCTTTTATTTCCATTCTCTTAGGAACTAAACTGCCCATATTCAATGTCTGAAAACTAGTGCCTCATATACTTCATCCAGTTTTTTGCTTTTTAACACTGTAAGAATAAGTCCTTCACCAATTACTTCATTCTGGTGAGAGACGATAATAAACATGTTGCTCATTTTAAGTGAATCAGTGCTCTAATTGCAAATGAAGACTCCAGAGGAAAGTAACTAGGCTTCCAGGAGCATCCATTATAAGCACATTTATAAAGCAGCTGAGTGTCCACTGAACTTGTGTTGCTCATTCTAGCCATAGTTCTATGGCATATACTGTTTATTATTTTCATTTTCCCCCTTTCCTACAAGTCAAAGGACTGCTTTTTATCTCTTTGTTTCATACATGGGTTGTTGCAAAATTCAACTATTTGCAAAGCCATAAAATACATTTACTTTGTTTTTTATAGCCTGAACTTATCTATCAAGAGGGGTCACCACGTGGAATATTTGTCAAAAGTGTAGTTGTAACTTTTCTTCATTCCTGTGACCATTGCAATAATTTTGGATGCTTCATTTGGCTGGAAGCAAGTGAAAGTAATTCCCTTTTTTTAACGAGTGCTGATAATTAGAAAATTCACAAGTGCTTATCTCTAGATTGCACCTTTCTCTAGAGCTGCAGATGGAGATTTCTAAATATGCTGGATGTTCTATTGGCACTTTTAACTCAAAAGTCCCAAACCAAAATTTTCTCTGTCTTTCCTCTTGCGATTTCTATTACCTCTCCTTCACAACTCAAATTAGAAATCACAGAATCTTTTTTTTAATTTCCTCTCCTCTTGCAGTATGATTTATTCATTGTATTTTGGCATCATTTTTTTCATCCATTCTCCTTCCATTCCTACAGACATAATCATATTTGAAGCCTTATCACTACTCCCAGCAGGATCATAGCAATAATTTCCTAAATAAATTTGTACCTCCATCTTCCACATGCTGCCAGAGTTATGCTTCTAAAATAGATTTATAATATCTATTCACACAAAAACCATTATTATCTCCGTGTCACTTATGGAAAACATGGCCAAGTTTCAGAACATGTGTAGTATGTCACATATCCCCCATTTTCAGGCTCATCCACCCGGACAACCCTGTGTTCTCCCTGTTTGTGATGGTACATTCTTGTTGTGCCTGTCTTCAGTTTAATGTTCTCTCCCCAGAGCAGGTATTAAGCATCACAGCACACTTTTTCTACATTCTGGGAATTCACTATCGGTATGTTGATTTGTCACTATTCATTTCATCACAAACTACCACCCAGGCACTTCTACCCATCTCCTGTACTCTGGTTAAACTGATCAACTTGATGACACAGATGTTCTGGAATTTTGGGCATTACACTTCTCCTTGTGCTGTCATCTTATACCAAAAATGTTGTTTCCTGGTGCACTTGGGTGGCTCAGTAAGTTAAGCATCCGACTTCGGTTCAGGTCATGATCTCATGGTTCATGAGTTTGAGCTGTGCATCAGGCTCTGTCCTGACAGCTCGGAGTCTAGAGCCTGCTTTGGATTCTGTGTCGCCCTCTCTCTCTCTGCCTCTCCCTTGCTTGCATTCTGTCTCTCTCTCTTAAAAATAAGTAAATATTTTAAAAAATGTTTTTTAGTTTTGTTTCTTCCATATATTCCTGCTCTAAAAACCTCCATAGTAGTTTTAAATGTTTATGGCTTATTTATGACTTTCACTATTTTTTTAAAACAGGAATCACTACATTTATTGAGCTTCATGTGTGGGGGTAATATACAAAAAGCTTCACATACTTTTATTAAGTCATTAAATTCTCAGAAACATACAAGTTACTCTCAATGTTTTCCACATCATATTTGAGTTTATTTTTTTTTTAATTTTTTTTTCAACGTTTATTTATTTTTGGGACAGAGAGAGACAGAGCATGAACGGGGGAGGGGCAGAGAGAGAGGGAGACACAGAATCGGAAACAGGCTCCAGGCTCTGAGCCATCAGCCCAGAGCCCGACGCGGGGCTCGAACTCACGGACCGCGAGATCGTGACCTGGCTGAAGTCGGACGCTTAACCGACTGCGCCACCCAGGCGCCCCCATATTTGAGTTTATTAAGTAAATCTCTTTAATTATAGATTCCTCAAAAGCAGGATGCAGGTCAAGTTCATTTTTTTTTTCCTCCTCATCATTGTACCTTGCAACATCCTGAACTGAATTTAACTTTTATCTTTTTCTTTGCTTTTTTTGGCTTTCTCTCTCTCCCTGTATAATTTGTTCTTCTGTCCCTGCCACAGTTACCATTTGTTGGCTTTGTCCATTTTAATCAAAGCTTCTGTAGTTTCACAGGATGCAACCAGCAGATGCAACCTGAGAATTTTTTTTTCAGTTTTACTGAGAAATAATTGACATGCATCACTGTATAAGTTAAAGGCCAAGAGCATTATGGTCTGATTTACATATATTGGAAATGATTACCATAATAGGTTCAGCTAACATCCATCTTCTCATATAGACTGAATAAAAAGAGGGAAGCAAAAAAAAAAAGGAAAACAAATTCTCCTTGTGATAAGAACTCTTAGAATATACTCTCTGAACAACTTTCCTGTATATCATGCAGCAATGTTAGCCCTGGTCATCACATTGTACATTATTTCCCTGGATCATGTTTATTTTGTAACTGAAAAGTTTGTAACTTTTAATCACCTTCCTTCAATTCCCCCCTCCATTAACCCTCTATCTTTGGTAACCACAAGTCTGGGTGATTTTTTTGATGAGGTTTTGTTTTTGTTTCTATGTTTAACTTTCCACAAATAAGTGAGAGCATACAATATTTGTCTTTCTCTAACTTATTTTCCTTAACATAATTCCCTCAGTGTCCACCCATGTTGTTGCAAATAGGATTTCCTTTTTTTTTTGTGGCTGAATAGTATTTTGTGTAAATATACACAAATTCATTGTCCATTCATCCATCAGTGTCCACTTAGTTTGTTTCCTTGACTTGGCTGTTATAAATAATGCCATTATGAAGATAAGTACAGATATCTTTTCAAATTACTGTACTTGTTTCATTTGGATATAGTTCCAGAAGCTGAATTGCTGGATTATATGGCAGTTCTATTTTTAATTTTTTGAGGACCCTCCATACTGTTTTCTATAGTGGCTTTACCAATTTTTATTCCTACCAATAGTGCCCCAGTGTTTACTTTCTTTACATCTTCCCCAGAATTCATTATCTCTTGTCTTTTTAATGATGGCCATTCTAATGAGTGTGAGCTGATAACTCATTGTGATTTTAATTTGCATTTCTCTAGAAATTCATGATTTTAAACATCTTTTCTTGCACCTGTTGGCCTTTTCTGTATCTTCTTTGGAGAAATGTCTATTGTGGTCCTTTGTCCATTTTTAAATTTGGTTATTTGTATTTTTGCTAGTGAGTGGTATGAATTCATTATATTTTGGATTTTAACTCCTTATCATATATCTGGTTTGCAAAGATATTCCCCATTCCATACAACTTGAGAAACTTTAAGTTGATAAATCATTTTCACTGGCTCTATCACTGTCTGATTGAAATCACTAATTTCTAGGAGCACCAGACAAGACTCATGAGTTTTTTTAATAGTCCTCTCCCGCTGTCCTCTATTATTCTCTGTGAAGCTTTTTAGGGACACCTTCTTCTACAGATGCTTTCAGAACGCTTCAGTTCCTGACTCTACTCAAGCCACAGATCTTTGTTTTGCCAACATAAAATTGCGTTTCTCAATCCCTCAATGTGGTGAAGGTAAATGAAATTCTGGGAAGATGAGTGGAGAACATGCTCTGTTCTTCCTTCTGGGACCCACCCTGTCACTTGACAGCAGAGTAGCTCTGCTTTTGTTTCTAAAAAAGTACCCTATCTTTCTCTGTATGACTTATTTCATTTAGCATAACACTCTACAGTTCCATCCACGTTGCTACAAAAGGCCATATTTCATTCTTTCTCATTGCCACGTAGTATTCCATTGTGTATATAAACCACAATTTCTTTATCCATTCATAAGTTGATGGACATTTAGGCTCTTTCGATAATTTGGCTATTGTTGAAAGTGCTGCTATAAACATACCGTATGTTTCCACTCTTATGTGGATCCTGAGAAACTGAACAGAAGACCATGGGGGAGGGGAAGGAAAAAAAAAAGGCTAGACAGGGAGGGAACCAAAACATAAGTGACTCTTAAAAACTGAGAATAAACTGAGGGTTGATGAGGGGTGGGAGGGAGGGGAAACTGGGTGATGGTCATTGAGGAGGGCACCTGTTGGGATGAGCACTGAGTATTGTATGGAAACCAATTTGACAATAAATTTCATATAAATAAATAAATAAATAAATAAATAAATACCCTATTAGAGCAACCTCTTTACCTTCTGCCTCTTCTTCTCCAGAAGGTATTATTCATAGACATTTATTATTAGTTTCCCTAGTCTCCATTCCACCAAATTCTGGCTGCAACCCCAGGTTTTAGGGTGAAGATCCATGCCTTAAAAACCTTTCAGTGTTATATGAGTGGAGCTTTGTACCTCGGCTCCACAGTTGAACACCTGACTTAAGCCTATGTCACCTTAAACCACTATGTTATCTTGGCCCTACTATTTATCTCATATGTTGAAAAGTGACTTAAGTCAATCTAATCAACATAAACATTTACATGGGGACTACCAGAAAAGAGAAGCTCACAATGTCCAGTATCAACTAAAAAGATGGAGCTCATGAAGTCATTTTGGCACTAGGATGGAAGTTTCTATTTAAGGTAAAGGAAGTTACCCCCCTCCTCTGCAAAAAAAAAAAAAAAAAAAAAAAAAGAGTGAAGCAAAGAAGTGGGGAGAGAGAAAATGAGACTGGATGACAACATGTTAAATGCTACAGGTGAGCCTAAAGCCTGGCAGTTGTTGGATTTCTCAGGTCAGGTAATCAATACTTTTTTTTTTTTTTTGGCCTGAGTCCATTTGGGTTTGGAATTCTCTCACTTAGACCCAACGGAGCTAACCAAAATGGGTTTAGGCACAAATGAGTACGTGGGACCATTTCTAATACTGAAGCCATTGTGACCAAGAAGTACAAATTAAAAATGCCATATTCTTTTTTTTTTTAACCACACATAGATTTTTTTTACTTATGATGAGAACTTCTTCAATTTACTCTCCTGGCAATTTTAGAATATATAATACAGTATTGTTAACTATAGTCACCATGCAATACATTACATCCCCAGGACTTATTTATCTTATATTTGGACGTTTGAACTTTTTGACGCTGTTAGCCCATTTTGTCCACCCATATCCCCCACTTCTATTTTTGTATCTATGAGCTTGTTTGTTTTTTTTTTAATTACATATATAAGTAAGACCATAAGATATTTGTCTTTCTCTATCTGACTTATTGTGTTTATCATGATCCCCTCAAGGTCCATCCATATTATTGCAAAAGGCAGGATTTCCTTTTTTAAGGGCTGAATAATGATTAATAATCCGTTATATTTTTTCTTCATTCATTCATCCTTGGACACTTAGGTTGTTTCCATGTCTTGGCTATTGTAAATAATGCTGCAACAAACAGGTGTACATGTATCTTTTCAACTTAGTGTTTTCATTTTCTTTGGTTAAATACCCCACAGTGGAGTTGCTGGATCATATGATAATTCAATTTGTAATTTTTTGAGAAAACTCCATACTGTTTTTATAGTGACTGTACCAATTTACATTCCCACCAACTGTGCACAAGGATTCCACTTTCTCCACATCCTCACTAACACTTAATTATTATCTTTTTGATAACAGTCATTCTAAAAAGATTCTAAAGGTGTAAAATGATAGCTCATTATGGTTTTGATTTGCATTTCCCTGATACTTATTAATGCTGAGCACCTTTTCATGTCCCTGTTGCCTATCTGTATGTCTTCTTTGGAAAAATACCTATTCAAGTCTTTTTGCTTTTTTTTTTTTTTTTTTTGCTATTGAGTTCTATGAGTTCTTTATATATTTTTTATATTAACCCCTTCTCAGATGTATGATTTGCATATCCCTTCTTCCATCCCATAGGTTGTCTTTTCATTTGGTTGATGGTTTCCTTTGCTGGCAGAGGCTTCGGTTTAATGTAGCCCTACTAGTGTATTTTGCCTCTTTTGCCTTTGCTTTTGGTATCAAATCCAAATAAATCATCGCCAAGATTTATGTCCACCTATTTTTACCACCTATTTTTTTCTAGGAGTTTAAGGTCTTTACATTCAGGTCTTTAATCTGTTTTGTGTTGATTTTTGTGTATGGTGAAAATTGTGGCCTAATTTCATTCTTTTACATGTGGCTGTCCAGCTTTCCCAGCATAATTTATTGAAGAGATTGTCTTTTCCATATTGTTGTTTTGGCTTCTTTGTTGTAATTAAATGACCATATATGGGTGGGTTTGTTTCTGGTTCTCTATTTTGTTTCATTGATATGTGTGTTTGTGTTTATGCTAGCACCATACTCTTTTGTTTACTATAGCTTTGTCATATAGGTTGAAATCAGGAAGCACGATATTCCCACTTTCGTTCTTTCTTAAGATTACTTTGGTTCTTTGGTTCTTTGTGGTTCCAAAAAATTTTGGGGTTATTTAGTCTATTTCTGTGAAAAACACATTGAAATGTTGATAGGAATTGCACAAATGCATTCTTCTTGTAAATACCTTACCCTGATATCCACCTCTTGTCTGTGGTTTTAGACCTTGACTTAAAATCAAGCAATGATAAACCCTTTCGAGAATTTTGAATTAGGGACCAAACAAAGATGATGAAACAATAGCATCCCTTGTGACAATGTTTTCAGTCATGGCACAAGCCAATCTAATTGAATTAGACCTAGAAGGCCACAAGAAACAGCTCTAGAAGCATGTTTCAATGAATTGAATAAAAGCAAACTTTTCAATAAATTTCTCCTCTTTTCTTAATCAGCTTGAGTACAGACAGATTAAGATAAATAAGGAAGTGATGAACACAAAACTTAAATCCAGGTCTGTTGGACTCCAGAGCCTAATCATACCCCCACTGTTAAGTATTATAATACTTATGTTCCCTTAGTGCCTAATACTGTGCCTCGCACTGTGAATACACTTGTTGGTTAGACTCATGATAAAAATCCATGTTTGATAAATACTTTTCAAAGAGATTTATTTAAAAATGAAGATGAACCCCTTGAGCCAAAGCCACTTTATTTGTTGTTTCCTATGACCCACTTCATTTGAGAATCTGCTTGGCCATAAAGATACTCTTTGTATCTGGGCTATGCTGGGAATGCTCTGTTTGGCCCTTCGGCTTCCCCTGCACTGTAAGCTGAGATCCCCCTCTCAGGTAAAACTTCATCTATGGAATAGTACCAAGTACATCTATATTGAGATGCAAATGCATGGTAATGAGAAAAAAAGATCTAGAAGGAGAGTTCTTTATGTCCTTTGCTGAACGATCATAACTGTTAATAAAGCACTCTTTCTTCACAAATATTTTTTCTCCTCTAGAAGTAATTTTAAAGTTTAATTATTTAAGTAATCTCTATACCCAGTGCAGGGCTCAAACCCAGCCCCGAGATCAAGAGTCATATACTTTTCCACCTGAGTTGTCCAGGCGCCCCCTCCTCTGTAAGTAGTTTTAAAAGGTACCTTCAGTTTGAACTTCTAGCAGTGGTAGATTCTGCATAGATGTGTATCATTTTTACACCCAAGTTTCTAAATCCAGTAATAAGGTACAATGTAATTTCTGAAGATCATTTCCTTTGCCATTTCAGTTCCTGATGATTTGGTGAAGAGAGTTAAAAAATCCATTTACTTGAAACTTCTAACCTACATACCCTATTTATGTTCCTGGAGAAAGAATAAAAATCCCTGAAAATGACAGTGACTAATGCTTCCAAGAAAGATACATTGAGGGGTCAGTTCACCAAAAGGCATTTTTATAGGGAAGGTCTGCAATATGTTTTCAGAACCTCCTTCTGTCTCAATTTTAACAGTAACAAAGTGGGTTAAGTAATATAGTTAATCCAAGAGGTATAGACCCAGTGTGTCTTCATTTGCTGTAGTAACTTGTACAGGACTTTGAAGATGAACAGAAGTAAATACAAGTGCTATATTCTCTGCCCTTTGGGTCAGTAATCCTCACCCATTCCTACTTAAGAGGGAGGTTGTCAATAAGGAAACCCATTTCCTCTCTAAGAAGATTAATAATAGGAGCATAGAGTCTGGGTCTGGTAGGTTCAAGTGCAAAAGCTGATGGGGATCCTCAGGATGGGATCTCCCACTTGGTGAGCTTATCAACAATCCATGTGTTGGGTTGATACTTTGGATATAGTGTTTGATGGAGGGAAATTTTTCAGAAAGGAATATTATGTAATGAATTTCATGAGATTCCTATTCTATCATATTTTTTCCTTCCAAATTAACTTTGAGCAGGCATGATGCAGGAGATAACATGAATAAAAAGAACTGCTGACTTTATTTAACAGAAACCAAGATATGTAGTTTATAGGGGAATGATTCCATTTCTTATTTCTGACTAATCTACATTAGCTACTTATTTAATATCCTCTTTCATTAAGTCTTGAAATATCTCTATTAGTATAACTGAAATGAAATTATACAGAAGGAAATAGAAGAGGCTTTGAATGTGCTGCAGAAGCTATTTTCATTGTTGTCTGGTTTTCCAAAGGGAGCTAAAAAATAAAGATGAGAAGAGCATCTTTTCCTTTGTGAATTCTTAACATCTGCATCATAAAGCAATTGATTTTCACCTAATGGCAGTTAATTCTGGTCTAATAAAGATCATAAAAATAATTACTGTTAACCTTTAAGTTTTGATAGGACTCCCTTAAAAAAAGTCTATGTTCCAGTATACTGTCTCAGTCCTAATTTCTGCTATTATAATTTGAAATAAAAAAAAAAAATACAGCATTGGCAAGAAAGTTAACACGACATCCTGAAATAGGCATTGGACTTCTCTTTTACAACTCCCACCTCCAGCAGCCCCAGGTCACTGGCAGGATTAAAGCTATCTCCCTGGAGATAGAAAGTTAATCAGAAAAGCTGAAGTCACATATTCAATTCCTTCTGTGTCACAGCCCTCCCTAAGGACATTGAGCTGTACTTTTTCTCAACATTGCAATACACAAAGGAACCAAGGGCTTCCCTGGGGCTCCCCTTGTCTGGGGGTTCATCTTGAAGCTCCCCTGCCACTAGAAAGTGGGGATGTATAGATTTCACCTGCCTACTTGCTGACAATCTCTTCCAGAACCCTAGGTCTCTTACAGACCTCTCCGGGATTCATGCAGACTTAAAGATGTGCTAAAGGAACTCATATGTGATAATGATAATAATTCATATATATTTTAGTCTAGAAAGAGATATTATATATAATAATAATAGCTAACACTTTTATAGCTATTACTATGGGTCAGACAATGTTCTAGCACACACAAAAAAATAAGAGATTTAAAAAAAATATTTGGACTATAAGTATTCATATAACATGACTAAGATTGATAGGATCAGTGTTTATCCCCCTCCCTTTTAGTGCTTTTCTGTACTTCAGAGTACAGAAAGCTAAGAACTACATTTCCCAGACACCTATAGCCAAAGTTTTGGTTGAGAACTAACTTCTACATTTATATGATGAGACTTGGAAGACATAAATGAGGCTTAAGCCCTGTTTCTGCTACAGCTTCTACAAGCAAACCCAGTTGTGGAGTTATGAATATTGATGACAGTTATTCCTTTGATACCAGACTTATTGTTAAATGGTACACCCTTGAATTCAGCAATTCCACTGGTATGCTCCTAATCCCTACTCTTTCAGTCTTGCAACTTCTTCTGTGAAGTACATTCCTTTCTTCTTAAAAATTTCAAGTGGCTTCTGTTTCTTGAACTGGAACTTGACTGATACCATATTTGAAACCATAAATACCAGCATACCATAGACCTGCAGAGAGGGAAATCTGTAATTATTATCTTACCTGGTAGGGTCTGAAGGCTACGATGATCTGCTTAAGATTGGAAAATGAAATACAAGCACAACCTCAGAGATATTGCAGGTTCAGTTCCAGACCACCACAGTAAAGCAAATATTGCAATAAAGTGAGATAAATGAATTTTTCAGTTTCCCAGTGTATATAAAAGCTATGTTTATACTATAGTCTATTGAGCATGATGTAGCATAGTAGACATTTTTTATGTCTAAAAAACAAAATACAGTACTGGCAGTCCATTGATGGCAAAGGCAACATGATTTACTTAAGTTATTATTACATAATGATTGTTTCCAACATGTACACGGAAGGCAGGACTTGGTGAACCAAGTGGTGCCAAAAATAGGAATCAGTGTGAGTGCGAATCACAGGCACTATGGAGTGGGCAGACTAATTCTGACAGCCCTGGGGACATTATCAATGACTTAAAGATAAACTCCTTCAAGAGAATGAGAAAACAAGCCACAAATTGTAAGACAATATTTCCAAAAGATCTATCTGAATAAAGGAGTATTATCTAAAATATCTAATAAATTTTTATAATAAGAAAATTAACAACCCCATTAAAAAATTATCAAAGTTTTGAATAGACATCTCACCAGAGAAGATATACGGATGGCAAATTGGCATATGAAAAGAAGCTCAACGTTATATATCATTAGGGAATGGCAAATTAAAACAGCAATGAGATACCGCTTCATACCTATTAAAATGGCCAAAATTCAAAACACTGACAATACTAAATGCTGGTGAATATTCTTGTTCATTGCTGATGGAAATGCAAAATGGTACAACCACCTTGAAAGATGTGCAGAAATTAAAAGATTAGTAGAAGGGAGGAAGGTATGAATAGGTGAAGTTTTATTTATTTATGGAAAGGATCTAGTCTTTTTTTTTTAAAGAAGTTATTTGTTGCCTTGGGCATTTTAGGTATTAAAAATAGAAAAACAACTGGCATGCATTTGATTTTTCTCCTTAAAAATGGAATACAAGAGTGCCTATGTGGGTAACGTGGTTGAGTGTCTAAGTCTTGATTTCTACTCAGTTCATGATCTCATGCTCAGTGGGGAGCCCGCTTAAGACTCTCTCTGGAAATGCAAGCTGGTGCAGCCACCCTGGAAAACAGGATGGAGTTTCCTCAAAAAACTAAAAATGGAACTACCCTACGACCCAGCAATTGTACTACTAGGCATTTATCCACGGGATACAGGTGTGCTGTTTCAAAGGGACACATGCACCCCCATATTTATAGCAGCACTATCAACAATAGCCAAAGTATGGAAAGAGCCCAAATATCCATCGATGGATGAATGGATAAAGAAGATGTGTGTGTGTGTGTGTGTGTGTGTGTGTGTGTGTGTGTGTGTACACACACACACACACACACACACACACACACAATGGAGTATTACTCAGCAATCAAAAAGAATGAAATCTTGCCATTTGCAACTCCGTGGATGGAACTGGAGGGTATTATTCTAAGTGATATTAGTCAGTCAGAGAAAGACAAAAATCATATGACTTCACTCATATGAGGAATCTAAGAGACAAACCAGATGAACATAAGGGAAGGGAAACAAAAAGAATATAAAAACAGGGAGGGGGACAAAACAGAAGAGACTCATAAATATGAAGAACAAAGTGAGGGTTACTGGAGGGGTTGTGGGAGGGGGGATGGGCTAAATGGGTAAGGGGCACTAAGGAATCTACTCCTGAAATCATTGTTGCACTATATGTTAACTAATTTGGATATAAATTTTAAATAATAAAAAATTAAAAAAATAACAAGAAATGAACTGGGATATTTTAAAAATCAAGTTTTCTGAAAAACATAAAAGACAGTTGTGGACACATAAATTAAAAGATGAGACCAAGCATTGTATATGATATCAAATTTCCTGAAATTTTAATATAATACCAATATGAATAAAGTAAAAGAAAGAGAGATAACAAAGCCATAGGAAAATGAAATTAATGTTGCAGAATGGGAAGTGTCAAGAATATAAACGTGTATTATTTTCAAAATGTAAACTGAATGAAGTTTCTTTCAAATGTCTGTAAGGTTAGTTTTCTTTTTTTTCTTTCTTTCCTTCCTTCCTTCTGTTCTTCCTTCCTAACTTCCTTCCATCCTTCCATTGTCTCTTTTTCCTTCTTTTGAGTTGAGAGACGTGGCAAAATAATTACTCAGTTCATCTGGATGAATATATTTATTGAGGAACCAAGATGAAATTGAGAAAATACTATAATGTGCTAGCAAATATATAATTATGGCACACTGATGTAAAACAAGAAAAAATGAAATGCAAATTCCAGAAGCTTCTGGTAGAAAAGTGGAAATGTAATGTTGGATATATGTGACATTAGAAATCAGCGAGTTACAGATGGATTATTGAATATATGGCAGTGGAATATTTGACCATCTAAAGGGGAGGAAACATCTCTCGGCCAAATACAAAAAGAAAAATGAATTTTAGGTGAATTAAAACTTTAAAGACAGAAGGAGGGATGTAACTATAAAAGAAGTGAATGCTGAAGGATATTTTTATAATCCAATCTTAGAAAAGGCCTTTTTTAGCATGACTTAGAGGTGACTGACCATTAACAAACTGTATTTAATTTCGTATTTTAAGATTATTACTCAGAAAACAATTTGAATCAAGTTGAAAAACCAATGACAAAGTGAAAAAAAAAAGTCTTGTTCTGCATCTGATCACATGTGACTCTCAAAATGTAGAGAGTCTCTGCAAATTTAAAAAAGAATGATGACATACTCACTTATATGTGGATCTTGAGGAACTTAACAGAAGACCATGGGGGAAGGGAAGGGGAAAAAAATAGTTACAAACAGAGAGGGAAGGAGGCAAACCATAAGAGATTCTTAAATACAGAGAACAAACTGAGGGTGGATGGGGATGGTAGGGAAGAAGGGAAAATGGGTGATGGGCATTGAGGAGGGTACTTGTTGGGATGAGCACTGGGTGTTGCATGTAAGTGATGAACCATGGGAACCTACCCCAAAAACTAAGAGCACACTTTACACACACTGTATGTTAGCCAATTTGACAAATGATATTTAAACAAACAAACACACAAACAAAAAAAGATGAAAAACAGCCCCAAAGCAAAATAGACAAAGAATTTTACCTTTGGGAGGTTTGTCTTCTTTTTTTTTTTTAATAAATGAGTTAAAATAACAAAATTAATCAAATAGCAAGCAGATATGTGAAGTTAGAATAATTTATAAAAAGCAATGAAATACAATTTTAGTCTGTAAAATTGGCAAAAATAGTTTATACTTTTAAGCCTGGATAATAGTAAATGAACACTCCTACACAGTGAGTGGGTGTATAATTAGCCTAAAAAATTTAGAGAATAATTTTGATTAGGATGTAAAATTTAAAATCAATTATAGATTTAGGAATTTCTCTTACAAAGATACTTATAAAAATGTGCCCAAACTGTTGAGAATTATTCATTGTGGCACTCGTTGTGAGAGTGAAAAAATTGAAATATCCATCAAATGAGAATTAAACAATTTATAATATATCTTTAAAATGGATTAATCTGCAGCAGTGAAAAAAATAAGGTGCATTTGTGCTGTGTGTGCAAAATTGAAGAGATATGTACAACAAATAAGGCAAAAATAAGATGCAGAATAGTATATATGATCACATGTATTTCATATAAGGAAATCTATATACATATGTCTCATGAACATATTTATATGTATGAAATTCTAGAATGATAATATTAGAAATAATTCTTGTGGGATTTGGGGTACATATTACATATTTACTTTTATTAAAATAGGCATTAAATTTATAATTAACTAAGAACAATTAAAAATTCCAATATTGGGAAACAAACCTCATTTCTGACTAATTAATGTAAAACTGATGAGAATGTTAATAAACATATATTGATATCTAATTGCCAAGTATTCATCTCAAATGTTTTCCATGCCTAATCTCATTTACTCTTCAAAATGGCACTCTGAGTACTCTCCAGGTTTCAGATGAGGAAGCTGAGTCAAACAAAAGTTTAAAAACTTACTTAGCCAAACAGCTATAAAGTTGTAGGACTCAGCATTCAAAACCAGGCAGTTTGACCCAAGAATTCCTATTCTTAACATCTGATAATGATAGTAAGAATACTTTGTACTAAGAGTGAATAGAAAAGAAACTCATATTTTATCATATAAAAGGAAGAGGTATTCTGTCCCTACCCTAAAGAAGAATCTTTTATTCAGACAATTCCAAAGCCTTTGTTAGAAAATTTGCAGGAAAACTAGAGCCTACCTACTTAGTCACATGATAAGACTGATAGGTTTAATTGTCCATAGTGTTTAGCTAAATCTTTCTCCTTATAATTCCCACCTATTCATCTAAGTTCTGGTGTCTGGAACAACAATGAATAGAAAACAAATATACTCCTCTTTTATATGATAATATTTCAATCTCTTGATGAATTTTTAAAGGGTCTCTTCTTTGTCTTAAGTGCAGTTTAAATAAACAAAGGCTCTTTAACAACTTCTCATATAACATGATTTCAGCATATTTAACATCCTGGTGTCCCTCCTGGATATACTGGTTTGTTAAGTCAGTATTCGGGAGGAGGAGGCAGTGTCCTTTCACCAGTCCTTAGGCTGAACAGAGCAAGTAGGATAGTGAGCAGACGGGAAAAAAGAAAGAAATACACTGCCAGAGTCATATAACAATGAAGTTGACAACACCCCTAAGTTGGAAAATAAACACAAAATTTCTCTCGCTCGTAATCTTAGAAGTAACGTGTGACAGCCATTGGTGTACATTAGGATTTGCAGTGAGTGTTTTCTGGAGTCAAGAGAGACTAAGTATTGAAGACATTCATTCATTTAAAGGCCAGTAAGAAAGCATTTTGTGTAGTGCAGTGGCATTGGGATATACAAGGAAATGAAGAGCAATACCAAGCATATAGCTAGTAGAACTGTGATAGGAGTAAGTATTTGCGTTAGAAATCACTCATGTCTTCACTAACCAGCCACTGATTGTCTTTATGTTCCATACAACACGCTGATCTTCCAAAGAGCTGGTGGTCCAGTGGGGCAGACAGAGGTGAACAATGGAACCAAAAAAGTGCAGGTGAGGGTTGGAGCCCTAAGTAGATAACACGTGTATTTTCCTACAAGGTTGGGTTTTGTTGATAGTGGAGTGAGAACTCATAAAGAAGGATTATGATTACATTGACAGCAAGTTGGAAGGTTGTGAGAAAAGAAGTAATGACATTAAACTTGCAACTGCGAGGAGGGAAGCAAATGCTCACTAGAAATTGAACTGGAGCTCTGTAAATGGAGAAAAATTGTAGGGTCAAGAATCAGAATCAGAAAAACCCAGAAAAAATATATTTAAACTCATCTAAGTAACATAGGATTGAAATCTAAATTTTTATAGATAATCAAAGTACCAACTGTGTTAGTTTTCTACTGCTACTTTAATAAATTACCATGAATCAACACATATCTTGTAGTTAAAAAACACATTTTATTGTCTTTTGAATTAGATCTGTGGAAGAGAAATCTGACATGGATCTTAGTGGGGTAAGATCAAGATGTCAATAAGGCTATGTTCCTTTCTGGAGGCTTTAGGGAGAGAATCCATGTCCTTGTGTTTTCCTTCTCTAGAAATCATCCACTTTCCTATTCATGGCTCTTTCTCTATTAACAGGGAGTGAGTCCTCACACTGTCATCTTCTGACTCTCCCACTCCTGACTTCCACTTTTAAGGCCCCCCTGGATAATCTTGATATTTTAACACCAGCTAATTAACAACTTTAATTCTATCAGCAACCTTAATTTCTTTTTTTATTTTATTTTATAAATGTTTATTTTTGAGAAAGCGCACATGTGTGTGCGTGTGCCAGCGGGGGAGGGGCAGAGAGAGAGAGGGAAACAGAAGATCCAAAGCAAATTCTGCACTGACAGCAGTGAGCCTGCTATGGGGCTCGAACACAGGAACCATGAGATCACGACTCGAGCCAAAGTTGGACGCTCAACTGGCTGAGCGGCCCATGCTCCCCAACCTTAATTTTATTTTGCCAACTAACCATGAGTTACGATCTGGATATCATTAGGGACAATTATTTTGCCTTTCATACCAACAAATGAATAGATTTTGATCATTCTGTCCTAGGCTAAATATATAAACGTGGACATTCCAGAAAAAATCTTGACTTTCTCTTTATAAAACTGAAGTAAAGTGATATTTAAAATACTAGCTCAACTAATAATTTTGAAAGATTAGTGAAAAAAAAAGACAGAAAATGATTGTGCAGAATGCATTGTTCCCGTACAAATGAAATCACAGAAGGGTTTGGGATTTCTGCAAGATGTTTGAAGTTCTTAATATCTTTATTAAGCAAGCTAATTTTATTCCAAGATTCTAAGAGTTTCACATTTAAGACTGTTTACAAAGAGAAATAAAAGTCTGTGAGTCTTGAAAGAAGGAATTTTACAATGTTAAATCTATTTCTCCACCAACATTGACAAATCTCAGTTATTAGTATTTAGAATGCAAAGGTTAAAGAAAGCAAATTTCAACTTGGGCATCCAATAATTGCCAGGATTTGTTTAATGTGTCTTCTGGGTAATCCATCCTGAAAAATGTCTTGTAATTATATTTACATAAAAAGTAGGCAACGAGATGAATTTAGTGCATACAATGCATAGTGGAGTCATTACAGCAAGCCTCTTATCAAATGATATTATAAGATAAAAACTTTATATTAATACATATTGGTAGATAAAAATAATTATATGACTTTTATAATTTGAAGTTCTATCCAAAATATCTCATTTCCAAGTCATGGTCAAATGGAATGTGGTTGAAGGAATATTTAAGGAATTTAAATCCAGAGGTTTTAGTCCAAGGAAAAGTACACTATATGATCTGACCAGCATAAAAGCATGAGTTTAGAATTCTTGAGGGATGTTGGGAGGCCTAGAAAGGAAAACTATAGGATTAATAGGTAATAATGTGTAGATTGAGAAGAACATAAGCTAAAATCAGATTTGATAATTAAGATTTGAAAATTGGTTTAGAAGAAAGAAGAAATACGTTGTGTCCAGGAACGGGAAGAATGTGGCTCAGAGACTTGCTAAGTAGAGTACAGAGGCTGGTTTGCATTTAAAGGTATTGAAGGAAATAGTTTCCATCTGAAACTAAGAAGTGAGCCTGAATCTGAGGATAAATGAGCTAAAAGACTTCTCCCCATAAGAACAAGGGTTGGAAAATAGCACATTCTCTCTTTGTCTCCATAGGAACAATGCTTTTAATCTGCGCCCAGTCAATCGAGCAATAGGTTTCTGATTTTGTAAATTATCTAATCTGTATTCTACACGTTATTTTGCAATCTAGTAACAATAGACTAAGTGCACCCTGTGTTCTGTGGACAACAGGGAGGAGAGGTAATTTCAATAAACTAAATGGAATTATGAACAATTATTATTTGTAATATTACCTATGTTTGCATAGGTTTTCATAGCCTTAATAAGTGCTTTTGTAGTCAGGCTCTTGGGAAAACAAATCGACCCTAACACACCAAAATTCTGTTAAAGTTCCCCTAGAAAACCCGTGATAGGAAATTTGCTGGGAAGTCCAGAAGGAGACTCTTAGGGACGCACACATGTAATGAAGTGACATTGGAAATCATTCTTTCAAAGGAAACTTCTCTTTGTTCAGCAGGGACTTCAGAGAGTTGTGATGTATCCAACATTTGGAAGTTGTGGCTTCTTTTTCTCCCTATTTCCACTCTCCCTCTGCTCCCCACCCTGATTATGCATTTTCCCTTTTTTTTTTTTTATCAGTACTGGTAAGTGCTGATGAGGGTTCAACATAAAAAAGGACCCTTAAGCATACTTAGTGGAAGTGTAAATTGATTCTATTTTTCTGAAGAGCAATTTGTATGTG
Source organism: Prionailurus viverrinus (assembly GCF_022837055.1). Classification (NCBI taxonomy): domain Eukaryota; kingdom Metazoa; phylum Chordata; class Mammalia; order Carnivora; family Felidae; genus Prionailurus; species Prionailurus viverrinus. The sequence continues at coordinate 52,108,423 of NC_062565.1, forward strand.
TTAAAAATGTTTAAAATGTTCTTGCACATTGCTCTGCAAATTACCGTTCTGGATTATACCAAAATAATCAGGATTTGGGGTAACATTTAGCTACAATGATGCTCATCACAAAATTGCTTATAAAGCCACAAGTTGGAAACAACCTACGTGTCTATTCATAGAATCAAGGTAGCAAAGCCATGACCAAGTGTCTATACTTACTCTCAATTGCCAGAGGCAATGGTGTAGACATTGAGTGGGCCTGGTGTGGATTAAATATAAGTTGGCATTTTTAGTAAACAATGCACATGATTTTCAATAACAGCAACCTGTCATTAATAAAGAAGAAATGTGTGAATACTTATGCTTACCTAAACTCACGTAAAATTCAGTCTGGTGAAAAGTTGTTCTTGATTGTTATTTCCTTTCGTGCAGAATGAAGTGCAACACAAATCTTAGAGTATGTGAAGCTAAATTAGCATTGTACTCATAAGAAAAAAAACAAAAATGAACTTTCTCTTTATCAAGCATCTCAATTGTGATTCATATTTATTCAGACAAAATGAAGAACGAGTTTGATTATATTGCTATTTTCCACTCTATTAAAAAACATAGTTGTCAGTTGCTGTTGCTAGTAATGAGATAGCCATAGTTAAGATTTATCCTCCAGAATATCTCCAAAATAATATTGTGAAGGTAAATATTGACAGGTCTTATGTGGTAGAACTACTAAAAGGTTGATAACTAATATAGAAACAGAAGCATAGGAGTAATGTATTGTTAGAAGCCAGCTTGATAAAAAAAGATTTTTTAACATTAAAGACATTAATTAAATTTATTCAATATTAAGGACATATTTTGGCTATGAAAATATGATTACATTACTGTCTCCTACCTCACTGTCTAACTTTAATGAACCATAGTAACCAAGGTACTACATGTGTGACATATTACTGCAAACCAGTCTGTCTGCTCAGAATAATCAGGCATAAATAATTCATCAGTGATGCTGCAGATGTCAAGGGCATCCTCTGTTGTGCCCATCCTTTAACAAAAACAAACTCAAAAGTTGCTTGACTTGGTTCTAGTTCCTCCTCCAAAGAAAAAAACCAGCTAGGAACTGCAATTGATTTTTTTATAGCTAGTTGTGAAGATAGATCGATGTTAGGAAGAATAAAAACTGATCTAAATTTGAATAGTGCAGAAAGCATTTGTTCTCAAAGTAATAGACCTTACAGATATTACTACCACCCATAGGCATTTTTCTTAATAATGTGGTACTAATGTATAAAGTCAACTCAGTAATGGGAATACTTCCTTTACCAGCCAAGGCTTGAGTGTAAAGTTTCTACTCCCTCTTTCCTGAAATTCTTAGAGTATCATAATCCCAAAGGGTTTGTTCTATTCTGTATCTGCTAGTGATTTAACTTTTGGCTCAATATTAAAATAAGGTTTTGGCTTGTCTTTTACGGCAGGCACTATGGCACAAAACACTAGCATAGGATACTTATGGGTTCGTTGTCAGCCCATTCTTATTTCTGTCTGGAGACTTGTAGATTTACAGGGATTAAGTCACCTGTCAGCCCAAGTTCACAATGCTGTTAAATGATGGATTCATATTTACCTGCCGTTAAAACCTTTTTAAAAATATAATTCTTTTTATTTTATTCATGAAATTAATGATTTTTACACATTTAAGTTTACTTGGTGTTTGCTGTATGTGTGTGTATGTATATTTTGTGGATGTTCTCTCTCCCTACCTGTCAGCCAATGGAGGAGGGGTGTTAGTTGACTCAGTTGGGGAACAGTATAACCTTGATAATTAGGTGGCTGGTCAGGTTCACTCAGCTTTGGGTATTTATCATGATGCCGGTATTTCCCCCAGTGCTTTCCCAGCCCTGCATCTAGATGAAGCTACATGCCTACCTCATGCCAGTGGTAAGCAGAAGAAATGTTTTACCTGCAGGCCAAGAGGATTAAAAAGGTTTACTTTCTCCCCAGTTTTTTTTAGACCACTGTTTCTGGCTTGTTACAGGTATAGTGAACTCATAAGCTGCATGGAAAGTACTCGCAAAAGTCAAGGAAAACCAGTCCTAAAAAACAATTTGGAGGGAAGCTAGGCTCCAGTTGGGAATATCTGTTTTATGTTCTCCACTAATAAGAAACTTCTATCTGTTGAAGTCATTTTACAACCTATTTGTTATGATAGCAGCCATCACACAGATTTGGTCCTCAAAATATTTTCATGCTGGGCACTTTGTTATTACTTTGTTGGGTGGTTGTCACTGAGTACGTTCTATCTGCTCATTTTTCACAGTGTTTGACATAGGGTCCTTTTCTGAACCTATTACCTACTTAAAAGTGACAGCTGTGTGGAGTACTTTTGGGGTCCTATTTTTCCCTAGTTAGCCACAGAGAGTTTCCTTTAATTCAAATTGAAAAGGTTGGGCTTTGTGCCAAGGTTGCCAGGAACTCCACCTGATATTGGACAAAAGAAGCCTTGGTCTCTCCATTCATGCATGCATGCTGCATCACAGAGAGAGCAGCTGAGCACCTGCTGTATGCCAAATATTGTACCATGTTCTCAACTTAAAAATAAATAAGACAGGGTTCCTCTCTCAAAGAGCCTACAACCGAATATTCCAAGTGAAGAATTACAATGGAACATTCTGATGAGCCAGCAATGTGAGCTCTTTATTCAGAATGACTGAGTTTTAATTTTGGCTTCTGGACATATTCAGAGTGATCTGAATAAAATTTACGTAGCTTCTTTGTGCTTTTATTTCCTTATATGTAAAGGAAATAATAATAGAAATGTTACAGGGCTCTTGTGAGGTTTGAGGTCGTTTGTTGTTGTTGTTGTTGTTGTTTTGTTTTTTTGAGCAGCAGGCAAAAGTTTATTAGAATGTAAGATTAGAAAGGAAGGATAAAAGGAAAATTCTTTTATGCCCCAGGATTAACACTTTTGTAAAGTTCTTGGAATAATTTTTAGTAACTTGGTAGACATCGGTAAATATTAGCATTACTAAGTGTTGAGGCCAAGGTATATGCAGGACCAAAACATATACAGCAGTGTACCTCAAACATTAGGATTTATATTAATCACCTGGGGCTGATTAGAATTCAGAGTTTGATTCAAAAATCTGCAGTGGAACATGAGATCCTGCATTTCTAACAAGCCCAGGTAATGCTGGATATTTTTGGTCCAAGGACCACTTTTTGTGTAGCAAAGTCTAGATGAAAAGAAGTTTTTATAATGATGAAATGCCCTGTTTATATTTGCTATTTCTAACATGGTAGCCACTAACCACATGTGGCTATTGAAATGTGGCTGGTGGAACTGAGGAGCTGAATTTTTAAATTTTTATTTAATGTTAGGAAATGTTAATTTAGTTAGACACATAAAGCTAGCAGCTACTGTGTTCGACAACAGAGGTCCAGACTAATGATTCTTCTTTTTAATGTTTATTATTTTTGAGAGAGAGGGGGAGAAGGCACACGTGTGTGCACACATGCTCATAAGCAGAGGAGGGGCAGAGAGAGGGAAGGAGACAGTGGATCCACAGAAGATCCGAAGCAGGCTCTGCACTGACAGCAGGGAGCCCAATGCGATCGTGATCATGCAGGGATGGCACTCACAAACCATGAGATCAAGACCTTAGCTGAAGTTGGGCACAGAGCCAACTAAGTCACCCAGGCACCCGTAGACCAGTGATTCTTAAGACTGACCATAGGTTCAAGAAAGGATTGGTAGCTAAGAATCATTGTGGAGGATCAGGTTATATGATCATCAGCATAATGAAAATATTTCCAGAAGTTTGAAATTAGCTTGAAGACTGCTAGGATAACTGTTAATCCTCAGAGATTCCGTTTACACTATTTGGGTCAAATAGTGGGCCACTTTAGGTCTGGCTATCTTCTTTATCAAACTGTATCATAATTGAAAACCCAAATTACTGTGGCTTAAACCAGTAAGTTTTTCTTCCACTCCTCAAGTAACAAGAGGTTCTGGGGCAGGCAGTGCTGATATTTGACCCAGCTGATTAACAATGACCTCAGAGGCACAGATGTTAGATTTCTTCTTCAACACTTTTAACCTGTCAGCTTTTGTTTTCAAGCTTTTAGCATCGTGGCCCACAATTGCTAAATCAGTTTTCAGTGTCCACGTTCAAGAGAAGGTTGGGAGTGTAGTCCACCTGCATGTGTACCCTCTTATCAGAGTACCTACACCCTACTGTCAAGGAAGGCTGGGCAAATTAATACTTAGCTGGGTGCAATGTTGTTCCACAAAAACCCCCTGAAATTTTGGTAGCAAGCAAGAAGGGGGAATTGATAATGATTAGGCAACCAACAATGTCTGTCACGCACACCAAATTATTATTCATATGTGAACATGAATAAATACATTTTTCTAAATAAGGAAGACCTAAGTAAGGTATACCAATCATCCGTATGCAACATGAATTAAAAAGACAAACTCCTGAATGATAACACTATGGCATGAAAGGATTGGTGGTAAACATTGAATCTATTTGAATAATAAATAAATATAAATAAGTGAAATGATTATGGTTACTATATTGAATACAGAGGTTAAAACTTTTTATCAAAAGCCTCATAATGTCAATGGGGAAACAATTACCCAACCAACAAATATCAGTAGATCAGTAAAGTGGTAAGGAGGAAAAATGTAATTCATTATTCTGTTTATGTGAAAAACAAGGTTTTTTTTTAATAGTTATTTATTTGGAGAGGGAGAGAGAGTGCATGTGAGTGGGGGAGAGGCAGAGAGAGAGAGAGTTAGAGAATACCAAGCAGGCTCCACACTGTCACCACAGAGCTTGATGCAGGGCTTAATCCCACAAACTGCTAGATCATGACTAGAGCTGAAATCAAAAGTCTGATACTTAACTGACTGAGCCACCCAGGCACCCCAAAAAACATGTTTAATAATTATTTTAAGAGAGGAAAGGAGGAGCAACTATGATTTAAAAACAGGCTGTGTACCTTCTAAATTACTGCAGGGTTTGGGAACCTCAGAACAAGGATCAGAAATGGATCAGAGTTTTGAAAAATAGAAAAAAAAAAAAGGGAGGGTGCCTAGGTGGGTCAGTTGGTTAAGCCTCTGAATGTTTTTCTTTATAGTTGAGCATAATGTTTAATATAAGAAATAATTATTGAATTATGTTTATACTACTATATTTTGCTTAGATAAAATTAGCCTAAGAATATGAAATTTTTCTTTTTTCACTTATTTATTTAATATCAGTAACAGTAATTTTTTTAATGTTTGTTTTTGAGAGGGAGGGGGAAGGGGTAGAGAGAGAGAGAGGGAGACACAGAATCCAAAACAGACTCCAGGCTCTAAGCTGTCAGTAAAGAGCCTTCTGTGGTGCTTGAACTCGTGGACTGTGAGACCATGACCTGAGCCAAAGGTCAGATCTAACTGAGCCACCCAGGCACCCCAACAGTAATTTTTAATAAAAATTTTGAGAATGATAAACCCTAACTATTCCTATTATCACTTCTTTTATAAGTGAAAAGGAAGTCTTTGTATTAGTTTACATAAGATATATAAACTTTGTGTAAGTTTTTATAAGATACTTTAGGCATCTAAAGTACTAGAAGACATCTTGGGCATTTTATTGTTCTGGATTTGGCACTTGGATCAGGAGTTTGTCAAAGGAGATGAATCATAAAAAAAAAAAAAAAAAAAAAAAAAAGGAGATGAATCATGAACATGCATTTAGTATCCAAACAGGCAATATTTTTTAAAAACTGTAGCATTGAGAAACCATGATCATTAGTAACTTTTAACCTTTTTTCAAAAAATAACTATTTGTTGTTGTCATAATGATTCAGGTGTATGCTGAAAGTATAGAAGTATAACATAGTGTGTGGCATAACATAGTGTGTGTAATCTACGTACAGAATAATTGAGTCATTATATAGGACAAAATCTAACTTCATTCCATCTGAATATTATCCATCTAACAATATAGAACAAAACATTAATGAGTATATTTGATAGATGTATATTTAGATCAGTATGTGCTGAATTGTGTTCCCCCAAAAGAAACCCTAAGCCCAGTATAACTGTATTTGACATAAGGACATAATGAAGGTTAAATGATATGGGAGCCCTAATTTGATAGAACTAGGATCCTTTTAAGAAGAGTTATCAGAGAGCTTGCTTTCTTTTTACATGATAGAGAAAGCCTCCAACTCCTGATTTCTGCTCAAGTCGTGATCTACGGTTTGTGAGATGGAGCCCTGGATCCGCTGTGAACTGACAGTACAGATGCTACTTGAGATTCTCTCTCTCCCTCACTCTGCCTTTCTCTCTTTGCATGTGCTTTATCTCTCTCAAAATAAACAAACATTAAAGAAGAAGAAAAAAAATCAAGGAAGCATTAAGCCAAAAGCTTGACATTAGAATTACAATACAAAAAGCCCACCCAATTGTTATAATAATAAATGTAATCAGAAAGTAGCCCATAAAATTACATAGCTTGGCTCAAAAAGAAAACCTTTTTGTTATATGTAATAACCACACTGCAGAGATTTAAATATGTAGACAGTAAAAAAATAAGCAAAGAAATACCAGGCAAACCTATACACAAAATAAAAACTCATACTAATAAAGTTATATCTTATAATATACAATATGTATATTTAGTATTAGCTATATATATGCTATATGTAATAAAATATTAACTAGGATAAAGCTTTTTTTGGAATGAAGCTATTTTGGAATGACTCTGAGATGACTTTGCAAAAAATATAATTATCCTGAAATCTTATGGACTGTTTGACATAATACTGAACCAGAGATTACAAACTACTAAAAATACAAGAAGAATTTAGTAAAAACACCATTAATGAAATATTTTTTTTATCATTCTCTTCTTAGTTTTCATTGAACCAAGTAGATAAAAGGTCAGTAGTATAGAGGAGTTCTGAATATTTAAAAAAAAAATTAATGTTTATTTTTGAGAGAGAGACAGAGCGTGAGTGGGGGAGAGGCCGAGAGAGGGAGACACAGAATTCAGAACAGGCTCCAGGCTCTCAGCTGTCAGCACAGAGCCTGATGCAGGGCTCGAACTTAGTAACTGTGAGATCATGACCTGAGCCAAGGTCAGATGCTTCACTGACTGAGCCATCCAGGCACCCCAGGAGTTCTGAATATTTTAATTGATGACTTAACAGATAAGTATCCTGGGAACAAAGACACATGATGGGATACACAGAGCATGAATTTCAATTAGTCATATTTATGAATGTATAAAAAAATGATAATATCTCAAAACTAGACAAAGATCATTTTCACAACTTCATAAAGTCAAATAATAAAACTTAAGGGAAAAATCATCCATCCACTGGAAATTTGATTTCTTTTTCTTGAGAAAACTAGAATCAAGGGCCAAAATGAAATTGCAATGTGGAATACACAGAAAAGCTAAATATTAAGAGTATACATATTAAGTTTATGAAATAAAATGCAGAATTTATTCAGAGGAAAAATGTGTAGTCATATTTTTATTACGTGACAAAAAAAACAGGTGAATTTAGCACTAAGAAGGTAGAAAATAGATAAAATATTTTTAATTGTAGGATAAAAAATAAGAATAAAAGAAAGCTGACAAATTAGAACACAGAGAATTATAAATTAGATATGCCAGGAAGACCCAAAATAAAACCATTTCATTGTTTCCTCTTATGGAAGGAGACATATAAAAGTATTCAATTTGATGAAATTTTGCTCCTTGTTTGTATACATTGGAGAGGTTTTCTAGAACCATGAAATTACATAAGATTTTATAAAGGAATTCTCTATTTTAATATGTTTCAAAACAAAGCAGATTCGCATCTCAAACTTAGGGAAATGCCAAATTGTTCTTTCAGGGAGGATTTATCCTCGCATCTCACTTTAGCTCTCATTGTGCCTTGTGATGCACCACAGAGAAGTCCGCAGCCCAGTCCCCAGCAGACCACAATTGTTGCACGTGCTCCCACATGGGACAGTGACAGTAATAACTCTGTTTGGGATAACACCTGCTATCATCTAACAATAAGCACGCTGAAGTGAAATTTTCCTTTACCTATCTGGCTTTATACATTTCCATTTTTAAATTGGTAAAGAGCCCTCTTCACTGATTTTGAAGAAAATATTTTTTTATTCAATACATTGGAATCTCTTGATATCTTGCAAATGAATCACAGCAAACAACATGAATGGCTAATTGGTACTATTGAGAAAATGGTTTATGTGATCAAAATGATTTATGTGAATGAAATGGAAATCTTGCATACTTTTGTTACTAATGTTAAATATGCCAGATAAGATATCTGATGTATGTCAACTAAATAATCATTAGAGACTCTTAACAAAGTAAAGCCACAAAGTGCATCAGGCCGTTATTTTTTTGACAGTGTGTACTGTGTGACTTTTAAACGTAGAACAATCTATAAAGCATTTGTCACTCAAATCACTATGCAGCCTCCTTATATTCTGTATCCAGAGGTCAACACATGGTAAAACAAAGAAACCCAGTCTCTAATTCCAAGCTTCCATTTGCAGCCTGGCAAGTTCTCTGTATTTAAACACGGAGTTAAATTTCTTCCCAAACTATGGCTCTATCATATGCTCTGTTGATTTCATGTTTGGGGGGAGGAAAGCCACATTACCCATCTGTACGATAATGTCTCTGTTAGTAATCAGGGTTAATTACTGTCAGTGCATGTATATTAATAAGATAATTCCCTCATTGTTATATGCAGACAAGTTTAGCTCTTTCAGACTAGCATGCTTACAAACCTGTTCTATGGACAAGCACTTCTAGTAATATGCATATTTTCGGTAGCATAATACGAAAGTTTAGGACTCTTTATGTTGTATTTATGTTCTTAAACTAAAGTGATATGGGGTTTATCACAATGTAGGAGAAACACCAGAAAGTCTCACGTCAGAAGCCTGAATTCAGCCTCAATTTTACCAACTAGCTCTGTGAACTTCTATGAACCATTAAGTTCTTTATATACAGTATTGAGATGATACTCTTAACCTTTCTATGTTATTTTTATGTATTGAATTTTCAAAACTCTAATAAGCTGTTTGAAATTTTACATATTGTTATTGCCATCATTGGTTTTGTTAGTAATAGTCATAAGAATGGTTGACAGTCGAATAGGGGTACTAAATGTTTTGTTTTGCTCAAATAAGATCATACCATTAAAAAAAAAAGCCTAGTTCTGGACAAAAAATAACACTGAGTTTACTTGGATTTTAATACCAATATCTTAAGGTCTTTTTGGTTCATATCTATAGAATGAAAGAGCCTAACCAGCATGAAATGAAGTTTTCCAGCCCAAGAGATATAATTACTACTAATGTCAAGGTCTTTTTATCAGGAGTCCGTACACTCCCTTGATTGCTGGGTCTTTTCCCACCTGGGCTGGGAGCATGCTGGCAGTGGTGTGGAGCAGGTAGGGTGAGTCAAATGAGGGAGCAGCGTGAGTGTCCTTGACTATGCTCTGGAAAGAGTGTTCATTGAAGACTTAAAATGCAGAATGGAGATGGGTTGCAGATTCTCTGGAGAGCAAACTGAGTTGGAGTTTAACTGAAAGGTGTTTATCAAAGTGTCCCTAGAATCAATCTCTCTGGAAAGAGGGGAAAGGAAGCAGCAATGGGCAGAGGCAGAAGTTGAACTGGAAATCAGACAATGATAGATTCAGAGACATGCAGAAAAGCTCTGGAGCTATATGACCTTTCAGAGATGTTAGGATTTGTGTGGATGTAACCAGACCTCTTTATCCAAGGGTTGGTCTGTCATTTCTGTGGACTGTCCTGGGAAGGGTGTGACTTCAATGAAAGCAGCGAGCAGTGTCTCAGGCAATCCTGGAAGGGGCTGATGATGCAGGCTGATTGCCAGCAGTGTCCCCAGCAGTCAGGACAATAAGTCCCAGAGGGAATCTGGGCACATCACAGGGTCCACAACAAGCCCCCACTAGCAACAGAGAGGTAAAGGAGTGGGAAGAAAAGAAAATTAATGATTATTGAATATTTATGTTCCAGGCACTGGACTAGACATTCTCTTGGTTATCTCGTTTAACTATTACAACTCTTTGTGTTTAAGGGTTACATTATTTTACACACAAGAAAACTAAAGCGCAGAGAAGCCAAGTAGTTTTCCCCAAATGACACAGCTAGGTGGTGGCCAAAGAAGGCTTGAGTGCAGGGTTCACATCATTAACTAATTCCCACAATAGGAGAGACAGAAAAACAAAGAAGTCAGGGCCCAAGGCTAAATAGGATTAGCTCACAAACATCCTTTCCCATTTGTCACAATGTAACTAAACATCCTATCTTATACTTTTGACTTGAAGATCGTCATTAAATAGACAACAAATGTTTAATGGCCATTCAGCCGAACACATATTCTAGAATAGATTTTAGCATGCCTTTACGATATAGAGAATATCTAAAATTGCTAAAATAGTAAGCAAAAAATATTACATAGTATTATAAATGAGGATAAATACCTTGGTATTTTGGAGAATTTCAAGCAAAGTCTAATGGAAAAATAATGAGGAAAAGCCTGATTTAAACACTCACAGTCCAAAAGCCAATTAACATTGCTGTCCTGTTTTTCACTGTTTAATATAACAGAAGAGTTTTATATTTCTGAGTGAAGTTATGTTTTATGAAATGAAAAAGATTGTTATCAGTTAAATCAAATGAGTTCCAAATTGCAAGCTTCCAATATATTATGGCTTTCATAATGTGTCTTCAGTAACACAAGGAAATGGGAGAGGAAATATTTTCGTGTGAAAATTGCAGTAAACTTCAGCAACTCAAAATAATTATGTCTCTCAAAAGCTGGTTCAATGCCAGATAATAAATTGTTTCAAAACTGCACTTACTTTTTCCACGTATTTTATTTAAACTAATCATTTATCATGCTAATCAAGCATTTCCACTGAGCAGATTCTTTGAAACACGTAAATAAGAATTACTAACCCAAAGCTTTCAAACAATATACTTAGAAACATATCTTTAAAACAAACAAAAATACATAAAAATAGAAACACTTCTTCAAGGAAAAAGAAAAATGTCCCTAGTATTTTCTTGCCTACTTAATACTTCTCTTGCTATAGATATTCTGCCAACTCTGGAATAAGGGTGATGTCAGTACATTACCTGTCTTCATGTTAATAAACTGGAGCATCTTTCATATTCATTGTATGAAATAGTGACACACCTTACTGTACAAAACACTTGTGTTTCAAGGTAACTCAATTCTGATTAATGGAAATGTAACTGAACTTGACACCCAAAGGCATGGGCTTTAAACCTGGCTGTGCCACATACTAGTCATCTGACGTAACTTGACGTGGACTCTCTTTGAGCTTCAATTTTATTTGTAAAATGTATATGTAAAATAACTGACTCTCATGGATGTTGGGAAGATAAGTTTAGTTAGTATGTGTGAAATAAATTTGTAAACATTACATCCTAATGCCTATGATAATGTAAATTGCGTACCACTGGGAGAATACCAATTAATATGGCCATGAGAGGCTTTTGCCAATAATAGAATATAACCATAAATTTTCTATTTGCCTCTCTGAAGAAAAATGACATATTTTGTTTTAATTTACATTTTATTAATTTTAAGTGAGGGTGGGCAACTGTATACAGGTTTAAAATGTCTTCTTGCTGTGAACTGTTGGCTCTTGACCTTTGTTGAATTCTTGCCTTTTACACATTAATTTACAGGAGCTCTTTAATGATTAAAGATATTAACTACTTGCCAAAGGCAAATATTTTTGGCCAGTTTGCTTTTCTCTCCTTGCTTCGTGTATACTATTTTTGTCATATAGATACTTTAAGTTTAATGAAGTCAACTTTTCTTTATAGCATCAAGTTTTCACTATCACTTAGAAATGGTTTCTTTTGTTCTTACAAAATACATTCCACATTTTCCTCTAGTGCTTTTGTGGTTTCTTTTTTTTTTAATGTTTATTTATTTTTGAGAGTGACAGAGACAGAATGTAAGTGGGTTAGGGGCAGAGAGAGAGGGAGACACAGAAACAGAAGCAGGCTCCAGGCTCTGAGCCATCAGCACAGAGCCCGACGTGGGGCTCGAACTCGTGAAATGTGAGATCATGACCTGAGCCAAAGTCAACCGACTGAGCCACCCAGATGCCCCAATGTGGTTTCCTTTTTTGAACTGAGATCACTTACCAGAGATTTATGTTAATACCCAAAATGAACACCACAGCCAATCTCACCCATTGATTGTTACTAAAAACTATGTAGAAGTTACAAAAATATGGTACTGGCATAAAGACATATATATATATATATATAAATGAATGGAAGAGAATAAAAAGCCCAGAAATAAATCCATGCATATACAGTCAACTGATCTTTGATAAAAGTTCCAACAATACACAATGGGGGAATAATAGTGTCTTTAACAAATGACTGGGAAAACTGGATGTCCACATGTAAAAAATGAAATTGGAATCATGTCTTCACACAAAACTTAAAATAGATTGAAGATTTAAATGTTAAGACAGGAAACTGTAAAACTTTTAGGAAAATCATAGAGGAAAACTTCATGGCAGTAGTTTTCACAGTGATTTCATGGATGTGGCACTAAAGGCACAGGTAACAAGAGCAAAACTAAGCAAGTAGATTATATCAAACCAAAAAGGAAATAATCCATAGAATGAAAAGGCAAAGTATGGAATGGAATGAGAGAAAATATGTGTAAATCATGAATTTGATAAGGGGTTAATCTTCACAATATATAAGAAACTCTTTAAAACTCAATCGCAAAAACCATAATAACCTGCTTTTAAAAATAGGTGAAGGGTTTGAACAGATACTTCTCCAAAGACATATACATGGCCAGTAGGTATATGAAAAGCTGCTCAACATTACTAATTATCAGGAAATGAAAATCAAAACCACAATAGCCAAGATGTGAAAACAACTTAAATCTCCCTTGTCAGATAAATGGATAAAGAAAATGTGCTATATACACACAGCAGAATAGTATGTGGCCTTTGAAAAGAAGAATATTCTCTTATATGTGACAGCATGGATGAACCTTGAGGACATTACGCTAAGTGTTAAGCCAGTCACTCAAAGACAAATACTGCATAATTCCACTTACAAGAGGTATCTAAAATAGTCAAATGGATAAAATCAGAGCAGACTAATGTTTGCTAAGAGCTAAGGAGGAAAGGAATTGGGGAGTCACTAATCAAGGCATGAAGTTTCACATAAACAAGATGAATAAGCAAGCGACTAAAAATAGTGAAGAGCTTGCTGGCCCCATTGTTGCTGACCTACAGACAGCAGCAGGCTTGACCAACATATTTTAGCATGATCCATATTGTGGTGATTGTCTGGAACACCAACAGACACTAAAATGGGCGACTCATGTGGCTATTTTTTAAATATTGAGAACTAATTATTGAACTGAAAAGTGTAAGAGAGTAGAGAAAGCCATGTTAGAAAACTAAGAAAAAAATGAAATTAAACCTTTTTTCAAGTTTTTACTTAATTTCCACTTAATTAACATACAATGTAATATCAATTTCAGGTGTAGAGTATAGTGGTTCCTCACTTACATACAATACTCAGGAGTATTAGGCCAATAAATGAAGTTACCAATAACCATTACTCCTAATCACTGCATAAGTAGACATATCCCTATTATTTAGTAAATAGAAGTCAGAGTCCATTTAACAGTTTCCTGAGGATTATGGAGACCAAACATTATTGCTTGCATAATTCCAACCCTACCATAGTCCCATACTATAGCAAATGTATATTAAAGAGAATTATGAGAAGAATAAAATAAATACGTCTGAAACAGATATACTTTTCCAGACTTAAGTTTGGAGTTTCCTACACCTACACCTTTAAGCAAAGTTTCTTTTATTCATGCACTTTATTTATTGTTTGCTTTTGCACTTCAAACACTTTCAGGGTTCAAAATAAGTAGATCATTGTGAAATAGAGGAATGGAAAAAATATGTAAAATTATACACACAAGACACACAAGCACACACACGCATCTTACATATATTCCTGGAAAGGTATTGTTAAACTTTTTGATTGGTGTATTAACAGCAGGTAGAATAAAATCATTGTAACAATGCGAGGATTGAGGCAACATTTCATTTTCAGGAAATTTATTGTCAATGAGTTGTTCCTTTAAATAGAAGTTTAACTCTGATTAGTGTTTTCTACACTTTCATTGCTTTCACAGTAGGCAATATATACATTTCACACTTAAACTGAAGAAAGATTGTATTTGTAGTAAATGGGTCAGTTGGGCCAGATTGGGCATAGGTCCACAGGATGAGGGGCAGAAAGCTGCCATGTGAAACCATCCGGCAGATTTTTTTTTTAAGAAAGAGGAAGCAAGAGTGGGGGAGGGAAGAATGAGAGAGAGAATCCCTAGCAGGCTCCATGCTCAGTGCAGAGCCCACACGGGACTCAATCCCACAACCCTGGAATCATGCATGACCTGAGCCAAAACCAAGAGTTGGATGCTCAACTGACTGAGGCACCCAGGTGCCCTTTAGGCCGGTGTCATTTTTAACTTAGAACTAGAGGTCCAAAAATGAAATATGCCAAGAATGAGCTAATTATACATGTGTATGAGATGTGTAGAAATGAAAAGAAGAACAGGATTTTAGATATAGAGGTTCTGAAAGCTAATGAAAGACTTTTACACTACTAATCTGGGGGCCCCGTGTTTATTTTTGTAAGCAGTATGAGTGGAGTAAGGCAGGCATGGAAATGCAGCCTGTGGGTATGTGTGTAAGTGCAGAGGATTGTGGAAGAAGGGCCACTCCAGTAAGGAGGAACATCAGACCAAAGCCAAACTTTTTTAAATGACCTCGCCACATTTTAACTACCCATGACACTTTATGTTAATTTTGAATGTGCTTTGAAATATTTTTATAAGTGTAGATTGTGACATATAAAGATTATAAAGCAAGAAATATATACTAGTAATATATATTTATATATATAAATTTTATACACCCAGTGTATTATAAACTACATAATATATTACATATTTATTGTGTTATATAACATATTCTATTCTATATGTTATATATTTATTATGTATCAGATCTATTATTTATATATAAAAATCTTATATACAATTATATGTGTGTATACACCCACACACATACATATATGCATACTGTTTCAGGTTGAACTGGATCCTCCAAAGAGATAGGTTGACGTTTGTACACCTGGTACCTGCAAATGTGAACTTACTGCAAACTTTTTGCATGTATAATTGAGATCTAAGTTAAGACAGGGTGGTGCGAAAGTAGGGTGGGTCCCAAATTCAGTGTTACTAGAGTCCTTATAAGAAAAGAGGAGACACAGAAGCACACACAGAGGTAAGAAAATGTCTTGTGAAAACACAGACACACAGGGAGAACACTATGTATGGGTGGAGCACGCAGAGATTGGAGAACTGCATTCACAAATTGAGGAATGCCAAAGATTGCCAGCAACACCAGAAGTTAAGAGGAAGGCACAGAGCGTATTTTCCCTTAGAGCCATCAGACCAGGGCCCTGCCAACCACTTGATTTCAAATTTTTAGTCTTCAGAACTATGAGAGAATAAATTTCTATCGTTTCTATTGTCTACCTAACTTGTGGTACCTTGTTATGCTCTAGGAAATTAATACCTCTGCTAAAGTAAATATACACACACATATATATAATATTATAATTTTAGTATATATATATATATTTATGTGTTATTTATAAATTATAGTTATATATAAATATATAGTAAAATTATAAGTTGTACATTTTAAATGTATAACATATATACAAATGTACATATTCACATTTTTATAGTATGTACATTTGTATATATGTTATACATATATTTGTTATACATATATATTTTATGATGATAGATTTGCACATTTTACAGACACTGTGCTGCCTGCTTACATGTACATTGATGTACTATTTTTTGTCACTATACCCTATTTGAAATGTTTCCTATTGAAATGTTCATATTTTGTTCATTCAGGAACATTGTTTATTAATGATATGAAATATGTGTCAGACATTTGCTTTGATTTTGTTCCAATGGACACTGTAGTCTTTTGTCATGCAATGCATAAGACTATGTCACACAGGCTTGTTTTAATTCGTAGTGGCTGAACCCAGTCAAGAATCCCTCAGTCATGGAGTCAGTAATTTCTAAGTTCCATTTTAATTATAAACCCATCAGATTCTTTGTGTTGGATTTATAATCAGTGACCATTTCTAAATTGGCTTTATGATGCATGGACCCTCCAATACTTGTTTTCTAGTCAATAATGACTCCCAAATGACTGCTGATCACTTTTTAAATGCTATTCTTTCTAAATTTGTATAATTATATTATTATAAATGGTCTAGGCCTGGCTGCCCAGCCATTAGGTAGGCCTATTAGGTGTGGGAAAAGGCAGGATTCCACTTTGAAAAAAAATAAGTTCCAAAATGGAGGGAGGCCAAATCAAGTACTAAGACAAAATGTTAAGTACTCTAGCTGACAATACCTGGAATTAAGAAAGGATGTTGGTTAGAAAGGCTTTATATGACATGGGGAAGTTTAAAATCTCACCTGAATGCAGGGCATTATCATTTCGCACTCATGTGAGGCTATCTAAACTCAGAAATTTGGCTAATTTTGAAATTTTATGTAGTCCCTGGTATATTACCCTGTTATATAAGTATGAAAATTGATTATCTTGTTTGGTAGCAATTTACTCTAATCCTGAGTGGATATTTTAAATTGTCCTGTTTATAAAAGGACCTTAAAAGAGATTTTTTTAGACAAACATTTGTAGGAAAATAAAGCCAGATCTCACATTGTTGGAGAAAAATCCTGAGAGACATTGAAAAGGTGACCTTACTTAACATATTGTTCCATTTGGCTCAAGCAGGTTCTCATAAAGGTACATTTTTTTGTTCAGAATAAAAACAAAATGTCACATCATTTATATTAGTCCCCCTCTTGTTTAAAAAGCTTGTTGACATGTCTTCATTCTTTGGGTGGGGTTAGAATTCCAAGATATAATCATGCCATATTATATGTATATAGCATGATAACATTTATATAATGTAAGGCTAAAGATTAGTTTTTCAACACTAAATCCCATATGAAATATCTTCTATACTGAACCTTGAAGGAATGAATCAATCATTGAATAACAAAATTGTCATTCCTTTCTTTCCATCCAGACCTTTTCTTCTCACTTAATTTATTATTTCTAATATGCTATGAACTGGGAAATCAGAAAGCTAAGCCTGATGAGATTTTTCGTAAAACAAGAGTAAGAAAGTTCTGAATGCTGATCTTAGGAACTATCCTATGACTACAATATGAACTACAGGATATGAATATCCTAGGAACTATGAAATGCACATGTATTTAAGATATCTGTTGTCTGCTCAGAAGAATTTCAGAGCTGTTATCAGATTCCCCAGAGGGTTTTTCTGCAGTTACACTGATAGGAGACAGGCACAATTTGTGCTTGCAATATTTATACCTGTTTGACATCAGCATTTTGTTGCTCTTAAAGCTATTTTTTCCAGGATATAAGAAAACCAGCTTTGTGGTTTTAGCTGTACATCATTTTGTTCCTTGTTCTATATTGTTCAGCTACAATTTAAAAAGGAACTGCTATGCCTAATCCTATTCTAATACTCTCAATGATTCTGCACAAAAAGAATATTTTCTTCTTTTATAAACAATAAAACTGAGCTTCCATGATATTAAGTAATTTTCCCAGCAAGATACAACGTAGTGGCGGTATTGGGATTCATGCCCTGCTCTATCCAAACGAAAGCTCATATTCTCCCCTGTGTGCAGCCCACCCTGTCTAACCAGCTTCTCTGGATTTAGAGGGTATATTGCTGCTTTTGATCAGTCTCTACTAACAGGACAATATCTCTAGGGAAGTCTTTAGGGAGCCATTTAGAAAGATGAATCTCTAAATTTTTCCTTTAAAGAGAGAGAGAGAGAGAGAAAAAAAGGAATATCTCAGATATGTAAGTGCTTTCTATAACTCCAGGCCCGGATGTGTATACTCCTACTGGAGACAACCCCAGAAACTCAGAATAAGAGCTGCAGACAAGTTGGCTGGACAACAAGGGTCAAATACTGGAGAGGCAAAGTACAAATAAGAGGTGCTGGTACAAAAAGCAGGAATCTAGTTGGTGGCTCAGGATCAAGAAGATGAAACCAATAAAGAGGTTGGATTAGGGTAAACTGGTCAACTATGAGTAGGAGTGGGATCCAGAGCTCTTCTCAGAAAAGTCATATCCAAAACAAAAAAAACAAAAAAACACCTCAGTAGCTCAGTGGCTTGACTGTCTGAGTTCGCTGAGGTCATAGTCTCACCATTTGTGAGTTCAATCCCTGCCTCGGAATTGCTGCTGTCAGTACAGAGCCCCCTTCAGATCCTCTGTTCCCTCTCTCCCTGCACCTCCCCTAGTCGTGTCTGTGCACTCTCTCTTCTCCAAAACAAGACATTTTTTTAAAAAAGGAAAAGTCATATGCATCTGCTCTGGGCTAAGATCTTTGAGGAAAAGATTCTGTCTCATTTTTTCAGTGATTCTACAACAATCAAAACGGTGTCTTGTGTTAATTGCTATCCCTAAGGGCTACCATGGGATTGCGCTGAACTGCAAACAAGCTGTCAAAATCTACTGGGCCTAGATCACCATTGACAGAGTAGATCAGACACCATGCTAGATGAGAACAGAAATGTCTAGGTGGGGGTGGGGCAGGGCAAGAGCATGCTGCTTCAACCTTCTCTTTTCATTCTGTTATGCTCCGAGGAATTGGTATGGACTCTGATCAGGGTGACATTGACACTAACCTCCCAACTCTTGGTAGCATTGGTCAGATACTGGAAATTTTCCTCATTCCATGATAGCTGGTTTATCCATGAATACTGCTTGTTTTGCTTGCTTTCGGTATTTTTTTCTTTCTTCTTATTAGGAAAACATAGCAACTGGATGACTAGAGGCTCTGCAAACCCATGCCTGTGCTTGCAGTGGAAAGAACGAGTGGTCAGCTTTTTACTCATGTCAGTGCTGGTGCCCTGGGCTATAATTTGTATTTCTGCTAAGACTGTCACAGTCATTTTTCTTGTCTCGGCTCAGCCCTGGACCCACAGGCCTTTAATGACATGTATAACTCTATGCGGTAGGAAGAAACAAATGCTTCGGCATGAGTAGTCACCCTGTGATGATTCTAATACACTACTTTCCCTGAAGTAAACGACCAAAATTTAGAATTACCATCTTTTCCAGAGCTAACAAATGATCAGGTGGCGTAGGACATGATTATGTGGCTTAATCTGGTCAAATGTGATGCCAAACTTTGTCTGGCTCGAGCCTGGCTTTTTTCCAAAATGAAACCGCACTTCACTATAAACCAATTCCTCAGAGACCTTTGATTAAAGGAAACAAGTAAGGATAGGTCTTGGGCAGTAAACTTTTATAAGATGTTCAAGATATAAGACCTTATTTCTGAAAGCACATGTTGATAGTTCATAATGGTCAAAAATAATTCTCTGTGTCAAAGTACAACTCTTGTAATTTACATGCACATTTTCCTGTGAGTTTGAAAACAAAATTACACCACTTTGCAAAGTTTTGAGGCTCTCTACACAGCATTTTAAAATAATGATATTTTATGAGAAGAAGCTGGGTGCTTCTTTATTGTGCTGAATGAGTCACCAGGATGTTCCCTAGACACCCATCATACTCCCTGCAATAAAGTGATGACATAAGCCAGCATCATTATAATTTTATCTTAATTAGTTTTTTATAGGTTTTAAGATTTTTCCTTCATTTTTATTTTTTTATTTAAAAAAATATTGTTTTCTACCTAGCATTTTTCCATATTTTAAAATGCTACGAATGCCCTGTGAATAAAGCAAAATAAGTTTTCTCTAAGCTATTGTGCTAATTTGAAGACTTGGTCTGAATTTACAAAAGCCGATACTGTCTCTCCCCAACCCCCCCAGATCATCCCCATTCTCCTGATGAAAAAGAGAACCAGGGAAGATTTTGTTCTATAATTTTATTTTTGGTACTAAGGAATAGTTGTGAGAGAGTCCTTCTTCTCCAAGAAGAAGGAAATGGGGTGTAAGATGTTGGAAGACAAAGGAAAAAGCAATGGGTGGTGACCCTTTAGGTGTGATTGCTTCTGTATTGCTTCTGTTTCTAATGCTGTATAACAAATTGCTGCACATTTAGCAGTTTATAACAATATGAATGATTACATCACCTTTTCCATGCATCTAGTATTTTAGCGGGTCCTCTGCTTAGTGTCTCCTCAGATTAAGTCCAAGTGTCAGTTGGTTTCATCCTCACTTTGGAGACTTGAGTGGGGAAAGATCTACTTCCAAGTTTTCTCAGGTTTGGGCAGAGTTCATTTCCTGTGGTTGTACAACTGAGGTCCTGCTGTCTCAGTGGCTGATCATCAAAGATTATTCTCAACATTTAGAGATTGTGATCAGGTTCTTGCCTTATGGATGTATCCACAACATGGCAATTTGTTCCTTCAAGACAAACAAGGCATTTCTTCTCATGCTTTAAATTACTTCTCTCAGGAAGGGGTCACACCCTTTTAAGGGGTCACACGATTAGATCAAGTTCATCCAGAATAATATCCCTTTTAATTAACTCAAAGTTAATTGATTTGGGACCTTAATTACATTTGCAAAATCTCTTCACCTTTGTCATACAGTGTGATCTAGTCATGAGAATGAAGTGTATCATATTCATAGTCTTATCCTCACTCAGGGAGGGAGGGTAATACAGAGCATGGACACTAAGGGGACACCAAGGGAAACCACAGGGCCATCTCAGAATTCTGCCTACCACAGCTTCTTTAATTCCTTGTTCCAAAAACAGCCAATTCTGCCAACTTATGTGCTTGAAGTAATAAGAATTTCTTCCAGAGTTCGGGGTAGCTATTTGAAAGCTGAAGTAAATGTATGTGATAAAGGGCAAATAAGAATAGCACTGAGAAAAATCTTTATCATCCTGTTTCTGGTTGTATGGCTATTCTGACTAATCTCCTGGTAACCCCCAAAACTAAAAAGTTACATCTAAAAATGATAGCTATACTACTTTAAAATATCTCCAATGCATCAATGAGCTAGAAACTTAGCAAGAAATACTTAAAGGCCTAGGACTAAAAATAGACACCCAGGATGGGAAGCTGAGCACTGATGTTGGTGTTATCATGAAGATGGCATTGACCTTAGGGCTTGGCAGACAGGAGACTATGCCCAAGCCCTGCCCCCCCCCATGATGGCAAGTCTAATAAGAAACTCTTCACACAAAGCTGGGATTCCTCCATGAAACAGGGCTATCCCCTCCAAGTTAGAGTCAGCTAGAATTAAACAGCCAACTTTGGAAAACTATAAGAAAAATGGTCTGTCTCAAACTCTGCTGCTGAGCTGAAGAAGTACAAAACCTTAGAATATTTATTATATTATGCTCAGGCAGATTTTTAGTCCAAATTCACCTTAGCTTCAGACTGAATATATTTCAAATTAAAAATTTAAGTTAACTTGGGGCGCCTGGGTGGCACAGTCGGTTAAGCGTCCGACTTCAGCCAGGTCACGATCTCGCGGTCCGTGAGTTCGAGCCCCGCGTCAGGCTCTGGGCTGATGGCTCAGAGCCTGGGGCCTGTTTCCGATTCTGTGTCTCCCTCTCTCTCTTCCCATCCCCCGTTCATGCTCTGTCTCTCTCTGTCCCAAAAATAAATAAAACGTTGGAAAAAAAAATTTAAAAAAAAATTTAAATTAACTCGAGGTGCTTAGTAGAAAAAAATTACAATCTCCTCCCCAAAGCAACTCTCCTTCACTTGGGCCTCACAGTGTTTTACATAATAAGGTTTCCCAAAATAGGAATTCACTGTCACAAATCTCTCTCTCTCTCTCTCTCTCTCTCTCTCTCTCTCTTTCACACACACACACACACACACACACACACACACACACCAGGAAGCATAAAAGAGAATAGGGGAAAAAAATACAAAATAAAATCAGAGGCCTGACCATTACTATAAAAGCAGTAATTAGAACAAAACAGATATAGTTTAGAATGGAAGAATCAAAATTCTCATTATTTTGGATGATATGATTTTTATATAAAATACCGTAAGGAATCTACAGATAATTTTCAGCATTTACGGGAGTATAACAATGTTGCTGAATATATATTATCATTCTACAGGAATCACTTGAATTTCTCTACCTCAACAACAAACAGGTAGAAAATATAAACATAAAAATATATTATTTACATTATCATAAAAATATAAAATAGAAACAAATCTAAAACATTTTAAGAGGTTCATGAAAAAAAACTTTACAAAAGGCATTCAAAATGCCTAAATAATGAAGAGATAGAACAAGTTCATACATTGAAAAATCAATGGTGAAAGATCTGTTTTCCAAACAGAATCAATGCAATTGCAATTAAAATCCTAACATTCTTAGAATTCTTTCAATGCCATAGTAGTGAACACTGTAGAGTATGTGTAGAGATATAAGCATTTATAAATGGACTGAGGAGTCTCTAAACAGTGCTCTAAATATATAGAAATTTGACTTCTGAAGAAATTATACTATAGATCAGTGATGAAAGTATTTTTATTGAATGCCAAAATAAATTGAGCCCCATCTACATACTCATGTTCATGATGGATGAAAGCCTAAATGTGAACAGTAAAACCATAAAACTTTTAGAAGATATATAGAATAATAATCTCAGGGCAACAAAAATATCTTAAGAAATAAAAACATAAAACATAAGAGAAATGATTGATACATTAAAATTTTAAAAAATACTCATTAAGATATTAGAGAATCAACTAACATACTGGGAAACAATGGTTACAATGCAAATAATTTACAGAGGACAATTATCCAAGATAAACAACTACATCAATAAGAAAAAGATAAGCAATTGGGGAGCCTGGGTGGCTCAGTCGGTTAAGCGTCCAACTTCGGCTCAGGTCACGATCTGGCGGTATGTGAGTTCGAGCCTTGCGTCGGGCTCTGTGCTGACTGCTCAGAGCCTGGAGCCTGTTTCAGATTCTGTGTCTCCCTCTCTCTCTGACCCTCCCCTGTTCATGCTCTGTCTCTCTCTGTCTCAAAAATAAATAAACGTTAAAAAAAATTTAAAAAAAGAAAAAGATAAGCAATAAAAGTGGGCAAAATATTTGGATGGATGCTTAGCAAGTGTGGTTAATACCAGATGATTAAACTTATCGGTAACTCGGGAGATGCAAATTAAAAACACACTTTCAAGATTGCCAAAATTAAAAACAAGAAAATGTCAAGTGTTGGCAAGGATTTGGAACAAGAACACTTGTACTTTGCTATTTGTGGTGTAAATTGGAAAACAATTAAGCACCATCTAGTAAAGAGTATGCTCGTACCATGTAACACAGAATTTCTGTGTCTAAATATATACTCAGAACAGTGCGTTCCAGAATTTTAAAAGTATGACGCATGTAAACATTGCAAATATACACATGGTATATACTAAAGTAAATTTTAGGCATCATGAGAGCATCCATAATGAGGCTTAGATTTTTAAGACTTCATTAGATTCTCCTTTTTTATATTTAATTGTTAAAAGTAAAAAGTATTTTAGAGCAAATTTAATATTAAGTTTACATAAAACTTCCAAATATGTTTTCAAAATATTTATGGGAATGTTGATTTGTTTGCATCAATATAAATGTATGTGCCCTATACTTGCAATTTCCATGTCAGCTCTTGATCATGACTCTTGCATAATAAATATGCAAGATATTTTGACCAGATAATTGGTCAACCATTATTTTGGGTGTGTTCATGACAGTGTTTTTGGATGAGATGAACATAACTTGGTAGACTGAGTAAAGCAGATCATCTTCCCTAACGTGAACAGTCCCCATCCAATTAGTTGAAGGTCTGGCTAGCACAAAAAAAGTGTGACCCTTCCTCAACAAGAGAATTCCTTCTGCCTGATTATTTGACCTGGAATATCAGTATTTTCCTGCCCTTCGGATTCAAGCTGACATCCCCTCTTCTTGGGTCTTGAATGTGCCAGCCTTTGATCTAGAACTTACACTATCATTCTTCTGGTTCTCAGACCTTTAGACTTGGACTGAATCTACACTATTGGCTACTATTGTCTTTCCTGGGTCCCCAACTTGCCAATTGCATATCTTGAAACTTATCTGCCTCCATAATTGCATTAGCTAATTCCTTATAAGAAGTCTCATTATATGAATATACAGGCATACTTTGTTTTATTGTACTTCACTTTATTTGCTTCACAGATTATGCTTTTTTTTTATTTTTACAAATTGCAAGTTTGTGGCAACTCCGTGTTGAACAGGTGTATCAATGCCATTTTTCTAATAACACTTGCCCACTTCATGTCTCTGTGTCACACTTTGGTAATTGAAATATTTCAAACTTTTTCATTATTGTATTATGCTGATCATATGGTAGCATTCTTAACAAAGTATTTTTTACTTAAGGTGTATACATTGGTTTGTAGGCATAATACTACTGCACACAATACACTATGATACAGTATAAACAATTTTACTGTGCAGTGGGAAACCCAGACTCCATTTGACTCACTTTACTGCAGTATTTGCTCTGGTATTCTAAAACCAAATCTAAAAAGTCTCTGAGGTATGTCTGGGTGTATTATTGGCTTCATATTTTTAGAGAACTCTTACTGATAGATCATTTATTTCAAAATGATGCAGAAGCCCTAATATTCAGAAAGCAAATTGTAACAAGCTTTTTATGCTGGTAAAAGTGCATGTCAGCCGTAAATACACAAAACTACCTGATATTTGAAGACAGGGATTTAAGCACACCACCTGGATTCCTCACAGTCCGCTGCTCTTAACCAATCTCTCCTGAGCTATAGGCTGTGCGCCTTGGCCACCTGGAACCAGAGATCCCAGTGGCTACTAGCACCCTTGTCTATGATTGACAGTGGCTCATAGCACCTTTGTCTGTGATTGACAATGGATCACTTTGCAGTCAACATTTAAGGTAAATATCCAGGTGATAGAGCACCTTGTGATAAGGCACAGAGCACCTGAGGGCATTAGAATGAGGATAGTATTTAGTGTGTGCTCACAGCCAAAGGAAAATATGGAAGGACATAACCGATTCCATTTTACTCTGGCCATCCCTCTAAGGAGAATGAGAGGTGGCCAACTAGTGTTTGAAGCAACCACCCAGGGGCACCAGCCAACTTAGACTTCCCTAGGTAACCTCAGAATGGAGTCAACAATATTCTGTAGCATGATCTATGATCTAATAATGGCATGCCTCTTGAAATATCTTTCATAGGGAAATTCTTTCACTGGGCACATGTACGAAAACTAATGTTCATTGAATTCCTTTTAGTAAAATTAAAACAAAACAGGAAAGAAACCCAATGTCCAACAAAGTTAAAAGAAAATGAGACCATAGAATACTTTACCCCATTGAAAATGAGTCAGTGGTAACCACATACCAAAATATAGGTGAAGAGCATGATGCAGAGCAAAGAAGTAAGTTGCAGAAGAGTATTGCAAACTAAACAGTATATTACAGGTATTTATGCATATTTATGTAATGCACGTATTACATTGTATATAATACAAGTAAATAGGATTATGTGCAAATACAATTAAAACATAAAGAACAGGGGCACCTGGGTGGCTCAGTTGGTCAGGTGCCCTACTTCGACTCAGGTCAAGATCTCGCAATCTGTGGGTTTGAGCCCCGCGTCGGGCTCTGTGCTGACAACTCAGAGCCTGAAGCTTGCTTTGGATTCTGTGTCTTCCTCTCTCTCTGCCCACCCCTCCCCGACTCGTGCTCTGTCTCTCTCTCTCAAAAACAAATGACTATTTAAAAAAGTAAAAAAAAAAATAATAATAAAAGTAGGAACAAAAAAAACCCAAAAAACAAAGAGCAGTAAGGACATATAAACACAAAATTTCATGATTATTCCTTCTGGGAGAGAATAGAATGGAATGGAATCAGGAAATGATATAAAAGGAACTTCTAAGTTAATGAAAATGCTTTTTTTTTTGCCTTAAAATGAATGGGGACTATACAAGTGATAATGTATCATTATTTATGTCTTCATTTATTTTGTGTTATTTTGTACTTACTCATGTGTCACTAAAATCAAAACGAAGATACATATATCCTTGATTTTTAAATCAAACTGATTATATGAAAACAACTATGCAGGTACATTCATTCATTATATTTAAAGTCTCTGCTATAACAATTACTTGTTCATAAATAAATCCTGAGATGTTCCAAGGAAGAAAATATGTGTAAGTACTTGAATGCATACATAGTGAAGTACAAATAGCTAGGGACACGACTGACAGAATGACCTGACACAGGAAAAGAAGCATCTCTGAAAAATTAGCAGTTAATATGTTGTGTGTGAAGGCAGAAAGGAGTTCTAGGACATAATATTCTTAAAGATGAATGAATCTCAAAGAAATAGCATGAATGGGAGCAAGTTGCTAACATCAGTTTGCCAGAGCTATGCATTTTCTTATGCTCACCTAAAAATAGGAGAACAGTAAGTTCTTCCTGCTATGAGATGAATGGTTAGCCTCTGTAGTTACAGAATGTTGTTCGGCTCTTCTCAAGAAGCTAGTATCTCCAGTTCTTATTCACAAGGGTGTATCAGTTTTCCTTAACTGTATAAAAGTGTCTTCCTTACTAGTGTATCGTAATGACTAGAATAGCCACATTCACATTGCTTGTTAAACGTGGGCTTAAACCTGGGGTAAATGTACCCCCTACATATAAAGGTGGTGGGGCACAGAGGACTCACATCTGTTGGCTTAATATTTATTTATTTGTTTGTTTGCTAGTTTGTTCATTCTTTCATTCATTATTTTAATTTTATACTTTCATATGTCTAACCCAAAAGAGGTAAGACTGCCAAGATCGGTCTGAAGGGAGTTCACGTTCCAAAGGAGAGAGAAAAAATAGGCTAATACATGGGCGAGAGAGTTCTTATCTACACAGTAGACCCCCTAGATTGAAAGGACTTCCAGTCTTAAGGTCTTGGAAATCTGTATAGAAGTGGTGTAGCCGGGTGATGAGAAACCAAAGAAGCTGCAAAAAAAAGCTGCAAACTACCTGGATTCACTGGTAACAAAGTATAGCTCACAAGCAATTGGATCTTCAGGCCTGTACTACGTGTGGACATGAGATCTAGTTCCACACTACTCATGTGATGTGGACATCCCCAAGCCAAGAAATTATTACAGGGATGTCTAGACTCAATAAGCCCATAGAGACCCTGCCCTCAACAGCTGAAAGGCAACAATATCCCCACAACATACAGCATATGGGATTCCTATGGAAAGTGTGATGAATTCAAAAATATTCCTAAAGATTTAAGACATAAAGCTTTATAAAAGGGAGCTGTAAGGTGTAACCAACAGGAGAATTTGAACACCAGGAAACAAGGGACAGGGGCTCTTTAAGTATTTACAATGATCAAGGACATAAGGGACTCAAAAAGTAAAAACTAAGTGGGGCGCCTGGGTGGTTCAGTTGGTTGTGCATCTGACTTCGGCTCAGGTCATCATCTCGCATTTTGTGAGTTTGAACCCCACTTCGGGCTCTGTGCTGATAGCTGGGAGCCTGGAGCCTGCTTCAGATTCTGTGTCTCCCTCTCTCTCTGCCTTTCCCCTGTTTGGGCTCTGTCTCTGTCTCTCAAAAATGAATAATTGTAAAAAAAAAAATTTTAAGTAAAAACTAAGGATATAACATTATGAGAAAAGTCAGATTTTTTTCAGAGCAGTGTAACATGCATTGGTCATGAATATTTGGTTGAGAATTAGTTAAAATGAAAAATCTGATAGTAAAATAAATAATTGCATAATCAATTAACTTTCTTGTTTGAGACTTTGTCAAGTATAAAAATTCTGATAGTGAAGTAAACAATTACACAATCAATTAAGTTTCATCACTACAAATCCTTTGGCAAGAATTTTGCTGCAATGTTAAGTGAGACTTGGAGAATCTTTCAGACTGCTAAGAGAATCATATGATTCTTGTCTCAGCAAGGAAATTCATTTGCTAACATTTTACCAGTATCACCTTTAAAAATTGCTTGGTACTGCCTCTTTTGGTGTTTTGGGAATTGCTTTTTACAGGACCGTATGTGATAAAGTAACAGAACTACCATGGGTGCTCACATCAAAGTAGGAGTCTGTGTCCTTGTGATATTGTGACATCAAAGCAAATATCTAGGATCCTAAGTCTGATATGCGATGTTAGGTCTTTTCAATTCATTGTGACTTTAATACTATTAATAATTATTGCTACCATGTTGGAGTATTATTTAACTATCAGGAAATGCGACAAGTACTCTACATATATACTTCAGTTAATTCTCCTACAATGAAATGGACAGGGAGATAATGTGAAGTTAAGTGACTTGTCCAGACACATGACAAGAAATGGAGCCAAATTCAAATCCAAGACTTTCATGCTCTGATTTTTCTCATTAATTCACAGTGTTTTATTGCAATAGCATCATTCTCATTGTCTGAAAAGATATGTAAACATTTTTTGTTTGTAACTTAAAATATTTTTCTTTTAAAATAAGCTTATAGTATGAAAGAGATATTATTAAAAATAATTCATGAGGCTTCTAAGAAATGTTGGTTCTTTGGCAGGCTGCTCTGTATTATGCCCTAGGTAGGTGGAGGTAGCATTCATTGTCCTTTGCTCTTGGGTGTCTTCAGGGGCAAGTCTGAGAATTGACATCCTAGGGTTTTTGTTAGTTCAGAGCACATGACAGTGTAGGCATCGCAGTCCATATTAACTAACGCAGTAGCACGGATAAGCTCATCTCTTCAGGTTGCCATTCATCCTTTCCTCTGCATAAACATGAGAGAATGGAAGGTAGATGTTACATGTTAAATTGCGTCCCCCACTGTGATATGTTGGAATTTAACCTCCAGGACGTGTGAGTGTGATATTATCTGAAAGTAGTTTTTACAGATACAACTAAGTTGAGATCATTAGGTTGGCCAGTAATCCACCAGTAAGGTGGTATTCTTTATAGGAATATGAGAAGAGACAGAGATAGTGACACACAAGGGAAGATGGCTGTAGGAAGATAGGAGCAGAGATTGAAGACCCACACTAAGGAATATCTGGTGCTTCCAGATGTTGGAAGAGGCAAGGTAGGATGCTCCCCTAGAGGTTTTGGTGAGAGCATGGCCAAGGCCCAGCCACAACTTTGATTTGGGAATTATAGTCTTCAGAGCTGTAAAAGAATAATTTTTTGTTGTTTTAAGTCATCCAGTTTGTAATAATTGATAATGGTAGCTCTGGAAAACTGATACAGTAGGATAAATACATTTTTTATGGGTTCTAGGAATAGGAGTTTTAAAAATAAGTCATCAGCACTGTGGATCCTTGCAAATTAGAACAGACCTAGGATTGGAGAATCCCAAAGTGGAAGTATAAAGAATCACTGGGAAAAACATGTCTCTACCTCTTTAATTTGACTGGCAGTACTTGATAGAGAAATGTCTTTTGTTTTTATTTAAATAGTGGGTCTGTTATGGCCAAAGAGAGAAGTAGGTAGTCTTTTTTACTCTCAATGTATAAATCAAGCTTGTCTACTATCTTGCTGTTAACTGCTAACCTTAGAGTTCTTTTAAAAAAAATTCCCTTAGGGGTGCCTGGGTAGCTCAGTCAGTTAAGAGTCCAACTCTTGATCTCAGCTCAGGTCATGATCTCACCGTTCATGAGATCAAGCCTCGGGTCAGGTTCTGCACTGACAGCATGCAGCCTGCTTGGGATTCTTTCTCTCTCTCTCTCACTCTGCCCTTCCCCCAGTAATGCCCATTCTCTATCTCAAATAAATAAACATAAAAAAAATTTTAATTCACCTTTTATAACTGAAATCTAAATATTTCCAGTTGAAATAGAATGCTAAAACTGTTCTTCCTGTGAATGTTTGTAAAATAAAGTTAATATTTAATCCAAAAATAAAAATAAAATATTAAAAATAAAATAAAATGTAATACAAAATAATATGACAAAATATTACTGAGTGTAAAAACATTTGAAATGAAATTTAGTTCCCATTTATTTTTAGTTGTAGATATCTTTATATAAGACACTAGATTATTTTCTCTGTTTTGACATGAATTCCTTTATCTTGATGGGTTTCATTTATTCCAAGTAAAGTTTTTCAAGGCATGGCTGTCTTCATGTACTTTCTTGATGATTCTGTTTCCTAGGTCCTTTTTATAAATATGTTTATTTTTAGATCATGAAATATGTAACGGTTTAGGGAAGCAAGTGGAAATTGTCCATAATACTAAGAAATAACATTATTTACAGTTTAATTCATATCATTTAAAATTTTATGTCATGTCTACATACATATCCCTATACTTTCACAAAAACATTTTCAACATCCATAAATATATAATTACAGCATTATTTTAAATAGATGCTATATCTCATTGTATTGGATATGGATATAGTGTGCATCCAAATTTATATTATTATAAAAATGTTGTAACAAAGGCTCTAGTATCATATACACATTAATTTTCCAGAGAATTTATAGGGTGATTGGATCAATGAAATTTTTACCACCTAAGATAGGTATACAATACAAAAAGATGAATTTGTGGGCTAAATGAAAGGCTGAATGTTTAGCAGTTGTGAATGTGTATGACAACTGGATCTATAAATTAGCTGTATTTCTAGTTGGGTGTCAGGTTCCCATATTCATGTAATTTAGAGATTCCCTAACAGGATCTTTTTTTTTTTTCCTGATAACTGTAAAGATGATTTTGTAAGTCATAGTCTTACGATGTTTGCCTTTGAGACCTTCAGAGAAGGGAGGCAAACACGTCATTTATTCTTACCATATGTCGGCAAGGAAAACTGGACGTAGCAATCCTATTCCTCAATTTTTCTGTCTTGCTTTGACAACTACATGAAGATTTGACTTGAGGCTCAGCATTTTGGATCCCTGCATTTACAAGAGTGAAGTTATTCTTAAGATGCAGGACCAATTTATAGGAAGTTTCTCAGAAACCTGACCTTGGTTCGTCCTCTCATTCCCAACTTGTTTGCAGTCAGATACTCACTTCAGAAGAAGTCCAGGCAAGCTGTTAGGAAGGCAGAGTTAGCCTGCCTGTCCTTTAGCCTTCTGGGCCTCTCCCAGGAATGCCAGTTATTCTCTCAGTGCAGTCACTGGAGCCCGTATATACTCTCCTCAGAGGGCCAGGCCTGCTCCAGCCACTCTGAGGGGAGGTGTGGCCGTGCAGGTGAACAAACCCATGATAATGCCCTGAGTGAAAAGTCCTGTGGACTGTAGTTCACTTCCAAGGAAAGGTAGGTTTGAGGGTTTTCTGAAGAAAGTGTTATTTTGACAACTCAGAGGACAGACTAAAAAAAAAAGAGGTGTTTCATCCAATGAGGAGGAGGGGGTCTTTTCTATGGTTCATAGTGGTTCCAAAGGAGATAGATTCACCCATGTGAGTCATACCATATAGAAACCATCTCCCTCAACTTAGGTTTCTTGGAGATCTGTGTATGTCTGGTTACTTCTGACACAAACACAATTTTGACTGAGTTGTATTTGATCATTGTTTTGCGTCTATTAGAGGAATGTCAGCTCTGTGGATTTCTTGATGCGTGATTATAAACAACAAAGCTCTGGTTAGTTGGCAGCCTTTTCCTTTAGTTCCATTTGTCTGGTGATTAACACAATCACTAACCCATAGTATGCGGTGTTAGACAGTGAAAGGTTTCCGTCAGTATCCACATTCTATGCCCCTCCTTTTTTTTTTAATTAAGAGAACTCTGATTGTATGGGTTCTGCCTAAAAATGACATATCTAAGCAACCCTTGAAGCTAGTGATGGGTATGTTACATAATTCTGGCCATTAATATGTAAGCAGCCATCTATTGAGAATTTCTGAGAGGTTTTACTTTCTTGAGATAGGTATCACCCCTTGATCTTTATCACTGCAATCTTCTTCCTGAAGATTATGTAGTATTTTGGAATCATAAACATGAATGTTATGTGGTAGGAGTCGGAATAGGAACCTGGGTCTTTGATAGCACCTTGGAGCCAGCTCTGATTTATATATCTATCATTCAGATTTCTTGTTGCTTGGAAAACACACACACACATGGTTAAACCCTTGGAGTTGTTTTTCTGCTTTGTGAAGTCAAATGCAATTCTTTTCCTAGACACTTAGTCAATGCAAGT
Source organism: Prionailurus viverrinus (assembly GCF_022837055.1). Classification (NCBI taxonomy): domain Eukaryota; kingdom Metazoa; phylum Chordata; class Mammalia; order Carnivora; family Felidae; genus Prionailurus; species Prionailurus viverrinus. Next base: position 52,140,791 of record NC_062565.1, read on the forward strand.
GAAATGCATGATTCCCCAGACTGTGCACACTCAGGCGATACAAGGTAAAATTTAATCTTTGCTTAATCAATAAAATTTAGGAGGTAACTTCTCTTTCCAAAATAAGCACATGAATTCCAAAGTATAATGGAAGTTAATTTTTCAGATTCTCTGTTCCAGTCTTCTTCAGTAGAATAGATAACATTTAACTGAATATGAGCACCTTCAAATTTCAAATATGTAATTTGTACAACATTTTAAAATTGAGGTTACATTGGATTCTACATGAAGAAGCATTAAATTATGGGTCAATCAAGATTTGAAGTGCTCTGTGATTCTCTTAGAATATTTGATTAAAAATAGATGCAGGTGTAATCAATAATGTATGTGCATTCAATCAGGAATCTTGATTTTTTGTTCAGTTATTTAATTGAAATCTCAGAAACTGAGACTTCTAAAATCCTGTTGCACTAAGGGACTAGTTATTCCTCCACAGAGACCTATTTTAAATGTCCCTAGCAATGCTCTTTTAAGAAGAGATGGGAATCTATCTGTGTGATAGCAATGGAATAATAGCAAAACTGAAAGTTTGATTTGTTCTCTACCTCTAGAATTAGTCATGATATTCAGGGGGCAAAAAAATGTAAATAAAATGCTTTCCTATTTAAAAAGAGGAAAATCCTCAGACTACAGACTCAAGCACATATAAAACCAATGTTAATAGAAAGGGCTAATACTTTTTGGACCACCAATTATTTGATATTTACACATAATATTTATGTGTAGGTTGATGGTTGAGGATGTCTCTTCTTTCTCATGCTAGAAATACAGTCTATTTGGAGGAACTGTTTGTTTCACTTTATATCCACATAATTTTATTGGGAAAGACCAATCATGACCCCTGTCCTTTAGTCTCTGGCTTGTATACATACATTAAAACAGGTTCCTTGGCGTTCTTCACTTGTCTTTTCTAACTAAACTCAAGAAAAAACAGCTTCATTTTCTTCCTGACATGAGGTTGTGATTGTAGTGATGATTGGGGTGAGAGTCTAAGCCTCTAGGGACAGCCAAGTTGAGAAAAAAAAAACATGGAGGGCTAAAGGGAGGAAAGAATGAATGAGATCGCTTCTTTTTTCTTGATTTGGTTATGCTAGTCAGTATTTCCCTATTTTGATTAAATTAATTTGGTTTTCTGTCCTCATAATGAAAAAAAAGTCCTAACAAGCAGAATAGTGTGGTTCATGATTCATTTAACAAGACATTTATTTAATACTTGTTATGGTAGTGATAAAAGATGAATCTGTTTCTAGAACTTATGACTTACCAAGGAGATAAACACTTTAAAATAACTTTAGAGGAAAATATGGTATCTTCAATGTTGTGAGATGCCAGAAGAAGGGGTAATTTTCAGCAAAATCAGAGACTTTAAGAAAATTAGGATATTGATGATTAATCTGAAAGAAGTTGGGAGGTGGGGAGACACTTAGCTGGCTCAGTGGGCAGAGCATGCAACCCTTGATCTTGGGGTCATGAGTTCAAGCCCCACATTGGGTGTAGAGATTATTTAAACAAAAAGAAGTTGGAAGATGGGTAAAACATGGTGGAAGATCATTATGAGTTGCTGAATGCAGACATATGAGCAGGAACATGAGGGTGTGAAAGTACATTGTATGTTTAGGAGAAGGGTGAGTATCTTGATATAGCTAGAGCAGGAGGTGTCTCTGTGTTAGAGTAGTAAATGAAGATCAGGCTTTAAATGTAGATAGAGATGGATTCCTAAGATGAAATGCTCTATGTTACAGAAATGTTACTGTTGAAGGGTTTAGGTTTAAGAATGAGAATATCATTCTGTTTGGGAAGAAAAATTCTGGGAAAATTACAATTAGGAAAAATTTTTTAAAAAGCACGTTGATGAATGGATTTTAAAACAGAAAAGCTAGAGATATCTGTTAAGAACATCTTACAATAGTGCCTATTAAAGATAAAGGGAATCCATAATGGATGGTGTCATAAATATAGGGAAATAGATAATTTCAGAATATTCTAAATGTTACATTGACACTGCACTATTTCAGTAATGCCAGCTGACTTTATATACTGCCTTATAGGGAAAGGCCATAGTGTCTCCCATTTATTGTAGTTTTGCTAATGTGTGAGGGACCCCAACATCCTGGTACATGAGAATGTGGAGGTAACCTAAACTCAAAAGAAGGCAACAAGATCCATTTAAGAAAGACTCTGTAAAAACAGAGAAGGAAGTTAAATTGAATAACAAGAACAGGTGGTTCCTTTTGAGGCAAAATAAATAAAAAAGCTTAAGCAAAAAATTCATATATTGAAGCTCTAACTCTCAAGTTGGGATTAATGACTTCATAAGAAGACACTCCAGAGAACTTTGACACACACACACTCTCTCTCTCTCTCTCTCTCTCTCTCTCTCTCTCTCTCTCTCTCCCCCCCCACCCCGTGTGTGTGTGTGAGTGTGTGTATATGTGTGTGTATGTGTGTGTGTGTGTGTGTGTGTGTGTGTGTGTGTGCCATGTGAGAGGGCTACCATCTATAAGGAAAGGAGACCTCACCAGACTCAACAATGCTGAAACCCTGATTTTGGACTTGCAGCCTCCGGAACTGTTGGAAAATAAATTTCTGTTCCTGTTTTTAAGCTAAATTAAAAAAAAAGTGCAGCTCTTAAGAGATGCAATTAGAGCTTAAAAAGGGCTTTTCAGAGCTGGATAAACATGGTATTTGAATTATAAAATTTAGTACAGGAACAAAAAAAAGGATGTTTGCTTTCGTAGTCAGAAAGAAAAATTGAAGAGCCATCTAACAGGACTACACAGATGCAGAAAAAAAGTGGAAATCACAAGAGAAAAGATAGGTAAGAAGACTCAAATGCCTATAGGATCTTGGTATATAACATAATTGTGTGAATTAGTTTGTTTAACACAAAGGCTAAAAGGAGTTGTATAGACTGTGATTGAAATCTAAAGGAGAATCCACACCCTGCTTTAGAGATATTCAAAAGGAATTTTTAAAACACTCAACAGGCCAAAATTTCCAACAGGACTCTGCAGAGTATATCACCTTTTTAAGACATTGATATAAAGGATTTGAATGACATAGTTCACACACATGCACACTCACACAGGGTACTTATTCCTCCCAAAGAAAGAATATACATTTGTGTATCAATTATAAAAAAAACAATTAAGGGAAGGAAAATAGGATAAGATCACAACAGGGAGGCAAAATGTAAACGGCTCTTGAATATAGAAAACAAATGGGTTGATGGAGGGAGGCGGGCAGGGGATGGGCATCAAGGAGGGCACTTGGTTTGATGAGCACTGGGTGTTGTATGTAAGTGATGAATCACTAAATTCTATTTCTGAAACCAATACTAAACTATATGTTAACTAACTTTAATTTAAATAAAATTAAAAAAAAACAAAAAATAATAAGAATAAAATAAAGTAAATATTTATGTACTGGCACATAATTTTTAAAGCTTTAGTTACACCTAAAATCATACATTTTGTAAGTCATATTTTCTAACCGGATCCAATAAACCAGAAATTAACAAACAGTTCTAAAAATTATCGAACAGCTTGGAAGCATCCTACCTAAGTTGAAGTCTATGAAATTGCGGATATTTTGCCGTTTTACAAAACTGGTAGTCCATGTGAGTCCACCAAATAAAATCTCCCATCAAAAAGACAATGAAAACTGAAGCTCTAAATTATGTAAGAATTATAAAAATGGAAACATTTCACATGAAAGCTATTACTCCCATCAGAATAAAATTTTATATTTTATGAAAAGAAAGAAAATAATTAAGTGTGCAATTTAAGAGACCAGGGGGAAAAAAAAGGGATTACAAAAAAGTCACAGGGCTTCTGGTCCAATGTCTTATTAAAGAGTTGTATTAAAATCATTGCCCTCCCAGGAAGCCATTTTCCCAGGAAGATATTAACATTTAGAAAAGTATAGATTATAAAACCCATGAGAAGATAATAGGTTGGGAAACCATTGGCAGGTGAGCAATTTCAAAACAGCCCTTGGAGAAAGGAGGTGGAGGAATAGTGTCTAATGGAGAAAAACAGAGGGGTCCTCAGGGCACCTGGGTGGCTCAGTGGGTTAAACTCTGACTTCAGCTCAGGTCATGATCTCGCAGTCCGTGGGTTTGAGAATCGCGTTGGGCTCTGTGCTGACAGCTCAGAGCCTGGAGCCTGCTTCCGATTCTGTCTCCTCCTCTCTCTGCCCCTCCCCTGCTCATGCTCTTTGTCTCTCTGTCTCAAAAATAAATAAAAACATTAAAAAAAATTAAAACAGAGGGGTCCTCAGCCTGGAATCTGAGTGGCGAGGCCTACTTTGCCTGGTGAACTGAGCAGAGACCCCAGAGTCTGATACTTTTGTCACTGTGGAGAAAGGTGTAAAAAACAGTGCTGAAGGACTAAAGATGACACATGCTGATTGGCTTATAGTTAGGCACTTCCCCCTTTAAATTAGTGGGAGTTTCCAAATCAAAGGAAATAAAACTAAGGAGAAATAAGGCAGCAAAGCATGGCAGTAAGACTTTTTATTTCATTTTTAAACATAAATAAACAGCTGAAGATCAACATACAATAGTGAAAGTCTACAACATTAAGCAGAAACGCCTACTAGATTTTCAGAAAAAAAACTAATGCAGATAACTGAATAGTACAATAGAAAAGTAACTCACAGAAACTAATACCAGAATCATCACATCATATATAAAAATGCCCAACCATACAAATAATCAGGGAAATTATAACAGTGAGTTGCCATTTTTCATCTGTCATATTAGAAAATGTTTTAAAAGGGTCATAAGTCTGGGCACTTGGGTGGCTCAGTCAGTTGAGCATCTGACTTATGCTCAGGTCATGATTTCATGGTCCATGAATTTGAGACCCACATGGGGTTCTGTGCTGATAGCTCGGAGCCTAAAACCTGCTTCAGATTCTGTGTCTCCCTTCTCTCTGCCCCTGCCCCACTTGTGCTCTCAAAAATAAATAAACGTCTCTCTCAAAAATAAATAAACATTACAAAATTTTGTTTTAAATTTGAAAAAAAGTTCATAAGTCCTAGGTGACGGTGTGGGGGATGGGAGGGACTCTCACATAACTGGTAGAGGAGAGAATTGCTATAGGCGTCTTCAGTAAGTTACCTGACAATATCTAATACAATTTAGATATGCTAATACTTTAATTCAACCATCCCATTTAGAGAATGAATTATCCACAAGAAAAAAAAATATATATATGAGTATTCACATATATATGAATATTAAGAAAAATATATATATATATGAGTATTCACATATATATGAATATTTTTACAACATTTTTTGTTGGGGGCCGGAGGGATTTTTATCAGTACCCTCATCAAAATCCATATGTATTGATCAGAGGTATGGCTGAGACAAGGCATGTTATGATCCCAATATTGGAAGACAAAAAAAAGAAGCATGTGTGCATCTCTATGCTTTTTTCTCTTTATCGTAGCATGGAAAATGATGTCGAAGACTGCATACCATACTGCTAATATGGATTACTCTGAGAAATAGTAGGATTTATTCAGAGGGAAGGAGAATCTTTTTCTATGCTATGGTTAGAGTCTCTGTTGCCTCTTCATTGCAGCAAGAATATTTGCTTTAGTAGTTTGAATAAAAAATACAAAATAATATTAAAAGAAAAGGAATGAAAAGAGACCAAGAGATCTTTGAGAAAATAGGGAAGTTTCAAGGAAGGAAGAGAAAGCAACACAAAGAAGAGAAGAAATATGAAAAAAAAATGCTAGGGTTATCATGCAGTCAGTGGGCATGAACAGAAAGTGGAAGCACGCATTAGACTACAGGGAATGTGGAAGGGAATGGAAGGCTAGGCATTGGAAATGGTCTAAGAATGGACATGCATGAGAGAGAAAGGCATGCAGAGCACTGAATAAGAACTTGGGCATCAGAAGCCACCAGATCTTTTGCAATTTGCAAACATACTGCTCACTAACTTGCACTGGGCATTTTACTTACTCCCAGGCCTCATTTTTCTGAATGTTTTATTGAATATTTATTAAATGATAAAAACTGCACAAATCTCTTATGTGCACAGGTTGAACGCAACCATAAAATCATTACCCAGTACACTTAAGTTTATACAATGTTATGTATCAATTATATATCAATAAAAAAGATTATATACACTTGGACCAGGAGATGGAATATCACTTACAGCTCCACATCCTTCTGTATGTGGTCTCTTCTAGTCACTGCTTTCCTTCTGACATCTGCCACTAAATCTTAGATTCACTTTGCTTTGAAGTATTAATTCATAATATATGGATTATTTTGTTTCTATATTTTTTTATTTAACATTGTTTATAAGAGTCATAAATGTCTTTTCTGGGTTTTTTGGGTTTTTTAATTTATTTTTTTTAATGTTTAACTTTTTTAAATTTACATCCAAATTAATTAGCATATAGTGCAACAATGATTTCAGGAGTAGACTCCTTAATGCTCACTACCCATTTAGCCCATCCCCCCTCCCACAACCCCTACAGCAACCCTCTGTTCTCCATATTTAAGAGTCTCTTATGTTTTGTCTCCCTCCCTGTTTCTATATTATTTTTGCTTCCCTTTCCTTGTATTCATCTGTTCTGTGTCTTAAAGTCCTCATTTGAGTGAAGTCATATGATTTTTGCCTTTCTCTGACTAATTTCGCTGAGCATAACAGCCTGTAGTTCCACCCGCGTAGTTGCAAATGGCAAGATTTCATTCTTTTTGATTGCTGAGTAATGCTCCATTGTGTGTGTGTGTGTGTGTGTGTGTGTGTGTGTGTGTGTGTGTGTGTATCACATTTTCTTTATCCATTCATCCATCGATGGACATTTGGGCTCTTTCCATACTTTGGCTATTGTTGATAGTGTTGCTATAAACATTGAGGTGCATATGTCTCTTCGCAACAGCATACCTGTATCCCTTGGATAAATACCTAGTAGTGCAGTTGCTGGGTGGTAGGATAGTTCTATTTTTAGTTTTTTGAGGAACCTCCATACTGTTTTCCAGAGTGGCTGCACCAGCTTGCATTCCCACCAAGAATGCAAAAGAGATCCTCTTTCTCCCCCTCCTTGCCAACATCTGTTGTTGCCTGAGTTGTTAATCTTAGCCTTTCTGACAGGTGTAAGGTGATATCTCATTGTGGTTTTGATTTGTATTTCCCTGATGATGAGTGATGAAAAAATGCTCAAAATGTCTTTTATATACAGCAGTAATGCATTTATTCTTGCTCTTGTGCCATAATATAGCACATGATTATACCACAATTGATTAATCCATTTCACTATTGATGGGTATTTGAGTATTTACAATTTGGAGCTGTTATGAATATTGCTAATGTGAACATTCTTTACATACTTTTCAGTATAAATGATTATACATTCTGTTTGATATATACCCAAATGGAATTACTGTGTTAGAGACGATGCATATGTTCAGTGTTATGTGATATTGTCAGTTTTCAAAATGGTTATACTAATTTACACACTGTTGTAAATAAGAGTTTCTGTTTCCCCACATCTTCAGCAACACTTGAAATTGAACAGTCTCTTTATCAGGCTTTTTATTAGCCCTGCTGTTGGGTGTGTGGTGTTAGCTTATAATGGATTTTAATTTGCATTTCCCTGATTAATGATTTTGAACATCTTTTCATATCATCATCAGATATTTGAATATCTTTTTTGAAGTACCTCCTTGAGTAGTATAATTCTCATTTTTTCTATTGCTTTATATCCCTTCTTCTAATTAAAAATTTTTTCTAACGTTTATTTATTTTTGAGAGAGAGAGAGAGAGAGCACGTGCCTCCATGTGCAAGGGAGGGGCAGAGACAGAGGGAGACACAGAATATGAAGCAGGCTACAGGCTCTGAGCTGTCAGCACAAAGCCCGACACGGGGCTCGAACTCACCAACCATGAGATCATGACCTGAGCCGAAGTCGGATGCTTAACTAACTGAGCCACCCAGATGCCCCTCCTTTTTCTTATTAATTTTGAATTCTGAATGAGTCCTTTGTCAAATATATACATTACAAATACCTTTTCCCACTCTGTTGATTGCCTTTTTTCCTCTGACTAATCATTTTCCATGAGTTGAAGATCTTAATTTTATTTTAATCAATAAAATTGTGAGCATAAAAATTCATGAGCACATAGAGAAGTGACATCAGCAAGGTGGGAGAATATAAGTTTTCCGCCATCTTCCTCCCAAAGAACACTGATTTTGACTATCAACCACAGATAACAGTATCTTTGTGGAAGGAAGGGAGTCCAGGAGAGCAGTTCAAGCAATTGTTGGAGTAAAAACTCTCTGAGATTTGATGCATTGACAAGGTTAAGTGGAATGGTTTCATTTTACCCACATCTACCCTTCCCCTGGAGCAGCACATCTCAGTGCCAAGAGAGATCCTCTTAGCCTACAATTTTTCCAACTGGGGAAAATGAGAACATGTGAATGACTTCTCAGCTTCTCCAGCTGTGTGGAACATTGCCAAAGAGACTTGTATCATCCTTGCACCATGGAGAATACTGAAATGTGCTACATGACTGGGCGGTGGGGAAGGGGCAGGAAGTGGCTGGGAAAACAGCAGTCAGAGCTCTTGGAGAGCATCAAAGGGAAGGAGATTCTACTGTTGCAGAATCAGTGAGCAGGAGGGCCAAGAAAGAATTCTTGAGTGGGGCCTTGGTGGCTTAGTTGTTTAAGGGTCCAGCATTGGCTCAGATCATGATCTCACAGCTCTCTCAGCTCAGGTCATGATCTCACAGCTGGTGAGTTCAAGTCCCACATTGGGCTCGGTGCTGACAGCCTAGAGCCTGGAACCTGCTTCGAATTCTGTGTCTCTGTCTCTCTCTACCCCTTCCCGCTTGTGTTCTGTCTCTCTGTCTCAAAAATAAAATTAAGTAAACATCAAAAAAATTTTAAAGAATTCTTGAGACATTTTACAGTGTAATTTAGTAAGTTTATTTAAGTAGCATGGGGCCAGGACCCACTGGCAGAAAGAATTGCAGTTTTGCTGTGTGAAGCTAATGGTTATGTGCCTAGTGCTCAAGGGAAAGGGGGGCATGCAGGCAGTATTAGATCATAAGTGTTTTCTTTGAATTTCTACTCAGAAGGCTACCTCGTAAGATTTATCTGGTGCTTATCATTCAGACCAATATTAACTATAGCTAAGATGTACAAGCAGTCATGAGACCCTTTAAGAATGTAGAAACCTGCACATATTTGATCCTTATCAAAATTATGTAGGCTATAGGTCAGCCTTCTGGGCTAAAGGTGAATATTTCTCTGCTTCTATTCCTCATCACTACTATATGCTTTCTGGACTCCATCAGAAAGCCTGCCCACAAGTTGCCAGGATGTCTTGCCTATGAATCCCCCCAACTGACTTAAAGGCACCCCACCAACATTCTGTCTGCCTCCCTCACACACCCTCACCATACACCTGGCTCACTGTGCATGCTTCGGAGGGTGATGACTGTGACTTGCAAATGGCTAGTGAGAACACACAGAAAGGTGCCCTGACTCTGGGATTTGGAGAAAGCCCATAGATGTAAGGCTTCAGCAAACAGGAGGCCGTCATCATTGAGCCAGTCTTTGCAAGACTGAACGAAGGCACACAAGCCTATAAACCCCTTCCCAAGAAAAAACAGTGTAGAGCATGCATAGCTAGAGAAAAGACCTGAAAAAAGCCTTAGAATTGCTATCAGGGCTAACAGAAGGCATTTCTTTCCAAAATCCAGTCAGTAAAGACTGAAGAGAGTGACTGATTCTTCAAATGAGTAAACGGCAATCCAAGACCTCAAGGAACATTGAAAAATCAAGGAAATATGACACCACCAAAGGAACACAGTGTTTTTCTAGTAAATGACCCCAAAGAAATGGAGATCTGCAATTTGCCTAAAAAGCACTTCAAAATAGTTGTTTTTAAGTCAGCTCAGTGAGCTACAAGAAAGCACAGAAAGACAATTAAATGAAATCAAGAAACCCATGCGTGAACAAAATGAGAAGTTAAACAGAGAGATAGAAATTATAAACAAGAAGAACTAAACAAATTCTGGAGCTGAAAAATACTACAAATGAAATGAAAAATGTAATAGCATAAACAGTAGACTTGAAAAAGAAGAAACAATCTGTGAACTTGAAGATAGTTGATTTGAAATTATCCCATAGGAGGAAAACAAAGAAATGAAAAAGTAAAGAAAGCCTTTGTGAACTGTAGGACATTACTAAGAGAAACAATTTATGTAATACTGGATTTCCAGAGAAGAGAGGGAGAAAAGTTCAGTCCTTTGTCTCTGCTTTTAATACACATAGAATCTAACAATCTCTCCCCATTTCCACCACTATTGTTCCACCTTCTCTAGACTCAAAGACTGTGAAAGCCTTCCTAAATAGTCCCTTTTTTCTGTTCATGTATTCCCCAATGTTTATAGCTTATTTTCCACATTGTAGCCACAGTGATCCTTTTAAAATGCACATCAGGTAAGTTCAGTTACTGAGTTCAAAACTTTTCAACAGTTTCCCATATGTAGAATAAAATGGAAATTCATTATCTTGGCCTAAAAACAAAGAAACAAAACATATACAATCTAGCTTCTCTCTACCTTACCATCCTCATATTCTTTACTCAGCTTTAAGTGTACTGACCTTCAGGGTGCCTGGGGGCTCGGTAGGTTGAGTCTCCAACTCTTTATTTGGGCTTAGGTCATGATCTCAGGGTGGTGGGATGGAACCCTGTGTTGGGCTCCATGCTGAGTATGGAGTCTGCTTGCTTGGGATTCTCTCTCTCTTTCTCCCTCTGCCCTTTTCCCCAGCTTGTGTGCTCTCTATCTCAAAAAAAAAGTATATTCAACGTCTTGTCTTCTTGTCTACCATACCATGGGACATCTACACATCTCTCATCCATATCTTCATGTGGTGTGCACCTTCTATTCTCTGACTCCTTCTCAGGCATGCTTTCCAGACCAGACTATTTAAATTAGGACCACTTCCTTCATTTCTGTGCGTGTGTTCTACTTCTTTTACTTTACTTCTTTGGACTGTTATCTAACTTTGTACTACCTCTTTGGTATTTCACTTACTTATTGTCTATATATGCCTGATAAGCATGGTGTCTTTATCAAGGCAGAAACTTTTTCTACCTTGTTCCCAACTGTATCCTCAGGTGCCCAGAATGGTGCATAATACAATGTAAGTGTATTAAGTATATGTATGGTCATATCTACATACATAGAGTGTATGTAGATCTCATTTAAATAAATGAATGGATAAGAATGAATAATGCTTATTTTCGTTTATGTTATCTCCATCGATAAGTTGGGGAAGAGACTTTTATCTGTAAAGCAATCGAGTATCATATAGTGATTTCAACTGTACGTTTTAGAGCCCAGCTGCCCAAACTCAAATCCAATCTCTTGCAAATCTGATCTTATGTGATCTTGAATCATTACTTGTTTCTACCTTAGTTTTCTTCCAATGTAAAAAAAGGCTAGTAGTGGTTCCTATATACAGAGTCGTGAAAATTAAATGGGGACTATATCCAAAGCACTTAGAACAATGTCTAGTACTTAGTAAGCATTAGGTATATATTAGTTATTATTTCCTTTGAATTTGTATTCTAATTCTATCTCCTTAAGCTGGTAGCTACAGACATACCGTATTAAATCCCTAGTTGAAAGAGAAGACAAAATGTGACTTTTGTCCTCTCTTTCTCTTTTTTTCTTGGACTTTCTCTCTGGCTGAGCTGCTAGGCATTTATAATTGAAGTTATACTACTCTTGTTATCAAGAGTTTCAGCAATCCCTATGTTTGACACTCTATCTTTTATTTACTTGATTATGATATAAATATGATAAATGATATAAATAAATTTTATTTACTTGATTACGTTACTTTAGAAGCATCTGGCTTCCTCCTTGCTAAACCCAGTTCTTCAGTTCCTCTTATTATTTGGCCTTCATGAAAGCAATTTAATTCATAAGACACTTTTACAGGGTCAATGCTCATTCTTTTATCACATCTAACAGATTCAGATAATTGAATGCATTAAGCCAAGCTTTATCCTTAGAGGCAACATTAATCTAATCCCTATAGCAGAAACTCTGTGATGCAAAAAGTTGCAAGTGAGGTTAATAATAAGGTTTCTAGGGGCGCCTAGGTGGCTCAGTCGGTTAAGCATCTTACTCTTAGTTTCAGCTGAGGTCATAAATCATGGTTCACAGGATCAAGCCCCACATCAGTTTCCGCACCAACAGTGTGGAGCCTGCTTGGGATTTTCTGTCCCTTTCTCTCTCTGCCCCTCTTTTGCTTGCGAGCATGCTCTCTCTCTCAAAATAAATTTAAAAAACTTTAAAAAATAAGGTTTTTAGAAATATGACACATTTCATTCAAAAATTTAAAAAATAATAGTTATAAGGACAATGTGAATAATTCATTAAGTGTAGTGAGGGAAACAAAGATAAACGAGGTGTATGACTCTTTCTCCAAAAGCCATAACTTCTAGAAGGAAAAATATATAACCACACTTACAGTGTAAATTAGAGGTAGAAGAAATAGATACCTAAAGGGAAGTTTCCACAAAATACTATGTGAAATGAATTGAAGCAACAATTGTTTCTGAATAGTTGCACTGTGGAAAGTGGCATTGAAGTGTAGAGTTTGAGGAGGAAAACATAAGAAACTAAGGACATGTAATAAGAAATATTTAATGTAAATAATAAATATGATAAGGAAAAATAATTTTCAACATTATAACATGATCTGGGAGGAAGAAGAACATTCCAATATGCAGGTGCATCATAAGTAAACCTATTAAGGGTGAAATTTGGCTACATATATGAGGCATAGCAGTAAGTAATTTGAATTATAGCCTTTAAGTATAAGGATGTGTAAATAATTTGAAAAAGTATGTTGGTAAATAGTATATCATATTAGAAGTCATTTTGGACTTTATACTCAACAGATAAGCACTGCAGTTGAGGAAAATTGGTCAACAGTAGTATGTCAGGTGGTTTGTGTGGGGGAAAGTCTGGTGGCAGGATGGCCAAATAGGAGAGTGTCTTAATCTGAGCAATAAGAGAGTTTGAACTTGGGTTTTAGCAGCAACAAAAATGGAAGATAAGAAAATAGAGGTAATATCAATGAGTGTTAGAAACTAACAGTATGTAGAGGATGAACCAAAAGGGAGGATTCAAAGATGCCTGAGAGTTTAAGACCTGGGAATAGAGTGTTAACAAGAAGACTTAAGGAGACATCATTTGGAAATCAGAATGAAGAGTTTTTTTTTAAATGGCAGGGTTTTTTGGAGCATCAGACATCCATCTAGAGACAGTCAATGGGTAGTAAGTTGTCAAGTCCTAGAACCATAAAGCAAAGGTTAAAACTGAAGATGTGAATCTTAATGTCTTCTGTAGGCATTGAGAGCTGAATTATTAAGGATGAAAGTAATTTCCAAGGGAGAAATGTGGAGAAAAAAGGCTAGAGGCAATCTACAAGAAGAAAACTCTGAAGAAGTAGGTCATTTAAAGTGGAATTAAGACGTCTAAAGTACAGAGTCACTATTGCCACAGAGGTTTTCAGGACTAAGTAGCTGATCAACAGTGTAAAACTCTCAAAGAGTTGTTGAAGAAGAGGGAAACTGAAAATACAGCCATTAATTTGTAAGTAACAGTCATCTGATTTTCTTCTATGAGGTAAACAGGAAGCCTGGGCTACTGGGAAGTAGGTGGAGCCAGAATAAACAATTCAAAAAAAGCTTTCTGGCAAAGCGATCTATTGGGCTTTTCCTCCAATCTGATAAAATGAAGGGGGAGAATTCAGATACGAGGCAAAAGAAAACTGAAACCAGTGAGGCCAGATGAATACAAGGGGACTCAAACAGAGCCAAGAGATCAGCCTGAAAGCAGAGGTCAGTTTTAAAGGGGGTTTGAAAACTGAGAACAAACAGGGTTGATGGGGTTGGGAGGGAGGGGAGAGTGGGTGAGGGCTACTGAGGAGGGCACCTGTTGGGATGAGCACTGGGTGTTGTATGGAAACCAATTTGACCATAAATTTTATAATAAATAAATAAATAAATAAATAAATAAATAAATAAATAAAGGGGGTTTGTACTCATGGACTTGGGCAAGGAGAAAGTCCATTAGAACATATTCCTGAGCTCGATGGAGGTGAATAATTCTGTTGTGGATAGGAAACACCACCTATTTTGTCACATTTTTGACTTGTGATCTCAGCTTCAGCCTAAGATTTGTCCATGGCTAGGTTTATGGCCAGGAAATTGGGAGAAGTGACAAAGTGGTCCAACAGAAGACTATTTGAATAAAAGTTTAACAACTTCTGGAAAACATCATAACTGTGTCAACTGTAGGACTTTAGACATAATCAGGTGTGCTTGTAGGACTATTGGGCTGAGAGAAAATTCTTTGCAAGACTGAGAAGTCTCCTAGAAGAGACCCCATCCTAAGTGAAAAAGCTGTTATCATGAATAGATTCTATAAAATGCTAGTGCTTAGAGGGAGTAGTGATTCGAGGCACTAAATTACAATAAAAAGAGCTATTTCACTAACATCTCTTAAAATATTTAAGCTCAATAAGTACTTTAACAGAGTATTCCCAAAGTGAAAAGAGACATTTCCTTTCACCTGCTAGATATATAATGTGAGCATCATGGCTGCTCTGGTACATCAGAGTTGGTATCCTATGGAATTGTTACTGGGTGGTAGGATAGGTAGGATCACAAGTGTGGATCCTTGTGAAGCACAATAACCACAAATCCTATAGGGCTCAGTGGAAGTGGGCTTATTTGTGAATACATATGAAATATCTATTTAAAACTGCCCTTCCCTCTCCCCCAAAATCTAATGTGTGTGTGTGTGTCCCCCCACACACGCATATTCACATGTGTTATGTAGATATATCACAACTATGTCCTGTTCTATGTAGTACAATCTGTGTATCAGTAAAATTTGATTTATTCTATTAATGTGTCCTGGGTTTCCCCATAGGCTACTAGGACCCAAAGAAATTGGGGTTCATTGTATAATTGAATGAATGTTTCCAGATTTCCTAGCAATTCCTGCTACAAATTGGAACTGGGTTATCCATAATGATAGCTGCCTTTTCAAACCAATGGCCTATAGCTACAGCTGCTGTAAGGATTCACTGGCAACACTTGCATCAGACAACATTAATTGGGTATCCCTAAAGATGAATTTAATGGTCAAATATGCTTGGGAAATTCTGGATTAAAAAATAGAACAATATTTATTAAAGGCATTTTTAGGGGCGCCTGGGTGGCTCAGTCGGTTG
This sequence comes from Prionailurus viverrinus, assembly GCF_022837055.1. Lineage (NCBI taxonomy): Eukaryota > Metazoa > Chordata > Mammalia > Carnivora > Felidae > Prionailurus > Prionailurus viverrinus. The sequence continues at coordinate 52,156,142 of NC_062565.1, forward strand.
AGGGTCCAACTATGGCTCAGGTCATGATCTCATGGTTTGTGAGTTCCAACTCTACGTGGGACTCTGTGCTGGCAGCTCGGAGCCTGAAGCCTGTTCTGGATTCTGTCTCCCTTTCTCTCTGCCCCTCCCCCGCTCACACTCTGTCACTGTCTCTCTCAAAAATAAATAAACATTAAAAAAAATTTTATAAAGGCATTCTTAGAAGCTTTCAGATGCTAATTGTGGATTGACTCTAGGAGAGGATACATTATGGAAATTTCCAAAACTTTGACAATGAATTCTTTCTTCACAGAGCTTTGTTTGGAACTAGTTTTCCACAGAATAGATTGAGAAATGCCCTCTAATTAGATATGAATTACTTTGTAGAGAAGTCTATTTGCTGCTCTCTAATTCCACCCCTCCCCAAAAAAAACCAAATCTTTAATCAGATGGAAGAAATTAAAAATGGCAGGAAGATAGAAATTTCACAAAATAAGATGTTTAAACACTGGAACCTAACTGAAATGGAACGTTAAAATTCAAGAATTCTCAGGGATTAAGAAATTTGACATTAATAGGTGCCATGCACACAGTATATATACAAAATATTTGTTGATTGAATGTATGAAAATTTTTCCAGTGACATTCAAATGTCATTAATAGAGATTTTATTGGCTAAACCGTGTCAATCTTCCTTCTGCTGTTTCTCTTTAGGGAAGGAGAATTAAATATTTGACTCACAGTTTGTAAAATCAAGACCGATGAAAAGCTGTGTAGATCTTGAATTAAAATGAATTGTGATTTGAGCACAATATACCAATACTGTAAGAGACATAAAGTAATACATATTTTTGAACCAATAAGTCTATCTTCAGGAATTTATCCTAGAAAGCAAAAGAAATAAGGAATTCTATGAAAAGTTGTTGATAAAAGAATTATTTAAAACAATAAAATTAGAAACAGTTTAAGTCTAAACTGACATTAATTTGGATTCCAGCTCTGTTACATTCTACTTGTGTGATCTTGCGAAAGTCATATAATTTTTCAGAGCCTCAATTGTGTAATCCAGAAAATGGATGATATAATACTTCTCTCATAAAGCTTTTGTGAAGATCAAAGGTAATATATACAAAGCAGCTCACATAATAATCGCTAAAAGCTAATCACACAAATAGAATGGATTTCTCATGTATGATTCAATGTAATAGAATATTGTCTAGTTACTATGAAAGCTACATAAGAAGATGGAAAGCTATGGGGTTTAGTGCTAGGCGAAAGTATAAACTCTGTATAGCATGTCTAGGATAAGCCACATGTAAAACAATTAGCTTTATGCAATTCCCTGTATTTATCCCTAGTCTTCTATATACCTTTCAGGCACACCTTGGAGATGTTGCAGTTTCAGTTTCAGACCACCACAGTAAAGTGAATATCACAATAAAGTGAATATCACAATAAAGTGAGTCACATAATGTTTGGTTTGTCACTGTATAGAAAGGTTATATTTATAATACATTGAAGTCTCTTAAGAGTGCAATAGCATTATATCTAAAAAACCAATGTGCATTTGTTAATTAAAAAATATTTTATTGCCAAAAAGTGATAACCATCATCTGAGCTTTCAGTGAGTCCTAATCTTTGCTGACGGAGGGTCTTGCCTTGAGGTTGAAGCCTGCTGACTGATCAGGGTGGTGGCTACTGGAGGCTAAGGCTGCTGTGGCTATTTATTTATTTATTTATTTATTTATTTAAAGTATGAAACTTATTGTCAAATTGGTTTCCATACAACACCCAGTGCTCATCCCAATAGGTGCCCTCCCATCAATTTCTTAAAGCAAGATGACAATGAAATTCGCTGTATCAGTTGACTTTTTCTTTCATGAACAATTACTTTGTAGCATGTGATGCTATTTCCAACATTTTATTCATAGCAGAACTTCTTTTAAACTTGGAGTCAGTCCTCTCAAACGCTGCTGTGGCTTTAGCAACTCAGTTTATGTCACATTCTAAATCCTTTGTTGTCATTTCAACAATCTTCCCAGATTCGTCAGCAGGAGTAGACTTCATCTCAAGAAACCACTTTTTGTGCTCATCCATAAGAAGCAACTCATCTGCTCAAGTTTGATCATGAGATTGCAGCAATTCAATCACATCTTCAGGCTCCATGTTCTGCTGTTTCCACCACATCTGCAGTTACTTCCTCCACTGAAGTCTTAAATCCACTTCTTCTAAACTCTGTTAGTGTCAGTATTTCACCACTTTTTATGAATCACAAGTGTTCTGAATGGCATCTAGAATGGTGAATGATTTCCAGAAGGTTTTCAATTTACTTTCCCAGATCCATCAGAGGAATGTCCATGGCATCCATAGCCTTATGAAATGTATTTCTTACATAATAACACTTAAAAGTTGAAAATTCTCCTTGATCCATTAGCTGCAAAATAGATGTTATGTTAGTAGACACGAAAACAGCATTTATTTCAATGTACATCAGAGTTCTTGGGTGACCAAGTACACAGTCAATGAGCAGTAATATTTTGAAAGAAATCTTTTTTTTTTTTTCCTGAGCAGTAGGTCTCAACAGTGGGCTTTAAATGTGCAGTAAACCATATTATAAACAGATCTACTGTCATCTAGGTTTTATTGTTCCATTTATAGAGCACAGGAAGAGTAGATTTAGCATAATTCCTAAGGGTCCTGTTTTCAGAATAGTAAATGAGCATTGCCTTCAACTTAAAGTCACCAGCTGCATCAGCCCCTAACAGGAGAGCCCCTCCATTGAAGCTTTGAAGCCAGGCATTCATTGACTTCTTCTCTCTAGCTATGAAGGTCCTAAATGGCATCTTCTTCCAATATAAGGCTGTTTGATCTTCATTGAAAATCTGGTGTTTAGTGTAGCCACCCTCAATGATTCTTTTGGCTAGGTCTTCTGGATAACTTGCTGCAGCTTCTACATCAGCACCTGCTGCTTCACCTTGTGCTTTCATGTTATGGAGATGGCTTCTTTCCTAAAACCTCATGAACCAAGCTCACCTGGCTTCAAACTTTCCTTCTGCAGCTTCCTCACCTCTCTCAGCCTTCATAGAATTGAAGAGAATTAGGGCCTTGCTCTAAAGTAGGTTTTGGCTTAAGGGAACATTGGGACTAATTTGATCTTCTATATAGATGATGAAAACTTTCTCCCTGTCAGCAATAAGACTGTTTTGCTTTCTTATCATTCATGTGTTCACTGGGGTAGCACTGAGAATTTCCTTTAAGAACTTTTCCTTTGTTGGGGTGCCTGGGTGGCTCAGTCGGTTAAGCATCCGACCAGGTCAGGTCATGATCTCACAGTTCGTGGGTTCAAGTCCCACACTGGGCTCTGTGCCAACAGGTCAGAGCCTGGAGCCTGCTTCGGATTAGGTGTCTCCCCCTCTCTTTGCCCCTCCCCTTCCTTCTCTCTCTCTCTCTCTCTCTCTCTCTCTCAAAAATAAACATTTAAAAAATGTTAAAAAAACAAAACAAAAAAACAAGAACTTCTCTTTTGCATTCACAACTTAGCTAACCAGCACAAGAGGCCTAGTTTTGGGCCTGTCTCATTTTTCACCATGCCTTCCTCATTAAACTTAAACGTTTCAAGCTTCTGATTTAAAGCGAGGGGCCTACAACTCTTCCTTTTACTTGAGCAGTTACAGGTCTTTGTAGGATTATTAATTGGCCTAATTTCAATATTTTTGTGTCTCAGGAAATAAGGAGTCCTGAGGACAGGGAGAGAGATGGGGGAATGACTGGTCAGTGGACAGCCAGAAAATTTACATGTATCAGTTAAGTTCACTGACTTATATATAGGCATAGTTTGTGACATCAAAACCAATTACAATAGTAACTTCAAAGATCACATATCACTATAGCAAATACAATAATGATGAAAAGTCTGAGATATTGTGAGAATTACCAATATGTGACATAGACACAAAGTGAGCAAATTGTATTGGAAAAATGGCGTGAAAAGATGCTCAAGGCAGGGTTGACACAAACCTTCAATATGTAAAAAACAAAAAAACAAAACAAACAAAAAACTAGTATTTGTGAAAGACAATAAACCAAAGCACAATAAAACAGGTAGGTCTATATATCCTTTAGTGTTCTAATTGAATTTACATACATTTTCTTTTAAAAGCTATGGAGGGCTATGATCTTACATGAAGATAGCTTGTGCCATTCTTGACAATTATCAGTGGTTAATGCAGGAGTAAGAGAGAAAGCAACAATTATCAAGTACTATGTTACTGGCTGTCTCTCCTACAAACAACTGAAAATGTTTCTGACATTGTAACACCTTACCCCTTATCTGGGGTCATGGTATGTTCCATATAATACCTAACAGATCCATGTTGGCTTTCACTTTTTTATATGTAGAAGACTCATTCGCCATTTTGTTTAGCCCATTATTTCTTAAAATTTGATCTGTAGAAAGCAGTCCTAAACATGCTGGAAGAACACAGAGGCCCAGTCAAAAAATGCTGTGCAGTGTTAAAATATGAACAAAATAGGGGCACCTGGGTGGCTCAGTCGGTTGAGTGTCCAACTCTTGATTTCATTAAGGTCATGATCCCAGGGTTGTGGGATCAAGCCCCACTTTAGGCTCCTCCCTGATCATGGAGCTTGCTATATTTCTCTCTCTCTCTCTCTCTCTCTCTCTCTCTCTCTCTCCCTCTCCCTCTCTCCCTCTCTCCCTCTCCTTCTGCCCCTCTTCTCCTGCTCATTCTGTCTCTCTCTCTCTCTCTCAAAAAAAAAAAAAAAAGTGAACAAAATCATCTGAAAAAGCTCTGAGAAGGCTAACTAAATTAAAGTGTCCTGCTATGTTTTGCCTGGTCTTATGATTCTCAAAAATATTTTGTTGTATTTATTTTTCAAAAACCCTATTAATATTTAATGGAATAATGATTCTTTGCATCTTACATTCAAAGCTGCTGATTTAGCCAAACCTTTTCAAAAGTTCCCCCACAGTTACCCAGTAACTTGAACAAGAAGCTGATTTAGCTGCTGTTTCCCCCCACCCCCCGGCCCCCAGAGATAAGAAAAGCACAGAAAGGAGAGTTACCCCACTTAGTTGGAAAGTTTATCTTTAGAGACCAGAGGGACTTGTCCACACTGTGTTCATATTCCGGGCTTTCTGCTTCCCCCACAGTGTGTCTCACCTTTGCTCACGACAGCTACCCTGCCACTGGCTGCCTTTGAAGTGAAGCCAACCCTGAATTCCCCAACATTTTCACACATTCCTACTCCTTCAAAAGATGCAATCTTCTCCCATTTACTCCAGGTCATGTTTTTCTAATCCGAGACCCTCCCCCTCAGTGGGCTTTCATGGACCCAGTGTAGACATCATTTAGAGCATTTATTCATTTAACAAAGACCATATTTCTCTGAAAACTGTGTCAAAACCTACAAAACCAAACTGTTGTGCACATATGGAGATTGCTCTCACACTTCTAACCAGACAACTGACTAATGCTGAACCAAGAAGATTCAATCTATCAGAAATGCAGTTAGGGCAGGGGCAGCTGGGTGGCTCAGGTTGGCTAAGCATCTGACTCTTGATTTAGGCTCAGGTCATCATCTCACACGTGGTGAGATCCAACCTGGCGTGAGGCTCTGTGCTGACAGCGTGGAGTCTGCTTGGGATTCTCCATCTCCCTCTCTCTCTGCCCCTCGCCTCCTCACACGCACATGCTCTCTCCCTCTCTCAAAAATAAATAAAATAAATAAATTTTAAAAATTAAATGCAGTTAGGACAGAGGTGGTCTAATTCTTTCTGTACTGTTCACTTGGAGTGAGGTGATTTGCACTCAGGAGCCTAAGGCTGACATTATTTGGCAGCCATATTCTTAAAGAACCATGGTCAGGCTAGATTCCCTAGAGAGTAAATGGCATTTGAAGGAAACACAAGAGTGACTGTGCAGCCCCAGAGAGATGTGGGGGAGGGAGGAAGAATTTTTATAAAAGAGTTTTCTGTTTCTGATAGCTTTCCTTTATAGGGTCCCCCACTCGGATACAGGTTATTCACATTCTCCTTGGATTGAGAGATATCTCAATTACTTTACAATAAATGACTTTATGCAAATTTGAAATATGTTTTCATTACCTTCAACCAGAGTATCCTTAATTAAGATAGAGCTGTAATGAATAAGCATGCCATTCCCTTTTCTTATTAGTAAATGTCTCTCAAGGACACAGTGCCTCATCTCTGAAGAACACTATAGAGGTTGGTTCTCCAGGGAAAGTGAAAGAGTTACAGGAGGGCCTGTTGAGGCCTTTCAAATTTCATTATGCAGGCACCTGCCTTTCTGTCTCCACATAGACCTGACTCTGGATTATATAGAATCAGAAATAAGTCGTCCACTAGGTGTAGAGGGTATACAGAATGAACATTTCCAAATATTGTCTCCACACGTCAGATAACATGTGTGAACCTACATGACTTTGAAAACTTTCCATTTCTTTCCATCTATCCTCTGCACAGCATGAAGAGGTTCTGAAATTGTGACCTCATTCCAAAAGGCTGAGAGGGTGCCCTTTGCCGTTTTTATGCTGGCTGTATTTGAAAATGTTTTAAGCATCACAGCTAATTATGGAGGCAATGGTTAGGCAAGAGATACCATGGGATCTCTGGAGACTCAGGATTCTGGGGAGTAAGAGATCAAAGGAAACCCCAGTCTGGAGCAGGCACTGAATAATCTGCATAAATTAAGCACTTATACTTCAGGACCTCTAGTGATTTTTTACTGGGTATTTACATAATGATGGGGGTCGGAAACTGGCACCTACTGACGCCAAAGTCCTAGGTATCCAGGACCCATCATGATTTTTACTTGTTTTGAATCTGAAAATATAAGGCCCCAAAAACATATCTATATAGTGCCTCTTGAAATCTCTGTATTATACTAGGTACTGACATTTAACTTCCTATGTATAAACATACTCTCCCAGAATCAAACTGTGAGGTGTGGAGAAGAAAATAATATATCACTGACTTTTTACTTAGACGTAATCATGTCAGGGCTTCACCTGGTCACTGGTCCCAATATTATTAAAATCATAAAATACATACATAAGTTAATTTATGCAAATTTTAAATATCCTCCTCTCGGAAATCATTGCATTGCTCTTTGTTTTCTCACCATACACACACACACACACACACACACACACACACACACACACACACACAGTTTCCCCTGCAACTCGGCTTCAGCCAGCAGGGAGAACTCACTTCTTGCCAAAGGCCATTTGGCAGAGATAAAGGGAGAATTGATTACACAGGCGTGGCTGTGCCACCTCTATTCCTCTCCTCAAATATGGATTTGAAAGCATTTTGAGAACCTTTAATTTTATCTGTTTCTACTTGCTGTTACATACTGCATTAGATACTTAACTGATGCTAATCGTGGACTCTGCTTTAGATTTTTTTTTATTGGATCCCTCTTAATACCAAGCACTATAGTTAGCTTAAAATATATGAATGAAAAACTGAACACGTAAACATAAAATTTTATTTCTCTTGGGAGGCAAACGTAAGGATGGAGGAATGAGGAGAATCAAAGTAATTTTGTATCTTTAGATAAATGGTATCTTTTCTTTCAGAATCACCTAACCTCTCCCCTATTTTCTCTCCTTCAACCATGGAATTATTTTGCACTTTCTACAGAAAAAAGCTAATTGAGTATTCATTGCAAAGGGAAAGGATTTGCACTGCATAGCTTGATAGCCAGTTGCATGTAAGCAGGTCAAAAACCTCGAGCAAGCCCCAACCTTCAACAGACACACCATAGTGCTGGGAAGAAATGCATACTTTAGGGGCAAAAGTTTCAGAAAGGGAATGTGGCCTGATGACTTAATTCAGAACTGCCTTTTCCTTGGCACTTCACATATAAAACAAACAGGGCAGAACTGGGCATATCAGAGAGAAATAGTAGTAATAAAGTATAAGAAAAGGAACATTCGTTGCATATCAAAGTTCTTGAAGGCTATGAGAACTGAATTTTCTCTTCCAAAGTGTCAAATATGTGAAGAGAAGAGAAACCCAACTTTCATTGAGTTCTGAATTAACAACTTTTCCTCCAATAGAAGGAACACTATGAATATTGAAGAGGAAAGTACCAGACAGGAATGCTTTAAATGAATGATGGATTTGCAGCATATGTGATGGAATGCTCTATTGTTTTTTATATTTTTGAATAGAGGGCTACTTATCAAAGCTTGGTTTTTATGGTCCAATGAGTTCATTGCAGAAAAAGTGGAGAAAAGTGATTTAATAATTCTGGACTCAATTATTTTTTTCCCTTTGAATTTGTTTTACCCCTTTTGGAATTCTTTGGATATTTTCATCTAACTCCTCGCTATTTTATGCTGTGATAAAAAAGAACCTCTAAGCATTTAATCCTACTGGATAGAAAAAAAAGTAATGAACAAAGACGGAAAGACAGTGATGATTTCAATAGGCAAGCCATGAAGGAAGAATAAGAAAGTAGGAAATTGCTTCAAGAGAAGATAAGTTTACGTAATGCTCAGGCATCGAGTGCAATGCAGTTTTTGAGAACAGTGTTGAAGAATGAAGCATGAGGAACTACTCAAGTTAGGTTATCTGACCTGGCAGCAGGGGAGTTACAGAACTTTGACTCTGGAAGGCGTGGTAAAGACAGTTGGGTCAGAGGCTGCAAACTAGCTGTTCACAGGTGTGCTGAATTTGATCTGCAGCAGACTCTGGAGTCCTTCTGGATGTGAATGCCTCTAGACAGTGAGTGTTTCCAGTCCTCCCAGCCTCACCAGCTCCAACTACAGTCTCACATCCAGCTGCTGCTTCCCTCAATTTTATAACCTGCCCTCTGAACATACTTGAGTTTGCAATTCCCGATCTAGCCCAACTCTCCTATTTTTTAATTGTACCAACCAAGGCCTAGAGAGAACAAGTGTTTTTCAAGATTACCCAAATGGAGGCAAAATGACAGATAAAACACAAGTGAGCTGTCACTCCTCAGTTGGAGTTTAATATGTATAGGTCCACAGTATCTTTTCAGCAGTTCTGAAAACTGAATTTTTCATAATTCATTTAAATGCAAAACCTCTTGTGAGTTGATGCAGCCTATTAGTGAAAATATTATGTTTCATTGCAAAAAATATGTACTTACAATACTATATAGGTATGTTTATAATATGCGACACGCATTGTATTTTTACCTTTCTAAAATCTAAAAAAAGCACAATTTTGAAATAGATCTCTAGCAACAAAGGTTTAAGAAAAGGGCTTAGCACAACCCACTCAGATAAAGAGAGTCCTCAACAAAATGTAATTTGTGTGTGTGTGTGTGTGTGTGTGTGTGTGTGTGTGTGTGTAATCTCCCGAAGCATTAACAGTAATTAGTGGGAATTAGTTTCCTCTTAGCTTAGACTATCTAACCCATACAGATCCTATCTTGGCAATGGAGATCCATCACTCTTCTTTGTTAAATTCCCTTTAAGATGGCCCCAGGTTGGTTCAGAATGGCTCACGTCTGCTCCATAGGAATCCAAAGAACAAGTGTTCTTTACCTGGACAAACACTGGGAGTACACACTGGTTCCAATGTAGTCACCTCATCTAGCCACGTGGTAGAGAACTCTAGCTCTCTCATTGTTCCCCAACAACCCCCCCCCAGTATATGCCTGATATTAGTACCCTGTGCCCCCAAGTCCATATGTCAAATCCTCTAAATTCTCTTCCCTCTCCCATTGTGTTTGAGCTTAGCAAGCAGTTGCCCTGCCCTTCCCCTAAGAAAGAAGATGCAACATGCCTAAGACACTGGCAACTGTCTCCAAAAGATTCCTTCACTTTCCCACAATTCCAGGCTTTTGTACTTTCAAGATGGACAAGGTTGAAAAGAATGACTTGAACATAATTCTCAGCAAGTATTGCATAGATGGTTAACATTTTGCTTATATGGAACTGTTAGCACCTATTATATTGAGACTCAACCATACATGAGACAGAAGAGTTTCTTTTTAGCATCCAATTACATGAAAATATTCTTCTCTCCCTCTTTCTAAAAAAAAGTCTTAGTCTTTCATTTACTCAAGTTAAGAGCAAATATCTTTATCTTTCTAATGGAAAATATCCACTGTATCTGGCAGTCAATCAGAGCAAGTAGGAATGAAAGGTTTTTGTGTTTCTAGGATATTGGTTTATTTCAAGTGGATATAGTTGTTAGCTTGCTGGACAATTAATTTATTATTTCATTCATCGACCCCCAAAATAGTCATGTCTGTGAAAGGCATTTAGGGAATATGAAAACTAAGAAGACACTGTCCCTGTTCTCCCCTATGTCATAATGTTGTTACACAAATGTGTGTAATCATATTAACAAGGAATCCGTACTATGACAGCAACCTGAATGAAGTAATAAAGAAAGGATGAAAGGGAGACCTGGAGGAGCAAAAGAAATTAGAAGACAGCCTGCCAAAGCAGTATATCTGAGTGTGGATATTCCAGGCAGGGAGCTTGAGCCTGCCATGCAGGGGCACGAGGGTGTGGTATGCCCAAGGGAAATCGGAGCATGATACATATTTGCTGTAGGCACCGAATTCCAAACTGGCCATGTGTTACCTTTCTTTATCCTCATTTAACAGACCGGAAAATTGAGAGTCAAAGGGATTAGTTCAATCTTTTTTTTAACTCTAAGCATAAATTCAGCACCTACTATATATCGTACCTTCTGCTAGATTCTAGACTGAGTCAAGAATGCATTTGTAGTTAACTTTTGTTGGCTTAGAAGTTAATGAAATCCATAATTTGAAATAAAGGAGTAATGATGGATCAAACTTTTCTTTTTTTTTTAACTTTATTTACTTATTTTGAGAGAAAGAGGGAGAGAGAGAGAGAGACAAAAATTTCATTGTCATGAAATCGTGACATGAGCCGAAACCAAGAGTCAACACTTAACCAACTGAACCACCCAGGCACCCCTTGATCAAACTTTTCACCTGTAGTTGTGTAAAATATAAAATGTGAATTTTGAAATTTTTCCCATCGCTGTTTTTCTCAGAAAAATAAAAATTGGAAAAGCCACTGAGTACAATATAATATTAGGTGGCACATACCAAAGTAATTATTAGCTACCAAGATCCCCCATAGATATAAGGTGATTGCTACAACAAGTAGAAGTCATCAAATATAACCAGATGTTTACGTGTCACATAATTATTATACTTCCATTTCTCCTGTGAAATACATTCAAAAGAAGAAGTAAGCACGGATAAAACACAAACTCTGGAAGAGATATGGATATGAGGAGGGCTTTCATATTTCTAGTAGTACCTTCTGGGACCGAACCAGAGCCCCAGTTGTTAGAGGGGATACACTTGAGGCAGCTTGAAAATACAGATATAGGGGCGCCTGGGTGGCGCAGTCGGTTAAGTGGCCAACATCAGCCAGGTCACGATCTCGCGGTCCGTGAGTTCGAGCCCCGCATCAGGCTCTGGGCTGATGGCTCAGAGCCTGGAGCCTGTTTCCGATTCTGTGTCTCCCTCTCTCTCTGCCCCTCCCCCGTTCATGCTCTGTCTCTCTCTGTCCCAAAAATAAATAAAAAACGTTGAAAAAAAATAAAAATAAAAAAAAGAAAATACAGATATAATGTACCACCAATAAATGACCTCTGAGACTAGAGACAGCAGATACCTAAAAGGGGGGGGGGGACTGTTGTAGCAGAGTTGGGGGAGAGAGAGTGGGTTGTAGAAAACTATCCCCTTCCTTGGCCACATGGAAGCATTCATTAAATTTGTGCAGCTTCTGAAATTAAAAAAAAAAAAAAAAGATAATCAGGGTAGCGAAAAGAGTGTGATTGGTTTCATCATTGACAGCCCTGAGAGAAGGTTTAGTTCCAGGGATTGGCAGCATTTCATACGTGGTTGAAATCGTCACAGTCCTCTGATATCTCCAATGAGAAACAAGAAATAGAGCAGAGTTGATAATTCAATCATTCAGTGTGTGTGTGTGTGTGTGTGTGTGTGTGTGTGTGTGTGTGGTACCTGTTATGGGCCAGGCCAGCATGGACACTTCATTACCATCCTGTTCCCTGTCAGCTGTAGATTTCAATTTCAGACCAGAGATATTTAGATGAAGCACGAAAGATTGTGGCAGTGAACATCAAGTTATTAATCTTCTTTTATAGCAATTAATTATGCATGGCATATGCATTTCCCAGAAGCCAGAGTGCTATATGTCATTTCCTAGAAAATATTTTTAAATTAGAAACTCAATATAGCTTTAATTCATATTGTGAAAACTTTAATATTAAAATGGTTATTGAGATTCTTATGAAGGAACAATGGGTAGTTTTCCTTAAGTAAGCAAATGAGTATAATTTTCCTTCCTAATGAATTCTTCAAGAAGTAGAACTTTAAGGCATTCATAAAAGTCTTTAGAGACATACTTTGTAAGTTAAAAATAAAGGAAAGAAAAGAAACTGATGCCATTAGGATGCTGATTATTTTATCAGCAATGCTATAAATTCTGCCCTCCTGAGGAAGATTAAAATATTCATTCCAGATTGCTCTATTAGGAAATCGTACTATATGCTCCCATGGAGATTGGGGGAAGATGGAAATTCCCATGAAAATCCCCTAGTATTACAAAAATGCACACACACATTTTTTTCTTAGGGGCATATTATGTTTAATATGTTGTGACATGTTCACTGGAGTAGCAGACATATTTTTCTTTTCTTGTTGCTGTTGTTGTTGCTGCTGCTGCTAGATAACAATGTATCTTAAGGGAAAGAAAGAATTAAAATATGATCCACCATTCACAGAAACAATACTAACTGAAATTCCAAAGCATATTTTCTTTAAAAAGGAACTTAATGTTGACCCTTGAAAGTGTTCTGAAAATAAATAATAAAGAGCCCCAGTTTTGCACAGTTCTGGCTGTCAGGGCATGCAGGCGGTAAGGGGAGACTCATTTCACTTCATGTAATCATGTCCTCTCCAGGTTTGTAGTAGTCATTTGCGATCAGAAAGAGCAGTAACATTTTATATCCAATAATTATAAAAGGTAATCCTGGCTGGAATTAATGTGATTCCATTGGGAGAAACTTGTGTCAAATTATTGATACAAACAGCAGTTAAATTTTCCAGTGTTGCTAGTTAGAAGCATGTGATTGGAAAATCTCTAACCCAGCCATTTTACTCATGCAGAATTTCCTTCCACTCCATTCCTCCCAGACAGTGGTGCAGAATTGGTAGTTCATTCAACATAGTCATGGGTGCTTTTCTGTTTTGGGGGTGGGAGGAGGCGGGGAGGGGGAAAACATGCTGTGGAGTCCCAGGAAGTTCTTCCTTATATTGAACTGAAATGTTCCCTATAACATGTTTCCTTTCCTTCTAGTTCTGGAAGAAAGTAGAACAAGTCATGCTTTCTGAGAATACTTGAAAATAGCGATCATGTAAACCTTAAATCTTTCCTTCCTTAGACTAACCTGCCTCAAGTATGTCTCATCTTTCCTTATACCATGTTGGTCTCAGATGCTCCTCACTTTCCTGGTTGTCATCTCCTATTTCATTCAGTTCTTGTTCTTTAATTTCTCAGTGTGTCATCTAAATCATTTGGTTTCCCCTAAAGTTCAAAATACTGTCAGCACTGACATAAGGTCCTCCTGTATGTACACATGTGTATGCACATACCTGCATATTTTCTAATGTCTTTAAATAAATGCATATGACTAAATAGATACATAGGTATATAAATAGATATAAACACACATTCCATTAGCATGATGTGTATCTTCAGAAGATGATTTGAATCCCAAAGGGGTCAAAGTTTACATGTAACATTGATATATTATAACATGAGCTAAGGACTAATTTAAAATGCATTTTAGACTATCCTTTTAAAAGTAAAAATACATATTCTTTAATTCTTGACTGTTGTGCATAACCTTGAAATATTATTATGTAAAATAAGTGCTTTTTAGGACTGTATCCCCAGACTGATCTTGAATAAGAAGATCATATGCATTTGAAATCTTAGCTTTCATAAGGAAGGCATTGATTCTATACTCGTTATTAAACCTGTTGAAAGAATTACAAGTATATGTAATTACAAGTATACGTGGTCACCTTCCATCACTCATCTCATGGTGACCCTGTTTGGGGAGAACCATGTGCCCAGTGGTTGGCATTCGTTGATACGACAGTACGTCTCAACTGTAACAGTCAGATGCCAACTTTTGCAATGCCCTCATTGTTACCCTAAAATGAGAGTCACTTACCCATTTAGAAGAAAACTGAATATATTTTATCATATAAATAATAAATTAATATAATTTTAGTGCTATAATATGTGTTTCAATATGTACATGCTCAGTCACAAGTACCCTGGATACATATTCAACTAAATTCTTAAATTTCTTTATTATGAATGAGTTCAGGTTTCAGAGAAGTCAAAATGAAAAGCTCTTCCATACAACAAGTATAGGAGTAATGGAAAGCAGATGCATTAGAACTTAATGCAAAAATATTGTTTTAGGATGAGCGATAATGGACTAGTCTCAATTTCAACTGCATTTGATTTTCTGTGCGGTTGTCAACTGGGACATTAGTATCTCATAGAACACCAGGAAACTCTTCCTTATGAGGAACTGTCCCCTGCATGACTTCTAGTATCTTTCACCTCCTCCTACCCTCACTCACTAAATCTCTTTAATTCTCTCTAATCATTAGAACAGTTTTTATGTTTATGTTTGTTTGTTAGTTCATTTTTAAGCCTTTATTTAAATCCCAGTTAGTTAACATACGATGTAATATTAGTTTCAGGTGTACAATTTAGTGAACTGTCATTTACATACAATACCCAGTGCTCATCACAAATGCCTTCCTTAATACCCATCACCCACTTAACCTATCCTCCACCCGCCTCCCCTCGTGTAATCCTCAATTCTCATTGGAACATTTTTTAAAGCTGCGTCAGATTTGTAAAATCTCCTCAGAGTTGTTCTGCTTTTGCAACAATTCACTAATCTAAGTTAGTCAAGGTTGACTTTATCCTCCTTAACATGGAATATTGAGTCAAGTATCCTAAATTAAGTCCATTGGCATATGGAATTCCTCCGGCCACATGTGCCTCTCCTAATCCATTTATGTGGTTCGATCATGCTACTTTTGTTTTGCATTTGAGAGAAAGAGCTCAGCTGAAGATGGCACAGTATGAGATGATAGTAAAGCAAAGGCCTGTTGAGTTAGTTCTTGTGGGACAATTCTCTCTCTTATAACCATAATTCCCCTGTTAATAAGATGATATTACTACTTCATAGTCTACTTTTCCAATGCACAAAATATCTTCTCATCAGAAATAGATGTTACAGATGCCTAATGTTTGGTAAAAGACAGAATAAGCAAAAAGACAAGCATGTGAGAAGCAGGAGGTCTAGGTTATATGTTTGATTCTTTCACCAACTGATGGTGGCTTCTTGGCCAGCTCATCCAATATTGCCATGATTAAGTTTTCCTAGATGAAAACTGGAAAGGTTGGGTGACATATTTTCATATCAGTGTCTGAGGCCTCTGGAGAGGATTAATGGTTCTGAAAGGTAGCATGTTGGCAATAAAAGTGAAGTGGGAGAAAGAATTTCCAATTTGAAAGAACTCCAAGATGCCTTTAGTTATAATTCTTTTTAAAAATCCAACTTAAAAAAATAAAATAAAAATCCAACTTTTATGGATATATGCATTTAACCATTTAGTGAGTCAAGTCTAAATATTTTACCATATGTTTTTTTTAGCAGGAATTAGAATGCATCCTGTAAGCATCCACACAGCTTTCCTAATAGAATGATGTTAGTACTATGCAAAATATTTGACCACAGGAAATCAAAGAACATTTAAAAACACAAGATGAGTGCATTTGATATGAAAATTAATGCCCAATAAGTAAGTTTAATTAAGATGTGACATCTCTAAATATAGTTAAAATGTAATTCCATTAAATATAAATATTTAAATGTAACACCACTAAGTAACACGATGGATATTAAGGAAACACAGTGCATGAGTAAATCAATACAATAAGATAGCATTACAGTTGATTAAATACATGACTTAACAGCTCAGAAGGTACAGAAAAGAGTCCTAAATTAGAAATAGACCCTCATTCCAATATGCCTCTATAGCTCATATTGCCCAAATCATCTGTGACTCTAACATTGTTATTCTAGAATCACAAATTAATAGGTAGTGTCAAAACCTGTGTAATTGAAATTGGGTGGGAATGCCAAATTAGAGCACTTTGGATGCCAAATACATTTTATCATCAGTCAGTGTTGTTAGCTGTGGAAAGAAAAACGTTGACACTGTATTCAAGATAATTGCTTCAATTGTTAATATCAATCTAATTAGAAATAAACGAGATCCAAGTAAGGCAATCCAGAGATAAAGAATGACGGGGTTGCTGAAGTGAAGAAGAATGGTAAAGAACCATGAGTTCAAATCAATGCATAGTGTATCTAAAAATCTGATTAGCTAAAATATGCAAATTACAGGGAAGCCACAGCAAGCAATGAATTATAGAAACAATTTGGATAGCTGGATCTAGAAAATATGAATGATCCCTGCTGAGTGTGTACTCACTTACCTGAGGAGGCAGCTTGCTAAAAGAATGAACATGGAATTTAGTCACTGGGTATGAATATGGACATTGCCACCTACTCTCTGTGTGACCTTGGAAAGATGATCTCAACTCATAAGGCACACTTTCCTTAATTTTATATTGGCCATAGTGACACCAGCTGGCATAAGGTGGCTCAGATGAAATCACATGTGTCAAAGCAGTTCAAAATCTGTAAGATGACACTCCAATGCTGGTTTATTACTTTTTCTTTGTAAGTGCTTCACATGATTCCTTCAGACATTACCTTTTCCCTAACCGGAGGAAGTGTTGGTTAAGGGTATAGTCAGTAACCAATACTGCTGGGCAGGATTACAATCTCTACTCAGCTTCTCAGCCACTGTACGATATGCACATCAACTATTCTGCCTTCCTTAGACCCAGAGGGGATCTTGGGAATTGTAAATCACTCTTTTATAATTTGATCATTAGCAGACTTCTATTTTGATATAATAAAAAAAATTGAAGTAGCTATTTTCCCCACAATGTGGAGGCATAATCTCCAGGTCAGTTCATTCAATGCATATGATTATTATGCCTGCTACACAGAAACTAATATGGCAGGGAAGGGATTCATTGTTTGAGATTAGTGCATTTATTTTATTTATTTTTTTAAAATTTTTTTTTCAACGTTTATTTATTTTTGGGACAGAGAGAGACAGAGCATGAACGGGGGAGAGGCAGAGAGAGAGGGAGACACAGAATCCGAAACAGGCTCCAGGCTCTGAGCCATCAGCCCAGAGCCTGACGCGGGGCTCGAACTCACGGACCGCGAGATCGTGACCTGGCTGAAGTCGGACGCTTAACCGACTGCGCCACCCAGGCGCCCCGAGATTAGTGCATTTAGATCCCAAGAGTAAATAGGTGAAGATGGGCTTAAAGAACATATTTTTTATGGTTTATTTTTTTTCAAAACATGAATTGTGAAATGGCCAGATAAATCCTGAAAGTGTTCTACCATCAGCTTACTTAATATTTCTTCTATTTTTTCAGAGAATAATGTTGTACTTATTATTATAAATTATAAAAGTCATTCTGTAGGAATACTTTTTTTACATACTCTAGCATATAGAATTTTTTTTGTTAAGTGATTCCTGTTACTCAAAGAATTATAATGGCAGTTCACTCATGCAAATTACTGTCACAAATTATTCCATATAACATATTTCTATATTGAATCCCATTAAAGGTAATTTAGTCAATTAAATTACTGGAGTTAAATAATGAAGTCCTACCAATAAAATGATCCAAGAGAAAATTTTAAGCAGAATAGATAGCATAGAAAATTTATACTCATTTATATTAATCAGTCACAGGATTTTCTGACATTTATTGTTTAGAGACAATAGAAAATTTCAGTTTAAAAACCAATCGGTACTTTTACCATCTGACTGGAAAATTTTCTCAAAAATAAAATTTCTCTTCACTTTTCCTAATTGTTCAGTTTGGATTATTTTTTATGCGATCAACAAATATTTATGAGTGCTTGTGTGTGACATTAAAATAGAAATTTTGGGGAACACACTCTTGTCTTCGGGTCACTAATACTCTGCCTGGGGAAGTATGATGTAGATGGATGGAAATGTCTATAAAAATTAAGTATATTCATAATAACATAATACCTTTGCACAGTGCTTGATAATTCTCAAAGAACTTTTATGAATATAATCATTTTATTTGATCATTTTAGGCAGGAGATTACCAACAGATAAATGTTCAGTACTAGTAAAGAAATGCCATGATTCAAAAGAATTTATTGCCAAATGAGCGATTTTGGCAAATAGTGCTCTGAGCTGAAGGAAGGGATAAAAATGATGGTACCTATCACAGAAATGGAGAAGTAAATTGGGTCAACTGATTTGTGGGGAGATGAACTCATATTCAGACACAGTGAGATAGAGTTGGCAATGGTGGCCTTTGAACGTACATTAGAAAACTTCCAAGAAGTAATATGCATTCATAAGCTAGACAAATGAACACAGAGTAAAGAACATGAATAGGCAATTCACAGAAAAGAAACTCATTTGAGTTTGGCCAAGAACACAGTTTTTGTTTTTTCCGAGGAAGAAAATAAAAGATCTAGGAGACTGATGAAATTATAAGACAGAAAACAAGTTAAGGGTCAGATATGCAGATTTTTTTTGAAGTCATGCACAGAGTAGAGATATTTGTATAAATCACTACAAATAGGTATGTAGTGGTGCCAGTTGAAATAATAGTTACAAAAACATTGCAACAAAGGCTATTGCACTATCAAATTATAATAGTCATTACAAACAGTCCAATAATAATCTAGAAGTGGAAATTTTGCCGAGAGATCAGTATGTTAAATAACTCAATGAAAGCTGGGGGAAAAGAGTCAGTTACAAGAGGAAGGGAGCAGAAATGTGATAATTTATTAAAAATAATCGCAGTGAAGAAGAATCTAGAAAACTAAAGGATTCTACCATTTTGCCAATAACATTTTAAAGCTAAAACCATGACCATGTTTGATGAGAGTCATCCTACTGAGACTTGTTATGCTCTGGAGAGACCTGAAGCTAAATACTGCCCAAAATAAGTAGAAAATTGAAACTTTGGAGGACAGCCCATGGACAAGACCATCAAAGCAGCTGCCATTTTTCTGTGGCCAGAGGTGGCTGTTATGAATAAATAATTCTCTTAAACTTCAGACTAGTAGGAAGGTGTATGGGTGTTGCAGAAATAGATGTAAGTTAATCTTGTTGATTAATATTTGAATTCCATATCTGCTATGAAATAAGTCCTTACTCCAAATCTTAAAAGTCACTTTTAATTTAAAAAAGTTGTTGGAGCTATGAAATTATATGGATTTTCCAAGAAAGGAGGGGGAGATAAAAAAAAAAAAGTTTTAACTATGTAGAGAAATGAGAGAAAGAAATGACCATGAAAGAACATAAGAAAAATTAAATCAGTTAGCAGGAGGAGAAGACTAGAGTAGCAAACAACAATAACAAAACCCAAGAGCTTCCAAAGTTATTTGCAAGCAGCAAACACATGAAAGGTTACAGAGTGGCCAGACAGAAAAAGGTGTGACCAAGCATGCCAGTAGGTTACCTCAAATAGACATGGCTGAATGAGTTGGGTCAGTATTTGTTGCTTTTCCTGCTATAATACATTTCCATTCCTGACAGTGTTGAAATATGGGAAATATATTTTAAATGTTTAAACTGTTGTTACAATCTCTTAGTTTTCAGAATTAACTTTGTCTCACAAAATTGAGTGAAACAGGTTCCTAACAATTTAAAATAGCAATAAGAATGCAGAAAAGTTTCATATTCAATGGCTAGAGTACTGTTGTTTCATAAGCAAATTGACAAAGCCCATTCCCAGAATTCTATGTGCTTTTATTTGGAATTGCTTTTATTATTTTACCCATAATAATGATTGTTCAAAACAAGTTCATTGGCATAATGGTTTGATCTGATTATCTGTCTAAAAGCCGAATTCAGAGCAGGAATGGGGAGTCTACTGTTAAAAGCCCTAATTACTTTCAACTACTCCATTGACAAAAGCACATCTATTCTTGCATTTAGAATTCATGCAGTGCTCAAATCCTTTGAAAAATATTTTATTCACTGCAATGTTAGTGTTGTTAAAATTCTAGTATTTCCTCAAATATTCTTATACTTGTCCTTAAACATTTTAAGATGTGTTAATTGAATGCTGTTGTATAAAATGTAAAACCTGCATATAAACGTTATGTTAGAATTGCACAAATTTTTGACCAAGAAATCTAGGTTTTACACATACCTTCAAAGCTTAGTAGTTCTGTTTGTTTGTTTTCCAAACCTATTTTTTAAAATTTATGTATTGTTTAATTTACATCCAAGTTGGCATATAGTGCAACAGTGATTTCAGGAGTAGATTCCTTAATGCTCCTTGCCCATTTAGACCATCCTCCCTCCCACAACCCCCCCAAACCCCTTTGTTCCCTTCCCTATTTTTATATTATTTTTACTTCCCTTCCATTATGTTCATATGTTTTGTATCTTAAATTCCTCATGTGAGTGAAGTCATATGATATTTGTCTTTCTCTGACTAATTTTGCTTAGCATAATACCCTCCAATTCCATCCATGTAGTTGCAAATGTCAGGATTTCATTATTTAAAAAAAAATTTTTTTAACATTTATTTAATTTTTGAGAGACAGATTGTGATCAGGGGAGGGGCAGAGAGAGAGAGAGAGAGAGAGAGAGATACACGGAATCTGAAGCAAGTTCCAGGCTCTGAGCTGTCAGCACAGAGCCCAATGTGGGGCTTGAACTCACGAACTGTGAGATCATGACCTGAGCTGAAGTCAGATGTTTAACCACTGAGCCACCCAGGTGTCCCTGGATTCCATTCTTTTTGATTGCTGAGTAATACTTTATTGTATATACAAACCATATCTTCTTTATCCATCATCCATCGATGGACATTCAGGCCCTTTCCATACTTTGGCTATTGTTGATAGTGCTGCTATAAACATGGGGTGCATGTGCTCCTTTGAAACAGCATACCTGTATCCCTTGGATAAATACCTAGTAGGGCAGTTGCTGGGTCATAGGGTAGTTCTATTTTTAGTTTTTTGAGAAACCTCCATACTGTTTTCCAGAGGGTCTGCACCAGTTTGCATTCCCACCAGCAGTGCAAAAGTGTTCCCGTTTCTCCACGTTATCACCAACATCTGTTGTTGCCTGAGTCGTTAATGTTAGCCATTCTGACAGGTTTGAGGTGGTATCTCATTGTGGTTTTGATTTGTATTTCCCTGATGATGAGTGATGTTGAGCATTTTTTCATGTGTCTGTTTGCCATCTAGTTGTCTTCTTTGGACAAGTGTCTATTCATGTCTTTTGCCCATTTCTTCACTGGATTATTTTTTTTTGGGGGGGGTGAGTTTGATAAGTTCTTTATAGATGTTGGATACTAACCCTTTATCTGATATGTCTTTCGCAAATATCTTCTCCCATTCTGTCGGCTGCCTTTTAGTTTTGCTGATTGTTTCCTTTGCTATGCAGAAGATTTTTATTTTGATAAGGTCCCAGCAGTTCATTTTTGCTTGTTTCCCTTGCCTCTGGAGACTTGTTGAGTAAGAAGTTGCTGCAGTCAAGGTCAAAGAGGTTTTTGCCTGCTTTTTCCTTGAGGATTTTAACGGCTTCCTGTCTTACATTTAGGTCTTTCATCCATTTTGAGGTTATTTTTGTGTATGGTGTTAAGAAAGTGGTCCAGGTTCATTTTTCTGCATGTCACTGTCCAGTTTTCCCAGAAGCACCACTTGCTAAAGAGACTGTCTTTATTCCATTGGATATTTTGTCCTGCTTTGTCAGAGATTAGTTGGCCATACATTTGTCAGTCAATTTCTGGGTTTTCTCTTCTGTTCCATTGATCTATGTGTCTGTTTTTATGGCAGTACCATACTGTCTTGATAATTACAGCTTTGAATTATATAGCTTGAAGTCTGGGAGTGTGATGCCTCCAGCTTCGGTTTTCCTTTTCAAGATTGCTTTGGCTATTCTGGGTGCTTTCTGATTCCATACAGAAATGTTAGGGTCATTCGTTCTAGCTCTGTGAAGAATACTGGTGTTATTTTGATAGGTATTGCATTGAATATATAGATTGCTTTGGGTAGTGTTGACATTTTAACAATATTTGTTCTTCCTATTGAGGAGCATGAAATACTTTTCCATTTTTTTGTGTGTCTTCTTCGATTTCTTTCATAAGCTTTCTATAGTTTTCAGTGTATAGAGTTTTTACCTCTTTGGTTATGTTTATTCCTAGGTATTTTACGGGTTTTGATGCAATTGTAAATGGGATCAATTCCTTGATTTCTTTCTGTTTCTTCATTATTGGTGTATAGGAATGCAACTGATTTCTGTATATTTATTTTATATCCTATGACTTTGCTGAACTCGTAGATCAATTCTAGCAGTTTTTTGATGGAATGTTTTGGGTTTTCCATATAGAGTATCATGTCATCTGTGAAGAGTGAAAGTTTGACTTCCTCCTGGATGATTTAGATGCCTTTTATTCCTTTGTGTCATCTGATTGCTGAGGCTAAGACTTCCAATACTATGTTGAATAACAGTGGTGAGAGTGGATATCCCTGTTGTGTTCCTGACCTTAGGGGGAAAGCTATCAGTTTTTCCCCCAGTGAGGATGATATTAGCAGTGGGTCTTTCATATATGGCTTTTATAATCTTGAGGTATGATCCTTCTATCCCTAGTTTCTTGAGTCCAAACCTATTTTTTTTATTTTTTATTTTTTTGTTTATTTTTGAGAGAGAGACAGACAGTGTGATTGGGGAAGGGGCAGAGGGAGAGGGAGACACAGAATCCAAAGCAGGATCCAGGTTCTGAGCTGTCAGCACAGAGCTCCACATGAGGCTCAAACTCACTAATCCATGAGATCATGACCTGAGCTGAAGTCAGACACTCAACCACTGAACCACCCAAGTGCCTCTGTTTTCCAAACCTATTTCAAAAGGTGGGAGAAAGAGCTTGCATTTCAGTTGTTTGGGGAACTATAGAGAACTATTCACAATCTTAGTTACATCTTTATTATAATGTCTTCTTTTTTTAAGAGAGAGAATGTGTTTGCAGGGGAGGGGCAGAGAGGGGGAGAGAGAGAATCTCAAGTAGGCTCCATGCTCAGCGTGGAGCCCAACATTGGGCTCAATCTCACAACTATGAGATCATGACCTGAGCCAAAATCCAGAGCCCAGTGCTTAACCAACTGACCCACCCAGGTGTCCCTTTATCATATAATTTCTAATCATGCTTTTTTAGGAGGAAATATGATACAATATCGTTTTAGTAATGTCAGTAAACACCATTTGGTATTTGGAGAAAAAAAACCACAGATTACTCTCCACAATCTCTTCATTTCTAGGTAGGGAATAGCCCACTGCAGTGAAATTAGAAGTTGCTCTCTCTCCATTCTCCAAGGCTTTTTAAGATTTCTCATATGTAAACTTAATGTGATGAGTAGAATGTGTACTTTAAACAAATGGGTCATTTTTGCTATTGAAAACATCACAAACTTCATTAGAAAATCATGGTGAATTTGTGGAGGAAAGAACTTATTTGTGAAAGCTGAGTATTGTCAGAGGAAGAATGACAGAGTGAAAATCTCCTATTCCCCATCAAGTCTGTATTGAGTTAAAAAGTGACAGGACTACAAATCTCTAAGGTCCTTTGCAAATCTAATCATTTGGTATAGTTCCTCAGAGGGAATTCATATATTTTTAATTTTAGAATTCCTTTTTCATTTCTTTGGTTTAATTCTTTCAAACTTGAAAAGTCTCTATACAAAGCTGTATTTGTTGAGAATTAAGCGAATGGCAATATAAAAAGCCTTCTGGAATGTGCCTAGCAAATGGCAAATACTGTGGTGGTGTTTATTGTCAGTATAAGGACTTTATTTTACATTATCACTGTGTTCCTGAATCTAGAACAGTACTTCATACTGAAGTACATGAATTGGACCCAAAGACATGTTTTCCTTTCTACTCAATTTCTATTGCTTTATTCACATACTGTAACGCAGTATAAAAACTCAAAATAACAATCTTGTAACAAAGAGTATTAGAATTGAGGACTTAGTCACTTAGCTGAATTGTCCAGGAGATTTTTCAAGTCACTCAGCAGACCCAAGATCCAGTTTACTTGTGCGTAAAATGGGTTCGTTGGATTGGATAATCCGTAATATCTCTCTCAATTCTACATATGCTTTGAGATGTCAGTTGCATTTTCAAAGAGATATTTTAGTGAAGACTGGCAGCATCCTAGAAATTTCTCACATAAAGAGGTCTCACACTGCAAGTACCTGTACTGTGTTTACGTCACAATTTTTTTTTATGAGCTTAACATATCCTGTAAGATATTAGTTCATCTTCAGGCCTTGATTTTAAAAAGACCTCATTCTTTGATGTCAGAAAAGTCCAGGCAACTGCCACAAAGTGTGACTAACTTTGGGTGGCAAAAACCAACCCTTACCTCTTTATTTTTAGGTCTCGGTTGCCTTTTGATTCATCTTTAGTGACTGAATTTCCTGTGAGCATTAAGGGGATTTAGAAAGATACTGGTGTCATATCCAAGGTGGTCATAAGGATAACAAGCTGATAGATTCCCAGAAGTACGGTCACTCCCTAAATTCTTGGCACACTTGTGATTTCAGTTAAAGATTTTATTTTCCATTATGATCCAGTCTAATGTGTCTGTCTGAGAGCTTCACAGAGTTAGTCGAAAAACCCAACTGGGAATTATGAGGCGATAAAAAGGAAAATCAAGGTGTTAGATTCCTTTAAGCAAAATTTTAACAATCAATTTGTAAGGCTCTAAGCAAAAATAAAAAAAAATATGTATAAATTAAACCCTGCATATCTGTGTGTTTCCTGAATGCTTTTCTAAACCAAATCTGCGTCTAGCAATAAATTGGGCAGAGAAAGATAGCTTGTTAGCTAAGAGAAGGTGTCAGCAAATGATAGCCTGTGGGTCAAATACATCCTGTCACATGGTTCTGTAAATGAACTTTCTTTGAAACACAACCGTGTATTGTCTATGGCTCTTTTTTGGCCTCAACAGCAGTATTGGGTGGTTACCATAGAGACTGGCCCATAAAACCTAAAATACTTACTCTATGGCCCTTTGTAGGAGTTTGCTGATCCCTGGCTCAGAACCTTGCTGTTATTTTATGAGATGAGTCTGAGGGCTCAGTATTATATCCAGAGATAGATACAAAATCCAGGGAAAACTTATCTCTTCCAAAGCAGTTAATATTATTGATAAGATTATTTTCAACTGCTAGTGAAAGAAATATTAACTTAAAAAAATTTTAATTCCAACTTGTAAACAAATCATTTTCATAACAAATAGTACATTAATTAAGATATGAATGCATTAGTCAAAATCCCACCCTGAAAAACAGGTGTCACAGTATACTAGTTTAAAGTATTAATTGATCGGTTTTTCCTAATATTTCTTTTTATTCTATGATCTTTCCCTTCACTCAATCTACCAGGGTATTCTATTAGCTAATTGCATGCATTATCTTTATTTTCTGACCTTCTAAATAAGCTTCAATCCTCCTGTGTATTTGCTCATACAGGCATTACTTTCTTTCTAATCAAGAGAGAAATCTCAGCTTCAATCTTACTCTCCTTTGCCCTCATCTTCTAACACTTTACAATATAATTCCCTCTTAGTTTCTTGATTTCCCTTAAATCCACTGTCTTAACCTTTTCACTGCCTTCACTCTAGTCAGATTTATGGAATTATTGCAGTGTCTTAAACAGTGACTCTATTCCAGGCTTGGCCCATGCTAAATTCCCTTTTCTTAAACTGCCAAAATTTTCTTTCCAATGTTTAGTTCTCATCATTTTCTTGTCTATTTAGAAATTTCAATGGCTCTCATTGGTTAGAAAATAAAATCCACGTGTTTTAGTGTGATGTTTCAGGTCATAAATAAGCGAATCTCTGTCTGAAATGTTCTTCCTCTTCAGATTGCTAACTCCTTTTTACTCTTAAAAGACATCTGTCAGGTGTGATTGTGCCCAGGGAATTTTTTCTGGCCACCTGTCCTCCTCCAAACCTAGGTCGGCCTTCCTCATTCCTTGTTTCCAGGACATGCCACATCACTCTGCTGATGCCGCCCATTGTTATGGGATCACTCAGCTACCAGGCAGGAGAACAGCAGGAAACAAATCACTCTCAGGAACAGAGGATTTTTCATCTGCAGAGTCCTCATGTGACAACACTAACAGCTAACAGGCACAACCAATTTCTGAGCAGTGTAGGACATGTCCTCCGGACTCCACAGCTGCTTAGAGAAGAATGTGGGGGTAATGATCCAGAGAGGAGGCACTAGAGACCCACATTTGGATTTTGATACTAATATAATATCATTTGTACCTATGGAGTTACCAAGTTGGAGGAACCAAAAGTCATTGAGATTACCTTTACATCCCACACCTCCTATGTTGTCAGGTAATTGCTGTAATAAATTTAAATTATCATTCTGTCCCAAACTACCATTCAGCCTCACTTTTCACAATCCTTTTATTTCTCCCTCTTCTCCTGGCATTTACACACACACACCACGTTGCATTATTTTCCTGATGCACACACTTTCAATGTTCTGTGCTTTTGATCCTATTTTACCCATTGCTGGAACACTTGATCTCATTTTTTTACCTCTGAAAATCATAGTCACTCTGAGGCTTAACTAACTCAAATGCCATCTGTTCTTTTATTTCTCAAATGGCCTCTTCCTATGCACTTGATGGTTACTTAATTCTTCCTGCTAGCATATAAATTATCATGTGGTATTTGGTATCTCTGTATCTCTCTTTTTTCTGTATGGTGATGTGTTACTTACCTTTTATTACCTCAGTGACTGGCTTTGTGCTTCATATAGAAGAGAAGCCATATATATATATGTATATATATACATATATATGTATATATATATATATACACATATATATACACATACGTATACACACACACACACACACATATATATATACATACATACATACATACATACATACACACACACACACACACACACACACATTATTGAACTGAGCTCTGGAACAAAGCATGAGTTTTAAGTAGCTCCCAAAATACTTTTAGGGGTGATGGCATTTTGCTCAACCACTTGAAATCATTGGTGTTTTTTTTTTAACTGGGAGAAGATTGTAAATTGACTCTAGTTTTCCAAAATATACTTCTCAATTACTTTTCACAGCTTTTCTGGGCATTATCATTCAGATGAGTCTCTTTAGAGCAGCCCTGACAGGTGGTCTTGAGAGACTCAGATTAAATGGGTATTTTCATGGGCTCACTGGGAACTGCTTAGCTTTGGCTCATTACTGACACTAAATCCATTCAAAGCTATTGAAAAATTGACTCTTCCATTTTATATCTCAGTGAGTTATCTTCCTTTCAGAAACATTTATGACAAGTTCGAAAAAAGATTAGTGTATGTGGTATATGGCTTATTTTTATATATATTTTATAAGCTATTTGCTTATACTGGAAAACAATGATGCTGACATTTAATTTTACATCTTTAATATGAAGAATAACCTCATTGGCCCAATCAGAAATAAGTTGGATATGATCTCAATGACTGTCCCTTGCTCTGGGAACTGATGACATAGAATGCACCAGTGGTCTAAACTCACCTTGCTCTTCTTATGATTTATTGCTTATGTGGTATGGTTTTGCTTATAGGATGCTATGAGCGTCTCTACAGAGCAGCTGCAAGTGATTATCAAATGAAATGCAATGCAGACTGACAAGATCACTCCTGAATTCTCTAGCTTTCTTACATCGCCAAGACTGATCTTTGACATTTATTCAATTGCCTTTTTAAATCTGGGTCTTCATTTGTACTTTTTCAATTCCCAATGAATAAAGTCACACAAATCTGTCAGAAATTAGCCTTTTGAAGCTTCTGTTAACAGCTGCTAGAAGCAGCTGGACCCACAAACAGTTGAGAATATGACAAGTCAACCTACTACTTTGCCATTGGAGGTTGGCTGGGCTTAAAAACTTTCCACTTCCACGATCAGAGTTAAAATAGACATGTATTGAGTTGAGTTTTTTAAATGTGGAATTTCTCCATTCACTTTACCATTGATTCATTTAGCACATCTATAATACAGAATAGTATCAGATGCCAAATATAAATATTATGGTATTACAATGAAGAAGAAACTACTATCAGTTTAGATGATTGCCAAATGGAAGACTTCATTAAGGAGCTGAATCTTAAAAATTGACCAATTTTAATTCTTTCAAAACCGAAATAATTAAACATTTATTTAGTGCTATGTACTTCACCAGTCAGGGAACAGTTACACATGAGTAATGCATGCCCCTTACTTTTTACATATATACTGTTTTATGTGTTTTAAGCTACAATACTCATATATTTATTATTTAAGCTGAATGAATATTTCAGACATTATTGTTCCTCTCTATAAACTGAAGTCTATTTTACATTGTAAATGCATTATGGAAGGAAGAAACACTTTCTTTATAGGGGTTTCCAAAGAATTGTTTAAGAAATTAAATATTTTAGATTAAATCCATATGGGTCCAGGAAGGGAATTTGTCTTTAATATTGACCAAGGCTAAGTAACCACTTGCAGAGTTAATGAAGAGTGTTCTGCCCTGATATAAATACTAAGATTGATAATATCATTTTAAAAAGGCATATCAGGATTATAAATGATTTATTAGAAAGTTAATGGAGTCAATTCCATAAAAACAACCACTCAATTTTCAGCTATCCAAGAGGCGTATTATTTACAAATATTGAGCTTGGGAGAGGGCATATTAGTTTGACATGAAAACAAAGCACACTAAAATGCAGAATACTTACTTTTCTAGTTTCATTCTAGAGGTTATACAACCTTTTATCTTAATAAGTTTGTAGAAAGCTTCGTAGAACCCAGAGAAATTACAGATAATGAAAATGATGTCTCAGGCATCACACTGTATGGATCATGATTGGTAAGATGAAAATCTAAACAGATTAATTAGAATGAATCGGAATAAGTGTTATAATGGCAGTGCTGGATAGACAGAGGGTGTATTTAGAGAAATGAAGAGGAAAGAAAATTAGAACACTTGGAAACATGTGGATCAAGTCCCAAAGTTCACAAGGGAGCATGGTGTTTTTGAAGATCAGCAAGGGGGACTTGGGCTGGAGCTGAGGTATTCTGTTGATGTGCAATACACAGAAGACCAAGTGAGCCTGATAGTGTTGTATCAAAATATGGTCACTCTTTTGTTTCATAGTTCTTAAAAAACAAATGGTAAATTTCAAACAGGAATGGCTAGAAGATTGTGAAGATCAGTTAGGGGAGCAGAAATGTTGACAGTAAGTAAAACGAAATGAGAACGAAATGCAAGCAAAACACCACATTAGTGCACCATTGCAGAATTTAGGCACAAGGTAAGGCTGTGGCTGTTATAATGAAAAAAATTAGAAGCAAGAAGTGAGAGGGAACAATTGAAAACTTTGTGGCAGATTTAGAGAAGACCTATTTCAAAAATGACTCTGAGATTCTGAGTTTGGGTGTTGGGAAGAAGTACATTTATTGGCAGAAATGAAGAAATCAATTTGGATAGGAGATAAGATATTAAAAATGATTTTTTAACTTGATTTTTAAATGCATTTCATTCGAGGTGATGGTGAAATATCCAAGTAGTGGTACCATGGAGAAAGTAGGTGCAAGGATATACACAAGTTAACAATATGAAACTTAATGCTCTTTGTTAAAACTAAGGGAAGAGATATCCCTCCCCTCCTGCTTCTCAGAGCATTTACCTTAGAAAATTTCCAGTTGTAGGTACTTTTCATCTGTTCAGCCCTTTGAAGGCTAGATATAATTTTTGTCAGCTTTTTGACCCAAGAATGTCCTTCTCTTGAACCTGTAAGCTTTTGAAATGCAAACATCAAGTGAGATAGCACCCCTATCTCCCAGTTTGTACGGAGAGGGTAGAAGCCTAACTGGGAGCTCCAAGTTGCAAAACTGTTTCCAGTCATAAAGACAGAAGAGGCATGATTTTCTTCTGGATAAAGCTAAATAGTTAGCACAGATGGTGTCCACAATCTCCAGGTAAAGTTGGGATGAATTGTGTATGACAATTGGTATTTCAAGTCCTCTGACTTGAGGACTGGTTATTGTTATTGGTTTACTGGTTACTGGTTTACTTGTAATGGGATGTATCTGCTTGGAAGGGTGAGATTTATTTTTGTCTCTGCAGTCCCTTAGCCAATTGCCTGTAATGCACATCCCATTCTGACTTAATGCTCATTCAATAAGAAACTTGTTGCTCTCCTACCTTTGTGGAAGGATTTCCTGGATTAGGAGAAGATTTTGTTTTTCACTATATTTTCCCCAATACATGATACTGTGGACGAAAGGTCAAGGTTGCAAATGGACATTTCAAAATTATCATCATAGAACAATTGAAATGACAAGAGTAAGAACATTTAACTGAGAAAGATGGCGTGAAAAGAGGTGGAGACCAGGGTCTAAATTTAATACAGCATTGAAGCTTCGGGGCTGGAAGTAGAAGGGGAATGAGACGTCGGAATGGAAACCTTGTTCAGTGAAATGATAGTAGAACCAGTCTTCAGAATAACATTGAAGCTGAGGAAGAAAGGGAAGCGTTTTACAGAAGGAATGTTCTACTGTCCAAAGTCCCCCATGACATGTCTGTCTCCCTGGCCCCTCCTTTCCTCTCGACATTCACCTCTCATGGGAACTATACATTCAGAGTCTGCTTGTTTATTTTCATCTCAATGAGGATCCCTTGCCCGGAATCCCCTTATCCTCCTTGCTTAACCAAAATGAGCTTGCCTCAGTCCTTAAAGTTAAGCTTTTGCTTCTCATCCTCCCGGAAGCTCAAGCTAACCACCCCCCTCCTAACTAGCGCTCTCCCAGGTGCTCCTTTAATGGCCTGTATTTCCTTTACAATGTTTCACATGCTTTTATAATGTCCTGTTTTTCTGTGGATACACTTATCAATGCCACTTGCTCCTTGGAGGGGTGAGGGGGAGTAATGTTGGCTTATCTCTCTGTGCATTTTTAGTACTGATCACAGGGCCTATCATTTTATTTTATTTATTTTTTTTTTTTAATTTTTTTTTTCAACGTTTATTTTTTATTTTTGGGACAGAGAGAGACAGTGCATGAACGGGGGAGGGGCAGAGAGAGAGAGGGAGACACAGAATCGGAAACAGGCTCCAGGCTCTGAGCCATCAGCCCAGAGCCCGACGCGGGGCTCGAACTCACGGACCGCGAGATCGTGACCTGGCTGAAGTCGGACGCTTAACCGACTGCGCCACCCAGGCGCCCCAGGGCCTATCATTTTAAAATGGTTGTTTATTCAATTAAACATGCAAAGGCAGGAGGGCCTCAGGAAAGACTTACTCTGCAGAATGATTTAGTCTAAATCAGTTTAATATGGATGCTATAGCTACATGTTACTAATCCAAAGTGAGAGGCACTGCAAGTGTAAAACACACACTAAATTGCTGAGTCTAAAAACTTAAATATCCCATTGATGATTTTCTACTCATCACTTGTTGACCAATATAGCACAAAACGATATTTTGAATATTCAAAATATACTGGATAACAGAAAATATAGTATTAAAATTCCTTTTTTTCCCTTTTTAAATGTGTTTCCTAGAAAACGCGAATTATATATGTGGCTCACAACATTTCAATCAAACACTCTAGTGTAAATAAAAATATTTCCAGCAATATGTCCAAATATGAAATCACTAAAATCAATATCCTTAAGTTTCAGAGAAATCTAAGATTTTCTAACATCTCCGATTTTATAGATAATGGCTCCTGGGTTAAAACTCAGGCCTTCATCAGATTTTTAGGATGATAGGCCTGGGAAAACAACTTGCTTCCTGGAAAATTTAGGTAGAAACCATGTAGTAGAATAGCAAGCTAACCTTTTTCCCTTGTCAGAGATGAGTTCCCAGCAGATTCATTGTGTGGGTCTTAGAATATCTTTGTCCCAACACCCCCACTGATAACCTCCTATGTGCAATAAGAATATTTAAAACACACTTAAGTTTGTTCATTTACATTCACTTATTATTCATTCATTTAAGACACATTCACTGACTGTTTTCTATGTAACAGGCACTGTTACACATACATAGGATACCACACTGAAAAAACAAAAACAGAAACAAAGACAAAAAAAACAAGATGCCTACTTTGACACATCTTACAGTTTCAAAAGCAGAATATAGTGCACCTGAGTGGCTCAATCTATTAAGCGGCCGATTCCAGTTCAGGTCATGATCTCGCAGTTCGTGCGTCTGAGTCCTGCATCGGCTCTGTGCTGACAACTCAGAACCTGGAGTCTGCTTCGGGTTCTGTGTCTTCCTTTCTCTCTGCTCCTCCCCACCCCTTGTACTCACTCTCTCTCTCTCTCTCTCTCTCTCTCTCTCTCTCTCAAAAATAAACATTTTTTTAAAATTTAATAAAATAAATAATAAGCATAATATAAACAAGAATCAAGTAAGTAAATGAATAAATAAGATCATTTCATGTTTCTTTGAGAATTTCTTTTGGCCACAATAACAGAATACACAAACAAAGGTGGTTTAAACTGTAAAGTCGCCAAGTATTTACAGAACAAAAAAATCTGGAGGGAAGCGGCATCAGGTATGGTCAGGCAACCATTGACCTCAGAGCTATAGGTTTGTTCCTCTTTCCACATCACAGTGCTCATTGCGATAGCTCTTACTCGTTATGGTTTTTACCTTCAAGTGTTTTAGAGGGATGTTACAGCTCCAAGCATCTCATCTGAGATCAAGTAAGCTCTTTTCTTGTACCTTTTCCCTTTAACAGGAAGTCAAATCTCTTTCCTAGGATTCCTCCACTGACTAATAAGGGGAAGGACTCACTTGGGTCACATGGACATGTCCAGCTGCACAGGAGTCTGGGAAAACAAGCATTTACTTTCCAGGCTCTGTGGGCCCAGCAAAACATAATAGCCACAGTTCTGTTTTTCTTTTTCTTTTCATTGCATTCAGATGGGTCTAATAAACAAAATAAAACAGGGTAATGGGATAGAAACAACTTGCATGTGGGAGGAATATTTGAAGCTAATCTGAAAGGGCATTTAGAAGAGACATAACCAATAAGAAGGAGATACCAAGTAAAGATTTGGGGAAAAGGGATCCTGTCATACTCGTGGAGAAAATGTCAGGCTAATACCAAATTCAAAACTTCTTGTTGACAAAGGAAATACTGTATTATTTTATGACCAGCCTCTGCATCAGTCAGGGTTTTCCAAAGAAACCAAACATGTAGAGTATAAAATTATAAATGTATATATAAATATAAATGTATATAAATATATATATATAAATGTATATACAAATATAAATGTATATAAAATAAAAAATAAAATGTATATAAAATATAAATGTATATAAATATATATTAAATTATTATTAAATTATAATTTAACTATCTTGTAATGCTCACTCATATTTTCTGGCAAGATACTATACTATCTCATTTTTCTAAAACAAGAACATTTCAAACTTTACCAGTATTTAAAAATGAATAATCTAAAGAATCACTTGTTTCAACACCACTCCAGCTAATATAGAAAGATGAGTACAGTGAATATTCCTGAATAAGATTAAATTGGTATAAGCCTAAAACAGAATAAAGTAACTGACACTTTATTTTCAAAGCATGTTGCTAATAAAAAGAGGTGAATCATAGGTAGAAATATTGTCAGTCACGAGATGACAGTTTCCCATCATCATAATGACAACACTGAAAAGAATATTTGGTAAGCTGAATTATACACACACACACACACACACACACACACATACAACACACACATATATATGTATATACATATATATGTAAATGAAATGGAAAAGAATAGAAGTGAAAAATTATCAGCTTTGGAAATTTCTGGCTAAAAAATATCTTTATCCTTTCCCTACTTCCTTTTCCCCTTTCCGGAACTGCTCACTCATTTCTATCTCTCTCCATCAAGAGATTCCAAGCGTCTGCCTATAGCAATAACATTCAGAAACCCATTCCTATTGAAGGTGGTAGAGAAGTCACAGACATTACAGTTCTTAGATCACAGACAGTGAGTGCCCGATTTGCTGCCTGATGGCTGTAGGCTGGAAGGAGTGGTTGGATCAAAAAGACAAAAGCAGCTGTGATGAGAACAGGAAAATAGAATCAAATAGAAAATTAACAGAAGTATCACAGCAGCGACAAATCGAAAGAAGGGCCAGTAGCAAACTCTAGTTTCAAATAATTTACTCATTGCTTCAGTTAGAGTTAAAATATTGTATGGGGCGCCTGGGTGGCTCAGTTCAGCGACGGAATTCAGCTCAGCTCATGATCGCACAGTTTGTGGGTTCTGTACTGACAGCTCAGAGCCCGGAGCCTGCTTCAGATTTGATCTCTCTCTCTCTCTCTCTGCCACTCCCCTTCTTGCACTCTGCCTCTCTCTTTCTCTTTCAAAAAAAATAATAAACATTTTTTAAAAATGTTAAAGTTAAAATATTGTCTAGATCTGAATAGTCAAAATAGTAATAAAGACTAGTAGCTGTAATTAGAATTCAGATGCTTATCATCCAGTATTCAATTTTACTTTCAAAATTTCATATATAGCATTTGTATTGTGTATAAATATGAAAATTGTTTATAAGAATACATTTAAAATATTGAATCTATATGTCTGTGTATATACATGTATTTTTGTCATAAAAATAACCCCTGTGAGTTACAAATCAGCGATGGACTTAATATGGGTTGCAGTCAAGAAGACCATAATCTAATTAGGATTTGAAGATAGGACCATGATGATGGACACCTAAACAAAAACTACAGTGTAATACATGCCCTAACTTAGTTCTCCAAAGTGCCACATCTGTACACATAAAGAAGCAGGTAAATATTTTATACAGCAGGTGTCATTTCCATTGGAGTTTTGAGGATGAAGTTATTAAATGTACTGTAGGTTGATTCACTCAGTACCCATTTCCACACTTTTCTCATATGCCACTTTCTCCGAATCTCTTTTACTTTGGTGTGACAAGTAACATAACTACAACCAATGAGACATAAGGGGAAGTCTGTTGGGGACTTATGGGAAATAAATTTGCTCTCATGATTCAGGCTATGCCCTCTTTTCCATTTTGGTTTCTTTATTCATCTTCTGGTCTGAACTGCAAAAAGGATGGCCAAGATGCACCAACCATACTGTGCAACATTAGAAAAGTTAGATAAATTTTCCTTGGTATCTCAAGTCTCTAGACCACACCAGAATCTAACTATCTGACTTAACCTTGTTGCAGATGAAGAAGTAAACCCCTATTGAATTAAACCCTTGTAGATGTTTTTGTCTTGCAGCTGAACACTTCTAACTAATCTATAGGAGGAAATGAGATCACTTCTAAAGGATAAGTTGTGAATGTAAAAAAAATACCAAAAAGGCTGGAGTGGTGTCTCCGAATGCCACAGAACGATTGAAAAGAAGTCAATGGCAATGGTTTTGTGAACAAGAGATGGTTTCTCACAGAATAAATGATCAAATCTATCAGTGCTGTGAAATGTGGGTAAACGCCAAAAGAGACTCTTAAATTGGACCATTAGGGGGCATCATCATTTGGACAGAGTTGATTAAGTCATGTGTTGAGGCAAAGCAGATTGCTATAGACAAAGTAGCAAGTGGGAGATGTGAAAACGAGGATGAAATAATAAGGGTGCATCATTTAAAAGGGCAGAAAGAGGACAGTGGTTTCGAGAGAAAAGAAATGCTGAAACAGTTTTCTTTATTTCAGCTATGCCAAACATCAGAAGAAAGGTTCAGTAGAGAGAATAGCAGTAGGGATGGGAAGTCAGGGAGGAATGGAAGATAAACCGTGGCCACAGGTCGCACGGAGGGACCAGAAGCCCATCCCTGTAAAAGGAGCAGTATCCATGTCCTTTGGAGAGGACAAGATGAATGTAAATATGGGAGGGAAAGACACAGTGAGAAAACACTATTACCCATGCTTTATGTTCTTTGTTAAAAGATTTTTTCGGCTTCTTAGGGTAAGCTGCTAAAGCTGCTAAAGGTAAGGTATAGGGCTTCAGGGATTGGTAATGGTTTGCAACATCCAACTGAAGGAATGGGATTGGATAAGGAATTCTGGAGGGCCCAGTAAAGGGTTGCCAGTGTGGACTGCGCAGCCAGTGAGGCTGTCAGCTGTTCATTCTTCAACGATGCCTAGACTCCAGACACCGACAGCTGCCTGTTCCTACTCAGGTGTGGGCCTAGGGCAGATAACTGCTTCTGGCTTCTTCTCTTCTGCACCCAACTCACATCTGCAGAAAAGGAAACAGTTACAGTAGCATCAGTGGAATTTGGAAAAGGTGAAGGGATGATAGATCCTGAGTGTGTTGGAGGGAGGGGGGGCATGGGAGAGTGGTGTGGTATGTGGGAGTAGAGATAAGCATTCCTTTCTGTTTTGCTATCAAGGGACTTGCTTAGGGCAGATGGTATGGGTCTTCCAGGTCACTGGCCCTACCTCTTGCTGTTGTTCTTAGGCTCCTCCTATGTTGTGAGTCGCTCAACTCAGCAAAAACTTCAATAGTAACAGCGTCCCCAGGAACATATCCCACAGCGTAGCTTCATATTTTCTCTCTTAGGCATTTGTAAATGTTTACAAAATGTTCTGGATTCTAAATAAATAGTACATCAACCCCATCTGCTTTTAATATATGTGACATGCATATCTATGCATGTGTTATATATTTTTTTCTCATTTAGAATTTTTCTCTCATTGCAGAAAGAAGTCCAGAGTGAGATTAGCATTAAGAGCATGTTAATGTTCAAAGGAAATTATCTGCATGTTTAATTATATTAAAATATGATTAGTATATTTTTGAAGTATTATCAAACATAGAATTTAAAAATATATTTCAGGCTCAGGAGGACATTCAGAGTCTATGGCAAGTAAAGCAATTCTCTTTCTATTTAAATATGTTATCAGAATGCTTGGTCATCACAGCTTTCGAATCGCCTCATAGGTTTCCCGGGGGCAGATGATTATTCTAGGGATACAGAGCATTTGCATTTTTTTGTTGTGGTTTTTCCCTTAGTGAATAACAGGGGACTTTTTTCAAAGACAAAGCAGCTTGTCTGAACACTATTCCTAAATCTGTGATTCCATCAGACATGGGTAAGGCAGGAATTTCCTTTCCTCAACTCAGTATTAGTGAGACAGCTGTCAGACCTGCTATACTTGTCTACATTCTCATGCTTAGGGCGTTCTCCTTACCTCATCCTTACACCCTCTTTAAAAAAATCATCTGAGAAAGCAAGAGTGTGACTAAAGCCATATTCAGTACCACTAGAGATTTTGCTAGAAGCCCAGGTAGAAATTATTACAAACAAAGTCCTTGACATGTCTGAGCAACGAACCGGTAGTTCAGAAATACTGACCTCAAATAATGCCTCATCTTGCCACATGAGGTCCTCGCATGTGGCAGGTTTTAGGTCACCTTGGAGGAGTGACTTTTCAAATGATTGAAAGATGTTAAAAGCAGGACAATTCAGGCACAGAGCAATAAAGAACTTTCCTTCTTATAACTAGGGCTTTGAAGCAGTGGAAGGAACATATCTTTACATGTCTTTGGAAGTAATAGCTGAAGAACCCTCAGCGAAGGACTTCTAAATTTCTTTCTTTTTTTTTTAAATGTTTATTTATTTTTTGAGAGAGCGCAAGCAGGGGAGGGGCAGAGAGAGAAGGGGACAGAGGATCAGAAGCAAGCTATGCGGTGACAGCAGAGAGCCCGGTGCTCACAAACCACAAGATCATGACCTGAGCTGAAGCCGGACGCTTAACTAACTGAGCCACCCAGGTGCCCCAGAACTTGTAAATTTCTATCCAGTTTCAAGTTAATAAGTAAATATGCTGTCCAACATTTTTCAAGTTTTATTCTCTGTGAGAAGTTAATGTGCCTTAAAAAAATGGCTTCCAGGTTAATTTATATTTGGGAAATACAGCAGGCCATGTTCCCTTTTTCAGACATATGGTACACATTAGGATATTTAATCTTTGAGTAGGCTTGTACTTTAACTAAGTGGTTTGCAAATGTTTCTCACCATAGAACTGGCTTTTTGATTTGTTTGTTTGTTTGTTTGTTTGTTTTCAAGGATTTAGGAGAAAGTTTTTGTTTTGTTTTGCCCTGTGTTTTGCAAAATTCTTGCCCTTAACTTGGTAAGAACACCAGACTTATAATATAAAAGTTTTAGAATGATATATTGCCCTAATAATGTATATTTTCTAAGCAAGATGCTAAATTCCAATGGTCAGAAAACACAAGACCAGCTCTTAAAATGTGTGTGTGTGTATTTATCAAGTTACCCTGACTTAGTTCTAGAACGAGATTCCATATATTGTTTATCTTCTAACCTATGATACATAATTCAAAATCTCTTACTGTAAAGCCCATAACTTCCTGAAAGCTGTCATGTATTTCAACTAAGCACTTTGCTCAGAGGGAGGGTGATGTTGTTGCCTGCCCCAAATCATTGCACCTCGGAGAAGGGAGGGGTAGTTATTTCAAGGTAGCCCCACACCCTGTTATTGTAAATGCCACTCATGAGTGATGGTCATTAAGCAGAAATACTGGTGAAATTCATTTTAAGGATCTTCTGCAGACGTGTATTTCATGAATCTGCTTCCTTAAAAAATGACTCTCTAAAAACAGTACGGTATCCTGAATTGGGTCCTAGAATAGATCAAAGACATTAGTTAGGAAAAAAAAAAAAGGTAAACATCCAAATTAAAGTATATAGTTTAGTTAATAGCATTATAACAATTTTATTTTCTTAGTTTTTATAAATATACCATGGTTAGGTAAGATGTTAACATCAGGGGAAGATAAAGGGTATTCGTGAATTCTAAGATCTTTGCAAATTTTCTGTTAATTAAAATTATTCCAAAATTAAAAAAAAAATAAATCTAATATGAGGAAAGTAGTATTAAGTTGGCTTGTTTGTTTTAGTGATCTTGGGAATCGTGTTTTTGCTTTTCAATGGATTAAATATGAGCAAACAGTATATAAAGAAATCTAAACACAAAACAAAACCAAAACCCCCGATGAACTGTAAGCTCTTAAACATTAAACATTTTATTCTTGGCACCAGAATTCCTCTTATAAAAATCATTCTCATTTTCTCTCTTTTTTAACTTAAAAAAATTTTTAGTAATATGCCTTAATAAGCCTCATAAAACAGAGCCTAAGAACATGTAAGAACATGGCAAAGCAAAAAAGAAAGAAAGAAAGAAAGAAAAAGAGAAAAGAAAGAAAAAGCAAAAGAAAAAAGAAAAAAGAAAAACAGTTAAGGGAGGCTGCATGACATTAAAAGAGTTTTGGTTTTTTACAGGAAGGGGAATAACAGAGATACTAAACAGAGAAGGGAAAGAGAGAAGAGATGGAAAGATTCAGTGACACCATTTGGGCAGCAGAACTACTCAGGGTGAGGCCATCAGTGGAAAATGCCCAGCAACAAATGGCCAGAAGCCTTTAAGGACCAAGAGTGTCAAATATTTCACACACTTTGTATTGCTACTCCATAAATCTCTCCTTTATCTCAACTTTCAACACAGTAGTTTGTGTTTGGGTATCTGGATGTTTGTGTTTGAGGGGAATGGGTTGGGAGGTCTGGGTGGGAAGTAAGGAAAAAGACCCATTCTTTGTGCAGTTTTCATGGCGTGGAACAGAGCCAACAATTAAGTTAATTGTGAACAGTACAATTGAACATTTAGTGTTCATAAACTCAGACAAAAACTTTAAAACCAAGGATGACCATGGCTGGTCGAATTTTAAGGATAACCTTAGAAATACAAAAAAACACTAACAAGGGGGAAAAAATCAATCTTATCAAACATTTAAGGGACAAGAAAATTGCAAATAGCCATTTAGGCTTTTTCATGTTCACGGTAAAATATACTATGCTAAATTAATATGGCCTTGACTGCTAATCTCAGTAATCTTTTTTTTTTTTTAAACAACTGGGCTTGATGAATCAGAGTAAGGCATTTTGTACATATCATTCACAGAGGATACAAAATAGCCAATCAGATGTGACCAAAAAACACCATGTTTGATTTCTACAGTGTTATTAGATATTTTGAACTGGTTTCCAAACTTGACAGTAGTTTTTTTACCATAAAAATATTAATCTCTGACTCCCTTTAAAAAATCATATTAGGCAGCATTGAGCCCACAATTCCAAATGCTAAAATAGGTGGGGGTTGCACAGAGGATTCATCATAGGACCAAGTAGGTGCTTTCTGGTTCTTAACCATCTCTGCCATTCCCTGTGGCCTTGCACTGAGGCCCACTTCTGTCACTGTCCTGTGTAGCCCTGTGGCATTTAAACTGGCAACCACAGCTGTATTGTAAAACTCCCCTGATGAAACAAACTTTAATGTTACTTATTTGCACACAGCACCCTTCTCAGGATACACTGCATAATATTGATTTGGTATAGTTATAAATTATAAAATAATTACTTTGTAGCATTAGCCAACGCCTGTCATGTCACATAATGACCACCTTTAAAAACAAAATTATTAAGTAATCTCTATGCCCAACATGTGGCTTGAACTCACAACCCTGAGATCAAGAGTCGCATGCTCTAGTGATGTTTGAGAAGCACTGCCCTAGATCCGATAGCTAGTGTATAAAATTCCCAGATCTAACATCACTTATCCACGTGCTTGCCTTCAGTGCCAGCACCTTGAAGAGAGGCTGTGTAGTGAGGTAAAAAGAGGACTGGCTTGGGGCGCCTGGGTGGCGCAGTCGGTTAAGCGTCCGACTTCAGCCAGGTCACGATCTCGCGGTCCGTGAGTTCGAGCCCCACGTCAGGCTCTGGGCTGATGGCTCAGAGCCTGGAGCCTGTTTCCGATTCTGTGTCTCCCTCTCTCTCTGCTCCTCCCCTGTTCATGCTCTGTCTCTCTCTGTCCCAAAAATAAATAAACGTTGAAAAAAAAAATAAAAAAAAAAAAAAAAGAGGACTGGCTCAGTTGATGTTGATCAGAAGGAGTTTTCCCCATTTCTGATGTTTCTTCCCACATGAAGATGTGACTCTTCTGGCTTCTCTTTTCTCCTTCACTCACTCTTTCCCCAGAGTGGAAGAATGTCATTGGTTAGCTTTGATAGAAAAGCTAGGAATGCTTAGTTTGGTTTCTGTCTTCTTTCTTTTGATAATAGCTGACCAAACCCAGCAGGCACTCTTTGCCGTCCTCAAGAAGCTCACCCTTCTCTCCTGGAGAAGATGTGCTCTGGTCCAACATTGTTTCTACCTCTGACTGGCTGCTTGAGCCTGCCTAATTCTGGCTTAAGTTATGAGGTCTATCCATTGATCTAGGTAAGCCATATTCCCCAACTTCGCCATTATTGGCAGCAAAGGTGATTATCCATTGTCTTGCTTTATATTGTGTTCAGAATCTGGATGTGGAGAAGATGATGCTGTTATTTAGATGTCCTCGGTAATCACAACAGTTATCAACAAACCTGAATCTTGGTTTAAGTGTTCAGTAGTCATTAAATCTCTTCATTGGCTGGAACTACATTTCCTCCTCTGTCAAGTGAGGTATTTGGGTGAAATCAGTAGCTTCCAAACCTGAATTGGCCTTAGAAGTATCCATGTAGCTGAGAGGATAGTATCTCAAACAAAATATATAGCACTGGAGCTCACAAATGTGCATTGTGAAAAGGAGACTCGGGTGATGCAAATCTGGAGATGGGCTATCTGGATCTCCTTGTATTTGTACTCAAAGTGTGGTCTATTTTCCAGCTGCATAGGCAGCTGGATACTTGGGAGCTTGCTAGAAATGCAGAATACTTGGTCCTGCTCCAGAAGTACTGAGTCAGGATCTGCATTTTAACAAGATTGCTGGGGGTTTTTTGTATGCACATTAAAGATTGAGAAGTCCTGCCTTGAACTGTATTATCTCAATAGCCCTTCCCATGCTGGAGCTGCTATGATTCTATTTCTTTTTCATTGCTCTATCTCCGGTTCCTGGCATATGGTAAGGTGCTCAATAAATATTTATTGAACAAATTAATCCATTCTCTGTTGTGTTCAGTGGAATGTGACAACAGCTTAAACTTTTGGTCAGGATCCCATGCATTTATCCCTTAATAAACACAGCAAACAGAGGCACCAATCTCTCTGGTCACTGATGGTTAGACTAACCATGGATCCAAAATCTTGCTCATTATACGCTCCCTACCCTTTTCTCAATTCCAGCAATAACTTGATGAGAAAAATCTTCTAGGAAGTTATGTGGTCCACCTTATAATTCTTTCCCTTCCCATTCTCTTGCCAAATTCAAAGAGCTCTCAGATTTATACTCCTTGACCTCACTTTGGTGTTTAACAGTATTTATTACTTTCTCCTTCTGGAAGTTTCCTTCACTTAGCTTTCATGATATAAGATTTCATAGTTTTCTTGTTTTTGATAGCTACTTCTTTAGCTTTTTAAAATAGTCTTCTCAATCTATTCTTTATATATTATATATTTACATATATACTATCCATCCTTTATAAAGATATCTTAGTTACCCCATCCAGAATGAAGTTCTGAGGTCGGTATCATTTATAAGTAAATTAAAAAAACATCATTTAAGCTTTATATATTTATTTTATATGTGTTAGAAAAGATCAAAATGAAAACATCTTAAATTCAACAACTGAATTTTACAGGTCTGGTAAAATTTTACAGACATAGTAAATGGTTAATAAGTACATTTTTACATAATTGGAGCCAACCTTTTTATATAGGAGGACGAATTGGTGACTAGAGGTGATCCAGGGCAGAGAATTATCCTACTGGGGTCTTTAAAGAAATTCCAGATTCCTGAGACTTGCTCCTGCTGCTGATATTAATTTAGGAGGACTGAAAAGGGAACCTAGAATCTGTGCTTAAAAATAAAATGTTCCCCAGCCCCAGATAACAGTAAAGTGTAACTGTGGTTAGTATCTACTGAAATCTCCAGTTCTATAGATAAGATGTCCTTTTAGGACAGATTCAAAAAGCTAAGAACCATTATCAAGAGGCTCTTCCATTTCATCCTGTTAGCCAACCATTAAACAATCAAATATAATATCTGATATTTTGCCAAAAAAGTAGGAGAAGTTAGATACATATATACAGCTGACAAAAAAAAAAAATTATAGTGCCACAGTCCAACTATTGCTTAATGCCACATGTATGGTCTGGCTTTTGCTCAGAGAATGAAATTTTGTTTATAAAGTGGTCTGGTCTAAAATAAGGGATTTAAACATATTTCTATCATTTAAAAAATAAATTTTGCCCTGTGGTAGTATTTAAAAGGTAGTATTGTTAAAAATAAAATTTCTTTTCATGTAAAAAGGGAAAAGAAAAATACCTTAAAA
This sequence comes from Prionailurus viverrinus, assembly GCF_022837055.1. Classification (NCBI taxonomy): domain Eukaryota; kingdom Metazoa; phylum Chordata; class Mammalia; order Carnivora; family Felidae; genus Prionailurus; species Prionailurus viverrinus. The sequence continues at coordinate 52,199,791 of NC_062565.1, forward strand.
TAATCTATTCTTCATTTGGCTTATTAGGCATTATTCCTGAAATAATGTCAAACCATATCATTAATTCACAATGAGGCTCAGATCATCCTAAAACGTTACTTTCGTGAAGTAACTGGGACTTAATTCTGCCATCTGAACTTGTCCCTGGTGTCCAGTGAATTTATGGGGCTCAAGCCAGATGTTCTAATGAATTTCAACAGGTGTTCTCAAACTTCCTTTCACAAATTCATTATCTGATAGGATTTCTCTGCCATGTCAATTGGAATACAATCACAGATATTAACAGATTCTAGTAATAGATACTAACATATTCCTCTTGTCTAAAGAAAAGGCAATGTGTACAACTGCTTGGGGGAGGAGGGGGTAGGGTATGCAATGTTTTGTGACACTTGCTGAAGATCGGGTTGTACCTCTTTACTGAAAGACCAGTGGAACATCCTAGCATTCAATCAATACTTGTTGACTGTCTTCCTCGCTGTTTGTTCAACAGATCACTACTGAGCTTCATTATACAAAAACTGTGCCTCCCTCTGTCTTTCTGTTCATGCCAACCTGTGTTTGTTCCACTTCTGCCCTTAATTCAATACTCTGTTCGTTAACCTTATGTCACGTCAATACAATACATCTGGGAGAAAAAAACCCCTGAGCCTGTGTACTACCTATGATGAGACTTTAACTCAGCTAACTATAGTATGATGGTAAAAAGGTAAAAGATTGACCCTTCTCCAGCCAATTAGCATTGCATCAAGCAGGGGTTCTCAGAAGTGTGCTCTTGAACCAGGGACACCAGCGTCACTTGGGCACTCGCTAGAAATGCACATCTTGACCTTAGATATATTGAATCAGAAATTCTGAGGGTGGGGCTCAGATCTCAGTAGTCTGTGGTTCAACAGGCCCTTCAGGTGATTCTGATGAACACTCAAATGTGGAAACTGACAGAGGAGCATTTATTAACTCATTTTTGGGTCGTTTCTTGATAAACATTTATTATTTCCTACTATGAGCCCGACATTGCCAGGGATACCAAGGTGCTGGAGGCAGAAAGAAAGTAAAACTAGACCCCTTGTTATTCTGGGGCTCAAAACTACAACGTTGTTTCTAATACTGCTGCCTGGATCAGAGCTGTGACCATAAGAGCCGGAACACCTGATTAGTTTGGCTCAACACAAATTAACCACAGAACTATAGCATTGCACCAAAAGACATTCTTTTCCAAGAAGGAAGACAAAACACTGACTTCTCTGACTTATAGTGAAAGGAAGTAACCTCCAAGCACTTACATGTGGGATTGCACTGAACAGAGTTCCATCCATGAGCATATGGCAGTAAATATTTTTAAGAGGACCATCTTCTCTTGTGTGACGTCTAACATTTTATAACAGTTTTATTATATATATATTAATTTATGTGTACACATACTCACACAATTCTATTTTTAAGTAGTAGGCACCGTAAGGGTCAGAGGCAGGCTGCTTTGGGTCACATGTTTAGTTGATGACAGATCAGGATCTAGAACAGAGGTAATACAGCTTAGCAATTATTCCTTGAGGATTAGTACTTTACAAACATATGCCTCTCTGTCCTAGCCCGTCCATGGGCATCCACAGACAAAGAAATATGCCCGTCCATGGGCATCCACAGACAAAGAAATATGTCATGCTTCTGAAATCAAGATATTAATTGCCTAGGGAACTCATACCAGTTTTATCAATTAAAGTTCTGAAGCAGTATCTTACTTGATATTTTTTTTTTTCCAATCAAAGGTGTACTTTTTAAATTTTTATTAATGTTTATTTATTTTTGAGAGAGACACACACACAGTGCAAACCAGGGAGGGACAGAAGGAGGGGGAGACACAGAATCTGAAGCAGGCTCCAGCCTCTGAGCTGTCAGCACAAAGCCCGACACAGGGCTTGAACTCATGAACCACAAGATCATGACCTGAACTGAAGTCGGATGCTTAATTGAATGAGTCACCCAGGCGCCCCCTTCCCACCCCCCGGCCCTGATCAAAAATTTAAAAACCACACTGCTATGTTGCCTTGATTAAGGGAGATTACTACATGCCCTTGACTGAAATTAATTTTGGCTTAGAGCTTGAAAAAATAATGGCAAACATACATTCACACGTGTGAGTCTGTACATAAAAGCAGCTACTTAAAATGGGACTGGAAGAGGGGAGCTACTATTCTGCCTCTTCTTTTCAGTGCCTATGTCCTCTCAGCTTTCTAGATGCCCTGGAATGTTCTGGAAGTCTGGCCTCTCTGCTGTCACACACCCATCTGTGAATGATGTTCTCCTCTACAGTAGGATGACTGAAGGGGGCAGAAAAAGGGAAGGCCGTTGACTGAACGGTAATAGAGGTAAGAATCAACCACTTTACTTTCTGCCTGTAGACACGAGGTTGCAGAAAACAATTTGTGTGATCAGCACAAATTATAGGTTCTTTTTTTGACTCACCCCAAGCACCGAGAATGGGTAAATAGGCTTTACCTATGAAAAAATGTGAACTGACTTTTGGAACAAATTATGCTGTGGTTGTTTCCAGTGCTATTCACACAGCTTTCAAAACAAGTTACAGTAACTATTAAACACAGCCTTTTATGTTTTGCTTTAGGTGTTAAGCCTTTGAATATTTAAGTGGCTACATTGGCCCTAAGTAAATCCCAGTCTTCAGAAGTCGTCTTCTAACTTTTCCACGTTTTGTAAGTCTGCTTGGAACATTTACAGTGGTTTCCATTGACTTAGCTCTCAATTCATAATAAACGCATGTCTGTGGGAGGTTCTGTTTGTGTGGCAATGTAGGGCCTGCTGACTCAGGAATAACAGCCCTATATTTCGTGAGCACAAGACAGGCATAAACTCCCTACCAGCAGTCTCACCCCTCTTAACAACACTACAGTAGCTAAAACCTTGGTTTATACATTTTGCTGATAAGCCAATCAAAATTCTTCCAACTAACTGGTAAAACATATAGTATGTGACTATGCTTTCTGAAACCAACTCTGTGCAGTGCAAATTCTCTGTACTTAACAATTGTTATCATACACATCCCGAATGTTGAGAGGTATAGCTGAAAGACCAAAAATCTAGGAAATAATAAGAGCAAGTGACAGTTTTTCCATAATTCATTTTATAGTCTAAGCCGCATGTCTCAGGCACTTACTATGAAACAAATAAATGGGAGATTCAAGAATGAACAAAGGCTTATCCTTCACTATGCTTCTAAGCTGGTGCTATACTGTCCAATATAACTACTAGTCACCTTTGACTATTCACATTTAAGTGTAAATTAATTAAAATCAAATAAAAGTTAATTCCTCCACCATAGTAGATGCATTTAAGAGTTCAGTAGTGATATGTGGCTGAGGGCTACCATATTAGACAGCACAAATAGAGAACATTTCCATCCTAGCAAAGTTCTGTTAGCACTGATCAGTTGGAACTCTGTGTAATTAACTACTTGAATAGAACTGGCAAGCTAAGACGATGGTTTTTTTGTGTGTGTTTTGTTTTGCAATAGTTAAGGAGAGATACTCTTTGCTGTATTAAAATTTTACCATATTTGTTAATTAAGCCTTCAAAGTCAACACTGTGGTAAAGAATAACATGATTAAATGTTCTCCATTCAAAAGAAGCTGTACATACCTACTAGAATTCAGGGTAGGCAGTACTTGTATTGCATTACAGATCTTCTTATTAAAATTATGGTGAAGCACAAAAGTAATCCCTGCTATACATTGCAACGTGTGTGTGTGTTTGTGTGTGTGTGCGAGCGTGCAATCTTCTTGGTAAAAGTTGATAAAAATAAAAAGTTCATCTCAAATTATTCCAAGCTAAGAACATTGCTCTAAACTGGTCTCATACAGCCGTACAGGGATAAAAAACAGCCATGAGCTAACAACTGCAACAATTCCTTACTTGGGAAACCAAAGGGCATAAAATCAAACTCAAATGTGTCATCTCTGCTGTCTCAGTTTCTAGTACTATACTTTCTGGAACTTTCTTCTCTAAACTTGACTTTCTCTTGTTCTTTGTTGCATGATGGCCAGTTCGTTTGCTCAGAAGTTGATTTTTCAGGCATTATTTTGAAACTTGGATTTTATTTATATCTTTATTTTCCCCGATCAGCATATGAAATGGAAAAACGAATGTGCTACAGAGAGCAGATAGCTCTATTATAATGAGAGGTCATTTAGTCTTGATGGTTATTTTTTGCTACTAATAAACTTGATGTCGCAGTTCCATGAAATGAGAATGAAAAGGTTACAGCCCGAGAATGTTAGTGGAATTAGAGGTGCCATGTTCATCTTTATTTAGTTTTTTTTTAATAGGCTACTAAGTAGATGCTTGGAAGAGAAGTCTCAACTCTGCATTCAAATGTATACGTATAAGTGAAATAAGTTTGCCTAAACACGCTTGTGATTTCAGCTTATGTTTGGGCATGCCCAGAAGCATGGAAGGTGCTCTAACACTGTTTCTTCCTGGTCAGGTTGCCAATTCACCTCAACACCTCTGCACCAGGTAGGTAGGGTTACTGATAAACTAGGTCAGCTTTGGTGGTGCTCAGCAAACAGAGCGACGTAGGCTTGAACATGCAGGAGTCAGGTCAGAGCAGGGGGTTACTGGAGGGCAGTTCACTAGCCAAGCAGGCTGCTCTTCCGGTTTGTTTGGCCAGCACAGTGGGTTTTTGTTGCTGCCATTTTGTTTGTAGAAATCTGTTTTCAATTCATACGAGTACCTTTAGCAGGGAGTCAACTCTTCAGTTAGATACACACCCCTATCTTGCCAACATTTTTACCCCAGCCACTTCATGCCATTGCACAGCCTACCTCACCCCTGGGGCATTTGAGTTTTCAATACTTGAAGTCTGACAGAGAGAGTTATAAGGGGGAAAAAAAGTATTTGTTTGAAAAGAACAATTATTTAAGCGCACATCCTAAACAATTGTGGTAAAAAATTTTAAGAACTGAAAACATCCCATATAAATCTATTTATATAATCATCACAACATATTAAACATCAAAAGTTTTAGTAAATTTAAAACCGACCAAATTCATGTGAACTAGATTTAAGCCAGAAATCCTTCAGAGAGCGAGCCACATCTCTGCATGGGGATGATTAAGTGTCTTCATTTACTGCTTCCATCACTTACTGTCATTCCTTGTCTATCGTCCTTTGAAAGGATGCCTTGGGAGACATTAGACTCTTCCCCATGACTCAGCATCAAATAGTGATCATTTCTAGTAAGGCTTTGCTCTCCCCTTTACATATTGTTGTCACTTCCCTTCTCTGAGCCCTTCCCTGGGTTCTTTTCTTGGAGGCATATGGCTCGCATTCCTTCATACTTCCCCTTCTCTGGCTGGCTGCTCTCACTGCTTCTTCAGTCAAAAGGCTTTCTCTTCTCATCCTGCTCACACTTCTGTCTTCACACACCTTTTCTGCTGTGTCTGTCACTTCCTGTCCCTGAGTTCACTCTCCGCAGCTGCCCTCTAGCTGTGTGGACTGGCACTAAGGCCCTCATCTTCACTCTCTACACCACGGAAAGGCTCTTTACCCATCTCTCTAGCTGGACAGCCCGTTCCCTCCTCTTTCAGCCTCTAGGAATACAAAACAAGCTGATATTTTCAGTCCTAGAAGCGGTCCTGTGACTGGGAAGAACAGAAGAGCAAATACAATGCATAGGGGTAATGGAGTGAATAGCAACATATAGCCTCTGTGTACAAGGAGCCTCGTGCATCACAGTCCAGTTGAAAATTCTGAAAATTTCCAGTTCCATGTATTTCATAAACTTAGTTGCCATTTTACAGGAAAAAGTAATGTGACTAAGTGGAGGACAAAATGTCTCTTGATTCTTGTACGTAAACAGTCTGCATTTCCTGGTTCCTTGGTTCTACAGTGCTCATAGTTTGTAATAGGTAATGCACTATTCCTAAATTGTTAAGAAGAGATGCTTACTCAAGATTATAATCATTTCATTAGCTGAAATATTTTTAAGCCTTGACTGTTCCTTTTATTTATTAATTTCTTTCGCATTGAGATCACATTGCTTCGTCCGGTACAGTCATAGTCTCCACATTTTTTTTTTCACTAGACTACAGCACAAAACTACATTCGCGTTAAAAGAATTTCAGATTGTGTTTATAATTCTGAGAATAAATAAAGAATACACATTGGCTAGTATCTACGAACCTCAGATGAATGACTTAGAACATGTTTATGTCTTCATCTAATTTTTATACTTTTGTTTATTTCTGGGTGGCTGTGTCTCAACCCAGAATCATCTGTAGCTTAACATAGTAACCAAGAGAGAAGTAAAGAAATTGCTCTGCAAATCCCAGGCAACCTCATTTATCCTGAATAACCCCCCCACCACCACCACCAAAGCACACCCCATTGTGTGTAACCTTATATTTATAACCTTCCCACAATTGTTCCCTTGGGTTAGCTCAGTGGCTCAATGTAGGAGGGTGTGCAGAGAACCTGCCACACCCTCCACACATGCCACACATGGCTGCAGTGTCAACATTATAACACCAGATGGCACTCTTAGTAATTTATAGCTGGTCAGTCTTGGCCACATAAGGTCCCTAGAAGAAACTCCAAAACAGGAATACCTGACTGGCTCAGTTGGTAGAGTGTGTGACCCTGGATCTCAGAGTCATGAGTTTGAGCCCATGTTGGGGGTAGAGCCTATTTATAGTAAAAGAGAATTAAAAGAAAAAAGAAATCCTGAAACATCCTGTTATCCTACTATTCCTTTAAAAAACAAATCACAAAACATATACATTTATAATTGCTTTATGGTATTAAATATCCATCAAAAACTACCTATTCATTTGGAATAGAACACCATGTTCTACAACCACCATATTTATCAGTTTCTCCTAATGTACTGTTTTAACCAATGATGTTGTCCCCATGAATTCTTTTGTAACTTACATTATCCACTCACATCTCCCACATTTCCCTTTGTTTGGATGTCTGTATCTCTCTGTATCTCTCTGTTATGCTTTCCAGCATTATTCCATATGTACATAGTAGGAACACTGCTAGAACTGCTTTTAAGTTGACAGAATTGAGCTATCTTCTCACATTCCTTGAGGTAATGCATTTCCTCTAAACTCTTTCTTTCTTACAACTCTGCTGTCTCCCTCTACCTTCATTCCACAGCTAATATTTAATTAAACTGAGCCCAACTGATTATAAAACAATCATTCCTTTCCTCTTTCTACACTTGAATGGTCCAATCAGCAGAATGTTTTCAGGGAGATTCCCAACTGACTAGGACAAGCCTGGGCCGTTTAATGGCCTTATTGAGAACACAATGAGATAATTGTTTAATAAGCCTACCACTGGGCAATCAAAAGCTGTCAATCAACTTGGCTTTCATAGACAATATTGAAATCTACTTTCTTAAACTCTCTAAATATTAACCAATATAAATGACCTACTCTAAAATAATGTCATCTCCAAGAGGCCAAGCTGTGAGAGTAACACCAGACTTTCCCAGGCCTTACACATCCAGGAAACATATGATAATGAACACAGAGCAGTAGAGGGGAATGGCTGTTTACATTCATACCATTACTGTATACTCAAAGATTAATTGCTCTGATGGTGGTTCATAGCACTTGAATACAAAGATCAAGTTATAGCAAACAAACATGGACATTGGTAGCTGAAGACACACATTGACTTGTGCCTTTGCATGAAGACTGACTTGTTCTTTACACACAGGTTGAGAGGAGAAGAAAGATGCACAGACATAAACAATAGACTAATGAAGAAAAGTCAGTTTTAAGAGGTTGTAAGATTGCCTCTTTCTTTCATCCCCTCTCTGTTTCAGGGTTGTCAGAAGAAGAATAACCTCAAATATTCAATTTATAGGATAGGGTGTTCTTAGATCTCAGGGGATGTCACTGTTTGTTTTGGCTGACACTCAGTAGCTAATTGGTCTTAAACAATTTGGTAAGGGCATAAACAGAGACCTTCTTTCCTTGACATTTCCTCTGAGGCTCCATAGGACCCAAACTTTCTGAAAATTTTTGAAAAAATTGACACCAGTTTTAGATTCTAAGATCTGAGTGCTGAATGCCTTCTTTTTTTCCCATTTGCATTGATCTGTGCTTAAAAATTGTATCTGGGGCACCTGGGTGGCTCAGTCGGTTGAGTGTCTGACTTTGGCTCAGGCCATGATCTTGTGGTGTGTGGGTATGAGCCCCGCGTCAGGCTCTGTGCTGACAGCTCAGAGCCTGGAGACTGCTTTGGATTCTGTGTCTCCCTCTCTCTCTGCCCCTCCCCCACTCACTCTATCGCTCTCTGTCTCTCAAAAATAAACAAAAAAATTTAATTGTATCTGACTTATGTTATTGAATGTGATAATAATAATAATGGCTGACAATTATTGGTGGCTTCCTTATGCTAAACATTTAGCCTCAGTATTTTAAGTAAGTTATCTCGTTGAATCTTTACAAAAACCTTGACTTGATGATCTCTGTTTTACGGTTGACAAAACTGAGACTGACATAGTTAAGTGAATAATAGATTAAACATAGTATGTCTCAACATTTTCTAATAAGTTAGATGAAATACCTTCAGGATGGAGAGTTTAAGCTCTGATGGATTTACAAAGACAAAGAAGAACACAAGCCTAATTTGGGAGAGAAAATACAGAAGGCTGATTCTCTGAAAAGATAACTTTCACAGAAACAGACACTCTGAACCCACAGCATACAGAAGGCCATTTTAATTTTCTGAAATGTAGAGAAGTAACTTTCTTTTGTTTCATTTTGATAACCATGGATCTCAGCTAAAAATTAAAATACATTTCATCATGGCCAAATAGTCACACAAATACATGCATATTCATGAAAATATTCTCATTACGGAATACACATTCTTACTACATGTGATAAAGTCTGATATTTCTTGTTGATTCTGTTTTTTTCCAGTGCTGCTAGAGGCCTTTAAATTGATTTCACAAACTATCAATTGGTTATAACCTGCATTTGAGAAACAAGCTGGTTTTGCACCAAAAGGTAAATAACATCAAGATCTAAATAGCTATAACGAGTTACATTACACTTCACTACACTCTGATATCCTCTCCTACATGTGATTTATTTGTGATAGAAATGAAGAAAATTCTCTATCATGTTTGTTGACTACACTTCTGAACTGGTTGTGAATTTCCCTGTGGAAATATTGGAATGTCATCATGCGTTTCTTTTGGTAATGAGCAGCACTGCACTACAAAGTCTGGCTGCTGACAACTGAACGATAGATTCAAGAGACAGACAGAATTCAAACATTAGAATAGCAAGAGAAAGAGGAGAATAGAAAAGAAAAAAAAGTGGAGGTGTAGGTTGAGGAAAACAGCATCAAGAGTTACACATGAGTTTCAAACTTGGACCCACAGAGGCTTTGATGGTATAGACGAGTGAGAAGAAAGGAGAAGGCAGCACTAGCCCAGGAGGGACAGTGGGTGACAGGAGGGACAGTGGGAGGGACAGGTGAACAATAGATTACTCAGAGGTATGGCTAATTTGGGATTGATTCTGATGAGTATCCAGAAATGGAATCCAAGGGATCACTGCTGACGGACCCCAGCAGAGGGAGACTCTAGATAGTGGCCATGTTCAATGTTAGACAAACAATGAAATTGTGGATCTGAAATAGTGTTTCAAGGTATAGTACACATAAGAATTACCTGGGTGGATTTGTTTAAATTCATATTCCTGGGTGGTGTTCCCATAAACTCTGATTATGTAGAAGATTCCTTGCATTTTAACAAGGCCCTAGCCCATCCATGCCTGGAGAAATGCTGTATTCAGAACAGGATCTAAATGGAAAAAGGAAAATGATGACAGTAGACCCAAAATAAGAATTTGGAAGATTCTGTAAGTTTTTGAAAACACTAAATTTCAGTGGAATCTCATTTTCTCAAGGCTTACGAGGCAGATAGGATACCAAATCTTGAGTTGCAAGCCTGATCTTACAGAATGATGCCTCAAAGCCCAAGAATACCTTACCTGCCATGAAGATAAAACTGGCTCAGAAACTCAAACTACTGTGCTGGGTGATAGATATGATTGTATGGGACTGGATCCTGTAGAAACATAAATCTTATGAGAACCAAAAAGAATGACTTCTTGGGGCACGGTATAAAATTTAGGGAAAATACTAGACTATAACTGAGTAGAAGTAGGACAAAAGCAGGTCTCTCTGAGGCCGGAAGAGGAGGACATCAGACAGAACTAGGGTTTTCTAGGATAACAAAAGTGCCATGATAGACTGTTACTCATATTGTCATTTCTCACCTCTCTATGATTTGCCTCTTTTAATCTTCATTTCAAAATTATCAACGATCACCGTCAACAAATGCACACTGAATGCTTGGTTTTACTCTATTACTTAGTGGGGCTAGGTAGCTAAAATTTAGTATGTATCTTAGGTTGCACTTAACCACAAAGCCCTTATAGGATTACTAGTAGATAGCATGAGATTTGGAGTCAGACTTGGGTTTGAATTCTCACTCATCTGTTTTCAATTATTTGACCATGGACAAATTACTTGACCTGGACAGGTCCTAATTTTTATGTATGTAAATTTGGAATAATAATATCACATATTCAGGCCATATGGCAAGAATTAAATGAGACAAGGCATGTATTTTGCACATTGTTCTTCTTATATGAAGAGCTCAATAAAGATTATCCATGATCATTACGTATTATCTGTGAGAATATTTTTACAAGCAATCTGAGACTAAAGTAGAAAGTAATCACAATTTACTGAATACCTGTTCTGTCTGGCACTATATTTGGTACTCAATATATATAATGTCTACTTCTCACAGTAACACGGCAAGGCAAATGTATTAATTACATCTTTCAGATGAATAAATAAAGACTTAAAAGATTAGTAACAGAAAGCCACAGCACTAGTAGTGAGTTGTCCTAGATGCTTTACCGTCAACATCTACCTCTAAGCTTGACATTTTCTTATTAAGTCATACTGTTGCCTTTACTGCTTTTCCAATATGATGCCATCTCGTTTGTCTTGGTCCTTACTCAGATATCTACGTGCTCTGAGGCACTAGTAGAGAAAAATTCACTATCATTCCTGTCTGTAAGTGGGATAAGGTATAAAGGGAGAAAGTGCCTTCTCTTTTTCTGGCTTCCCCAAAGGTAAATCCAGAATACAGATCAGGCATTTTGTAAGAATGAGAATGTGTCAACAAAAACTGCTAAATGGTTAAGGATTGAAAGTTATTTCCATAAATTCAATACTGCATTACTTAAGCATGAAAGTGTGGACAACAGTGATACAATTAGAAAGGATCTCTGCAGGTGGATGAATTTCTGAGAGGAGTTATCATCTGAATTGCCCCACCTACTCTACCCGGGTTTTGTTGGCATTACTGCCAAAACAAAAACGAAAGCAAACAAAAACAGCAACACCTTATCTGTCTCCTTGTGGGAAAGAGGGGTCAGAACTTCAAATCCAGTCTTAGGAAAGTTTGGTCTACCTGATGGAGAGTATGTGGAGTTCGTGTGATCATAACCTACTTAAGTGGGATTTGGGAATCCACTCTCCTGGTCATTGGAGCACAATATGGGAGCCAAGATTTTCTTTTCTCTTTTCAAGTTCTTCTCTACATGACTGAACAAGTGACCTGGGTGTGGTTTTGATGATTATTTCTAGAGTCTGAAGCCAAGAGAGACGTGTAGCATTGCAGCTTGCCTTTCTGGCCTGCTTCAAAAGAAATGAGGGAGACGTGCCAATTTCATTGAGTTTTAGTTCAAGGATTCTTGCACAACAACCCATTACAAATGTCTGCCTCTTTTTAAAAGACCATCATTTATAGAATATGGCTTCATGTTAATGTCAGTAGTTCCATAAACTTAGGAAAACTAAACGTATTTTCTACAAAGTGTTTTGGAAATTAAGGAATGGGAATTTTTAAAGGACAACATTTTTAGGTCATGCAGAGTTCTAAACATTTTTTAAGGAAGAAGATACTCCACCGTTGAACATTCTTATCTCCTATGTATCTTTGCTTTGAATTGATATTTGTCAGATATTTTCATCACGGGATTGTCTGCCAATCTAATGCTAGGAACAAGTAACTTTCATATGTGGATGACAAAGTGTCCTATTATTCTTTTATGAGTAAGTGAAACCATAGCAGGTTATCAATTCACCATACAATTGTGCCTTTTCTCCTTTCCGCTCAGTACCAAACTGAACCTAGCACACTAATAGAAAGCAGCAACTACATTAAACTCCTTCAAAGCTTTTTTGCATCCCTTGAATCAAAACTCTGCTTTTCACAAGCTGAGTAGGGTGATTGTGGCTGGCACAAAATTGATGTATTGAAGGCTGAAGTTCTTTTTCCATAACACAAACCCAGCATGTATAGCTGTGGCTGAGCCTCCATTACTCTCCCTGCTGAGGTGTCTTCAACCAAATTCACAGGGGACCTCCTTCAGCACTTTTGAGTTTCCACATGCATATGATTTTTAAACTTTCATCCCTGATTGTCAGAAAAGTATTTCTACCAGTTATGGACACTTGCCCTTCAAACACACAAACAAAATGAGCTGTAGCATTTTGCCTGAGGAAAACGTTCTGCTGAAAAAAACATCTGCTGAACTGTAACACTTTTCATTCCCACTGACTTAAGTCAGAACACACATTGTCCACCTACCTCAGGCCTAATAGTTGTGAGCTGTCTTAGCAGTGTTTGCCAATCCCAACATACCACTTATGATGAACAGTGACCTCAGGAGAGAATTACATGACACCGAACAAATAATGCCTATTTGTAAAATGGTTTAAACAAGTATTTACATGAGAGATTCTTGACCCAGAGGCTTTTGGACTATGTGGATTCATTCCTTTTAGGGCAAGTAATTACTTTTCAAGATGAGCGTTATTAGAGGAGATCTGCAAAGGCATGTTAAGAGTTTTATCTCCAATTCATCAGGACCGGTCCTTCCTCAGTTGCATCAAGTGATTCTTCTCTCCTGGAATGCTTTATCCAGTTCACAGGGAGCTTACTTTCCTTGTCCAGATGCTGTCAGGCAGTTGTATATGCACTTGAAAATATGCTCCAAGGACAACATGTGAGAAAAATGGAAATCCTTGGTTCAATAGTGTATTCAGTTAATACACTGTAAGTTGTGGCCTTTTGATTAGCTAATGTTTCTAAAGAGGGTAGAAGGTATCATATTTTATGTAAGTGCATTGGATAGAAAACTGCAAAGTGGAATAGATTGGGATTTTTAGAGTTAGAAATATGTGTTAGAAATCTCCGGTTTTGCCCTGGGTCTCCATTTATCAGTTGCGTGGCCTTGGATAGCCACATAACATCTTGAAGTTTAATGTTTCTTTTCTGTCAAGTGCAATTTATAATAAATTTCATTTACCTCATAGAATTATTACGGATAACCCATGATATAATGTTTCTAAAACAGTTAGAAACAGCAAGGTTCCATAATTATTGGTAGGGTCAAACTCTTCATTTTAGACATGAGAAAAATAAAGCCCAGAAAACTTGGTGGCAGAGCTGGTACTAATATCTGAGACTCTTAACGAAATTGATGTAACAGATGAATATATGTTTCCTAATCTAGACTTCAAGGTGATTATACACTATTAGATTTTTCTCTCAATAAATAATTCACTGAATATATTATTATATATTACCAACATAAAAGAGAATGTGGTCCCATGGTTGTCCCCTGAAGGGACGACCAAGTGTGAATGACAGATCTGCAGAACTGGGGTGTGGGTTATAAGAACATATAGCTGCTCATATAGCTCATATAGCTCATATAGCTGCTCATATAACTGAATGATATTACCAGAGAGTGATAGTTTTCATTAATCTGAGAATGACTACCCAGCCAATTCTTTGGGTTGGGGGAGTCTATAGATCCCTGGAAGTTCCCTCTCACACAGGACTTATTGGTTAGCCTACCAGAGGAAGAGAATCACTCAGTGTTATATCTGAGGAGACAGGGTCAAGAAAGCTTACACAACTTTAAGGATCGCAGGTAGTATTTTTAATGTTTGGGGAGTATCTATAAATAATCCTTCCTACTGAAGTGTAATCTGCCACTAAGTGACCGTCTGGCACTTGAAAATTAGTTAAACATTTCCTAACTTCATTTTCCTCAGCTGCAAAGTGAGGACAATAATTTTCCTACCTGCCTTCTAGGGTTTCTTGAGACTTGAATGAAATAATAATTGTGAAAGTGCTTTAGACACTATAATGTGCTATAAATTTAAGGAGAATTTTTATACTGAAGTACTTTTGTTGTTAGGAAATTTCACCTTCTCACTTAATGTTTTATTTTTCACTAAAAATAGCCAAAATATCTCTGCTGGGATATTTTCTTTTAATATCCTTTCCGAACAGTTTCTCTACTTTTGAAGAAGAGTTTCTCTACTTTTCTTAAAATAACTTTCAATTTCAATGGAAAGTTTTCATATTACCGAGAGGAGAGGCCTCCAGAATGAAAGATTATGATGTTAATATTTCTATTGATTTTATCCTACTAACAGGAAGGATTACAGTCTCTAGGGAATACTTGTGAGATGACCTAAAGTGTAAATTATTTTCAATAGTCTATATTAAAAGTTACTTATTGAAATACTAGTGGCAAGGTGTGGAGAGCTGTGTTTCTGCATGAATATATCTGAGGAAGTGGAAAATGTCCATGGAAAGTGAAAAAAATGATTAAAATTACTGGCCATGCTTAGAGAACATATTTCCTTTTGTAAAGTTTATATAGATAGGGGTTCCTGCCAAGGCCAGTAGACAACTCACCAACCACACCCTCCACCTTGTGCTCAATGGCAGTAAGCATGATGTCCATGTACCAAATGTCAAATTGGTGTTTCATCAAAAATGATTATCAAGCCACATGATTATTTTATTCCCTTCTTTCTTTAACACAATGAATTCCAACTCTAAGGGTTGTTTCATTTACTCATTCAACAAATATCTACCACACAAACACTGTATATCTATTTTCTCAAGAAGCTTAGAATTTAATAGAGGAGCCATCTAAAACCTTATATGTGGATTAAACAAATATCAGAAAAGAATTACAAAGTAATGAAATGGGTTAAAATAAGCAGAAGTATTTAGAGGTGGTAGCACTTGAGTTGAGCCTTTAAAGGTTGAAGACAACCCTAATTAGTAAAGAAAAAGGAAAATAATACAGATGTCTGGCAAAACAAATATAAAGGTATAAAAAGGGAGGAGGATATTGTGTCATTCATGAGCAAATACTAATCTTGTTTACCTAGAGCACAAAATAATATGGAACAGAATAAGGGCCTAATTAGGTGTGGAAGATTTTTAATATAAACCTATATCAATTTGCACTTGAACTGGAATAAATTGGAGAGCCACTATTAAACCATAATGTTAAGATAACTAAATGATAGCATTTGCAAAGATCAGAGGGATTCATCTATCAGTACTGATAGGCTTGGTCCTGATCTCTATTTCCACAGTGGAGAGATGTTACGTGACTGTGAGTGGGATGGAAAAATAGACAATTTTACAATGAGGAGCCTAATCCGCACCCTATGTGTTTGATGGAAGCCCTGAGCTCCCCATTGTCATCTGGGGAAAGTGAATTGAAAGACAGTGAAGCAATAGCCTGCTTCAGCTCAATGTATTTGTCAGATAAGGGACATGAAAATAACCCAGAAGGAGAAAAAAAATCCTTTATTTCAAAAACAGGTATTCTCAAAGAGAAGGAAGTAGAAGTGGGGGTATAGAAGGAGGTCATATTTATAACAAGTTTTTTAGAAAATAAAAACCATACCCTGCTGTTTCTCTCACTCCCACCCTATTCCATTTGAGAATAACTGATATAAACAAAAGCTTTTATACCAGAAAGCTCCATGCAGCTCCAGTCACAATACCAGAAAGATATATCAAAGCGGAAAGAAGATAACTTCTAGAGAAGGACAAATAATATGAGCTAAGGGGACCAAAAGGATCAGAAAGCTTCAATGTCAAAAAATGAAGGGTCAAAAAATGTACTAGTTAATGCTAAAATTCTAAAGGGCACGGATAATCTGCCTGAATACAAGAATCAATACCTGGAGTACTCTTTTTTTTTTTATTAAAAACTTTTTAATGTTTTATTTATTTTTGAGACAGAGGCAGAGCATGAGCAGGGGAGGGGCAGATAGAGAGCAAGACACAGAATCGGAAGCAGGCTCCAGGCTCTGAGCTGTCAGCACAGAGCCCAACATGGGGCTCGAACTCATGAACAGCAAATCATGACCTGAGCCAAAGTTAGACTCTCAACCGACTGAGCCACCCAGATGCCCAATACCTGGTTTAAAAAGGAAGGATTAGGGGGGCACCTGGGTGGGTCAGTTAGGCATCCGACTTTAGCTCAGGTCATGATCTCATGGTTCGGGAGGTCAAGCCCCACATTGGGCTCTCTGCTGTCAGCACAGAGCCCGCTTTGGATCTTCTGTCCCCCTATCTTTCTGCCTTTCCCCTGCGTTCACTCTCTCTCAAAAATAAACATTAAAAAAAGGAAAGATTAGGATAATTTTAAAAAGGATTATTCCAGACAGTTCTCTACACCCTCATAGTTGCATAGACTGACAACATTAAGAGGCTTAGGAAGAATATTAAATAAAAATGTGTAGTTGACACAGCTATAAACCACTATTAATCAAAGCTAAGATGTTTTTGGTGAGAAATGGAGCCATAACCTTCACTGTTAATAGAAGGAGGTTACGAAAGATTTTTTTTTTCAGTAAGAAGAAGAAGAAAAAAAAGATTATTATGTGCTTATTGAATATTAGGCACTCAGTTCTGCTAGGAGTCATTTCATTTATTCTTCATAGTAACTCTGTTGCAGATATGAAATACAGATGTGAAAATAAGAAATTTATTCAAGTCAACTTGGGCATGTAGAAACATATCCAGGGTCTGTCTACAGATGTCAGTGCTCATATTTTTCTGTGATGTCACAAGTACTTAGTCAACAAATATTTACTGAGTGCCTACTACGTGTCAGGCACTGGAGACACACTGCTGAACAAGGCAACAGTCTCCCTCTCATCATGAGGTCTAGACAGACAAGCAAATCTATAATAAAGCAGGAGAGAAAACTGCTGTGAAGAAAAATAAAGGAAACAGAGCAACAAGGTTAAGGGCAGGTATTCTATAAAAGAGCTAATCAAGCAAGGCATCAATGAGCAAGTGATATTGTAGAGAATATTTGAGTGAAATGAGACAGGGGCACCTGGGTGGCTCTGTCACTTAAGTGTCCAACCTTGGTTCTGGTCATGATCTCCCGGTTCATGAGGTTGAGCCCTGCATGGGGCTCTTTGCTGTCAGTACAGAGCCCCCTTCACAATCTCTATCTCCCTCTCTCTCTGCCTCTCCCCTGCTCCTTTGCACTCTCTCTCTCTTTCTCCCAAATAAATAAACATTAAAAAAAAAAAAGAAAAAAAAAAGAAATGAGGCAGTGCAATGAGGACTCTGCTAAAAGTGAATCCCAGACAGAGGAACACAAAGTGCAAAGACAGGGAAGCTAGAAAGAGGTTGACATCTTTAAAAAACAACAAGACAGGGTGACTAGAGCAGAGGGTTGTAAAAAGTAAAAGTTCTTCCACAGCATCAGTATTCAGATGGTAGTTGAAGCCACGTGTTTGATCATGTAGAGAGGGAGAAACTCAATATTTAAAGAACAAGCAAAGGAAGGTAAACTGGAAACAGGTTGAAAAAATAGAGACGTCCAAGTAAAATCTACAGAGGGTGACGGAACTAATGGAAGAAAAAGGGACAGAGTATTGCAGGAGGGACAAGACAAATCCTGTCAAATGCAGCTGAAAGGTAGATGAAGATCAAAAGATGTCCATTGTATCGATCAACATGGAAATCATTATTTTGGTGATTTTATAGCAATCCAATGGAGGAAACATAGCATTTTCAATAAATCGTGATGGGGTAATTGGTCATTCCTAGGCAAAATTATGGAATTGACCTAAACTCACATCTTCTAAAAAAAATTAACTCAAAATGGATCATGAACTTACATATAAAACACAAAACTATGAAACTTTTAGAAAAAGAAACTAACAGAAGGAACTTGGGGGGATCTAGGGAAGCAGAGTTGTCAGACTGTAAAATCATAATACAGAAAAGGAAAAAGTGATAAAGTAGACATTACTGAAATTAAGCACTTTTGATATGTGAAAGATCCTATTAACAGGATGAAAAGACAAACTACACACTGGAAGAAAATATTAGCATATAACACATCTGACAAAGTTCTTTGCTGAAGAAGGTCATCGCGAGGATGTAACTACCCATTTTACCCAGGAGCTGGACCCAAGCAATTGGAAGTTCCTCTCTCTCTCCCCTGTCCTCAGAAAGTACATTCTGCCCACATTTTGGCAATGGGAGCCATTCTAAGGACACAGTCTTGAGAGAGCAATGTGTTGTTGAGGCTATCTGGATGACATATGTGACTAAATGCTGTTAAGGTCTCTATTTAAATTTCTAAGATTCGGGCAGGCAGGTATGGAGATACACTTGTCTCCCAACCACCCAAGACACACCTCCTACGTAAGTTCCCTTGTTTATTAAAACTGCCATTTGCCAATACCAAACAGAGATGGTCTGCCTCTTTGGTCTCTCCTTGCCTTCCATGTACGAGGGACTGTTTTCAAACCCACAGTCTTGTGTTAGTACATAAAGAACTCTCAAAACTCAACGGTAAAAAAATACATATGTATAAAATTCCAATTTAAAAACGATCAAAAACCCATTTTACCAAAAAAGAGCTATGGGTGGTAGACAAGCAAATAAGCACACAGAAAGACGTTCAGTATCATTAGCTATCCAGAAAATGCAGATCAAACCACAGTATATCGCTATTCACCTAATAGAGCAGCTAAAGTAAAAACAAATAGAAAAACATACTTTGATTTTTATCAAGTATTTCTTAAGCACGAAGTATTTATTGACATCAATATTTATTGGCAGGTACTGTGTTAAGATATTAATACAGTTTTAAAAATAAACTTTTATCTGAAACCACTTTGTATACATTACATTGAGTATTACTTAAAAAAAAGGCATTTGATATAATTAAATTGTCTTCTTTTCAAAATAACCATTATCTGGAAATATGTTATAAACATAATGTACCTAGCTAGAAAATAAGAAAAGCAAGCATTAAAATCAATCAGTAGAATCTAGTATAATTTAGCTCTTCTAAAGTATTCTATCATCGTTATTTTTTTTGCCAAAGCCTCCTGTTCCAGAAAGACAATGGTAAACTATTATGACAGGGTATACTCCGTCATGCACCCCACCACAATGTGAATAGAAGTGGGTTTTTTTGTAATTTTAAAATTCAAACATTTAATACATTGTGTTAAAATGCCCTGTGACATTGCAATACTACTAAGTGTAGAGAAGACATCTAAAATAATTCTATATGCAAACTCACTTTCAATTTTGTAGTTTGGCAATGGATTTGGAGAAGCATGAAAATGAAGTTTTTAAAAATTACTTTAAAAATATTTACAAATTTCAGTAGTCTTTTTTATTGTTTTATCCCATTGTTAAGTATTTTAATTTTTTATTATGATAATGGCAAAGCATGGTTAAGTATAAGGAATAATATAATAAATATACATGTACCTACCAATTAGTTTTGATACTTGTTATCTATGTATCAAATTTATTTCACCTATTTTAATTTTGAAAGAAGCATTAGAGATTCATTTGGAGCCCACTATGTATATCTTCCCAATTTCATTACCCTACCTCCTTCTCTCTATAGACATAATCACTGTCCTGTGTTTGAGGTTTATCATCCCTATGCATGTTCTTATAAATGTAATTTACATTTATATTTCTATAAACTAAATATAGTCATTTTTAGCAATGGTTTACATGCTTTTGAACTTTATATAGAGTACTAACACAAGTTGTTTTTCACTCACAATTATGTTTGCAATATATAAATTGTCATAAAAGTAACTCTAACTCTTTTTTTTTTTTTTTTAGCTGTCAGGGTAGTCTTTAGTCTGAATATATTACAATTTATTTATTTTCCCACTAATAGAAACTTAGATTGTTTCCAATCTAGGGCAGGTCAGCAATGCTACATAACTACAGATGAATTTGAGGGAGCAGTTCCCTAAAGTATATAAATTTGGGGTTTACAAATCTTCAAATTTAAAAGATACCTCTTTACAGTGGTTATCTCAATTCATAGCCCAACTAGTAGTATTTGGGAGTTGTCATTTCTCCATATTATCACCAAGATTAGTATTGGATAACCATTTAAGTTTTTTCCTAATCTGATGAGTGCATAATGGTACTTTGTTATTACTTTTATTTGCATTTCCCTAATAACTTCCTATATCAATATATTTCATATATTTATATATTTTATATCTCAATATCTTTCATATGGTAATGGCCATTCATATTTCCTTTTTTCTGAATTGTTTGCCCATATCTTTTTCTCTCATTTTCTTATTGTACTATTTCTTTTTCCTATTCAGTTTTTGGACTTATTTATATTTCTTGAACATAATGCTTTCATTAATTACATAAAGAAACCTGGCTTATACATTATTTATAATGTTTTAGGTATATTAGGTATATACCTATTTAACATATATGCCTAACATTATAATATATACCTAATATATATATATATATATATATACCTAATGTGACATACCTATCACTGACATGATACCTAATGTTCTAACATTATAATATATACCTAATATATATATAATATTATTATATATATATTATTATATATTATATTATATATTATTATATATATTATATATATAATATAGGTATATATATAATATAGGTATATATAATATATACCTAATATATATATATAATATTAATATTATAATGTTTTAGGTATTTATAATGTATAAAACCTGGCTTTATGCATTATTTATAATGTTTTAGGTATCTAGGACATGGCCTTAATTGTAATTATTCTAAATTTAATTTTTTAAAAAATATGGTATAATTTGTATTAAGAAAACCTTTGTTATCTCAAGGTCATAGATATTGTATAATTTCAAGTTTCCAAAATTGTGCCTTTTACATTTAAGTCTTGGTTCCACATGGAATTGATTTTGTTTGGTATAGTGTAATGCTGGAATCAATTTTATATTTTTCCCTCTAGATAACCTATTTTCTTAATACCGTTTTTAAAATAGTGTCTCCATTACTCAGTTTTACCATATATTAAGCTTTCAAAAATTGCAAATATTAGAAAAATTCTGCAGGATCAGTGGAGATTGTAGCATGTCATGAGGAGGAGGGGTTTCCTCATTTATCCTGTTGTCGATACCGTACACTACACTATGATAACTTTAAAATCAGAGCTTATTCTCTGATTGTTCAACCCCTGCCATCTGCTTCCTTTATTCAGATTGTTTTGGCTTTGGCTCTTCCTGATGAATTTTACCATCTGCTCATTATAACCTCATTAGTCATTCAGGGGCAAGGGTGTGGAAGGGATAGTTCCAGTTCCCTACATGGTCTGCACAGCCACCACAGTGGGGGTGCCCTCGTTATCACAGGACTATGGTACAAGTCCTCACTCTCCAATGGGCCAGTGTGGAGGGGAAGGGGTGCCTCATTCTGGGCAGGTAGCGATGGAAGTTCAGATTCCCCATGTGGTCTCCATGGACATAGCAGGGATAGTGAGCCTTTTTATTACCAGCAGGCAGGGATGAAAGTCCCAGTTCAATACATGGTCCTCACTGACATGATACCAGCAAGAATGTTGAGTCACTTTGTTACTACCTTGCAAAGATGTAACTCTAGACTCCCTACCCAGTCATTGCTGGCGTAGGTGGAGTTGAAGCCACAGTTTTTTCTATGATATTTAGCTGGGGTTGAGCAGTCTTTGAAAAGCTTTCTGTCATGCAAGGTTGCTCCTTTCATGGTCTTTTAGCCAGAGAGAGAAAATTTTTTCTTGGAATTTTTTGTCTGCACCTGTTGGCATTTCCAGAAGTTTGGTTTCTTAAAGTCTAGGATAAATGAGGCCAAAAGAAATTCCAGGGAAATCAACACCGTGTTATTCTTTAGGTCATGATATGCCGAGTCAGTCTGACTTCCCTCCATCTTTCAGTGTCTTCTTGTTTGTTTTATATATAATATCCAGAACTGTTCGTTGTACTTAGTGGGAGGAGCAGTTGTATGTTGCAGAAAAGTACATTTATGTCATCTTCTTGGACTCCTTCACATTTTTAAAATAATTCTAGTTGGTATAAAGAAAGATATGTGTTTTTATACAATGTTCTTGTATCTACTAATATTAGTGAATGCTCTTTATGGTCCTTATAAATTGTTAATTCAATTGAACTGTTCTATCAGTGGACAATTATATCATCTGCAAATACAAAGAGATTTATATATCATTTTCTTGCTTATTTCACTAGCTGTGGCACATGATAGTAGCTTGAATAGAAGTGATTTTATTTGACTTCTTTGTCTTATTCCTTAATTTAATAAAAAAATGGTGCTAAAATTTTTACTATTGAGGTTGGTGAGTACTTAACTTTTTCATCAGTAGAGTTATTCAGTTAAGTTTCATAATAAGATATTTTTATGACAAATGAGTGTGGACTTTATTTTTGTTGATGCGTTACATTAGTAGACATCCTGGAATAAAACCAATAAAACTGTTTATATTGTGCTGAAGCCTCTATGAGTACACTAGTTAATTTTCACACATATAGAAGATCCATCTTCAATTTTCCTTGTGTTCCAAATAATAAGACATTTTCCTTTGTTCCAAATAATAAGAAATTTTTAAACAATATTGGTTAGCCTGGAGTTTCTAAAAATTTACTTTGAAGGTCTCTAGACATGTTGCCTTTCGTCAGAGGAGTTTGATCACACTTTGATAACTCTAGTAATATGTGGTTTTCTATGTGTTTTTTCCATGTCCTTGGCTATGTATCCATTCACCAACATTATTGATTACATTATTCAGATACTCTTCTGCGGCTCTCTTATTATTAAAAGACTGATGGAACTTGTTACAGCCTCCTATATTCACTCTGTTTCTTTCAGTTTTTCTTAAGATGATTTCTCACAGCTGCTGCTCTCTATACTTTTGAAGATTATATTAGTCTGTGCCTATAGCTCTACTCTGTTTTCTTTTGGCATTGCCCGCCTTATTTATTTAAAAGTATTCTCTTAGTCCTTTTAATTATTTATGTATCCTGAGGGTAATTTACCTTTATGTTAAAGATTTTTGTCTGTAGAGAATGAATTAAGTATTTTTATTTTTTATAAGCTCCATATATCTTTAAATGTATAGACAGACTCTATGTATAGCAGTCACTGTCTTAGCAGACATAGTTGCCTTAGTTGTCCCTTTACGCTTTCATACTTTGTCCTGGGTTGCTTTCTGCTATTGGTAACAATGGTTTTGTTTTTTCTCTCTGTTCTCATCCCAACCACTCACCCTTTTATTTTTTCCTTTCAGCATTATAATTTTTATTTCTCTTTTAGCTTCCTATTTTAATATGAAAAGTGTTTTTTCGTTGTTGTTTGTTTTTATCTTTCCTAATAATTCATTATGGACACTTGCGTTTGACAGTTCTACAAAATGCTGCATGTTTTTTAGAAGCATCCATTAGTCCATAATAACCAATTAAACATTTAGTAGCCACTTTGACCTCACCTCATCCACACACTCACATGATGTATAGGATAAGGAATTTTACAAGTAGAATATTTTGAATTTCTCCTTTATGACTAACTAAATTATCATGTCTTGGGTTAATACCACTGAGTACTTGAATCCCACACTGTAATTAAGTTGTTAAATTCTTAACACAAAATACTGCGTGACGATAGGACTCTGGCTATTTCTGCTTGCAGGTAAATCTACACTTCTAAGCAGCTTGTGTCCTTTACGCACCTCAGTTTCTATTGTATCCTATGCCATTCTGGAATTGTAAGTTTTGTTTTATATCCTTAGCTAAATTTTATTCTTGTACCAGTTTTGAACTATTTTAAGTAAAATATATGTACATAAAAGCACAGAATGCATCAGTGCACAGCTCACAGAGTTAACACACATGTAAACGCTATCCAGGTCAACAAATAAAATACTGCCAGTCCCCCCAAAACCCCATCTCATTACTGCTCACTCTCCTCACCCAAAGGAATCAGTCTCTTGACTTTCAAAGCAATAGATGGTTTCATTTTTTTTAATTTAATTTGTACAAGTGGAAGCATACAGCATATCTTCTTTTGAGTCAGTCTTACACTCCATATTATCCATAAAATTTATCCTGTTTGTTGCATACACCTGTAGTTCATTTGTTTTTTTCTGTATGAATATATGCAGCTTAAATATACCACAAATTATTTATCCATTCTATTAATGGACACAAAAGTTGCTTTTAATTTGGTGTTATTATGAATAATGCTGCTAGGATTATTCCCATATATTCTTTTTGTGTTTTATTTGCATGTGTCATTTATGGATGCTGTCACACATTTATATGTAAAATATGTGTGTGTGTGTGTGTGTGTGTGTGTGTGTGTGTGTGTGGTATATATATACCATATATATATATATATATATATATATATATATATACCATATATATATATATATATATATATATATACACCCAGAAATAAAATCGCTTCCACAAGATTTTGAGATTTCTACTTGTTCCACATCCTCAGCAATATTTGATTTTATCAGCTTTTAACATTTTGGCCTTACTGACAGGAATGTAGTGCTGTTTCATTGTGGTTTTAATTTGTATCTTCATGATGACTAACGAAGTTGGTCAGCTTTTGGTACGTTTATTGTCCATATGATTTCCTCTTTTGCAAAGTGCCTATTGAAATCTGTTACTCAATTTCCTAAATTATTTATATTTTTTATTGGCTTGTGTAATCTTTAAATATTCCAGACATGGCTGTTTTATCAATTACATATGTTGAAATATTTTCTTCTCACACTTGGGTTTCCCTTATCTGTTGTCTTGATGACATCTTTTGATCAACAGAAATTCTTCATTTTTTTTTTAATTTTTTTTTCAACGTTTATTTTATTTTTGGGACAGAGAGAGACAGAGCATGAACGGGGGAGGGGCAGAGAGAGAGGGAGACACAGAACCGGAAACAGGCTCCAGGCTCTGAGTCATCAGCCCAGAGCCCGACGCGGGGCTCGAACTCACGGACCGCGAGATCGTGACCTGGCTGAAGTCGGACGCTTAACCGACTGCGCCACCCAGGCGCCCCCAGAAATTCTTCATTTTGATGTACTTCAATTGAATTGTTTATGATTAAGGCTTAGAAGAATTTTAAAAAACATAAAGTGGCCATTGCCATTAGAAATTTACATTCAAATTGAAGAAGCTTAATTATATATTTGCAAGAATATGATATATAGGTAAGTACTGCATGGTGTTAGGGTTTAGATTCTGTTTAAGCTAAATGGGAAAACCCAGTGTGTTGAGATGTGGTGAAAGAGATGAGTTTTGAGCCAACATTTAAGAAAATATAAATTTTGGATTTATAAAAAGAGAAGGCAGATTATTCAGGAATATTCAAAGAAAAAATGTGACAGAGCACATAGAATAATTGGATATAGAAAAAGGGAACAGTATAAGTAGTAATTAAGCATGCAGACTTTGGGACCACACTGACTGGACTCAAATTTTTGGTCTGCTGTTTCTTTTCTGTCGCCTTGGGCAAGATACATAACCTTTCTTCAGTTCAGTTTCCTAGTGTATAAAATTGGA
This sequence comes from Prionailurus viverrinus, assembly GCF_022837055.1. NCBI lineage: Eukaryota > Metazoa > Chordata > Mammalia > Carnivora > Felidae > Prionailurus > Prionailurus viverrinus. The sequence continues at coordinate 52,225,633 of NC_062565.1, forward strand.
AGACAAAAGTAACTACTACCTACCTTTTGACAGGGTTAAAATCAAAACTAAATTTTAGTGTACGTTACATTGTCAGTAAGTGTCTATTCTTATAAGTAGAAAACAAATACATGTACAAGGGTCAGAATGAATAATTAGAATAACTATTGAGTGAAACTCACTACATCCCAGACACCAGTAATGAATGTTCCACATACAGTATCTCATTAGATCTTCAAGGCATCATTGTGAGAATAAGTATTATTTTTAAGCTAAGGCCATCAGCCATATTGAGGAACTCTACAGAGAATAGCATCATGAGTAAGGCTGGCTGTTTATAAGGGCCATTTGAGGGCAGACTTTGAATGGCAGAATGAAGAATCTGGAGATGGTCAATGCATGGCTAAGATTCACTAGAGGTAATATAATGATTAATGAAAATGATATGTTAGGAAAATTTAATCTAGGGGTAGTTTATAGGATGACCAGGAGTAAAGAGATGCTGGATGGGGATATATAAGTTAGGAAATCTGATAGAAATCTGATATGACAATCAGGAAACAAGCCTGAGTTTACCTATGGCTTTGGGGTTGGTAAGAAAATAATTTGGTAATGTTAAAGATAACGTATGTGACCTGAATTTCCTGGGTAACTATTTTTTTATACAGTAGGGCTTTGGCCACATAAGCAAAGCTAAACTGAAAAATGTAATGCCTCTTCAGTGCAGTATTTGGTCAGTGTTTTAGTCTTCTTGGGCTGCTATAGGAAAATACCATAGACTGGGTGGCTTAAACAACAGACATTTATCTTTTTACTGTTCTAGAAGTCTAAGCTCAAGGTGCCGGAACTTTTGGTTCCTGGTAAGAACTATGTTCCTGGCCAGTTATGATGAATGGCTTAATGTTAATTGAGAATCCATGTTATACTAAACATAGCAAAGAATAGATGATGCCTTTCATTAAAAATAATAAGAAAATGTGAATATGTATTTTTACATGACCCTTTTCTTCACTACAGAATGGAGGTCTCTACAGTCAATAAAAACAGAGTTCTGGGTAATTTCCACATGGTTGTCATACTAATACACTGAATCATTTCCTATCTAAGTCTATCATGTTACTCCTTTTTCATTAAAAAAAAAGTTTATTTGAGAGAGAGGGGCTGGGGAGAGGCAGAGAAAGGGAGAGAGAGAGAATCCCAAGCAGACTCCATGCTCAGCACAGAGCAAGATGCAGGGCTCAGTCTCATGAGCCAAAGACCTGAGCCAAGGTCGGCGGCAAGATGGCGGCTTAGGAGGACGCTGGGATCACCGCACGTCCTGCTGATCACTTAGATTCCATCTACATCTGCCTAAATAACCCAGAAAACCGCCAGAGGATTAGCAGAACGGAGTCGCCGGAGCCAAACGCAGACGAGAGGCCCACGGAAGAGGGTAGGAAGGGCGGCGAGGCGGTGCGCGCTCCACGGACTGGCGGGAGGGAGCCGGGGCGGAGGGGCGGCTCGCCGGCCAAGCACAGCCACCGAGTCTGGCTTGCAAAAGCGGAGGGGCCTGACGGACTGTGTTCCCACAACAAGCGCGACTTAGCGTCTGGGAGGTCATAAGTTAACAGCTCTGCTCGGAAAGCGGGAAGGCTGGAGGACAAAGGGAGGGAGAGCTGCTGAGCCCCCTGACAACAGAGCTCAGTTTGGTGGGGAACAAAGGCGCTCGCCAGCGCCATCTCCCCCGCCCATCCCCCAGCCGAAATCCCAAAGAGAACCTGTTCCTGCCGGGGAACTTGCTCGCTCCGCGCAAACACCCAACTCTGCGCTTCGGCGGAGCCAAACCTCCGGCAGCGGATCTGACTCCCTCCCACTGCCACAGGGCCCCTCCTGAAGTGGATCACCTAAGGTGAAGCGATCTAAGCCTGCCCCTCCTGCCCCCGAGCACCTTGCCTACCCACCCCAGCTAATACGCCAGATCCCCAGCATCACAAGCCTGGCACGGTGCAAGTAGCCCAGACGAGCCACACCACCCCACAGTGAATCCCGCCCCTAGGAGAGGGGAAGAGAAGGCACACACCAGTCTGACCGTGGCCCCAGCGGTGGGCTGGGGACAGACATCAGGTCTGACTGCGGCCCCGCCCACCAACTCCAGTTATACACTACAGCACAGGGGAAGTGCCCTGCAGGTCCGCACCACTCCAGGGACTATCCAAAATGACCAAGCGGAAGAACTCCCCTCAGAAGAATCTCCAGGAAATAACAACAGCTAATGAGCTGATCAAAAAGGATTTAAATAATATAACAGAAAGTGAATTTAGAATAATAGTCATAAAATTAATCGCTGGGCTTGAAAACAGTATACAGGACAGCAGAGAATCTCTTGCTACAGAGATCAAGGGACTAAGGAACAGTCACGAGGAGCTGAAAAACGCTTTAAACGAAATGCATAACAAAATGGAAACCACCACAGCTCGGCTTGAAGAGGCAGAGGAGAGAATAGGTGAACTAGAAGATAAAGTTATGGAAAAAGAGGAAGCTGAGAAAAAGAGAGATAAAAAAATCCAGGAGTATGAGGGGAAAATTAGAGAACTAAGTGATACACTAAAAAGAAATAATATACGCATAATTGGTATCCCAGAGGAGGAAGAGAGAGGGAAAGGTGCTGAAGGGGTACTTGAAGAAATCATAGCTGAGAACTTCCCTGAACTGGGGAAGGAAAAAGGCATTGAAATCCAAGAGGCACAGAGAACTCCCTTCAGACGTAACTTGAATCGATCTTCTGCACGACATATCATAGTGAAACTGGCAAAATACAAGGATAAAGAGAAAATTCTGAAAGCAGCAAGGGGTAAGCGTGCCCTCACATATAAAGGGAGACCTATAAGACTCGTGACTGATCTCTCTTTTGAAACTTGGCAGGCCAGAAAGAATTGGCACGAGATTTTCAGGGTGCTAGACAGAAAAAATATGCAGCCGAGAATCCTTTATCCAGCAAGTCTGTCATTTAGAATAGAAGGAGAGATAAAGGTCTTCCCAAACAAACAAAAACTGAAGGAATTTGTCACCACTAAACCAGCCCTACAAGAGATCCTAAGGGGGACCCTGTGAGACAAAGTCCCAGAGACATCACTACAAGCATAAAACATACAGACATCACAATGACTCTAAACCCGTATCTTTCTATAATAACACTGAATGTAAATGGATTAAATGCGCCAACCAAAAGACATAGGGTATCAGAATGGATAAAAAAACAAGACCCATCTATTTGCTGTCTACAAGAGACTCATTTTAGACCTGAGGACACCTTTAGATTGAGAGTGAGGGGATGGAGAACTATTTATCATGCGACTGGAAGCCAAAAGAAAGCTGGAGTAGCCATACTTATATCAGACAAACTAGACTTTAAATTAAAGGCTGTAACAAGAGATGAAGAAGGACATTATATAATAGTTACAGGGTCTATCCATCAGGAAGAGCTAACAATTATAAATGTCTATGCACCGAATACCGGAGCCCCCAAATATATAAAACAATTACTCATAAACATAAGCAACCTTATTGATAAGAATGTGGTAATTGCAGGGGACTTTAATACACCACTTACAGAAATGGATAGATCATCTAGACACACGGTCAATAAAGAAACTAGGGCCCTGAATGAGACATTGGATCAGATGGACTTGACAGATATATTTAGAACTCTGCATCCCAAAGCAACAGAATATACTTTCTTCTCGAGTGCACATGGAACATTCTCCAAGATAGATCATATACTGGGTCACAAAACAGCCCTTCATAAGTTTACAAGAATTGAAATTATACCATGCTTACTTTCAGACCACAATGCTATGAAGCTTGAAATCAACCACAGAAAAAAGTCTGGAAAACCTCCAAAAGCATGGAGGTTAAAGAACACCCTACTAACGAATGAGTGGGTCAACCAGGCAATTAGAGAAGAAATTAAAAAATATATGGAAACAAATGAAAATGAAAATACAACAATCCAAACGCTTTGGGACGCAGCAAAGGCAGTCCTGAGAGGAAAATACATTGCAATCCAGGCCTATCTCAAGAAACAAGAAAAATCCCAAATACAAAATCTAACAGCACACCTAAAGGAACTAGAAGCAGAACAGCAAAGGCAGCCTAAGCCCAGCAGAAGAAGAGAAATAATAAAGATCAGGGCAGAAATAAACAATATAGAAACTAAAAAAACTGTAGAGCAGATCAACGAAACCAAGAGTTGGTTTTTTGAAAAAATAAACAAAATTGACAAACCTCTAGCCAGGCTTCTCAAAAAGAAAAGGGAGATGACCCAAATAGATAAAATCATGAATGAAAATGGAATTATTACAACCAATCCCTCAGAGATACAAACAATTATCAGGGAATACTATGAAAAATTATATGCCAACAAACTGGACAACCTGGAAGAAATGGACAAATTCCTGAACAACCACACTCTTCCAAAACTCAATCAGGAGGAAATAGAAAGCTTGAACAGACCCATAACCAGCGAAGAAATTGAATCGGTTATCAAAAATCTCCCAACAAATAAGAGTCCAGGACCAGATGGCTTCCCAGGGGAGTTCTACCAGACGTTTAAAGCAGAGATAATACCTATCCTTCTCAAGCTATTCCAAGAAATAGAAAGGGAAGGAAAACTTCCAGACTCATTCTATGAAGCCAGTATTACTTTGATTCCTAAACCAGACAGAGACCCAGTAAAAAAAGAGAACTACAGGCCAATATCCCTGATGAATATGGATGCAAAAATTCTCAATAAGGTACTAGCAAATCGAATTCAATGGCATATAAAAAGAATTATTCACCATGATCAAGTGGGATTCATTCCTGGGATGCAGGGCTGGTTCAACATTCGCAAATCAATCAACGTGATACATCACATTAACAAAAAAAAAGAGAAGAACCATATGATCCTGTCAATCGATGCAGAAAAGGCCTTCGACAAAATCCAGCACCCTTTCTTAATAAAAACCCTTGAGAAAGTCGGGATAGAAGGAACATACTTAAAGATCATAAACGCCATTTATGAAAAGCCCACAGCTAACATCATCCTCAACGGGGAAAAACTGAGAGCTTTTTCCCTGAGATCAGGAACACGACAAGGATGCCCACTCTCACCGCTGCTGTTTAACATAGTGCTGGAAGTTCTAGCATCAGCAATCAGACAACAAAAGGAAATCAAAGGCATCAAAATTGGCAAAGATGAAGTCAAGCTTTCGCTTTTTGCAGATGACATGATATTATACACGGAAAATCCGATAGACTCCACCAAAAGTCTGCTAGAACTGATACAGGAATTCAGCAAAGTTGCAGGATACAAAATCAATGTACAGAAATCAGTTGCATTCTTATACACTAACAATGAAGCAACAGAAAGACAAATAAAGAAACTGATCCCATTCACAATTGCACCAAGAAGCATAAAATACCTAGGAATAAATCTAACCAAAGATGTAAAGGATCTGTATGCTGAAAATTATAGAAAGCTTATGAAGGAAATTGAAGAAGATTTAAAGAAATGGAAAGACATCCCCTGCTCATGGATTGGAAAAATAAATATTGTCAAAATGTCAATACTACCCAAAGCTATCTACACATTCAATGCAATCCCAATCAAATTTGCACCAATATTCTTCTCGAAACTAGAACAAGCAATCCTAAAATTCATATGGAACCACAAAAGGCCCCGAATAGCCAAAGGAATTTTGAAGAAGAAGACCAAAGCAGGAGGCATCACAATCCCAGACTTTAGCCTCTACTACAAAGCTGTCATCATCAAGACAGCATGGTATTGGCACCAAAACAGACACATAGACCAATGGAATAGAATAGAAACCCCAGAACTAGACCCACAAACGTATGGCCAACTCATCTTTGACAAAGCAGGAAAGAACATCCAATGGAAAAAAGACAGCCTCTTTAACAAATGGTGCTGGGAGAACTGGACAGCAACATGCAGAAGGTTGAAACTAGACCACTTTCTCACACCATTCACAAAAATAAACTCAAAATGGATAAAGGACCTAAATGTGAGACAGGAAACCATCAAAACCTTAGAGGAGAAAGCAGGAAAAGACCTCTCTGACCTCAGCCGTAGCAATCTCTTACTGGACACATCCCCAAAGGCAAGGGAATTAAAAGCAAAAGTGAATTACTGGGACCTTATGAAGATAAAAAGCTTCTGCACAGCCAAGGAAACAACCAACAAAACTAAAAGGCAACCAACGGAATGGGAAAAGATATTCGCAAATGACATATCGGACAAAGGGCTACTATCCAAAATCTATAAAGAGCTCACCAAACTCCACACCCAAAAAACAAATAACCCAGTGAAGAAATGGGCAGAAAACATGAATAGACACTTCTCTAAAGAAGACATCCGGATGGCCAACAGGCACATGAAAAGATGTTCAGCGTCGCTCCTTATCAGGGAAATACAAATCAAAACCACACTCAGGTATCACCTCACGCCAGTCAGAGTGGCCAAAATGAACAAATCCGGAGACTATAGATGCTGGAGAGGATGTGGAGAAACGGGAACCCTCTTGCACTGTTGGTGGGAATGCAAATTGGTGCAGCCGCTCTGGAAAGCAGTGTGGAGGTTCCTCAGAAAATTAAAAATAGACCTACCCTATGACCCAGCAATAGCACTGCTAGGAATTTATCCAAGGGATACAGGAGCACTGATGCATAGGGCCACTTGTACCCCAATGTTCATAGCAGCACTCTCAACAATAGCCAAATTATGGAAAGAGCCTAAATGTCCATCAACTGATGAATGGATAAAGAAATTGTGGTTTATATACACAATGGAATATTACGTGGCAATGAGAAAAAATGAAATATGGCCTTTCGTAGCAACGTGGATGGAACTGGAGAGTGTGATGCTAAGTGAAATAAGCCATACAGAGAAAGACAGATACCATATGGTTTCACTCTTATGTGGATCCTGAGAAACTTCACAGGAACCCATGGGGGAGGGGAAGGAAAAAAAAAAAAAAGAGGTTAGAATGGGAGAGAGCCAAAGCATAAGAGACTTAAAAACTGAGAACAAACTGAGGGTTGATGGGGGGTGGGAGGGAGGAGAGGGTGGGTGATGGGTATTGAGGAGGGCACCTTTTGGGATGAGCACTGGGTGTTGTATGGAAACCAATTTGTCAATAAATTTCATAAAAAAAAAAAAAAAAAAAAAAAAAAAACAAAGACCTGAGCCAAAATCAAGAGTTGGATGTTCAGCTGACTGAGCCACCCAGGCGCCGCCCTCTCTTTTTTCATTTTTAAGACATCTTAATATTACTTTACGACAAGATTTTCCAGTTTAGCTCCCAGGAAAGTAAATCTAAACGAAGGTTATATGAAATCCAAAAGAAAGAAAGCATCTTCACTTTCTTTGAGCCCACAACTTTTTGTGCAGGTGCAAGTTGAGTTTTTCCTTACTTTTATCCTTTACTTTTTAGCTAATTAAGACTCATCAATTCTCAGACTATTGACGTGTCAATATATCGAATATGCAACAAAGGTTTTATGATGAGGACATCACCAACAGATAGAATGATCTAAATTATTTTACCTTATGCAAAATATCTCCATCAGATGTATTCCCCTAAGTCAGTAGTCTGCAAATACTAATACGCTTCAAAATAGTTTTATTAAATGAGATCTTAACTATAAGTTCAACATATAAAGGAAATAAAGCTACACTGATTGGATGAAGGGGACTGGATACTGCCCCACTGGTTGCTGTCCTACACGCCTCCCACAGGGGTTCCTAAAGCTGAGAAGAGGTCCTTTCAAGCAACACAAAGTGAAAAGCCTCTGCTCCAACTTGACGCTGATTGCCAATATTCTTGGTAAACTGGCAATGCCTCCAGAGATATAATGCCTTAGGACATCGCTGTTTATTGAGAAAGGAAACTGATTATCCCCTGAATTGATCATTGAATTGGAAGTCAGAGGATTTGGGCTCAAGTATATTTCCTTCTCTGCCAATAGTTTGTCCTATGGTCTTAACTTCTCTCTTCCTCTTTATATACAACCCCTAATCTATAAATAAAGAAGTTGATAGCAGAAGAATACTGTACTTGAAGCAGGAAGCCCACATTATGTGAAGTTAATCAATTACTGTCAGATTTTCTTGAACAAAATGTTTCTTGATTTCAATTTTTCCATTTGCCTAATGATGTCATCAAATATCTCAGAGGTTACTTATTTATGTCATGTGTGTGTGTGTGTGTGTGTGTGTGTACACACATGTATAGAAGTGTATACACACACACACACACACACACACACACACACGTAGAGAGAGACAGAGACAGAGACCGAGTATAAATCTATTAATGAGTTAAACTTATGAGAATTATTTAATTACAACACCAATATAAATGTATATGTAAAAACAAAAAAAATCTAGAAAAGTTCAAATTTACAACGCTGATTTAATACAATAGAAGTTGCTTTCCTGAATTTGCTTAAGTGTTCACAATGTACTTTGGTCCTGACTCCTAGAGTGCCACTTCTGTTTTACCTGCTATGTTTCATGTGCTTGAGTATGCCTCAGGGGCCATCTGTTATTCTCCATTTGACTTCTGATGAAACCTTCATTTCTACAAAGCACCTTAATGCCATTTGGTCTTCATTTAGTAGTAATACATTATTTATACTTCTTTAATTTCTCTGGGGCTATTACAAAAGAACTAATCGGTGACATTACAGTCATAACCAGCAACACAAACAAAGACAGTAATTTGTGTAAGGCTAGCATAGAACTCATCCAGAACAGGTTCATTTGTTTTCCGCTAAAATCAAATTCTCTTGGAAAACATTTGTACCGAATAATTTCCACATTCAAGCTTAGAAAATATTGAGATAAGTTGACCGAGTTATGTAATGTGCTTATCAAATCTCAAATGCTGTTAGAACACTGTACTCTGAGCCAGAGCGTCAGGGCTCCAGTCCCCAGCTCAGCTCTTCCTCATCGCCATCATCCTGAGACAGAAACTGAATCATTAATTGCCCCTAGGAAAGATTAAATTGTTCCTTTGTTTCCTCTTTTATAAAATGGGAATAATTATCTCTTCGTGGGTTGTCATGAAAGATGAAAAGGGATAATGCATGTGAAGGTATGGTATAAACTGTAAAGAGCACAATAAAATACACAGGATCGCTGGTTCCTACATTCTATCTACATCTTATTCTATCATTCGCTGACCACATTCAAAAGAAAACGCTAAGAGAAAAGGAGAGAGAAACTGCAGAGGTAAGTTTTAGTTTCAAAAGAACTGCGTATTATAGGAATACGTTCAGAATTTTTTTCCCTTTGTTTCTTTCATTTTTACTTAAGTAAAATATTTTTACTTACTTGTTACATTAATGCCATGGAAAGCATTCAAAACCTTAGGTAGCAGAGATTGTGTTTTAAAGTAGTTTCAAAAATTAACTAAAACAAAGTGAATTCGTTAAAACTTTCTTTTATTTATACCTATACAAATAACCATTTAGATTTCTTTTTTCTTCTTTTTTCAGGAACAAATGTAATTACAATTTTAAGTTAAAAAAAAAAGGATTTGAAACGTAATTTACCATGAGTATTTAATAGAAAAAAAATCATATCCCAAGCTTTTAAATATTTTTTTTAATTAAAAAAAATTTTTAAACGTTTATTTATTTTTGAGAGGGAGACAAACAGAGCATGAACGGGGGAGGGTCAGAGAAAGAAGGAGACACAGAATCCGGAACAGGCTCCAGGCTCTGAGCTGTCACCACATAGCCCAGCACGGGGCTCAAACCCATGAACCGTGAAGATCATGACCTGAGCTGAAGTCGGACGCTTAACCGACTGAGCCACCCAGGCGCCCCTAAATATTTTTGATGAAATACCAAAAAATCTATGGGTCACTATATATTAAATTTTTTTTTTCTGTAAATAATCACTTACACTACTGTAGAATTTTGTTCTTATAAGAGTAAAATCAGTCAGGGTCATACTTTAAAATTTTGCTTTATTTGGCGCGCCTGGGTGGCTTAGTCGGTTGGGCGTCTGACTTCATGGCTCAGGTCTTGATCTCTCAGTCATGGATTTGAGCCCCGTCTTGGGCTCTGTGCTGGCAGCTGGGAGCCTGGATCCTTTTTTGGATTCTGTGCCTTTCTCTCTCTCTCCCTCTCTCTCTCTCTCTCTGTCCCTCCCCCACTCATACTCTGTCTCTCTTTCAAAAATAAACATTAAAAAATTTTTAAATTGTACTTTATTATAACATTTACTTTACAATAACTTCCTTTTTCCTTTTGAAACTTACATTCACAAAATTTTGTTTAAAAATAAATATATAATTCTAATCACTACTTTGATGATATGCCAAAACAGTTAATTAAAAATATATTGACTATTATTTGTCCATAAAATAAATTAGGTGAAAATCCAAATAAATCTTCTACTCCCTAGCCACTGGCTTTCAGGTCAAGCAATATCCTTTTAGACCTCTTGCCAGATGGAAGGTCATTGTACTCCATTTAGAAAATGAATCATGGGATAAAAAATATTCCATTTATTATGCTGAGTTAATATAATTGTTCAGAACAACATATTGCTGTTAGAGTTTTTATGTGGTGTCCTAAGACAACGGTCTCAAATTATCTCAAATTTTACTTACAAAATGAATTGTATTAATCTATATATGTATGATATGATGAGTTCATCAAATAAAGGGGGGTGTCTCACATATTTTCTGAACTGTCTCAGGACTTAATCCTATTCACAGCACACTCAAAAGACAGTGTCCTGTGCAAATCAGAATAAATATTTAGATTGCAATAAAATTGCTTTGGGGGAGCATTTCTCAAATGACTGCCGGGAAGTTTTCTGCCTGTCAACACTTGGAATTTCAAAGTCTTCAAGAAAAACATCTCCTTTGATACCATCCCTCTCTCAGAGTCTCCTAGCAAGTAGAAAAGGCCATACAAGCTATGGCTGAACACTCATGCTTCTACTTTGGAGTCAGAGGCTGAGAGAATGATTAATGGTAGGATGAAGTTAAGATTTTCCAGCCTTTTAGTGAGAACTGTTGTTGCTGACGTCAAGGCTTGGTAGAGGAAGAAACCCATTGCACAGTCCTGTTCCCTCAGTTACACAGGCAGGAAAGGTTATACAGAAAAATGTATTCTGAGATTTCATCTTTTCTGTAGGGAATCTAGCTGGCTTACATTTGAGACGGAACTTTTTCTTTTCTGTCGTTAAAGCTACTGCTAGACCTCCGCGTTTCAAGTAGAAGAGCCAGCCGTATTGATAAAGATGATGAAATGTGTAAGTGCTGTATTCATTAACATTTTCACATTTAAAAAAAATGTTTTGGTAACTAAACACAATTTTTAATAACTGACATTTCTAAAACAAATGTCTTACTGCCCACATGCAGAATATTGCCACAGAAAAAAATAAGCTAAAGGTGGCTGGGTGGCTCAGTTGGTTGAGCTTCCAACTCTTGATTTCAGCTCAGGTCATGATCTCATGGTTCATGGGTTTGAGCCCCATGTCAAACTCTGTGCTGACAGCATGAAACCTTCTTGGAATTCTCTCTCTCTCTCTCTCTCTCTCTCTCTCTCTGCCCCTCTCCTATTTGTATGTGCACTCTCTCTACTCTCAAAATAAATAAGTAAACTTAAAAAAAAATAAACTACATGCATTTTGTGGAATAAAAAATTTCTAGAGCATTTTAATACACAACCCTAGAGAACAGCGAATGGGCATTATTAAGATGATTGTTTATGTTTTTTTTAAAGCCCAGACACTTTATAAATTCTAGGCACTTACTTTTGCTATTCCTTGGCTGTTTTCACTAGTCAGAGAAAAATCATGGTGATCCAGGAGTAACAAATCAAAACACATTAAATACACAAAACAGAGTTACGGTAAACATTCTTAAGTACCTGAAGAAGTCAATTTTTAAAAGTACCGAACATTAAAAATCCACAGGGAGTTTTTAGGTAACGACAACACAATTATCACATCTCAATTGATTGAGAAAAAAAAGCATCTGACTCTGACTTTTATATAGAGAATTCTTTCAGAGTAAAATAATCCATTCAGACTTCTAGGGGAAAAAAGATGCTAATTAAGGATAGGGCTATAAATCATATACCTGCAGAATTATATTTGTCAATTATTTGATGAGGAACATTTTATTGTTTGAAGAGTAAAATGGTCTCCTGAGCTTTATTTACACTATCATTTTTTCTTAATCAGCCAATTCTACATTAGAACCAATTAGCTTACCTGGACTTATTAGTCATTATCACCATTCACCATTTTTTCCTCATTTCTCTTCTTTAGTATAAAACACAGAATTGCACTTCTCCTTCCTTTAGAAGTCGGACATGGCTACAGGGCGGGGACTAGGTGAGGTGAATGAGCCACTCACTTCTTGCCTGAAAGTTAACGGAGGTGGAAAACAAACTCAGTAATCAAGAGAAATAATATTTTAATTCAGTACTTGAAGAAATAAAAATGAATGCAAAAATCCATGATGATAAACATGTCAAAATGAAAATAAAAATGAAACAGTGTTATTAATTTTTCCTTTTGTCTCAAGCTGCAATGTGGTTGGGTTTTGCCCTGTACTGATTCATGAATGAGTTGTATCTAATCATAATACATAAATTTGAAACCATGCTCACTGAGGGGAATCAATTTTTGGCTATGGACATACAACTAAAGTTATTAAAAGAGTAGAATCACACTTAGTGATTAGTCAAACTTATACAAAAATACCCAATTTTTTTTGTTATTCAATGAGCTGAAAATTCAATGAATTGTACATTACTGCTTTATCTTTGTACAACTGTCTGCAAATAGCTTTATAAGGGAAATATATTTAAGGAGCAGGAAGTACTTCCCATATACATATGTGGTCAAGCAGTTATTTATGTAGACTGAGTTAGAGCAGCCTCCAAGATTTCAATCCGACATGACAAGAAGAATGATAGCACCATGAACAGCAAAAGATTGGATGACCTTAGGGGGGAGGTGAGGAGTTCTGATTTGGGCATATTAAGTTGGAAATGATAGAGGTATAACTCATTGAAGATTGATTATGTGCCAGATTTGTTTGTATTTTATGCCTCAGTTTCCTTAACAAATTCGTGGTTGAAAATGGGAATCAGGTTCAAATGATTATTGTAATTATGTTTTTATTTAATTTTTTTTTTTGAGAGAGAGAGAGAGAGCAGGGGAGAGAGGCAGAGGGAGAGAGAGAATCATAAGCAGGCACTGTGCTCGGCATGGACATGAAGCTCTATCTCATAACTGTAGACTACAACCTGAGAGGAAATCGAGAGTTGGACACTTAATAGACTGAGCCACCCAGGCATCCTGATTATTGTATTTAATAACATGTGCAGTGTTCCATGGTGGAACAGAGGAGCAAATAACTGTGAGGGTCTCACATGCTTCAAAGAGAATATAATATTTGAGTTTTATCTGAAATGATGAGTAGAAATTTGTCAAAGAAACTAGTAGGGAGGAGGGAAAGGCAAAACTATCTAAATAGAGGAAACAGCAAAGCTATAAGTGTTATGAAATCACATAATACATTTGGTGAATTAAAAGTAGTTTGAGGGGCGCCTGGGTGGCGCAGTCGGTTAAGCGTCCGACTTCAGCCAGGTCACGATCTCGCGGTCCGGGAGTTTGAGCCCCGCGTCAGGCTCTGGGCTGATGGCTCAGAGCCTGGAGCCTGTTTCCGATTCTGTGTCTCCCTCTCTCTCTGCCCCTCCCCCGTTCATGCTCTGTCTCTCTCTGTCCCAAAAATAAATAAACGTTGAAAAAAAAATTTTTTTAAAAAAGTAGTTTGATAAGGAGAAGAAGAAAGGGAATAATAAAAGGTGACTTTGGAGAACATGGTCTGCAGTATCATAGAGATTGTCTGGGCCACAAAATAGAGTTCGGATTTTATCCTCTGAGCATTGTAGAGTCATTACACGTTTTTAAGAAGAGCAGTAATTGATCCAATTTATATTTTAGAAAGATCAATCTGACAAGGCAGTGTGAAGAATGGGTTATGTGAGGACAAGAGAAGATTTAGAGAGAACATTTATGAGGCTTTTGAAATACTTTAGATGAAAAATGATGAGAACCTGAAAATGAGGAGAACCTTATAGGTTTATCAGTAAGGATGAAAAAGAGGGAATAAATACCACAGGTATTTAGATCACAGTGCAGTCTACTTTGATCACATTATACATTTCGTGTTCACTAATTGTGCGTTGTTTAGGATTGACTGGCGTAGAAATGGAAGGATGTTGTGTATGAATCAAAGGAAAATATGTATGATGACACTCATTTTCCTGGCGTGGCAGTTCATCTGTTTCACTAGCCATTTACAGAGTGAAAAAGAGTTCCTACTGATTGGTGATATGTTCTGATCGCTACCAGAAACAACAGTCAACCTGCATTCCATGGTTTCTAGTCTGTTCCACTCAGAATTACAGGGGTCTGTTGGAACTTCAGAATTGAGGGGGGCAGGTTAGTTTTCCTATAACTGACAAACCCAAGAGATCTAAATAATGATGTCATTTTTGGAAGAAATATCGTTTTGCTTTGTTTTGTTTTGTTTTTTCTTCAATCCATAGTTTTAAAAGTAAGTATAGGGATGTTGATCTAGGTATTGTTATAGAGAAATTAGGTTCCATCTCCGATGTTTTCTACTTTGTTTCATAATATGCAACAAAGAGGTACAATTCCTCCTCCAGTTTGTGGATGTCAAAGGACTAAGTCTTAGCCAGTGCATCCTGGTTATTTCCCGTTCTTTATTTCCCCTGCATTGTTGAAAATAAAAGTGATGATACCATTCCACCTTTTCAAAAAAAAAAAGAGCATTTATTAGGACAACAAAAGATTATAGTAAAATAGCAATAAAATACTCATGCATGATGAAAATGAAAGCCCTCACAGTTAGTGGACTGTTGAACTGATTCTCCTTAGAAACCCCTGTGTGAAAGTAAAGAATATGAAGTGCTTTGTTCCCTCAGTCCCGGCTTTATTTCTGGGAACATGGTTCAACAAAGAGTATCAATATCTTTGTTAATGCCAGTAGAATAATACTTCAATTCCGATGACCCAGAAGAAAATTTCTGCAAAATTTGATTTGTATGACTAATAATAGAGATCAAAGTTCCCGATGCCCTTAAACATTTTGACTTGTGCAGACATATGGGCAATTTTCCCTTTTGATAACAGCTATGGAGTTTTCTCATGAGGCTCCACAATTACTATAGGCTGTGTCTGCCATCAAGGAGACCATTTGAGAGGGAACAGGGGCAATGGTAGCTGGTCAGAGATCATGAAATTAATAAGAGGAAGATAAAAAATTAAAATGTCCACAGGCATCATGAATGCGGAAGAAATACCAAGAAGATAGGGAGGCTGATTATGGTTTAAGGTGATAAAAGAATGAGGACCAAAATTCACACATCCTATTAATAAGTTTCAAACAGCCAACTTCCCCCTATATCCAAACTTGTTTTTGCTCAAAAGCAATTTTCATAATAGATATTTTATTCAGGAAGGTGAAAAAGTAAAGTGTGCCAGTGCTGGGACAAGCATGCATAGCCATAAGCTGGTGTGTGCCATTTAAAACAAAAGTAAGAAAACACTAGAATTGATTTAAGTTGGATGTATTGTTTTAGGTGTCTGTGAAATATTAGTGGAAATACCTGCCAGAGTGGTAGATATTAAATTCTGAAGCTTTAACAGTCAGAAACAGAGACTAAGAAGACCATAGAGAAAGAAGTTTGACAAGAAAACTAGGAAAGAGTGAGTTTCAAAAATAATTGAGAACTGGACACTTTGAGTTTCAAAAGAAAGTCTTCATCTCACACCACCCCATTGGCTGGTAGCCAGCCTCTTCTACCAGCCCCCAACTCAGCTCTTTTCAGTTCTTCTTATGTAGAAGATGGACCTATCATTTTTTCCATCCTATAGGATGCCTACTGCTGCATGGCACAATAAGTACATATATCTGAAACAATGACTATTTCTTACCTGAATCCTAAATATTGTCTATTATTTGGACTCACTTATCTTGTCTTTCTAACAACAGTTGGTACCATTAACAATGGCCGTAAACATTAAGAAATAGTTGTTGGGCATCTGTGACTCATTTACTTTTATTGTAGAATCCCTCTTTATATTCTAAATCTAACCATCTGCCTTTTCTTGAGGAGGTTGATTACAATTGTGAGCTGAGATTTTTACCTAACATGTACTATATATCTTTGATAGAGCCTACCTTTATCTTAATCTTACTTGACCAGTCCGTTATATCTGGCCCAGAGGAACTTTTTCTACTTCTATATTATTCTCCTATCTTAATGTGTACAACACCTTTTCTTCCTGAGTTTTTGATTATTTTTCTGGGTCTTTCTTCATAGTCTTCCCTGCTAATTTATTTGTCTATTTCAGTCATTAACAGTCTGAGTTCCTTAAACTTTAATCTCAATTCCCCTTCTTTTGTCACTGTTTCCTTATACTTTTTTTCTCAAGTAATATCAAAGAAGCAGAGGGTATAGTAGGACCAATGACTGTGATTGGAGCTCTCCAATCTAGAACAATTACCTAGTTCACATAACTCCTATCAAACTCAACATCCTCAAGATCAAATCTATGATACTCACTTTCCTGACCTTATCCTTCTCCAGAATCTCCTATCTCACCAAGTGGCACCAGTGTCCATGAAATTACACAAACCAGAAATATTAGAATCTCTAAGCTCTCCTTTCCACAAAACTCGTACCCAATCTATCTCTAAAAGCTGCCATTTTGGGGGCACCTGGGTGGCTCAGTTGATGAAGCGTCCAACTCTTGGTTTTGGTTCAGGTCATGATCTCACAGTTTGTGTGTTAAAGCCCCACATAGGGCTTTGTGCTGACAGAATGGAGCCTGCTTGGGATTCTCCCTCTCTCCCTCTCTTTCTGCCCATCTCCCATTTGCATGAATGTTCTCTCTCTCTCTCTCTCTCTCTCTCTCTCTCTCTCTCTCTCTCAAATAAATCAACATTTTTTAAAAAGCTGCCATTTTTATCTCTTAACTGTCTCTTGAATCCGCCTATTTTTTTTCCCTCATGTTTACTGCTATCAAATTCCAAACCATAGTAGTGTCTCACCTGGACTATTGTAATAGCCTTTAACTAGTTTTCCTTCATCCTTTCTGCCCTCTCCCAACCTGTGCCCATACCACAATCAGAGTGATCTTTAAAAGAGCAAATATGTCACATCATCACTGTTGAAATCCTTTTTAAAAATCTACCATTGCTTCTAAGATTTAAAAGGGAAAAAAATCAACATGACATACAAGTTCCTAATTCTCCAACCTTATTTCACAATATTCTCTCCCTCCCTCTCTGCACTCCAACCACATAAGCTTTCTTGAAGTGTCTTTAAACTGGTCACATGATCTTTGTAGATGGGGTTTTATCCATATGCACAAATGTTAAACCCATAGTCTTACCTCCTCTCTGAACTCAAATTAGCTGCTATTTTTCTGCAGTAGATCTCAGCACAAGCAGCACTTTATCAGGGAAAATATTCTAGAGCCAGCAGTCTAGGTTAGATTTCTTTGGTGGAAGCTCTCATAGATCTATTCCTATTTTTTTTCATAGCAGTTATAACTGTTTCATACATTAGTGTTATTTTTAAGTTATGTCTATTTCCTCCCTTAAACTGTAAGATCTATTAAATTAGAGATCAAGTCTGTTGTGTTTACTGCTGTGTTTCTTTTGTCTGATAGAAGACAGTAGGTCCCCATCTGCTTTTTCTGTCTCTAAAATCCATGCCTGAGGCTGCAGTTTGGGTGAAGTATGATATTGGCACCATGATATCAGATAAGGCCTATTTGGTTATATACCTATTACTTGTTAACTTACGGGATGCATTTTAAGTAGCGACTATAGACAAGTGTTATGTATATGCTCAATATATTTGCTGATGAATGAATGAATGATGAATGAATACAAGAATGAATAATATGTAAGATGTTATGAGATCAAGATCCTACCATAATAAAGAAGAGTCTAACTTCACAGGCTATAATCAGAAGGCAATAAATTGTTCTGTTTACAAGCACAGACTTGGGAATATATTACTTGAGTTTAGGTCCTGACTTTTACACTTAATAGCTAAGTCAATTGACTCCCTTGACCTCGATCTTCCCATCTCTATAATAGATATAATATTAGGATTTTCCTCGTAAATAGTTGTGAGAGTTAAATGATAAAAGATTTTAAGAGTGTTTTTTATACAAAGTCAATAAGAATTAAATATGAGCTGTAGTTATTAGTAAACATAACCCTATATGGACTGTGAAACGTGTACTCTCAAAATGTATATATTAAAGTCCTAAGCCTCCCTCCCGGTATCTCAGTATGTGACTATGTTTGGGCACAGGAATTTTGAAAAGGTAATTAAGGTAAAGTGTGGTCCCATAGTGTGGGTTTTAATCCAACATGACTAGTATCCTTATAAGAAGAGGAGATTAAAACACAGGCAGGCATAGAAAGAAGACTATGTGAAGATACAGGGAGACGATAGTTACCGATAAGCCAAGAAGAGAGGCGTCAGAAGAAATAAACCTGGCTGACATCTTGACCTAGTGTCCAAAATTGTGAAAAAATAAATTTGTTTCTTAAGACCCAGTCTGTGCTGCATTGTTAGGACAACCCTAAGAAACTAATAAAAACTTCTTACACAGCTATCTAGATTTTAGCACGATATCACCAACAGAAAAACAAACATATTCTAAGTTACATGTCTTCCATTCCCTCTTCCAGGTATGTAAATTCTATTTTTGGTTTATGCCAAACCTTCAGAAGGGCATTGTAAAAAAGGGAATTTACGCGCACTGAGATTTGCTTAAACTTACCATGTGCCAGATGCCAGATATGTGTGGCCTCATTCAAATCTAAGCTCTTTGGGTAAGCATCCCTATTTTATAATGAATGAAACTAGAGGTCAAAAAAAAGGGGGAGTTAAGTGTTTATTCCAGATATATGGAAGTGTCAGAACCCAAAGTCAAATCCAAGTCCACGCTATTTTTACTGTAGAACGATGGCTGACATATCTTCTCCATTTGCTATAAAACAAATGTGGTTGCCCATTGCAAAATTGTATCTGATATCCCATATTAAAATTTTCTCTAAAACTTAATGCTGAAAGCTTTATTTCCCTGAGGAGTCTCTTACATCTTCCTTTCTGAAATGAATAATATAATATACAATTTTCCTTCAAAACTCCAATTATAACTAAATCACAATATCTATAGTAACTAGCACAGCAGCTCCTTTGCAATATTCTGCCAGTTTGTTTTCAGATATAGTTGAGGTATAAGTAAACAAGTATAAATATACACTCATATGGACATGAAGACAGTCGACCTGTGTCAGAAGTGTTGATATACGCATAATATTTCCTAATGCTAGTCAAAAAGGGCTAAGTATAAAAAGAGAGGTTCAGAGACATGTTCAGATACTTGTTGCAAGATCAGGAATGAAAGAGATATATCCATCTTGGGACGTCAGAATAACCTTCATGATGGTGAAGATATGCATATAGAGAGGGGAGGAATCATAAAAAGACATGATTTGCACAAGTTGATTGCAGAACAAACATTTGGATGGAATAAATAATCGCAATAGGTCAGCTTATGGAAACCTCGTTTAATTTATGTAGATATAGTATGAAAGTGAACTTGTAATACCAGCATATTATCCACGTAGAAATGGGAAATTGTGTGAACATTTTAGAACGCTAATGATGTGATTATTAGATTCTTAAATTTTCATCATCATATATGTCTGCATAGACATTGAAGCTCTTAGACAACTTGATATTGACAGAGAATTTCACTGTACATCTTAACCAAGGTCAAATATGTGTAGTTTTCCCCCCAACAGTCTTTGGGCAAACAATTAAAATGATAAGTTTTATATTACTGTGTCTGCAGGAATATGTTCTAAAATAATGAATGAAGTATATGATTCTCTATTTCTACACCTAAATACAATTTACTTTAATCTCATCTTCATTATCATCAGCTAGAGGATGTGCCCAGAGTGGAAAAAAAAAAAAACTGATTATTAATATGTGCCAGGTGAGCTAAATTGAGATGGCATATGTTCATTCATTTAAAGTTCTTTAATTTATACATATACTTTGGCTTGAAATTAAAGTGTTTTCTTTTTTACATAAAAACAAGGGTGTAATTAGATGTTACTGAACAGAATGTTTCATTTCAAAAATGATCTTTGTTTCTTCAGTTAAAAATTCGTTCCCTTCTTGTTAATATCACAGTCCATCGATATGGTCCAATGTCACACATTAATTGATATTTAGTACAGAGTTGAAGATGGAATTATTGGATAAATTTTTATATATTTTTATTGTAAATTTTTTTAATGTTTATTTAGTTTTGAGAGAGAGAGAAGGAGAGGGACAGAGAGAGAGGGAGACACAGAATCCGAAGCAGGCTGCGAGCTCTGAGCTGTCAGCACAGAGTCTGATGCGGGAGTCACAGACTGTGAGATCATGACCTGAGCCAAAGTCAGATGTTTAACTGACTGAGCCACCCAGGTGCCCCCCATATAATTTTGTTGTAGAATAAAGAGACTGGAAACATGTTTTGATGATGACAATATATATGGTAGCTGTATATATGTATATATATAGCACTACAATTTAGCACTATACAAACAAACTCTGAAGGACAACCGTTTTGATATCTTCTCATGTAACTGGTCACTCAAATTAACCATTTACATGTTATATTTAGCACTGAAGTCATAATGGAGCAAATGAGGTCTTATCAATTTCCATATGCATGCCGTTGACTTAAAATGAATTCTACCTGGAAAGACATCCTGATTCGGAACATAAGGTGGCATCTAACCACATAATTCATTTCTAGACTTTAAAACTTAAATCTATTTTATACTTCAGGATATTTAATTTCAACAGATAGCTATCCTTGTGATATGCTAAATAATAATACTTTCATAATATAGTTGTCCATTCTTACAAGTCAATTTGGTAAGGGATAAGTGTCTATGTCTCACCCTGTGGTGAATGCTGGATGGATTCTTTGCAAACACATACATGGAGATGTATTTATAAAATTTATCCATAATATGTAAATAACCTGATTACATATACACATAAGTTTTACATAAACTTATACTTCCAATTGTGTTTAGATTATAATTACCTTGAATTAATTCATTAGCATATATTTTATTTATTTATTTATTTATTTATTTATTTATTTATTTATTTATTTTTAATTTTTTTTTTCAACGTTTATTTATTTTTGGGACAGAGAGAGACAGAGCATGAACGGGGGAGGGGCAGAGAGAGAGGGAGACACAGAATCGGAAACAGGCTCCAGGCTCTGAGCCATCAGCCCACAGCCTGACGCGGGGCTCAAACTCCCGGACCGCGAGATCGTGACCTGGCTGAAGTCGGATGCTCAACCGACTGCGCCACCCAGGCGCCCCTCATTACCATATATTTTAGATTTAGATATTAGTTGACAATACTAAATTTGGATCATGAATTCACTATTTATATCATTACCCTGTTCATACAAAAGACACAAAACCTAAAATGATTAATGGTTCTTAATACATGATCTTTAATACTGTTTAGAATACTAACTTTCCTCCATAAGAGCCCAATCATAATATATCTTAATTTACTATAACGTAAGATTTCAAAATTTGTATGCAATGAGGTAGTTTCTACTGTGCCTCTATGTCAATCAATAAACAGTTCTAAACCATTAGGCCTGAGTCGTGGCAGCTAAAGTAAACATAAGATTTACATGTTAGCAATCGTATTTTCTCTATGCCTTATGTAATTGGGTATCTGGTGAGCATAGAGGTAACACAGTTGCAAGTTCTTTCATTTGAGAAATGAGTGACTAGAACTACTTTTTATTTAATGGTCACACTTTGTTATTCTTAAAGTTCTTTATAAAGCTATTTATTGGCTGATACAAAACATTCCAGTAAAATGTCTGACACATAAGAGGTGCTCAATAAATGTTAATTAGCTAACTAACGTCTTTAGGTCTTATCTTTGTTCATCTTAGCATTTCCCCCTACTTGCTCATTATTATCTTTGCCTTATTTAATAATATGATAAAAATCCAGAAGTGCCTTTCTTTTTAAAATGTTCAAAAAATCCTTTTGTTCTTTGAAGTAACCTATAGAGAAAAATAACTTACCATTATTAGTGACGCTAACAAAGGAACCTTGAGCCCTGTCTACGGGGCTCATATCAGTGGCAGTAGGAGATATGGAACAAATAGTTACAAAATGCTACAGTAACAATATGACAATATCTTCTGACCTGAAAGGTCAACCTAGTTTTCTTACTCTGGAGCATGAAGGGGAGTGATATTTATGCTATTTCTCCAGAAAGACCAAGGAGGTAAAGAAAAAAAAAATAGCAAGAACATGCAGAAAGAATGTGCTGTGTTCCAGACAATGCGAGCACCGCGACCCACATGGCGTCCAGGGTGTGTGTTAGGGAGAGGTGGGATGAGGCTGGACAGGCAGGCACCTGCTAGCTCGGGGAGGGCTGTGTTCCTGTGTCAAGGAGATTTGATCTTACCCTATAAGCTGCAGGAAAACACTGGAGGATTTTAAGGATGCAAACAACACGATCAGATGTGGCTTTTAGAAACCTCATTGCAGCAGCAGCATAGGGCTTTCATTTAGTGAAACCCTTCCAAAGAGAAACGGAAGGCAATTTAAGAGCTGTATCATTTGGGGTAAGGTATATGATAGCCAGCACTAATGCAATGCCTCAGTATACTGCTCTTTACATAGTGGGAGGGTGGGAACCTTGGATCGGTGCATTAATGACAACTAACTTCCCCTCTCTCCTAAATGGAAAGATTACATGGAAAAGAATTACATCAGACTAATATAATTTATTCCTATGATGTCATCTCTCTGGGCTTCAGTAAGACTTGATTCTGTTCCAGATGGAGATTAGAGTAGCAAGCTGGACTGATATGATCTAGAACACTTGACCACTGAGGGAAGGAACATGGAATTAAATACTTCCCCTTACATTAGCACTCTGGTACTATTCAGGGAAATAAAATTATTTTTAACCTCATATTTTTTTAAGTTTATTTATTTATTTTGAGAGCTAGAGAGAGCAAACATGAGCAGGTAGGGGCAGAGAGAGAGGAGGGGAGAGAGAGAATCCCAAGCAGGCTCCACATTGTCAGCCCCAAGCACGATGTGGGGCATGAACTCCCGAACCGGGAGATCATGACATGACCTGAGCCAAAACCAAGAGTCGAACATTTAACCAACTGAGCCACCCAGGTGCCCCTACCCTATATTTTAATAATAAAACTGTTATAAGCCCCTACACTTAACTAACTCATTTTATCTTGGAAATGATCCTCTAATGTAGGTATTACGGTATTCCCATTTTACAGATAAGGAAACTAAGTAACTGATCACACTCACATCGTGGAGTAATGTCAAGGTCTAGAGAAAAATTTTTAGCAAAGGGAATTTTAAAGCAGACTAAAATGATAAGTAGGTCCTGGGCATCATTAATTGCCATAGCCGAGTGCCCACTGGGAGAAAGTGCTAGTATCAGACACAGCAGAAGTGTTACAAAGTGAGATCAAAATTTGGTTTGATGTAATGCACAGTAACATGTCAAACATATCAGAAATATTATTTAGCAGTGACCTAGTAAGAATGATTTTGACCCAAGTCATTATTTGAAGAGAAAATTGGGAGAGACTGTTTCCAGCCAAATAGTCTTTACTCCCTGGAGACCTTTCACAATGCCAACAACCTGACAGATGGTGAACAATGCATCGAGACAAAACTGATCTAACACTTTCAAAAAGATTCACAACAGTATTCTTATTTGCAGATGTTTTCCAGCTACTGCATTGCAATTTAGAGAACTGTGCCTCCAAGGATAAGCATGGTCTTTGATTTAGTATGTTCTGTAATGTGCATATCTACTGAAACTTGCTCATTCTTTTAAATAAAATGAGTCTTCAGCGCTTGACATTGTCCTGCATTCTAAATTCCTACAAACTTGGAGGTATTGCCATTCAAAGTATCCAAATCCGTGTGAGACATTTTATGACCATTAAAAAGACGCCAGGAAATAGTATGTGGCAATCACCTGTTCATTCTTACACCACCTTTGTGGAATATCTACAGACCTGAGGTTTTATTCTCAGATTTTTTCCTTCACTATTTATATGAAGAAACTTTCTTAATAAGACAGAAAATTAAAACCTACTATAAAACTTTCCATGAATTTTCTTTGTCCTGTGTAATAGTTCTTATATTAAAAGAATAACATATTAAAATACATTTTAATGATTTTCTTAAAGACGAGTAAATGTTGCTGAGGTGAAGATGAAAAGGGTTGGGAAGAAGAGTGGAAAATGAGTCTGTGCCTGTTGGTTTGGATAACCAGGTGATAGTGGTATCATTGAGACAAAGAGAAAATCTAGGGGGAGGAGCCCATGTGGGGGTCAGCAGCGTGGAAAGACAGTTAGGTGGCCTGTCTGCTGACAGACAGGTGTGGCGGCTGAGACTCAGGCTCCGGAACTATGGTGCTTTCATCGAGATCTCACCTCTTAATGCTTATAGAATCTGTGTGCTGTTGCAAAACTTATCAAGTATCCCTGTGTCTCAGTTGTACCTTCTATAAAACGGAGATGAGAATTATGCCTGTAGGTTATTGTCAGGACTAATTGAGTGAATTAGCTTAAGGTATTTAAGAAGCACGCTGGCATGGACCAAGCCCTCAAGAACAAGAGTGGACAATGAAAATCATTTCTAAATCTGGATTTAGAAGAAAAGAGAAAGTCAAGGGGAAGGTGGAAGCAACAAGTACAGCCATTACAGGCAGCAAAGTTCCTGAGGAGACAGAGTCTCCCTTAGGACATGGTTTTGCTTCAAATGTCACTTTCAGGAGTTATTATATATATATATATATATATATATACACACACATATATATATATATACACACATACATATATGTACATATAAATATATATGTGTGTGTATTTTAATTAGACTGGGTAGCTACACAGGATGCGATGGAAAGAGGTTGCCACAATAATTTCAGAAGGAAAAGGAGAAGTAGCTAGAAACTTTTTGGAGAAAACAAAAAGAAAATCATGTGATATTTATCCTTCAGAACAGCAAGCAGAACTCCCTGCCTTGTCGATAGGAATGAGAGTTTTTCAACCTTCAAGAGTGAAGGGGAGTTCCAACAGTCAGGCAGAGGGGTGGGGGTGGGGCGAGGGAGGGAATGAACAGCCCTAGTAGCCCTAGTGGGGTTGATGTCTGGGATCCAGACGTAGCTGCAGAGGGTTGGATACTAGGCAAAGCTACAAATCTCTAGAGCAGTACAAGAACCCAGGAAGATTTTTGATGAATTAGGAGAAAGTCTTCTATTCAAATACGGAGGAGAAAACAGGATTAGATTAATACATAGATTTCTACTTTGCAGCTAGCTAGACGTTGTCCTGTATCATAAATTTGCAGCTACCTAGACCCTCCTGCTCCTCAGTCATCAGTCTGAGTTTTGAGAATTTGTTTAAACTCTGAATGTTCTTTCCTGGATTTTGCATACTAAAGGTACTTAATATATGTCAGGAAATTATACTCTTTTTATCTGGAACCTAGAGATCGCCTCCAACTTTCATCTGCCTCTAGTTTGCCCTTCCTTGAAACCCCTGCCGTTTATTTTTCCATAATACAAATCTGATCTTGCTACTTACCTATGTACCCACTAACAGTTGCACTTCCTTTCTGGACTCTTGGAGGTCTTTGAAACTACCCGAAATGTTATGTCAAATTTTGTGGATGTATACATTTTTCTGGATCCCTGGCTTCATCAAATTGCTTAGTAGAGCAAATATGTCTTTATATTCTGTTCCAATCATGAACCCAGACTTATCTGTGGCAGTGACCACATGACCTATAACCATACACATTATACTCCACACACAGAGATGAGAGGTTTTCAAATTTTAATGTGCTTTAAGCATCACCAGGTTGTGGGGGTGGGTGGGTGGGAATGCTGTTAAAAATGAGAATTCTGGGGCACCTGGGTGGCTCAGTCAGTTGGGCGGTTGAGTGCCTGACTTTGGCTTAGGTCATGATCTCATGGTTTGTGAGTTGGAGCCCCGCGTCAGGCTCTGTGCTGACAGCTCGGAGCCGGCAGCCTACTTTGGATTCTGTGTGTGTGTGTGTCTCCCTCTCTGCCCCTCCCCTGCTCACACTTTGTCTTGCACTCTCTCAAAAATAAATAAAAACATTAAAAATAAAATTTAAAAAAATGAGAATTCTGATTCAATAGGTCTGGAGCGTGGCTGAAGGTTTCTCATTTCTGACAAGCTCACAAGTGATGATGATGCTGATTCATGGAACACATGTTGCAGAGCAAAACTGTATTGCTACTAAAGCCACATGCCAAAGAAAACATCACACACACACATGCACACACATCTTTTTCCTAAAAAAAAAATATATTACCTATACAAAGCGCAAAACCCATCCATACCCTTGTGACTTTACACTGGCTATTTCCTTTTTCCCTTTAGGCTAAGAATCTTTCTTATCAACCAATAAACTCCTATCACCTGTATACTTTGTGCAAGTTCACATGAATAATAAAACACTGAATCATAATGGACTCTAAGGCAGAGATTGACTTTTTCTTTGTTTATCCCTATTACCTAAGCATTTTTGTTTAATGAAATTGAATAGCCAACGCCCCCCCCCTCCCCCCCCCCCCCCCCCCGCCATCTTCTGATCTAGTTGGAGAGACAATGTTACTTGTCGTAATTACTGTGACGATTGGAAACAGTACCATAGGAGCTCTTAACATTTTATTCCTAAGATAACGGATTTACATAAGTAAAATAGAATAAAATAGATAGAACTGGATGTTTCCGCATTCATAGACACCAAATTAAAAACCTCTATGACTTATTGAGAAGAGGGAGAGAGTAATGGTAGTCAATGCGGTCCAAATAGCTTCCCAGGAGGGTCGTGGTGCAAGCACAGAGATGAGTCCCCATTTATGCACAGAAACAGAAGACAGAGAGCAGGGACAAAAGATCAAAGATAATGATGAGAAGTGTCCACAGTCAACTGGGTGTTTAGCGTGAGGAGTGATGAATGTAAGGAGAGGAGCCTGGCCAGAATGGGGATGCAGTCCACACTGGAGTTGTTTGCTGGGAAAATGCATGTGCCTGGAAATGATGGAGCCTGAGTGTAAAGGTTTAGTCACTGAGTGTGCCAGGAGAGAGCAAAGCATTTAGGTTTCTGACCAACAGAACGTGCCAAAATAAAAATGTATTTAAGAACAGCTAGTATGAGTAAAACAAGATATGAATAGCATATCTGGCTATCTGACTCTGATATGGCATGATTTGCTCACAAAAATTATTGCTTCAATTAAAAGCAAAAAGTATGTGACTTTTGATTTACCTTCCTATTATGATGCCAAACAACCTAGCCACAATTATTCAAAATTTGTTATTTAAAAAGAAACAAACAGGGGCACCTGGGTGGCTCAGTCGGTTAAGCGACCAACCTTGGCTTAGGTCATGATCTCACAGTTTGTGAGTTCGAGCCCCACATCGGGCTCTGTGTTGACAGCTCAGAGCCTGGAGCCTGCTTCTGATTCTGTGTCTCCCTCTCTCTCTGCCCCTCCCCAACTTGTGCTCTGTCTCTCTCAAAAATAAATAAACATTAATTTTTTTTAAAGAAACAAACAGAAATTAGATTCTTATTATTCCCCTCATGTATAGAACAAGTTCTTAATTTTAAAGTGCATCAGGTAAGGGTAGGAACTGTACTGAATTTAGGACATAGAAGCAATTCTAGACTCAGTACTAAGGAGTCACAGATGTTTTTTAACTGTTCACAAAATAGTGGTTTAACTAAAAGATGATGAAACAGTTTCGAGTTAATTTGTAATTATTCATTCATATTCTTGGTACATGTAACACACAATGGGGATATGATATGATTCCATTGAGTAAAATATAATAATAGGAGATAAATATTACCAAAAAGAACACAATATATGTCCCTGTACTATCTTCATGTTTGTGTCTTTAACAAAAAAAAAAAAGATTGTAGGGGCGCCTGGGTGGCTCAGTCAGTTAAGCGTCCGACTTCGGCTCAGGTGATGCTCTCATGGGTCGTGCTTTTGAGCCCTGTGTTGGGCTCTGTGTTGACAGCTCAGAGCTTGGAGCCTGCTTCGGATTCTGTCTCTCCCTCTCTCTCCCTCCTCTGCTCATGCTCTGTCTCTCTCTCTCTCTCTCTCTCTCTCTCTCTCTCTCTCTCAGATATAAATACACATTAATAAATTAAAAACATATTATAGAATAAACCTAATAGTCTTGCTGAAACAAGAAGCTGGCATCAAAAAAGGAAAGACAAAATTGAAAAATAGTTGGAGCTTATATTGACTCACCTTAATTTCAGTTTGAACACTTTATCCCAATTGGTAACCCAATTGGTATCCCAATTGGTAACCCCAAAAGTCCCTTTTGTGTGCTTCTTGTTTCTTATCAATATGCAGCCAGTAAACTAAGTAACTGTAAGTTAGACATACAATTTTAAAAATAAAATTGCATTGTTTCTACATTATATTTTTTTATTAACTTTTGGCTCAAAATCTTGCACATTTTGGCCTGCTGTATACAATTATAAATCTTCTTACTATTGTTTTTAAAGAAAATTTAATGTTTATTTTTGTTTTTTTAATTTTTTTTTATGTTTATTCATTTTTGAGAGACAGAGACAGAGCATGAGCAGGGAGGGGGCAGAGAGAGGGATACACAGAATCTGAAACAGGCTCCAGGCTCTGAGCTGTTAGCACAGAGCCCGACGCGAAGCTTGAACTCACAAACTGCAAGATCCTGACCTGAGCGGAAGTCGGACGCTCAACCGACTGAGCCACCCAGGTGCCCCTTAATGTTTATTTTTGAAAGAGAGAAAGAGAGTGTACACAAGTGGGTGAGGGACAGAGAGAGGGAGACACAGAATCCGAAGCAGGCTCCAGGCTCTGAGCTGTCAGCACAGAGCCCAACGTGGGACTCCAACCCATTAACCATGAGATCATGACCTGAGCTAAAATTGGACACTTAACCAACTGACCCACCCAGGCATCTCTAAATCTTCTCACTATTAGTTTTATCAATATTAATCTTTAAAATGTTTATTATAATAGTAAATAGTATGAGCACACAAGAATATACTTTTATTCCTTAAATTATACATTTTTTTATTATTAACATGGAACACTAATAAATAATTTATCTAAGCTCAAATTTCATTGCCACTCAAGATGCTTCCCATTAAACTGAAGATTGCCTTCTGCACTGGTACTGGTCAAGTGTGAGACTCAGGACAGGTTTGTTTTCTGACTCCTTATGGGCTTACAATGCCTGCTGTCTTATGAGTGCTTAATAAAGGTGTGCTTTAGGCTGATGATGCTGCCTTAAAAGTTATTCAGGGTGGTTCAGTCGGTTAAGGGCCGACTCTTGGTTTCCACTTACAGCTCAATTCATGATCTCATGGTTTCGTAAGTTTGAGCCCCACTTTAGGCTCTGCTTTCAAGGCAGAGCCTGCTTGGGATCCTCTCTCTCCCACTCTCTCTGCCCCTCCCCCACTCAATCTGTCTTCCTCTCTCCAAATAAACTTTTAAAAAATAGTTACTCAGGTGTTTGATTCTTAGATTCTCAAATATCTATATGATTTACTGAATAGTCCCCTTGGTATTCATTTATGGAAAAGTCCTCTCAAGTGATTTTACTCTTTCAAAAACACTAAAAATAATCATAAATTAGTGCATGTTGGAGGAATAGGTACTCTGGCGATTAGGAAGGATGCTTTAAGGAAAGTATTATTGCTATCGATCATATTGGTTTTTATTTAATTAGCATATGATTAAGTACAGTTCTATTTGCACTACAAACCTAACATTGAACAAATCTTGCAAATTCTTGACAACAAATCTTTTTATTTAGTTTTTAAATTCAACTTTTAAATCTGTAGGCTAGTTAGATGTTTAATTTTTTTTTAAGATTTATTTATCTTTGAGAGACAGAGAGAGACAGAGAGTGAGCAGAGAAGGGGCAGAGAGAGAGACACACACAGAATCCGAAGCTCCAGGCTCTGAGCTGTCAGCACAGAGCCCAAAATGGGGCTCCAACCCACGAACCGTGATATCATGACCTGAGCCAAAGTTGGGTGCTTAACCAACCGACTGAGCCACCCAGGTGCCCCGATCAGTTATGTTTTAAATTACTTAAGATACTTTATGAGCTAATGAAGTAATTCTTAATAAGACTAAATTTTGTACCATACCCAAAATCCCTTTCTATTTACATGAATTATAATGATGTAAATGATATCTTAATATATTTAAATTAATAATTACAAATGATACCTTGCAGATGTAAGAATACAAAAGAGCTTAATCTGCTCGCTCTTTTGGTATATCATCCAAACGTTCCTGTGTGGAATTTTATTTTTTAAAGTTTATTTATTTTTGAAGGAGAGAGCACAAGTGGAGTAGGAGGAGAGAGAGAGAGAGAGAGAGAGAGAGATTAAGAATCCTAAGCAGGCTCTACAAGGTCAGTGCAGAGCCTGATGCAGGGCTCAAACCCACAAGGTGTGAAATCATGACCTGAGCTGAAGTCAAATGCTTAACTGACTGAGCCACCCAGGTGCCCCTCCTATGTGGAATTTTAAAAGAATATTAATGGTGTAATTAATCCAGGCTTCATTTTATAACTAGAAAAAAATAAAATCTTAGAAACATATGAATTAAAATTTAGCTAACCAAAAATGCAGTGATTTCTCATTGGTCGTGTTATGACAGATTACTCGAAGATTCTTTATCCATTCCCTCCCCTATGAAAATAATTGGAAAGGATTTTAAGACCTAGTAAAGGAGCATACTGTTGACATTTCAAAAGCATTTTTTTCTGAATAATGCAAATGGAATTGAAATTTCAGAGTCTCATTTTGAGACCTCATTAGGCATCATTAACCACCATAAGAAATGTAGTATATCTAACAAAGCCATTTAGTGACTAATTTAGGTGCTACCCTACACCAGAGAAGAGCTAATTTTTGCCAAAATTTAAACAATGGAAACTTTTGTGCCATTTCTTAATATCCGCAAGCCTGTTTTGCCTGGAGAAAATGGAAGAGCAGGGAGCAGTAGTAATTGCTAATTGGTAACACTACATTGTTCAATGATTATACTGCTGTGCTTTTTTCCCCCTTGATCCTCTTTGGTTGGTGGGATGGGGCAAGGATGGCAGCAAATTGGTGTTAAATATAACCTCTTCATGAGCACAAAACCCTTCTTACTTATGCCAGTAACACACATATAAGTACAAGTAAAACTGTAAAAATCTGCATAATACTGCTGAATTATATCAATGTCAATATCTTGATTATGATATTATACTACAGTTTTTGCAGCATGTTACCACTGAGGGAAAACATGATAAGGTGTACATAAGATCTCTCTTATAAGATTATTTCTTACAAATGTATGGGAATATAAAATTATGTCAAAACCCTAAAAACACAGGGTTTTTAAAAAATCCCATTGTACACAGAAATTAAAACCGTAGTGAAAATATGACTACATGTAAATAACTAAAGTACCGGGCAACATCTATTCCTCAAGAAGTGAAATTCTGTGTTACATTTTTTTAAGTTTATTTCTTTACTTTGAGACAGAGAGACTGTGTGAGTGGGGAGGGGCAGAGAGAGGTGAGAGAGGGAGAATCCCAAGCAGGATCTGTACTGTCACTGCAGAGCCTGATGTGGGGCTACAACTCACTATGAAACCATGACCTGAGCTGAAGTCCAACACTTAACCAGCTGAGCCACCCAGGTGCCCCACATTCTTGTTTTTTGAAGTTTACTTATTTTGAGAGAGAGAGACAACATGAATGGGGGAGGGACAGAGAGAGGGGGAGAATCCCAAAACCAAGCAGGCTCTGCACTGTCAGCACAGAGCTGGATTCAGGGCTCGAACTCATAAAACGATGAGGTGAAAATCCAGAGTCCGCGTGTTAACCAACTGAGCCACCCAGGCGCTCCCTGTGTTACATTTGTTACATTTTTATTTTAAAATCCCTTTTTGTGTTTTTGTGATGACATTATAATGGAGAAAATTTGGAGGTAGCTGAAAAAAGGAGAAATCCCACCTAAAAGAATA
Organism: Prionailurus viverrinus; assembly: GCF_022837055.1. NCBI lineage: Eukaryota > Metazoa > Chordata > Mammalia > Carnivora > Felidae > Prionailurus > Prionailurus viverrinus. The sequence goes on from NC_062565.1 coordinate 52,257,934, forward strand.
GCTGTTACCTGTGCACACATTTAAGATAAGTAGTATATAAAAATATAGTTATTAATTAATGATACAGTAAAATATATTTCAACTGGGAGAGAGAAACAAATGTCCTGTAAACTTTAAGCTCAACATCATTTTCAGTGAATCTCCTTCATACTCAGCAGTTTCCAACTTTTTTTAACGTTATGAAACATTTAGAACATTATACTCATATGACACATGACAGTATACAGAGTTACTCGTAGCCTGAGGGAACCAGCCCTCGTCCTCAAGAGATGCTGACGCCCTTAAGACTGAAAAGATCAATATCTTCATACGGTTGTAATTTTGCACTTTGGGAACTTCTGAAAGAGGCAAAAATTAAAAATCTCTATTTTCTTCTTGGATGAGAGGCTCTAGGGGGTCTGTGCTCTACCCATAAGCCCCGCTATCACCTTCTTCCATTTCATACCTCAAACTGGGAGCTCCATTAATAATAATGTCTTGTAGGTCTCTGAACACAACAGGCTTGTTGCGTCTCCTGTATTCCTACACTCACTAGTTCCTCTGCCTGGAGGTATCCCTACACCTGATCCATCTGCCACAAACCTTTCATCCCTTTGCTACTAGGGTGATTAAAAGTTTTAAAGACTAAAGCTCATCTTAAAATTTGCACTTAAATGCAATTTCATTTGTCAGATCAAAGTGTTGTGTGCAAACCTCAAATTTAGCAATTACTTTGCTATAAACATTTATTTACTTGACAATGTCCTTGACTGGAGTGTACCACCCTTGAAAGCAAGAAATGCATTCTTGTACATTTCTAAATTTTAATTAATTGGTTTTTTGCAGGGCTTGTGAAGTGGAACAATGATACAATGGTCATTATGTATTTGTTGAATAAATTCATAACATATATTTGAATCATATTCATAAGGTAATATCTACTCTGGCAGAATAATATCTTTATTGCATTTTTGTGTAATATGTCAGCCCTTCTCATTGCTGAATGAGAGTTACGAATTATCTCTCCAGAAAAAAACACCTACATGTAAAAAACATGCACATATTCACTATATTCACAGATTGCCCTGTGGATGACCTAAAGGCTCCTCACTGTCCAGGACAGTGGATTATACCAAATGATCTCCTAAAGTAGAAAATGATTTTTATCCTATTGGTCAAACTACCAGTATGATTTGACTAGACAGAACATACCTATGCTAGCATGCACTTAGACTAGACAGAATGTACTTACATTAGCAGAAATTGATGAGTCTATTTTATGTTTAATGTGTGAAAATAAAATGATACCAAGACTGTGTATTATGTGTCAAGGAAAAAGAAATCAATAAGCACCCCCCAAATTATATATTTCACACTCTGGAATAATTCCATATGTTGTATTTTTAAATGTCCAAACCATCAGGGCGCCTGAGTGGCTCAGTCAATTAAGCGTCTGACTCTCGATTTTGGCTCAGGTCGTGGGACTGAACCCCACATTGAGCTCTGCGCTGTCAGGGTGGAGCCTGCTTAGGATTCTCTCTCTCCCTCCCTCTCAGCCCCTCCCCAACTTGCATTCTCTCTCAAAAATAAAGAAATGAATTTTTAAAAAATCAAATAAATAAATGTCCAATACATCAAAACATGTTGTTGAGGTATTTCTTACCTCTTAAAATGATTTCACTCACTCTTGCTGCCCAGAATTTTGGTTTTCAACATGCTAAAAAGTGTCTCCTATATTTATTTACTTTGAATATGTACATATTTATATCATGAGCAGCATATTAAAGACATCTTAGGAACTACTAAAGGTATTGCAAAAGTAATTTGAACACCGTTCAAATTTATTTCTAATTTTGATCGTATCAAAGACCAATTGTAACTACCTCATCCTTTCTTGGTATTTATAAGGCAAGTTTCAATAAATTCCAGCTCTATAGACATAATGGTAAGTTTTTATTTAGTTACATTATTTTATTTATTTTTATTTATCTTTTGAGAGACAGAGTGAGAGCAGGAGAGCCTTCATTCTTTGTGTTGTACATTTTGTTGGTTTTGGCAAATATATAATATGTATCCATCATGACAGTATCTCACAGAATAGTTTCGCTGCCTTAAGAATCCTCTATGCTTCATCCATTCCTCCTCCTTTTCCTCCCCACAAACTTCTAGCAACCACTGATTGTTTTTTACTGTCTTCATAATTGTACCTTTCCAGAATGCCATACAGTTGGAACTGTATGGTATTTTTTTTTCCAATGGGCTTCTTTCTCTCAGCAAGGTTTTTGAGGTTTTTCCATGTATTTTTATGGCTTGATAGCTTATTTTTTTAATTGCTAAATAATATTTTACAGTAGGTATATACCGCAGTTTGCTTATCTATTCACCCATTGAAGGACATTTTAGTTACTTTCATGTTTTAGCAACTAGGAGCAAAGCTGCTATACACATTTGTTGCAGGTTTTTGTATGAACATGTTTTTATTCCACTCATTTGGTAAAAGCACGATTGCTGGATCCTACAGTAAAAGTATGTTACCTTTACAAGAAACTACCAAACTATCTTCCCAAGTGGCTGTACCATTTTGCACTTCTGCCATCAAAAAGTGAGAGTTCCTGTTGCTCCACATCCTCACCAGCATTTGTTGTTTCCTGCATTTTGAATTTTAGCCATTCTGATAGATCTGTAGTGGTGTCTCATTGTTGCCTTAACTTGCACTGGGGACATATGATATGTAGTATCTTTTCATGTGCTTCTTTAGTGAAATGTCTGTCCAGATCATTTGCCCATTTTTAATTGCTTATTTTTATTGTTGTTCAGTTTTAAGAATTCTTTGCATAGTTTGGAAAACAGATCTTTATCAGATGTGTCTTTGCATTTTCTCCCAGTCTGGTCTTCACATTCTCATTTTTCTCATAACATGTTTTTAATTTTAATGAAGCACCAGTTATAATTTTTTCTTTCATGGGTCATGTTTTTGGTGTTGTATCTAAAAAGTCATTGCTGGGGTGCCTGGGTGGCTCAGTAAGTTAAGATTCCAACTCCTGACTTTGGCTCAGGTCACGATCTCATGCTCTTGAGATTGTCCCACATTGGGCTCTGTGCTGAATGAGGAGCCTGCTTGGGATTCTCTCTATCCCTCTCCTTCTGCCCCTCCCCGATGCACACATTCTGTCTCTCTCTCTCAAAATAAATAAAAATTTAAAATAAATAAATAAATAATAAATAATAAATAAAAACAATAGAAAGTCTTTGCCACATTCAGAGTCACCTAGATGTCAGATGTTATAACATGCTATAATCTAGGAGTTGTATAGTTTTCCATTTTGCATTTAGGTCTATGATCCCTTTTGAGTTAACTTTTGTGAAAAGTATAAAGTCTTTGTCTGGATTCATTGTTCTGCATGTGAATGTCCAGTTGATCCAGGACCATTTGTTGAAAAAACAATCCTTTCTGTCTAGAATTACCTTTGCTCCTTTGTCAGGGTCAGTTAACTGTATTTGTATGGGTCTCTTTGTGGATTTTCTATTCCATTTCATGAATATACTTGTCTCTTCTTTTGCTGGTACCATGTTGTCTTGATTATTGTAGCTTTATATAGGAGGTCTTGAAGTCTGGTTGTATCAGTCCTCTGACTTTATTCTTTTCCACTGTGTTGGTTATTCTGGGTCTTGAGCTTTCCATACAAACTTTAGAATCAGTTTGTTGATAGTCACAAAATAGCTTCCTGTGATTTATTAGATTTTTAGTATATTTTTATCCCTTTAATTTTACTTTTTAAAACATCTTCACATGTGGGGTGCCTGGGTGGCTCAGTTGGTTGAGCATACAGCTTCAGCTCAAGTCACAATCTCACTGTTCGTGGATTCTGGCCCCACATTGGGCTCTGTGCTGAACACTTGCTCAGATCCTGGAGCCTGCTTCCAATTCTATGTCTCCTTCTCTCTCTGTGCCTACCCCACTCATGCTCTGCCTCACTCTGTCAAAAATAAATAAACTTAATAAATAAATAAATAAATAAATAAATAAATAAATAAATAAATAAAATATCTTCACATTTAAAGCTATAGGAATACAAAGATCCAAATTATTTTCTCCAACATGGTTTAATCTTGACCTTTTAGCAGTTCAGTTTTTGTACTGAGGCCATAATTCATTTTGGGTATCAGTTAAGTACACTGCATAATATTATATTTTCTATTACTACCAACCCAAAAATAAATTTCTGAGTTTCTTGTTTTTGTTTATTTTTTCTTTTTATTTTTAAAATGTTTTCAGTTTAGGAATCTCAGTACCAAAAGAGGGCCCTGGTTTGAAAAGAAATATCCACAAACAAAAAACAAAACAAAACAAAACAAAACAAAAAAAACAAACCCACAGAAAATGAACATCAACAAAATGCAGTCACAGTAGGAAACAGTAAAATAGCAGAGGTAGAAGCAGATCCTTAAAGTGCTTATAGTCTTTATGATTTATTTGATTTCAAATTTGTTTTATTTCATAGACACTGATGAATTCATACACAAATTTTAAACATTTTGTTAACCAGGTCAGAAAATTCAGATTAGAAGGTAAAACTAGACGCATTCACTTTGTCATTTCAGTAATTAAATGCCCATCCACTGTGGTGCCAATTTAATTATGGAAATGTCTATTAAAATATTTATAGGGTTGTAAAAAATTGGACAGACTAATAAACTTTATAACTATAAATTTCTGACATATCTGTCTTTTATGACTAATTTTGTAAAAAATTTACTGTGTGTATTTTGTGTGGGGTTGTATCAATTACTGTGACAAAAGTCACCTTACAAACAAAAAAGTTATGTTCCAGGTTATTTATTTATAGAAATGTTTGGTACAGCAAAATTCCAGTATTTCTCTAGACCCTGGATTGCCTGGGAAGTTCACCATGATATACAGGGTGTTTTACCTCTCCCAGAAATCATTATTATACTTAGGTCAATCCACTTGTGAAATTTGTACTAATTGTCTTTTTAAATAATAATAATAGAAAATTGATAATAATAGAGATATATAATACATAATAGAATTATATATTTTAATCCATCATATATATAAAGTATTTAAATTTATACACACACACACACACACACACACACACACACACACACACAAATATACACTGACTGTAGGTTCAGAGTCATTTCTTTCCATTACTGTACCTGATTCTTCTATCAGCCACATGCAGTAGATCGTGCAAAAAGTGTTGTCCATGAAGGAATAAAAGATGAAAAACTTTAAATAACTTGCCCAAGTTTACTAGTTAGTCATTGTCAGAACTGAATTCAAGTAAATGTGGTTCCATGACACTATCTTGGAATATGAATAATGAATAATGAAATCCTTTCAGGTTAAGTTTGAAGGCAGAAAACTGCTCACGGTTTTCATTTGTCTTTAAAACATAAAAGTACTAGGATATACCTGAAACTTTATTTACTATGATTACTCTTAATTTATACAGTAATATATAAAATGTAAATAAGCTGTAAATAATATCAGGAACCATTGAATGCTCTCCTTCTCTCAGTGGGGCAGAATTTCACAATGATAAAATCCTGTGTTGGTGCTAACCAGATGCATTTTTTTGGTGAATGTTTATTTATGTTAGTGATACCCCCTACAGAAGATTTTCTATTGTCCTGGGATTGGCTGGGCATTCATTTTCAAGCACAGTGTTATTGGAAGCCCTCAGGGTAGATGCCTTTGGAAAAAGATCAACTCTGAAGCAACATGCTCTGATGTCCTAAGAATCCTGTAGTCATGTTGAGTCACCACCTTTAGTGACCAGTTCCCACATTTGTTAGGAAAACAGCATTATGTATAGGGGAAAGCTTCTGAAAAGTCAAACCTGTTGAATTTTTACTAACTTCTTTCATGGCAAAGATAGCATTTTATAACGAGCCTGAATCAGAATAATTTTTCAAATCCCTGAATTTTTCATGAAATCAGCTGTTCTCTGCAATTGGTATTTTAAGAGCATTTTTTAAAAGTGCTACACAGTGTTACTGGGTTGTATCAGTGTCAGTACCTACCCTAAAAGGCATGTGATCGATTTTTTCTAGATACTATAATTCACTTGAGTTCTGCTAGGTCATTTTGCTTTTCTTGTGACTCATATACAAAGGATGTTAACATGATATTGCTGAGCACTTGAATAAAAACAGGATGAACTCCCAATAAACCTGAGCTTATTATGCTCAGAAGCGAGAAGATTAGTCCCTTTTTATCTTCTGATAGAACAGAGAGAATACACTGAAGCAGCCTTGGTTAGCCTTTCTGATAATTAAAAAGCAGTAACACCCACACTGGACTCTCCAGCAGCATAACATGGCAGCCCCCAGCATTGCCCTTCCACTGACCAGACTCACTCCTTCATGCTCCTCATGGCTATCCTGTCAATTTCAGTTCTGGACAATTTCAACCTCTATTTCTTCTACTTTTGCTCCGGCTCCTGACCAATATTGGAAGTAACACAAGAATGACTGGCCAAACTTCACCTGGGTCCTTCCTTTCCACTTCTGTGCAATGATTCCATGGATCATCTGGTAACCCCTTAGGTAAGATACGATAGTGATTGCCCAGACCTTCTTCTCTCTCAGATCTTCTCTCCTACTCCCTCATGTTAAACCTGTGTCTCAGCCAATGCCTTTAAAGTCTGTCTGCAGTGAGATCCCATATTTCTCTTCCTTCTAGCCCAATGTACTTCTTTGTCTGCAATGATACTCATTTTTTTCCCCTTGGACAGAGAAAGATTCAACTTCTTGACTTTTCTTGTAGTAAATACTGATTTTCTTTTCTCTCACTTCTCAAATGACTTGTATTGTCACCATTACCTCCATTTCCATTAACAAAGTTACTTTTAGCATGCAGACATCTGCTCTAGCTCAATTACATCTCTGAAACCCCTCACTTAACATGGCAGCCCTGTCTAGTTACCTATCTTATTTCATTATAAAATTCTTAAATGTCTAGGCATGAGAGCTTATTGGACCTGGGCCAAAGATCTGAAGTTTGACAGATAAGTATAAGAACTTATACCACCAATGTCATTATCTCTAAGCCTCAGTATTTTCAAATATAAAAAGAACCGCCCAATGCCTTGATCTATCTACCATTTTTAACAATCCTTTAGTTTGGGCTACGTGTGTTCATTTCAACTATGGGATTGTAAAATCTTTGAGAGTATGAGCCAAAATTTTCTATTTCCTTCTCTTCTTCTTGGTCTTTGTTCTTCTCAGCCTCCATTGTTTATAATGGGTAGTGTATAAATGCTCACTAATCCTTTAATTGACCTTCAAATGCTTTAAAACTTTTGCCTGACTGGAAAGTGTGACTGCTGATCAGGAGAAAACGTCTCTCTCACTGGAGTAAGCCCTGAACCCTACTCCCGTCAGTGGGTATGGTTATCAGGTGACAGGTTCCTTTTTTCCTGGGTGAAAGGAAGAACTCCCAATCACATATGAATAAACTACAAAACAAATAATTTAGCGGTGGCTGAACCATGATGTCTCAGTGAACCACTAAAACCACATATGCAGTTTAATATCTCAATAGATAGAAGTCTTTGGTCATAAAAATGCAGTTCAGTAAATATCATAACATTGTTTTATGACCCCCTTGGCTTATCATTCATTGATTGTGCCTAGAACATAGGGTTAGACATAACTTATAAGCACTTGATGTATATTCGACAAAGACAAAAAATACATGAAAGAAGATGAAGAAATGATACTGGCTTGATGCCAGTGCTATGGGAGTTTATAATCAAAGTCAATAAGTCAGTTCTCTTTATCTTTAGAGAACGTGGATCACCTCCAGGTTCACAGTATGGTGCAACAAATAATAGATCTTCCGAAGTGGGAAACATTTGCAACTGAAAGTGACAAAACTATCCTGGGAACACTGCCGTAGCACTACGGCTGTAAAATTAGTGAACAGGGCAGATGCTAAGAACCTAGGAACCTGTTGATACTTTTCTCATCTCTGGTCAGGAACTTAACATACATAACACACACATAACACGAGGAGTTAAATTCCAACACATACTAGTCAGTTTCTAGCATGCAGTGAACCTTAGAAATTCTAGTAGATGAATAATTTGGAATGGACTGATTTCCTACTCTGCCAACATGGACCTTGTTAGTGTGGCTATTCACAATATATGGGGAATATATTCTTTTGCTCAATCCACGTTTTTATTTTTTTTACTTTTTTACATTTTGTTAATGTTTATTTTTGAGAGAGAGAGAGAGAGAGAGAGTGGCAGAGAGAGGGAGACACAGAATCCAAAGCAGGCTCCAGGCTCCGACCTGTCAGCACAGAGCCTGATGTGGGGCTCGAACTCGTGAACCGTGAGATCATGACCTGAGCTGAAGTTGGACGCTTAACTGACTGAGCCACCCAGGAGCTCCAATATTTTTAAGAAGCTGCTCTATACTCAGATGATAAGCTGTATCCTAGAGATATAGTCAATTAAATAGAATCTGTGCCCTTGAAGATTACAGTAAAGCAGAATATGAGCCAGGCCATTCCTCAGGTTCAGAATTAAACACTGATATATAAACATATTAAAAAATCATCTCTGTTTCAGATTATCTATGTCATCGTTTTCCTGTCTTGGTGCATAAAACTTAGCAAAGAGATTGAGGAACAGAAAATCAGTTAGATGTAAAGCTAAATATTATTAAGTACAACTGAAAATCATTAACACATGTATCAATTTATTCATCATTTAAAGTATCTGTCTTTCCAAGAAATAGAAAGTCATCTACCGTAAACAATGGAATTTCATCACCTGTTAGTCAAATGCACTCAGCTCATTGAGAAAATATGCCAGCTGTCTCCTCGTGCTTATCAATCAATGAAAAGCATTTATGGAATACATGCAATGTATGTAAAACTTTGACATTCTCTTTTCCGTTGGTACTGCTGGAGGTATTTTAATTTTCCAAATGGAAAATTAGTAGAATTCAGCCCTTTCTTGGAATGTCAAGCCATCACAAAACAAAGACAGCATAAAGTCTAGATAGGCCACACTGTTATCATGATTTCAATATTTTAAAAGTAAAATGATAGTCCCTTTAGCATTGAATTATTACCATTTCTGACCTACACTCAGCAGATTCTAAATCACCAATGAAATTTTTCATATATTCCAGGCGTTTGCTGAAAGTCTTATACCTCCTGATGCCTGATCCATCTTACCTTGAAAAAGTCAATTATGAAATTAGAGGTTAAGAAGCTATGACTGTCAGCATAGTCATGTGATATCATGTCACAAACCTGTAACTGAGCTTTGGTACTTATGACTCATACTAGTGATCCACAATGAATCAGGCAGGCAGGGCTATTCCTAAGTCACTCAGTCAAAAAGTTTTTTTTTTTTTCATTGCTGACTGTTCCTAAAGAATATACATCTCTTTTGTATTATACATAGATCACATAAATAAGGTTCGCTGTTTTAAAATTTATGTTCCTAAGAGAAACCTAATATTAATCCATGATTGGTTGGGTTTGAGAGACTGTATTTTTTTCTTTTGAATATGTATAATAAATGAAAGTAATATTAGCCCTGGAAAAATTGATATGCCTTCCTTAAAACTGAAGATAACAATAAAAGTAAAATTGAGTTAAAATGTGTCAACTATAGTCTGGAAATATATAATTCTGTAAGATGACATCAATGGATCATTTTGGGAACCTATAATGACAAGCTTAATTGGCAATGCTATTTCAAGTATTTCATTGACCTCATACACAGAGTCAAATCCTCTCTAAGTAGAGACTTCTTACTCTGAATTACCAACAGACTTAGATTTATTATTTATTCAAAGAAAATATCATGACTAGAAAGATTACATTTAAGTTCTTCTAATTCTGCTATTCTCCATGGTCTTTCTGTAGGACTGTTATAGGGGAGCAAAATTTGCCCCCCAAAATATGTCTCTTTGGCACGTTGGTTATTTTAGGTTGGTTGTTTTTAAGAAACAGAGGTTCAGGGAAAAAAGAAAAACTTTGACCTTCTCCCTAACTGCCTAAAAAAATTAGTAATAGGACTTGCTCTAGGAAGGAAGCTATTATCATAGGTAAGTACAGTATAATATGAAATAGTGTAATAGACAAGCAGGAACTTAGCAAAGTTTGTTTATTAAAATTCTTCTCTATGTCTATTGTTTTAGAATGTCCCAGAAAACATTGACTTACCAAAAATTTACTCTTTTTTATCTTCCTGTGAATTGTCTTACTTCCTTTTGAAGTCCCAAAACCCTATCTCCTGCTTAGCTCTGGGTGGCCTGTAGGCCTCAATTGCCTGACTGCCTGTAGGCCTCATCTACTTATGGGACCTGTACATACATAATTAAATTTTATTTTCTCCTGTCTTATGTCAATTTAATTGTTAGACAAGCCAAAAGAACCTTGAAGGATAGGAACATTTTCCAACCCAACACTATCTTTGGCAAAATGAGGTTAATCATATGGCACTGTCTAATAAGAGTGCTTGAGGGTTAGCTAATTACTTGTCTTAAAATGCATATAATATTCCAAATAAAAGAGGCTATGACCAGGGTGCCTGGGTGGCTCAGTCAGTTAAGCATCCGACTTCGGCTCAGTTCATGATCTCACAGTTTGTGAGTTCAAACCTCATATAGGGCTCTGTGCTGACAGTTCAGAACCTGGAGCCTGCTTCAGATTCTGTGTCTCCCTCTCTCTGCCCCTCCCCTGCTTGCACTCTCTCTCTCTCTCTCTCTGTCTCTCTCTCTCTCTGTCTCTCTCTCTCTAAAAAGTAAATAAACAACAAAAAAAAGAAGCTATGACCTTAATGTAATTTAGAAACCATAGGAAAATTTATATATATAATTTATATATATATAAACATATGTGAGAATATATATAAATTATATATATATATAATAATACATATATTAAGATCAATATCTTCCACTCTGACTTTCTGGACAAGGGATTGGATAAAGAAGATTCTATCCTACTATGCATTTTGCGTAGTCTTAAAGTGGGAATGCTCCAACCCTGAAGGTATCTCTATCCTTGGTGCCTTTCTCCTGCTTTCTTCACATCTTTAGTACTGCTGAGATATGCTCTTTTCTTTATTTATTCTCAAAAGTCATGAAACTTAAGTCATTGCAGTAGAACCCTTGACAGGGACTGTATATGTTGTTTGATTTAAGAGGGCTGAAAAATCCTGCTGCCAGAAATGCCTTTGCAGTGCTAGAGATGTTAGCATTCAGGTCAACTCTTGGGATCAAGTACACCTTCCAACTGGCTCATAGTCAAATGCATGCGACTTGCTATGATGAAGATGAGGATCCTGGAGAAAGAGCACTCATTAGCACACGTTTTGACCACAATTTTGAAAAAAAGAACTCTAAGGGAACGTGACATAGAACTACAGTTGGATGACCTGGTATATAGCACATAATGTGGGGAAGGTCTGACAGCGAGAAGCACAATAAAAGTTGGCCATAGCAAGCAAAAAGGTAATATGGAGACTATGGAAGGAGAAAGAACCTAGACATTCAGAGAAGGTGCTGGAAAGAGAATTTCTTAGGAAGTTGTCTGAGAATTATGGCCAACTAACATTCCACACATTTGTGTCAAATTCTCACTTTCCAAGTGTCGATATCATCTGGATGCAATCCCTTAATTAGAGCAGGCATAATTAAATTCCAACAAAGGAAGGGAGACACCAGTTAAACAGAAATAGGTGTAAATTGACTTTGAGTAGCAAATGTCACAGTGTCCCTAGGGGCTCTTGCAGGCTTTTAAAATAGCCTTGAGTTTTTTATAGCTAAACTTAATATGTAAGTATTCCCATGAAGCTGTTCTGCTCCACATTATTATTTTACAAGTTAAACATAAACAATATCGAATATGGTGAAGTTAAATAATAACACAAGTCAGTGCTTGATTCAGGACCAAGCAGCTCAAAGAGGTAAGGTAACTGGGTATTATAGCAGCAGGCAGACCCCTCACTAGCTTTGTCAAATTGGAAAGGTTGCTTAGTCTGTATGATTCTGAGTTTTCTCATTTGTAAAATAACATCTATCCACTGGGATTAAAGATATATATAAACTTACATAGTAGAGTGCTCAATAAAATGCTAAATGATTATTGTTGCTGTGACAACTGCCACTTTAGACAATAAAGGCAACTAGTGTTGAAAGAAAGTATAAGGTTGTGTGAAATTTAGCACTGTGGGTCAGTTTCACAGAAGAGATAAGTTTATGCCACTGTTTGAATATTGAGTAGATTATATACAGGCAGAAAGGATTCTGTGAATGAGAGGAGACTTCGTTCCATTAAAGGGGGGATGGTATAACTGGGTTATGCAGATAGAAATATCCCTGACATGATTTAAAAAGATAATGAGTAGACTGATCTAATAAGGAATCCATTTTAGGGAGATATGGGTAATAAAGGAGGAAAGGTTAACTTGGGACCTAATTATATGATCTTAAATATCTGTCATCCCTTGGGCTCTTTGTGAATAATTGATAATGGGTTGGGTTATGATTAATGGACCAGTGTCAACCAGAAGAGAGATGTGCGGTCATAATCTGTAGGACTGTCCTCATCGCTGACATTTTGAATGGGTTATCAAAGACCTAGCCTGCATAATTAGGCAGACTCTCTCTGGAGCAAAAGCATTGGGAATTTCATTCTGTTCCTCACTAAGCAGACCACAGTTGAAGTGGGGGAGCACATCCATAAAAGAATGAATGTAATAATTAAGAAACTAGAAACTTCTGTCATTGAAATATAGAAAGGTTTGGGTATATTCAAAGAAGAAGCTCATAGATACTTTTTGAGAGCTGAGTAAAAGTTTTTCTTCTTATGATTATATATAACAAAATTTGAGGGAATCCAGATTTCAGAATGAGTAGGGTCCTAAAATAAAAAGAAATATTTAAAGCATTTATAGTATAAATGCATAACATAAATATTATATATTATATGTGCTATAGCTTATAGTATAGTATAGTATAATACTTTTGTTCTGTATTTATCCTTCAAATCATTAAAGTAAAATATTCCAGCTGTATTCTGTTCCAGTCATTTTGATATAGACCAGGCATTCCTGTGTTTGATAACAAGAAAAAGGAATTTTCTGGCTTGTGTAATGATCCAAGGCCATCTGAGTCTTTTTGTAAACTGTGTCTTTCAGGAATGCAAGTCATTTCGAAGTGTAAATTTTTGTGAGCTATAGAATGTGATAAGTTCTATGCCTGGCCAGGGACGGACTAGGCTATCAGCAAACCATCAGTTTTACTTTTTTTTTTTAATTCTATATGTTTAGCTAGGGGGAAAGAATCCTCAGGAAGACCATGTTAGCCAATGTTCAAGAAATTAGGCTGTCATGTGAAAAAGGATAAACTTATTTGCAATGTCACAGGGTAGAACTAGTTCCGTGGGTAAAGAAGATAAAGGCCAATTTTAGCTTTACATAGGAAATATTTTATAGAATTGGCTGAAAATAGCTTAGCTTGCTTCAGGAAGATGGAAATATTCAAGCCAAATGTGGACGGTCAGTTGTTTGTGAGGCAAGAAGAAGCTATCAATTAACTCCGTGATTTTCATTCTGGCTGCACATCAGCATCACCTGAAGCTTTTTTACAACTGCATGGACACCGGCCCCCTTCCTCGGACCAATTCATCAAAATCCCTGGTAGTTAAGCCTGTGGGCATTGACATTTTCATTAAGCAGCAGGGTTGTGAATAACTGCATCAGCTTAAGGTAAGTGCAGGTGGTCCCACAGCATCCATCCTATCTATGACATTAATTAGGAAAGCGCCAAGAAGAGTCCGTTAGCATGGGCAATCGTGGTATGGTGTGCAGAGTGGATTGAGGGTAATCCACTTTTGAGGCAAGTGAGACAAGGAAGGGGGTGCTGTGAGTCTAGCTGATGGATTACGAGGAATTCTGCAATAAATACGTATTGTCTAATAATCAGAAAAGTAACTTTCAACATTTCTTTATTTATTCTTGAGAGAGACAGAGTGCAAGTGGGGAACCGGCAGGGAAAGAGGGAGACAGAATCCAAACAAAGCAGGGTTCAGGCTCTGAGCTGTCAGCATAGAGCCGGATGCGGAGCTTGAACTCATGAACCGTGAGACCATGACCTGAGTCAAAGTCAGACGCTTAACTGACTGAGCCACCAAGGTGCCCCAGTAAAGTAACTATTTTTTTTAATTAGCAATACTATTGAAGAATATAAATGAAAATTTGCAAGTGTTTTCTAGCTTCATCTTCAGTCTCTCATGAACTCCTACCCTTTCCCCCAATACATTCTTGTGTTCAGCTGCAATGAATTCCTGAAGGTTCTGGGAACATTATAGATTTTCAGTTGTTGAAACCTGTCTCCTAGAGTAATTGCCCTCCCTTCTCCACCTGGTAAAATTACTTGTCTCCAAAACTTTGCTGAACCATCACCTTCTCTGAAATTTTCCCTGAACTCCTTGGAATTAATTGTTTACTCTTTTTCTATAATATTTTTAACATAGTCCAATGTATTTATTACATTGCTTTTTAGTTATTTTTATTCATGGTTGTCTTCCTATATTTTTGGTTTGCTCTTCTGAGCAACAAAGAAGAGAGAGAATGTTTTTAACACTAAGGTTTTCTTCAGGGAACTACAAAATCACTGATGGAATCACAGAAGTTAATTGAGAATGTTTTAGTTTTGAAGCAGTGGTTGGGCATACATACAGACATACCCAATAAGTGCTAGGAAACCTGTTTCTGAAGAGCTTTCGAGAAATGCCAAGGATAGAAATCAAGACTCAGGAAATATGCACAGAGAAGAAACAGTTAAAAGGTCACTTATGTATGTATTCAACAATTTTATCCATTGCCTTCTATATTTAAATGTACAGTGCTAGCAGCTAAGGATACATTGGAAAACATATGGCTAGATAGGACTATCCTTTTGGAGTCTATATTTCAGTGCAAAGGGGTGAGAGGGTGGAAATGAATTTCTGAGGCTGAATATGCGTGCAGAAAATAGCAGATGGCTACTATGTGGAAACTAGGAAATGTTCACTTTAATGAGCAAGAGGAGGAAAATGAATTATTAACAGTAGAGTAAGAATAGAAAAACAGTAGAGGAAGAGTCAGAGACTTTAAAAAATAATGAAAACTATTGGTGAATGAAAGATCATAGTTTGAAAGTAGTTCTTTTAGCTTAGAGATTGTTAGAAATAGATTTTTCAAAATAGGAATACTTGTGTGCAATTTAGACATGATTACTATTTTTCTCTTAATCCTTTCCTCAGAATTTCTTTCTTTCTTTTTGATAGTCATACCAAATTTTCTTTGTTCTTACTTTTGGCCCTGTGGTAATTCCCCCGACCAACCTCCATATGTGTTTGGAAAGGCTGTATATTCAGGCATGATTCCCTCATAAGCTTTGCAGCTTGCCCATGAGGATTTTAATCCTTCATACAGATACTTTAACTATGGAAG
This sequence comes from Prionailurus viverrinus, assembly GCF_022837055.1. Taxonomy (NCBI): domain Eukaryota; kingdom Metazoa; phylum Chordata; class Mammalia; order Carnivora; family Felidae; genus Prionailurus; species Prionailurus viverrinus. Next base: position 52,273,416 of record NC_062565.1, read on the forward strand.
CATTTGGTACTTGCCTTATTCAGCAACTTAAAAGAACTGTAACCCGAAACTCAACACTGGATTCACTGCTGCTACATAGAAGACTGGCCATGTAATTTGTGGATTCCAGTGAAAAATGATAATGTTGCATGTCTTATTCAAAATTATTAAAATTTTAAGATGGTGACTGAAAAATATTAAACAAGTATGAAACTCTACATGACTACACAGATCACACAGATCCACATGATCTAGATGTTTGCCAAAAACTCAGTCAAAGGATATTCTGTAGGCCATTCAGTCTAGTACTCTTTCCTTCAACACTGTAACATATTTCTCTGAATTAAGCATGGCCAAATTAAGAATTTATGCCAAGTAGAGTAGTTACATAAAATATAGCAAGTCCAGTTAAATTAATTTTCAGATAAGTGAAAAATAATCTTTTTAGTATAAGTATGCTATATGCAATATTTGGGACATATTTGAACTAAAATTTATTTGTTGTTTTTCTGAAATGTATATTTAACTGGGAATCCTATATTATTAGTTGCTAATTTTGTGGACTCTAATTGCAAGATTACATCATCTGACTCTTTGTAAAGTATGTTTAATATATTTTTCTTCAGAATATTGTCCTATAAGGAGATAATTTATGAGGGGATAAAACCTAGTAAATTTGATACAGTAGCTTTTATAAGTTTCCTGTTAAAGACATTGTTCCTTCCATTATAAAATATTGTCTTAAGGAAATCCAAAACAGAAAACTCTTTTAGGTATCATTTTTATATATATTTATGCCTCCATCAGTGTTTGTATCTTTTAGACATAAATGAGATACCTGATACCATCATAACCATTTGGGAAACTTAATTCCTGATTTTATCTTATCTCTCCTGTGGTTGTTTTATCTTCTTCCCAATATCCTCATTTATTTATTTGTTTTTAATTTTTATTTTATATCATTTTGTGATATATGTGTTTATATATGTGTGTGTGTGTGTATATATATATATATATATATATATATATATAGGCAGTCTGTTTTGGAAAAAGCAGGTAGTGATTAACAAATCAAATAATTAACAAACAAATAAAGAGACTTCCTGGAAGATTTATATATTGTTGGCAATATTAAATTTCTTACTAACTGTAAAAGAATTCACCAAAAATAGAGTTTTAAATAACAGGAAAAATCGAACTGAGCAATATTGTTTAATGGTAGGTCTTTAACTTGAAGTTTAGATATTTGATTGGTGTTATACACTCATAAAAATTATGCCCATATGTGATTACTCACTCAACAAATACTTATTATTGATTTTATTAGAAGAGTTTAAAGTCAGAACATTAAATATATTACATAAATTTTAAAAAGCTACTCAATTATACAACTTTATTGTTGATCATGTAGAATTGAATAGGCTTATGTTATGTAAAATAAAAATAAATGTTTAGACCAAATTGTTCATTCCTTTTTCCAAAAAAGATTGGTACAAATCATTAGCTTTTGGATTGACTTTTATTTCACTCTCTATCCTAGCCAAATATTAATAAATTACACATATTGGCTCATTTATAACAGACATTCACTGAATAAAAAATTTTATTCTTCAGGAAGATTTCTGCCACAGTTATCAATACACAACTTTAATTTTATTACTAAAGAATCTTACCATCTGGGAGAAAAATGTTTGCAATCCTTCAACCATAAGAATAAATATCTCCTATATATGAACAATGAACAAATAGATTTTTTTTAGTGTTTATTTATTTATTTTGAAAGAGAGCTCACCCATGCACAAGTGAGGGAGGGTCAAAGAGTGAGAGAGGGAGAGAATCCCAAGCAGGCTCCATGCTGTCAGTACAAGGCCCCAGACAGGGCTCAAATCTCATGAACGTGAGATCATGACCTGAGCTGAAATAAAGAGTTGGATGCTTAACCAACTGAGCTACTCAGGTACCCCATGAACAAATAGAATCTGAAACTAAAAACATAGTGCCATTTACGTTAGCACTCCACAATGAAGTATTAGGTATAAATCCAACAACATGTATATAAGATCTGTATGAAGAAAATATAAAACCCTGAGAAATAAAATCAAAGAAGAATTAAATAAATGAAAAGATACCCCATGACTGTGGATAGGTAAACCAAATGTGGGCAAGATTCAATTCTTTGCAAACTGATGTATAGATTCAATGCAATCTCAAAATCTCAGAAAATTATTTTATGTATATCCACTAATTGATTCTGAAATTTATTAGGAGAAGCAAAAGACTCAGAATAGGGAATATAATATTGAAGGAGAAGAATAAAGTTGGAGGATTGATGCTACCTGATTTCAAGACTAACTATAAAGCTATACTTATTGACACAATGTAGTATTGGAAAAAGAATAGGCGAATAGATCATTGGAACAGAAAAAAGAATCCCAAAATAGACTCCCATGTATATAGTCAACTGATCTTTGGCAAAGGAGCAAAAGCAATATAATGGAGCAAAGTTAGTTTCTTCAACAAACAGTGATGGAACACTTGGACATCCACATGAAGAAAACTGAATCTAGACACAGACATTACACTCTTCACAAAAGTTAACTAAAAGTAATCATAACCTAAATGTAAAACACAAAACTATAGAGCCACTAGGAAACAACATAAGAGAAAACCTAGATGACCTTGGATCTGGCGATGCCTTTTTAGATACAATACCGTAGACACAATCCATGTAAGAAATATTAATAAAGGGGTGCCTGGGTGGCTCAGTCGGTTGAGCGTCCGACTTCGCTCAGGTCACCATCTCACGGTCCAAGAGTTCGAGCCCCGCATCAGGCTCTGTGCCGACAGCTCAGAGCCTGGAGCCTGCTTCAGATTCTGTGTCTCCCTCTCTCTCTGGCCCTCCCCCCATTCATGCTCTGTCTCTCTCTGTCTCAAAAATAAATAAATGTTAAAAAAATTAAAAAAAAAAGAAATATTAATAAAGCTTGGACTTCATTAAAATTAAAGACTTCTCTGCAAAAGTAAATATCAAGAGAATTAGAAGACAAGTCGTAGACTGGGAAAAACATTTCAAAAGACACATCTGATAAACAGCTGAAATGTAGTGAGTTCCTAAATCTCATAATAAGAAAACAACTCACTTAAAAATGACCATACAACATTATTAGTCACCTCACCAAAAAAGATATACATTTGGCAATTAAGCCTATGATGATCCACATCATATGGTATTAGGGAAATACAAATTAAAACAATGAGATACCAGTACATAACTATTAGAACGGCCAAAATCTGGAAGACAGATGACAGTAAAATACTAGTGAGAATGCAGAGCAACAGGAATTCTCATACATAGCTGGAGGAAATACAAAATGGTATAGCCACTTTGAAAAACAATTCGGCAGTTTCTTGTAAAACCAAATACACCTTAGCCATATGATCCAGCAATTATGTTTCTTGGCATCTACCCAAAGGAACTGAAAAGTTATTGTTCACACAAAAACTTGCATGCTGATGTTTATAGCAGCTTTATTCATAATTCCCCAAATTTGGAAGCAACCAAGCTCTCCTTCAGGAGGTAAATGGATAAATAAACTGTGGTACATCTAGACAGTGGAGTATTATTGAGCAATAAAAAGAAATGAGCTCATGAGTTCTGAAAAAAAAAATGGAGGAACCTTAAATGCCTATTGCTAAGTGAAAGAAGCCAATCTGAGAAGGCTATGTGGTGTATTATACCAAAATAGGACGTTCTGGAAAAAGCAAAATATGGATACAATGAAAGGATTAGTGGCTGGGGAGGGCTCAGGAAGGAGCAGAAGAGATGAGCTGGCAAAACAAAATTTTTATGAATGAAAATGTATGATATTGTAATTGTTGTTATATGTCATTATATATTTGTACCAAACTATTTAGTGCTCAACACCAAGAATGAATCCTTAGACAAACTATGGACCCGGGTAATTATGATGTGTCAATGTAGGTTCACCTTTGGTAAAAAAAAATATAACATTTTGGTGAGTAATGTTGATAACTGAGGAGTCTATGCATGTGTGAGAACAGAGAGTATATGGGGAATCTCTTGTATGTTTTTCTCAATTTTATTGTAAACCTAAACTGTTCTAAAAATAATAAAGTCTAAAACAAAGAATGAATCTCTGATTTAATTTTTATTTATTTTTGAAGTATAGTTGACATACAATGTTATATTAGTTTAAGGTATACAGCATAGTGATACAATTCTATACATTACTCAGTGATCACCATTGTAATAGGAATCTTACCTATTAGGAATCATCTGTCACCATACAACATTATTAACAACACTCCCTATACTATACTGTTCATCTCCATGATTTATTTATTTTATAACTGGGAGTTTGTACCTCTTAATACTTTTTATCTATTTCACTTATCCCCCTACCCACCTCTGGCAACCACAGTTTATTCTTTGCCTTAGAGTCTGTTTGGGTTTTTGGTTTTGTTATGTATTTTAGATTCTACACATAAATGAAATCATATGGTATTTGTCATTCTCTGTCTGACTTATTTCACTTAGCATAATACCTTCCATGTCTATCCACAAATGGCAAGATCTGATTCTATTTTATAGCTGAGTAATATTCCATTGTGTGTATAAGCATATATGTGCATATACATATATTTTTACATATGTATATATACACATATATATGTACACATATATGTATATACAAATATATCACATGTTTATCCATTTGTTACTCATGGGCACTTGGATCGGCTCTATACCTTGGCTATTGTAAATAATGCTGCAGTAAACACAGGGCTGTATATATCTTTTCCAAATAGCGTTTTCATTTTCTTTGGGTAAACACTCTGTAGTGGAATTATGGGATCATATGGCATTTTTACTTTTAATTTTTGAGAAACCCTCATACTGCTTTCCACAATGGCTGCATAACATATATTCCCATCCACAGTACACTAGGGTTCCACTTTCTCCACATTCTTGCCAACACTTTTTTTTCTTATCTTTTTGATACTAGCCATTCTGACTGGTGGGAGGTGATATCTCATTGTGGTTTTGATTTGCATTTCCCTGCTGATGAGTGGTGGTAAGCATCTTGTCATGTGTCTATTAGCCATCTGTATGTCTTCTTTGGAGAAATGTCTGTTCATGTCTTCTCTCTATTTTTTCATTGGATTATTTGTTTTTTCAGCACTGAGTTGTGTAAGTTGTTTATATATTTTGGATATTAACCCCTTATCAGGTATATCATTTAAAAATAACTTCTCCCATTCACTACATTGTCTTTCTGTTTGTTGATGGTTTCCTTTGCTGTGCACCACAAAGAATAAAATACCTAGGAATAAATTTAACCAAGGAGTTGAAAGACCCATTCTCGGAAAACTATAAGACATTGATGAAAGAAATTGAAGATGACACAAACAAATGGAAAGATATTCCAAGCTCATGGATTGGAAGAGTTACTAAGGTGGTTTTTTTTTAATACCAGCATAATTAATGTACAAAGTTATATTAGTTTCAGTGTAGAATATAGGGATTCAGTAAATCTATACATTCCTCAGTGCTCATCAAGATAAGTGTACTCTTAATCCCCTTCAACTATTTCATCCATTCCACCCCCCATGCCACCCCCCCCCCCAGTAACCACCCGTTCATTCCTGAGTCTATTTTTGTTGTGGTTGTTTATCTGTTTATTTTTTCTCTTTTGTTTCTTAAATTCCACATATGACTGAAATCATGTAGTATTTGTCTTTCTCTGACTTATTTCACTTAGCATATACCCTTCAGATCTGTCCATGTTGTTGGAAATGGCAAGATTTCATTCTTTTGGAAGAGTTAATATTGTTAAAATGTCCATAATACCCAAAGCAATCGATTTACAGATTGAGTGTAATACCTATCAAAAAACCAATAGCAATTTTCACCAATAGCAAGTAGAATGAATAATCTAAAATTTTTTACAGAACCACAAAAGACCTCTAATAGCCACAGTAATCTTAAGAAAGAAGAACAGGGACGGGGCGCCTGGGTGGCGCAGTCGGTTAAGCGTCCGACTTCAGCCAGGTCACGATCTCGCGGTCCGTGAGTTCGAGCCCTGCGTCAGGCTCTGGGCTGATGGCTCGGAGCCTGGAGCCTGTTTCTGATTCTGTGTCTCCCTCTCTCTCTGCCCCTCGCCCGTTCATGCTCTGTCTCTCTCTGTCCCAAAAATAAAAATAAACGTTGAAAAAAAATTTTTAAAAAAAAAAGAAAGAAGAACAGGGGTCCCTGGGTCACTCAGTCAGTTGAGCATCTGACTTCAGCTCAGGTCATGATCTCACAGTTCATGGGTTCAAGTCCCACATAGGCTTCTGTACTGACAGCTTGCTCAGAGCCTGGATCCTGCTTTGGATTCTGTGTCTTCTTCTCTCTCTGCCCCTCCCCTGCTCATGATCTGTCCCTCTCTGTCTCTCAAAAATAAAAAATGTTAAAAATTGTTTTAAGAAAGAAAGAAGAACAAAGCCGGAGAATCACAATTCCAGATTTCAAGATATACATAAGGCTATAACAATCAAAATAGTATGGTACCCACGCAAAAATAGACAGATCAATAGAATAGGATACAGAACCCAGAAATAAGCCCACACTCATATGATCAATTAATCTATGGAAAAGGAGATAATAATATACAATAGAGAAAAGATAGTCTTCAATAAATGGTATTGGTAAAACTGGACAGCTAAAAAGAATGTAAAGAATGAAGCAAGATTGCACTCTTACACCATACACAAAAATAAACCCAAAATGGATTAAAGATCTAAATATGAGACATGAAACTATAAAACTTCTTGAAGAAAACAAAGTGATCTCTTGTATAGAGCTTTAGCAACATTTTAATGGATGCCTCCTCAGACCAGAAAAACAAAAACAGAACTATACTATTGGGACTACACCAAAATAAAGATTTTCCTATTTAAAGTTATTAAAATAGGAAGATAGATTTCCACAAATTTATAATATGTTTAGAAATCTAAATGTTATATCATTAATTATAAGAATAAATGCATTCTTTACCTGTCAGTGTTTATCATATCTGTATGTGCTGGAAGCATCTTATTTTTTTTTTCCTAGAAGAGATTCTTTAATGTCAGTACATGCATGAAGTGAGGTTTTTTAATAAATGAAGATTCTTTAGACATTCTTATCCCTTCAACCTGAGGGCAATACCTAGGAACCTGTGTTTCAATAAATACAAATCACTAGGCTTATTGTCATTCTCCGAGTTTCAGATCTCCTGGGAGAAACATAGCTCTACAAGTATGAACGATGTTTGTAAAATATCTTCAGTATAGAGGTCAGTATGCTTCTCTGTGAAAGCAGTATATAGTTGACCCTTGAAAACACGGGTTTGAACTGTGCAGGTTCACTTATACGTGGATTTTTTTTTTATAAATAAAATATAATATTATAAATGTATGTTCTCTTCCTTGTGATTTGCTCTTTTTTTTAATGTTTATTTAGTTTTGAGAAAGAAAGAGGCAGAGAGGGAGACAGAGGATTTGAAGTGGGCTCTGCACTGACAGCAGAGAGCCTGACGCGGGGCTCAAACTCAGGAACCATGAGATCATGACCTGAGCTGAATTCTGACGCTTCACTGACTGAGCCACCCAGATGCACCATCTTCCTTATGATTTTCTTAATAACATTTTCTTTTTTCTACCTGACTTTATTGTAAGAATATATAGTACATAATACATACACAAAGTATGTGTTAATTGACTGCTTATGTTATCAGTATGGCTTCTGGTTAACATTAGACCATTAGTAGTTAAGTTTTGGGGTCAAAAATTATACATGGATCTTTGCCTACATGGGGTGTCATGTTCTTCAAGGGTGAACTATAACCAGAAAATATTGATAATTTTTTAATGAGGTTTCTTTGACCAACTGTATTTATAATATTTGCAAAAGTAATAGTAATGAGTTAACTATTTCAAATTTCTATGTAATGTCCAATGTCTTTCATTATTCGGTGACGCTCTGATTTTTGTTTTCATTTCTTTCCTATCCAGCTAGGGTAAGGACCCATAGAGGAACAAAGCTTGCCACCCCAAAATGTGTCTCTTTGGAATGTGGATTATCTTAAGATGGTTATTTTTAAGAAACTGAGGCTCAGAAAAAGCCTTTGACCTTTCCTCTAAATGCCAAAAAGAATTTAGATAGAGGACCTACTCCAGGAAGGGAGCCATCACCATAGATAACAACTGCATACAGTTGACCCTTGAGCAATGTACAGGTTAGGGATGTTGAACCCCTTTTCCCTTGCAGGTGAAAATCAGGATTTAACTTTTGACTCTCCAAAAACTTAACTAAGACTACCATGGACTGAAAGCTTTACCGATGCCATAAAAAGTCCATTAATACATATTTTGTATGTTATATGTATTATATGTTGTATTTTTACAATAAACTACACAAAATAAAATGTTATCAGAAAAATCATAAGCAGAGGGAATACATTTACAGTACTCACAGTAAAAAATCCACATATAAGTGGATTCAAACCCATGTTGTTCAAGGGTTAACTATAATATGAACCAAGTATGGTAGACAGGGAGGAACTAAGGAGTCTTAAAATTTCTCTTTATGTCCCATTGTTTCTGTATAGCTTGGCAGCAGACATTTGTTTACCAAATATTTACTCTTTTTCATCATCCTATGAATTGCCCTTTGAAGTCCCAGACCCCTACCCCTCTCTCTGTTAGTTCAAGATGATACATACACTTCATTTTCCAAACTGTCTTTCAAATCTTTCATGTTTATATGGAGTTCCTGTACGTATGTAATTAAATTTGACTTTCTCATATTAAGCTGTCTCATGCCAATTTAATTCTTAGACCACCCAAAAGAACCTTGAAAGGTAGAGAAATATCTTTTTTCCCTAACAAGTCATACCTGTAATTTAGGGTAACTGACAGACCTTTACGATGCAAATAAAATTTAGAAAGACAGGCCAACTACTTTAGAATAAAGTAATTGAGCAGGAAACTTTCACTCTCACTGAGATAAAATACTTGATTATCTTGATGCTTCACTCTGAGAGTTATTTTTCATTGTATTTGGCATTCATCAGACATATTTGAAGACCTTTCCACCTCAGTGGGGTGAAGTTTTAAAAAACCTGAGCAGCTGACAAACCTAGTGAAAGGTCTGAATTGGGCCAAGATGATGACATATGTGTGGAAGGAAAGAAAGTCATTTATATGAGAAGAAAGTGTCACTACAAAGAATCTCCATGAAAGAACTGGATAGGGATTGTCAAAGGAACTACTACTCAAAGTGTTATAACAAAGGCTACTAGTGGAATGAGCTGGATGGTTCATAACAGTCACTCCTTATTTCTGCTCAAGGTAGACTCTGTAGATCACAATAAAGATTGTGAACTTGAGATACAGGATGGTTCAACACAGCTTTCTGGACTCCATCTGAGTGCTTGGTCACTTCAGGATTTCTGGGTTTTTTTGTTTAAACTGGGCGACCTGATTTGGCCATATATGTTAAGAAAATAGTAAAGGGATAATATTTCTTATCAGGAGATACTGATTAGCTAAACTGTTAAATTCAGATCATGTAACAAATTAGTAATGGTATATTGACTAGTATTGATACTACTTAGATATTAATACTATTTGGAGTAATAATGTTAAATTATTGATAATTTCTGCTTAAGTATCTGCTATATATTTCTCACTAAATGCATCATATTAAGTCCGGTTATGTTTAAATCAAGCATTTATGGTTTCAAGCTAGAAGAGCAATGTAATATGATGTAATGTGAATCAGAAGTCCTAGATTCTAGCCTTACTGCCAAGATTTCATTCTAATTATCCAGGTAATCTTTGGCAAGGTATTTCACATTTCTTGAGATTTTGTTTCCTTTGCTCATTTTTCAGATATATTACCAATATGATACAAGATCATTTATACAAAAATGTTTGTGAGCTATAGAAAGCTCTACAAATGTAAGTTATTATTTTATTATAACACACAATGTAAACTATATATAAAATAGAGAATCTTTTTCATGCACATTTTAAAATAACTAGCTATTCCAAGTTAGAAAAGTTTTCTTGGAATAACTAGTTATTTTAAAATGCTTATGAGGGGTGCCTGAGTGGCTCAGGTGGTTAAGTGACTGATTCTTGACTTTGGCTCATGTCATGATCTCACAGTTTGTGAGTTCAAGCCCCACACTGGGCTCTGCCCTGACAGTGCAGAGCCTGCTTGGGATTCTCTCTCCCTCTCTTTCTGCCCCTCTCCTGGGCAGAGGCTGGAACTCATGTTCTGTGAGATCATGACCTGAGCTGAAGTTGGACACTTAACCAACTGAGCCTCCCAGGTGCCCCATGTACATGGCCAGTTCTTTAACTTAGGACCTTATAAACATCACAAAAATATTCAGTGAAAACAACTGAGTAGAATATAAGTAATTCTCAGAGACCACCCTGGGAAGTCCCATAAATAACTCGGACAGACTTAAAAGGTGGGGTTGGGACTCTACTCTCATAAAGGTGGAGGCTACCATATTTGTAAGTAGTAGTTATGTGGCTTTATTCATTTCCACTGATTGGTAAAGAGGAGTTTACATACATATAGTAAATTCTACTGAATATAGTGCTTCTACTATACATATAGTAAATTCTACTGTAGTGCTTCCTTATAATAGACCTTCAAGAAAAGTCTCACCTAAAGTGATAGTCATGTCTGGTTTAATTCCCTTTCCCGCATGCCTCACACAATTCTTGCTTTATGCCACTTGGTCTATTGAAGGTATGCCAGCTCTTTCTTTTAAGACTTTTGCATCTACATTTTTAAGTGGACTTATTCAAAGTATCTGTGCTCATCAGCAGGTTTCCTCAGAAGTCTTTCCATCTCTCCAAAGTGACCTGACACATACTGGGTTTGGCTGTGGGTGCTGCAGCTCTCTGTATCTCTGAGAACAGGGCTCTTGAGGGGTATTTTGCAATGTAGGGGAAAAGGGTTGCAGTACAAAGAAAAGTTTAATCCCCTTTGGCTAAGCAGTTCACTTCCCAGTAGAAGTGGTATCAGAAAATCCGTGTGCCATTATACAAGCTTATTGCAGCATGACCTTAGAACCTGAGTCATGGGCCTCCATGATAAAGTTTAGACCTGAGGGATAAGAGTCACAAGTGGAGCTGTCCAACTGAATGGGTTCTTCTTGTTTGGGCAGGAAGCTGGGAAAGACCCCACATTAAATGCAACTTCAGCATTGAACAGAAACAATAGACTCACCAGGATATGCTTCGTCCAATAGGAACTGTGGTTGCTATGGAAACTGTGGAACTCTTTTCTGAACCAAATGAGCACTTTAGACTGCATGGCTGTACAAACTCAGAGATGGAGAAGGAGCTCCTGTAAAAATACTGATAGAGGCAGTGCCAGCTGTATTAAACTTGATTTGGACAATCCAAAAATACGTGACACCACTTCCATTGTTGTTGTTGTTGTTGTTGTTGTTTGTGGTAAGAACACTTAAATTGAGATCTACCTTCTAAGTGTACAATACAGTATTATTAACTCTACACACAATTTTATATAGTAGATCTCTAAGACTTTCCTTTTTGCTCTTTTAGTGTTATTAGGTTATAATAAACTAATATTGAAAGTGAAATAACATTTTTCATCCATCAGATTGTCAAGAATAATAAAGATTTATAATGTATAATATTGATAATGATGAGAGAAAATTAGTATTATGCACTTTTGATGAAAGTGATATATTTTGAAATACATTGTTCTGGGTTACTAACATGAGGCTATCACCATAATCCCAATTAGGAACCCCTTCATTTTTCATAGTCTGCCTCGGACCTCTCCCATCAAAATTTTTAAATCTCAGAAACAGGAATTACTCACCTATATGGTTCCTTGACCGAAACTCAGTGTGTTAGAGAACATGGTTTCAAAGAGAGTATACTGCTGGCTCATTTGCCTCCAGGCTCATCACTCTTAACGCATCTGTTAGAAATGTGGTGAGAGCTGGCCAGGATATCAGCTCTACTTTATTCAATGCTCTTTAATGTTAATTTTTTTAAAATTTTCTTCACATTTTCTTTTTACCTAAAATTAAATTCATAAAAGTGAAACCAGATTGACACTGATTTTGCCTTCTCTGAATTGAATAAGTCACTTTTTTTATTAAGTTCTATTAATTTGTCCTTATATATTAAGCAAGTGCTAAAACACCAGAAAGTCCACATTACCTTTTATCCCCATGGATGCAACCCAGTTATGACTCTAAGAGTCAATTTCACTTCCCACATTCTTTGAATTTCCACTATTACTAGTGTATCTGGTTACAGCATGGTTTATCAATATTAGACTGGATATTAATTATATGACAATAATATTGAGTGAAATAAGTATGAAAAATCAGCACATCCTTTTATGGTCTATAAAATTTAATTATATCTAAATATATACAAGGCACAGTGCAAAGGGCTATATAAACATAATACTATTCTAACTTCTATTAGTTACTGTTTGCATGGAATAGCTTTTTCCCATTCTGTCACTTTCAACCTATTTGTACCTTTTTGTCTAAGGTGAATCTCTTGGAGACTGCATAAAAATGAATCATGAAAGGTGTCTGTTTGTTTGTTTGTTGGGGTTTTTTTGTAACCCATTCTTCTAATTTATACCTTTTTGTTGAGGTGTTTAATCCATTTATACTTAAAGTAAATATTGGTAAAGAAGGATTTACAATTGCAAAAAATATACCTTATTGCTAGTTTTGTATTTGGGCTTTACTTACACATTTGTCTTCAATCTTTGAAGTTTGCCTACTTAACACTGACATTTTCTGATGAGAGGACTTACCATTTCATTTAAAAAATATTTTTGTCTGGGGCGCCTGGGTGGCTCAGTTGGTTAAGGGTCCGACTTCAGCTCAGGTCACGATCTCGCGGTCTGTGAGTTTGAGCCCCGCATCCGGCTCTAGGCTGATGACTCAGAGCCTGGAGCCTGCTTCCAATTCTGTGTCTCCCTCTCTCTCTGCCCCTCCCCCATTCATGCTCTGTCTCTCTCTGTCTCAAAAATAAATAAACATTAAAAAAAAATTTAAAAAATATTTTTGTCTATTTTTGACAAATACTAAAAATTTCTGAAACGTAATCATCTTATATAATTATACCTGTTGAATAGAAATTCCCCATTTTCCCCTCCTCTCTGCCCCTGGTAACCACTACTCTCTGCTTCTATGTTTTTGACTATTTTATGTATTTCATATAAGTGGCATCATGTAGTATCTGTCCTTCTGTAACTGGTTTATTTCACTTAGCATAATGTCCTCAGGAGTCATCCATGTTATCACATATGGTGGGATTGTCTTACTTTATTTTTAAAGCTAGGGGCGCCTGGGTGGCGCAGTCGGTTAAGTGTCCGACTTCAGCCAGGTCAGGATCTCGCGGTCCTCGAGTTCGAGCCTGGCGTCGGGCTCTGGGCTGATGGCTCAGAGCCTGGAACCTGCTTCCGATTCTGTGTCTCCCTCTCTCTCTGCCCCTCCCCCGTTCATGCTGTGTCTCTCTCTGTCCCAAAAATAAATAAACGTTGAAAAAAAAATTAAAAAAAAAAAAGCTAAATAATGTTCTATTGTATTTTCATGCCACATTTTCTCTATCCATTCATCTATTGATGGAAATTTGGATTGTTTTCACATCATTGCTCTTATAAATAACCCTGCAATAAATACGGGAGTACAAATATCTTTTCAAGATCCTGATTACAATTCTTCTGGGTAAATGCCCAGAAAGGGGATTATAGGATCATATTTTTAATTTTTTTGAGGAACCTCTATATTGTTTTCCATAATGACTACACCATTTTACATTCCCAATAGTATACAAGGAAAACAAAATAGTATACAATTTCTCCACATCCTCATCGACGCTGCTATCTTTTGCTTTTTTGCCAATAACTATCCTAACAAATGTGAGGTGATATCTCATTGTATTTTTTTTTTAAGATGTGTTTTATTTTTATAGAGAGAGTTCACGAGCAGGGGAGAGGGGGAGAGGGAGAGAGAGAGAATCTTAAGCAGACTCCACTCTCAGCATGGAGCCCAACACAGGCCTCTATCCCATGACCCTGGGATCATGACCTGAGCCAAAATTGAGTCAGACACTCAACTGACTGAGCCTCGCAGGTGCCCCTCATTATAATTTTAATTTGCATTTCCCAAAAGGTTAGTGATGTTTAGTATCTTTTCATATACCTGCTGGCCATTTGTATATTTTCTTGGAGAAATGTCTATTCAAGTCCTTTGCTCATTTGTGTGTATGTATGCTATTGAGTTAAAGATTTCTTTGGATATTAACCCCTTGTATTGTTAATACACCAGCTAATATATCATATATACTCTATTTATGGTTTGCAAATATTTTATCCCACTCCTTAAGTTGTATTTTCACTCTGTTATTGTTTCCTTTGTTGTGCAGAAGTTTTTAGTTTGATATAAACCTAATTGTTTTTACTTTTGTTTCCTGTGCTTTTGACTTTATATCCAATAAATCATTGCCAAGACCAATGTCATGAAGGTTTTCCCATATGTCTCTCCTAGAAGTTTTATAGTTTCAGGTACTGTGTTTAAGTCTTTGATCCCTTTTGAGTTGCTTTTTGTGTACCAGTTAAGATAAAGGTCCAATTAATTATTTTGCATGTGAATATTCAGTTTTTCTAACACCATTTTTTGAAGAGGCTGTCTTTTCTCCATTGTGAATTCTTGTCACTTTTGTCAAAGATCAGTTGACTTTAAGCCTTTCCACATCATGTTAAACAAAGGCTAGGATCTCTGAAACATCTTCTATGAGTTTTAGGGCTTATGATATTATTGATTTTATTGATAATGCCTAGTGGTATAAAATAGAGATTAAAATACTGGTAAGCACAGCATCCACAGCCTTGACAGTCTACTACCACCAGGGGGTAATTTATGGTTTTTTTTCTGATCTAATTAATCCCTCTGCCTTTTCCCCCACTCATATAATTGAGATAATGTTTATAGGCTGTGCTTTGGGATACTCAGATGAAGGATGTTATTAAATGTATAGAATATTTTGGAGATATAATCTAATTAACCACCACTTCACTTCTTGGGTTAAGTGTCTCTAATTATTTCTTTGTAAATTTGTAAACTAGAAATGATGAGGTTAAGTGATGTGCTGAAAGTAATATTGTAAATTAGGTACTGTGTTAGAAATACAGCCTAATGATTATAAAACTTACTGGTATAAATCTGAATAGAATCAAAGAAATTCCTTGACTGTTTTAGCTAGGTTTTTCTGACTGGTTTGGTTTAAAAAGAATGCCACTCTAATGTAATAAACGAGAGTATTATAAAACATTGTTTTCTTTTAAAGTCCTTATATTTAATATTCACTGCTATTATAGTTATGCAAAATCTGTGAAAATTCTACAGACAGAATGAGATAGTAATCCAGGAATGGAGTTAAAATGAAAATGCTTTTGAGGTACCTGGCTAGCTCAGTCGGAAGAGCATGCAACTCTTGATCTCAGAGTCCTGAGTTCGAGCCCCATGTTGGGTGCAGATAAATAAAATGAAAATGCTCTGAGTGTTAATTTGAACAGTGAGTTTAACATCTAACTTCTATTCCTTTGGTGAGAGAAATCATGAATTTTATACATCTTGAATTAAAATATTTGTTCTCCATCCTTTTTATCTCTTGAATGTTTTCTTAAACTTTATTCTGTACATGTTTTGGAATATCTCTTTTACATGATATATTAGCTTTCTATTGCTGTTGTAAGAAATTACCCACAGCTTTAGTAGCTAAAAACAACACAGATTTATTATCTTATAGTTCTGGAGCTCAGGAGTCCAAAATGTGCTTCACTGGCCTAAAAGCAAATGTCAACAAAGCTGTGTTCTCTCTGCACTCTCTAGGGGAGAATCTTCTTGCCTTTTCCAGTTTCTAGAGGCTACCCACATTTCCTGCTTATGGTCCACTTCCATTTTCAAATCCAGCAATGGCTGGTCTAATCCTTTCCCTGTTGCCTTTTTCCTGGTTATCTCTCTTTTGTTTTCCTCTTACACCTATAATAACTCGTAAGATTGCACAGAGCCCCTCACCCAGATAATCTAGGATAATCTCCCCATCTCAAGGCCAAGTGATTAGCAACTTTAATTCCATCTGGTTCCTTAATATTTCTTTGCCATGTAAGGTAACATATGTTCCCAAATTCTGGGAATTAAAAATATAGACATCTTTGGAGGGCCATTTTTCTGTCCACCACAGATGCTAAGAAATGAAGACTCTCCAATGAATACTAGGGATAGGAAACTGTTGCCATAACTAATCTTATTAACCTCAAAAATTTTAACTTCTTTTTAGCATGTCTAAATATCATTTTAGTTGCTTAGGAAATATTTTTTGAATATCAAAGCTTTTGTTTCTTAAATTTTTTATTATTAAAGAAGATGAAAATATTTCTGGCTAATAATTATCTGAAAATATGCAACAAATGAAATAATGCAATTATATGTGACTGATAACAATATCAGCTAGTCAGCATACATACATAGAATTTGTAAATCTGCCTGGTAATAAGAATACAATCTTAATCCAGGAGAAAAGTGAGAATTTTAAAACAGGAAACACAGCCTTATAATGATGGTGAATGGTTCCTTTCTTACAAAATTATATTTGAAAGTGATCACAGACACTTCATACATCTTGAAGACTTTGTTCTTCTCCTTTTTATTTTTCTAATCAATAAATCTCTGCATTCAAGCTAGAGAGAAACTTTGTTACAGGCAATTTTTAATTATAAGTATAATTTATATCCATATGATTATCAAAAAATATTGATTGAAATAAATACATTTCCAAAGAATTTTTCCAAATTTACCTTTTGAAAACATGAGTCTGGGGTGCCTGGCTGGCTCAATCCTCAGAACATGTGACTCTTGATCTCAGGGTTGAGACTTCAAGCCCCATGTTGAGTGTGGAGCTTAAAAATAAAATAAAATAAAATAAAATAAAATAAAATAAAATAAAATAAAATAAAATATAAAATAAAATAAAATAAAATAAAATAAAATAAAATAAAATAAAATAAAATAAAATATAAAATAAAATAACAAACCATGGTAGGCTCTAAAGTATTTGACATTCGAAAAATGTGGGTTCTTTCCAAACGTCGTCATTGTTTGTTGAGGACATCCATCTTCTTCTAGACACTCAGTGTCACCATGTACACTTCTCTTTCCTTTATCCAGGTATTTAATTTTGTTCTTTTTTTTTTGGAAATGATATTCTCACAGATGCCTTCCATAAACCCTAATCAACCTATACCAAGATTACTATAAGAACATATCACAAGGATTAGTCTACATTGATTCTTTTTTATTTGAAGGTGAAGGGAAAAACATCATTGTAACATTTGTTGAACATTTTACTATGTCCTAGGCTGCATCCCAAATGTTTTAAAACATAAAACTCATTTAATGCTCACCTGGCCCTATGAATTAAGTATCTTTTTAACCTTGTTTACAGATGATAAAACTAAGATACAGGGAAGTTAAATAATTTGTCCAAGCTCAGGCAAATATAAGTTGTAAAGCCAGAATTCAAAATCAGATAGTATGGCCTGAGAATTTCCATCAACCTGCTCATGATTCTACCTGGAAAGTTCTATAAGACGCAAGTAACTCTGTGTCTTGGGGGCTTGTGTGACCAACCATACTAATTCTAATATTTTCTCACTCAAACAGATTCCACAGGGAACTGGAGGGCATATTTAATAGAGACAAGTGTCCACTGTGTAAAAGGGCCTCCATCACCAAAGGAGGAGAGAGGAGTAACAAGTCTTACCACTGTCAGACACAGACCAGCAGAGTCCTGCCTCGTCCTCCTCCTTTCAGCCTGCCAGGTGCTCCCGTAGTGCCTCTTACATCATGTTATTCTCCTACCCAGTAATCTAAACTGACTTTGTAATGCTTACAGGAGCAAGTCTGAACTACTCATCTGGCACTAAAGATTCTTATTATTCAGCTCCATTGTCTTTATCTAATCGTCCACTTCTTTCAAACAAAGATTTTGTAATTCCAAAACCTGAGTCATCCTCAACTCCTCTCTGTCTCTTATATCTCATAGTAAGTCTATCAGCAAATCCCACTGACTCTAACTTTGAAACATATCCCAAATTCAATCATTTCTCAACACCTTCACTGCCACCGCCCTACACCATGTAGCTATCATATCTTATTTGGACCATTGACATAGCTGCCTAACTGGTCCAGCTGCTTCTCGCCCTTACCTTTCTACAGAATCTTCCAAAGACTTCAGTGGCAACACTGCTTTAATATAAATTATTCCTCTGGTAAAATCCCTCAAGTATCTTCCTATATCAACGGTATAAAAATCTAAAGGCCTTACCAGAGAGTGAAAGGCTTTGCATAATCTGGCCCCAGCAATCTCTCTGACTTGATCTCTTTCGACTCTTGTGCTTGGTCACTTTGTATTAGTCATATTGGTAAATAGTATTGTTAGTAGATGCGTATTTAGGAGCAATTTCTGAAAATAGAGTGTCACTCCCTGCAGTGTTAGGATAAAGTAAAATGGAAACCTTGGGTTTTATATAAAAATATTGGCTGAAAATTCTAGGGGTAAAAATAATTATCATTACAGTTGAACTTGTGGTCTTTAGAAATAGTTTTTTATACAGTTCTGTTTACAAAAAAAAAAACAGATTAAAGGTCATCCTTAAACTCTTTTCTAGATTATGAAAAAACTTATTTTTATTTTAGCTAGATATAATGTATTAAAGAAAGAACATAGCATAAGAGATGTTAATAAATTTTCATTTTCTGGAGAGAATTTATGAAAAGAAAAATCTGACTCTGACTTATCTTTTATCTGGTTTGAATTTTGGCAATTCCTAGCACAAAGTAAGCCTTAGGGTATCCCCCTTTTTTTCCCCTTTCTGAAATAAAATCACTATTAAAAATAATAAAAGCAGATTTTTTTATCCGCCCCTAAAATAGATATTTCAGAAAAGTCTTCATAATGGTTTTTTTAAACCTTAAAAAATAAATTCGATTTTAATGGAATTATTATACAAGCTGAATAAATTAATATAAACAAATCAGCATAAAGCTGAATAAATAAATATCATTTTTAGCATTTCTTATTCAAAATTGGCCTGGCTCTTGCAACTGAACAATGGATCCAATATTTAAATCAACAAAGTTAAACTATAAAGCTTATTAAATGATATAAGGGAGTAATTCTGCTTGCTTAATTGTGGTAAAATATACATAATATAAATGTTAGCATTGTTATTATTTTAAGTGTATAATTCAGTAGAATTAAGTGCATTCATATGGATGCCGCTTAATTCCATTTTCAGAACTTTTTATCATCCCGCACCGAAACTGTACTCACTAAACAGTAACTTCCCAGCCCCCTCCTACCAGGCCCTGGCAATCACTACTGTACTTTCCATGTCTATGAATTTGCCTATTCTGATTACTGCATACAAGTAGCATCATATAACAGTTGTCCTTTTGTTCCTGGCTTATATCATTTGGCATGATGTTTTTAAGGCTTATCCATGTTGTATCATGTATCAAAATTTCCTCCCAGGGCGCCTGGATGGCTCAGTCAGTTAAGTATATGACTTTGGCTCAGGTCATGATCTCATGGTTCATGAGTTTTTGCCCTGCATCTGTCTCTCTGCTGTCAGCACAGAGCCTGCTTTAGATCCCCAGTCCTCCTGTCTGTCTGCCTGTCTCCCACTCTCTCTTTTTCTCAAAAATAAGTAAACATTAAAATACTTTCATCCCTTGTTAATGCTGAATGATATTCCATTGTATGGACATACCACATTTTGTTTATGCATTCATCTGTGGATAGGCATTTGAGTTTTTCCACTTTTTGGCTGATGTGAATAATGTTCCTTAAATATCATTCAAATTTTTGCTTTTAATTCCTCTGTGCATATACCTAGAAGTGGACTTACTGGATTACATGGTAATTCTCTGCTTAATTTTTTGAAGAACTGCCATATTGTTTTCTATACAAGCTGCACCATTTCACATTTCTATGAGCAAATGCACAGTGGCTCCAGTTTCTCTGTATCTTCTTCAACACTTATTGTTTTCTGTTTTTTTTTTAATAGCCACCCTAAGTGGTATAGGGATAATTCTCTTTTTTTTTTTTTTAATCCAGCTTTGTTGGGAAACAATTGGCATACATCACTATATATGTTTAAGGTGTACAACATTATGGTTTGATTTACATATATTGTGAAATGATTACCACAATAGGTTCAGCTAACATCCATTTTTCATAATGATACAATAAAAAAAGAAACAAAAAGGAAAACAAAATTCTTGCTTTGAAAACTCAAAATTAACTCTCTTACCTTTGTTATATATCATACAGCAGTGCTAGCTATAGTTATCATGTTGAATGTTGACCCCTAGTACTTATTTATGTTATAACTGAAAGTTTATACCTTTTATATACCTTCTTCCAACTCTCCCTGCCCTCTGGTAACCATAGGTCTGATCTCTTTTTCCATTAATTTGTTTGCTTATTTTTTTTCTTTTTTAGATTCTACATATAAGTGAGATCATACAGTGTCTTTCTCTGTCTCACTTATTTCACTCAACACTTACTTCACTCAATGGCCTTAAGATCCATACAGGTTGTCACAAATGGTAGGATTTCCTTGTTTTTCAGTGCTTAATAATATTTTATTGTATATATATATATATATACCACGATTTCTTCATCCATTTATTCGTTGATGGACACTTAGGTTGTTCCCATGTCTTGGCTATTATATACAATGCTACTGTGGACATGGGAGGGCAGATATCTTTTTTGAGTTAGTGTTTTCATTTCCTTTGGATAGATTCCCAGAAGTGGAATTGCTGGATCTCATGGTAGTTCTATTTGTGATTTTTTGAGGATCCTACACACTCTTTTCCATAGTGGCTGTAGCAGTTTACAATCCCACCAACAGTGCACAAGGGTTCCCTTTTTGCCACATCCTTGCCAGCATTTGTTATCTCTTGTCTTTTTGTTCATGGCCATTCTAACAGGTATCTCATCGTGGTTTTGGGATAATTCTTTTTTAATCTCAGAATGAGAAAGACTTTTCCAAATATAATACAAAAAAAAAAAAAGAACAGAAGCTGTGAAATAATATATCAATGAATTTCATTACCTAAATATACACAAATTAGAAAATTATTGTAATTTTCAGACAAAGGGTTAATTTCCCTAATTAAAAAAAAATCCTTCAAACAAATAAGGAAATAATCATCAACGAATTGAAAAGTGAAAGAATAAAAATGCTAACAGAATAAGAAAGGCAAATAGATCTTAAATATATCAAAAGATAGTATGTGTCTCAGGTATATAGTTCAAAATGGTCTAATGATGTTAATTGTATTAGGCTAATGTACAGAATCAATAGTAAGTAGTCAATAAATTTTGTATGTTTTATTTTAGAAAATTTTCTAATGTTTATTTATTTTTGAGAGAGAGAGAAAGACAGAGCATGAGGGGGGAAGGAGCAAAGAGAGAGGGAGACACAGAATCTGAAGCAGGCTCTAGGCTCTGCGGTGTCAGCACAGAGCCAGATGCGGGGCTCAAACCCACCAAGGAGAGATCAGGACCTAAGCCGAAGTTGGAGATTCAACTGACTGAGTCACCCAGGTGCCCCTTGTATATTTTAATTAACAATCTAGAGTCTCCAGGAAATAGAGAAACACAATCTACTTAGGACTAGGACAAAAGAAAATTAAAAGTTCTTAACTTGGAACTCAGCTTTAAAAAAATTAATTTCTTTAGAAGCAAGGTAAGAGATAAATAACAACTCTAAGGTATTTTTTTTTAATTTTTTTTCAACGTTTTTTATTTATTTTGGGGACAGAGAGAGACAGAGCATGAACGGGGGAGGGGCAGAGAGAGAGGGAGACACAGAATCAGAAACAAGCTCCAGGCTCTGAGCCATCAGCCCAGAGCCCGAAGCAGGGCTCGAACTCACGGACTGCGAGATCGTGACCTGGCTGAAGTCCGACGCTTAACCGACTGCGCCACCCAGGCGCCCCTCTAAGGTATTAAAATATGAGCCAGATTATTGAATTCGATTAAGTCAAGTTAGTTTCAGTATAGTTGTAATTACAGAACAGAAAGAAGATAGGGGAAATTTTCAACCAAACGTCTGTTTCTAGAAGAAAACTTGAACTTCTTAGATATTAGTAATAGAAAATTATTGGAGGGAGAACTACAAAAATCTCATTCAATACTCCCATCATCAGAGTTTGAAATACCTAATCACATCATTCACATACATGAAGATCTCTAAAAGCCTTTGCTCACCATAAAGTGTGGCTTTAGTGAGTCTTTAACTATTTAAGTATAATCCTAAGAAGCCTCATTAACTTTGAGAATGATTTCTTCTTGAACAAAACTTCTTGGTAAGGAAAATCTATTTAAATTTCATAAACGTTTGATATGGAGGTATGTGTTTAACTGTCTTGTTCTGCATCAGGAGATCAGAATGATCAAAAACATTCACATGGCAGCACTTCTAATCTCACCCATGAAGCCATTATTAAATGAGTAATTAATATTCTTATAGATGTCTACATAAAAGCAAAGCTAATGAACTCAAAAAAGTTATTTTCTGCAACAGACTTTAACTTTTTCCCACCTCCCATCAATAAACTTAATTTACTCCCTCATTATATCCTAAATGCCTTCTATGTGCCAAATGCAATTCATCACAAGCATGATGAAGTCTCTGCCCTTGAAAAGACTACATACTAATAGGAAGAGATCGCAAAAATCAAAAAACAACAACAACAAAAAAAGTTACATAAGAGTAGGTTTATAAAGAAAAATAAAGAAGGGTGAAAGCAACTAGTAAATGAGTGGGGATGGTTCTCTTGTGTAGAGTGGTTGGAAAAAACCTCAGTAATGAGGTCAGACCTAGGAAGCCATGTGAATATTGAGGGAAGTCTAGTGTAGCCAGAAGGAATGCTGGGTGCAAAGGCCCTGCAGTGAGGCTACATTGTGGGATGTGTAAGCAACAGCAAGGAAGACAATGCATGCATAGAATAGTGAGCACGGGGAGGGTGGGTGGGAAGTCAACGACAAATTAAATCATAGAGGTAGCCAGAGGAAAATTTGTATATGACCTTTCAGGTTACCGTGAGAACATCACCTATGACTCTGAGTAGTATGAGATGCCATTAGAAAGTTTTAGAATGGTATGATCACATATATATTTAAATTTTCACTCTAGCTCCTCTATGCAAATAGCCATTAGGGGGGCAAGAGTAGGGAGATAGGCTAAGAGGCTCTTCCAGTAATTAAGGTGATAGTCTCTTTCCAGTCATGCAGTGATTAGGTATCTGGACGGTTGTTTCCAAAAACAGCTACAAGTGCTGAAGAATACACTATAGGAAAGTGCGGCAGAAACTGTTAGATGCCTCCCAATATTTACTTTCCTCTTGTTCTTCAGTAATAGATCATTAGCTCAACACATCGATGGAAGAATTCACGTACTTCCCCAGTTCTTTTACTGTTAAGCATGGCCAAGTGACAAAATTCTGGCTAATAATAAGTGAAATTTTATGTGAAACTCCTTAAAGAGTGGGAATAAGCTCTTTTTTTGTGTTCTCCCCATCCAGCCCCTTGCTCCTCAGAATACAGACCAGTGCCCAGGCTGGAGCAGACATCTTAAATTGTGGGGCAATTCTCTTAATATGATGGAACAGTGAGATAGAAGTCCCTGCTGACTGTGGAACCTCCTGGAAAGTTCTTTCTTGTTCATACCACTCCTTGTGTATTCCTATTAAATATAGTGAGATGAATGCAGGTTGACAAGTGTGGAGGTTTGTGCAATAGTCCAAGTAAGAAATGACCAGAATTAAGAGACAGTGGAATAACAGTAAGTGGGGAGATTCATAATATATTTTAAAGAACAATCCAACAATATTTGTTGGTGGATTGAATACAGATTATATTGTAAAAGGAGGAATCAAACATGCATCTATATTTTTATCTGAAATAAAAAGAAATGGAGTTACTATTTACTGGCTTGAGGAAGATTACAAGTAGGGCAGAATTTTGTTTTATGTTGCTTTGTTTTTGAAGTCTTAAAATAACCAAGACTTTATTTTGAATACGTTGGTTTTAGATGCTATTATACTCCCAAATTGAAATATGGTGGGGGCATCTGATAAATAATTCCACAGTTCAAGGGAGAGGACTGGGCTGGAGACAAAATTATGGACTCATCAGAGATCACTAGGGAATAAGTATAGATAAAGAAGTAATCAAAGGATGAGCTGAGAAGCATCAGTGTATATGAATCCAAAATATGAGGATGAATCTGCAGAGAAAAATCAGAAGGGACAGCCAAGGAGGTGACTTAGAGGCCACAAAGCATGGGGTAGGGGATTATGTTCCAAGGAGACTAGAGTGACCAATTATGACAAATGCTGCTGATTGAGCCAGTTAAATGTAAATCAAGAACTGACCATTGGCGCTGGCAGCATGTATGAAATGAACATGGATGATTTTGTCAAGAGCTGTTTTTGTTAAGTGGGGTGGGTGGATGGGGGTCGGGGTGGAGGTCCTCATTGGAATGGATTTCAGAAAGAATAAGATAGGCATTAGAGACTCCTGGTACAGACAACTCTTTTTAGCACCTTTGTTATAAAGGGGAACAGAGAAATGAGGAAGTCACTTTTTAATTTTTTTCATTTTATTTCATATGGTAAATACTATAATGTGTTTATATGTTCAAAAAAAATTTAATAGAGAACATCAGTAGAAATAATGAAGCAGGAGAGAGGAAGCATGTCCTGCCTTTGAGTGGGTGCCAGGAGTTGGAATCCAGTGCACATGTGGAGGAATTGGCCTTTAGCAGGAGTAAAAATAACTCATGCAAAGGTTAGAGCAGGATTTTATTTTTAAGTTTTTAATATTTGGTTGCTGGAATGTTGGGGCATTTTCTTCATGTTTCTTCAGTTCTCTCAGTAAAATAAGAGAAAATGTCATTAGTCAAGATTGGAAAGATATTTGAGGTTCAGGGACAGAGGAGAAAATGGGAAATAGAAAGTACAGTGTGGAGTGAATTATACAAGGGGAGTAGGGGGGTTGCTCTAGGTGTTTCTGGAAGTTAATAATCATAAATATAAACAGGGACCAGTCAGCATGGTGGTGAGCTTTTCTCCAGCTGTAGTCTCTCCTTGGGTGTAGGTGTAGAATAGGTGGAGGGTTGTATTCACTCAGGATTGGGCTCTTGACCAGGATAATACCATGGAGGGACGGAGGGCAAGGGAATTGGGAGTATGCATAAGGAACCACTGTAATGATGGACTGTGGAATCTAAGGCAGGGAGGGGAAAAGTGAGGGATGAAGAGGCAAAGAAGAAGGGAAGGTGTTGGAGCTGATGAACTGAAGGTCTACTAGAGTTAGAATCTTAGATATCAGAGGTGTAGTGGGCACAAACAGAAGAATGAAGGTGGTGCTTAGAGAGTGTGATGTCTGGCATTGATATTATGGAAGGGGCATCTTTGAGGGTAATGGCAAAGTGCAAGGTGTGACCAGGAGAGTGGTTACTTGAGATAAATTGAAGGCTAAAATTGTTGTAGAAGACATTAAAAACCTGGTCACCGGCATACACTAGAAAGTTGATCTATGTGGATATTCATTCACCAAAGAATTCGAGAGCAAACCAGGTACCAGAATCTTTGAAGAATTAGAAAGGATAACTAAGTAATCCAGATGGCAGCAATAAAGAGAGGTAGCCAAACAACTCATGTACTTCTCAAACAACTCACGTACTTCTCAAACTGAACAGCCTGAGGTATTCCAGAATACACTGGAACTCTGAGGTAATCTTGTATTTGATATAATATTGATTCATTTTAACTGTTTTTATCAAGTGCTCACAATGTACTAGGCACCATAGAAGGAAAGGCAAATAAGGGTGGCACAGTTTCTGATACTAAGGAAATCATTCTAACAAGGGAGATAAACATGAAAATAAGTGGTGATGCAGTGAAAACGCATTCCAGCAATCTGTGGAACATTAACAAGAAATTGTGATCATAGTGAATTGTTAAAATGAAAGCTTTCTGGGCCATATAAAAGTCATCCCTGGGTGCAGTTCAAATTTGCATCTACCTTTCATGGATTTTCTCAAAAACATCTAGTGAGTGCTACGTAAAAGTGTACAAAGTGTGGTGGAAGATACAATGATATATTAGATTCAAACCCTGTCGTTATTTTGGGTTATTTTATGATGAGTCATGTCATTGGTAAGATTTCCTATGGCTAACCTTTTTTTCCAGATAATTTTATTTAGGCAGTCACGTGAGCTCCATTCAGCAAGGGCAAAACTGTTCTTTCATGTTACATCAAATTGTCTGAGTCATGTAAGCGTTTATTTAAAATTTAAAGCCAGAACTTCAGCTAAGAAAAATATCAGGGAAAACAAAACTGGATACTGAAGACAGAATGCACTAAGTGCTATCTCTCTGAGCATATTCACAAGATTTTTACTGAAAATTTAAAGCAGTGGGGTATCATTTTTTGTTTTGTTTTGGGGGACTTTTTTGGGATCCGATAATAGAGTCTGTCAAATGACTCACAATGCCACCTGATGGCTGATATTTACCTCTTAATAACTACCATACTATGCTAGTGCATAACCAATTCCAACAAAAGAACTTGTTCTCTTCCTGGGATTTATTCCTTACCTTTTCTGTTGGAAGTTTATATCACAGTTTATTTAAAGGAATTCGATAGTTATTGATTCTTTAATTTGTGATAATAACTTACTTGAAGACTTTCTCAATGAGACACGTAACACTATACGTTAACATTCATTTCATCACATTTAAATTGGGGATAATAACGTCTATCTCACGAGGTTATAGTGAGGATTAAATGACCAATGTGAAGCTATGAAAAATGCTCAGCAAATTTTAGCTAACGTGGCTATTATCATTACCATAAAATTATTATTATAACACAGTCATTTTATTTTGAAACATCTGGCTACAAGTGAACAGAAACCAACTACTAGTAAGGCAAGAACACAATGAAGCTTAATTGAATGTGCAGAAATCAAAGAACGACATAAGGGTTGGAATGGCATTGAGCCTCAGAAGACAATAGGATTAGGCCCAGGAGAGCCATCAAATTTCTCTTTCCATCTCTTTTGTTTAGCCCTGCACATCTGCATCAATATTTCATCTCTGCATAGTGGCTCTCTCTGCTTTTCTCTGAAAAGGCAGTTTATATGTTACGACAACAGGTTAACTCACAGGCACTGCCACGGCCCCTGTGTTTACCGCAAGGTAAACTCAATGTTGTAGTTCAGGTCACATGCCGCGACTAACTACCTAACTCTCAAAAACGTTTCTAAATAGAAGAGAAAATGTGATGAGCCCAACTGGATTCAGGAATCTCCTCCTGACCTTGTTAGGATCAAAGAGTTGATATAATTTAAAAATGACTGTCTTCTTACCCTCATGATGTTTAGGACAGCTTCTGGACAATGGAGAATTATTGGTAGCACTGCAAAAAAGACCTACTATGTCCTGCTCTTGATTTCTTAGCACATATATGTCTTTCTTTCCATATATCCAAATATATTCTATCCATGCTTCACCTGTTTGATGCATAACAACGCACACTCAACTGCTCCATCACTGGAGGAAACCTGAAACAAAATCTGTCATTTCAACCAGAGGCATGCCACAGGGCACATATCAGGACTTTTTAGGAGAGAAACAACTCAAATTAATTTAAAATGGAAACTTATTAAATCATTTAACTGGGAAGTCCAAAGATATTTCTAGATTTAGGCTCATTTAGATTGCAAAGTTCAAACAATTTTCCAATATGTGTATCTCTACATCCACTGCTTCCCTCTGTATATTGCCTTAATATTCTTTACTTCAGAAGGACTTTATCCATGTGTCCAGGGGTGACAGATCACTATTAGATTCATGGTTTATTATCCCAGTTTTCTCTCCACTATCAAATATACATTACAGAGAAGGACTCTTCTGATTGATCTTGATTTGGTCATAGGCCCACTCAGAATCAGTTGTTATATTTAAGAAAAATGGTGTTCTGTCTATGTGCAGGCCTGCATCATCTGTTTACTTCTGAGGCTGGGCATATTTGGGAGCAGTAGGGACGTGCTCTATGATTGACAGCCCCACTGGAACCTCATGATTGGGAAGAACAGATCCACAAAGGTAGAAGTGCTGGCAAAATACTTCCCAACTCATTTCTAAATTCCAACCATGGTTTCCCAGCATCAGCATAAGACCAATTATTAAATGTTTTCACCTAACTTGCCATATTACTTACAAATGTCACCAAATATATCCTCAGTCCCTCTCCAAAGGACAACAAATCAATATCATCTTTAGATGGCACAGCCACAGATGGGTACTCCTCCTGGAACAGGTCCAGATGTGGGTCTCTATGATGTACTTAACAACAATGAAGGGGGATGGGATAAGCCTCTTATTTGTGATAAAGGGGAGAAAAAAAATAGATCGCTGTTACTGAACCTCAGCATAAATCATATTCTGTAGGAAGTGATAGTAAGGAACTCCTCTTTGGCTGTGGAGTAAATTCTAGGTCTGGAGTAAATTCTGATCTGCCTCCCTTTGCTCTCACTGCTAGGAAGATTACAAGGGTCCATTTTTCACAGTGGACATGTCTAAAAGGAATATATAGGGGCGCCTGGGTGGCGCAGTCGGTTAAGCGTCCGACTTCAGCCAGGTCACGATCTCGCGGTTCGTGAGTTCGAGCCCCGCGTCAGGCTCTGGGCTGATGGCCCAGAGCCTGGAGCCTGTCTCCGATTCTGTGTCTCCCTCTCTCTCTCTGCCCCTCCCCCGTTCATGCTCTGTCTCTCTCTGTCCCAAAAATAAATAAACGTTGAAAAAAAAATTTAAAAAAATAAATAAATAAATAAATAAAAGGAATATATAAAGGGCTCCCTCCATAGCTCTGTAATTGCTTAATCTACCCACTTTCCTTAGATATGGTCACAATGACTTGAGTGTTGAATTAATGGTTGAGCAATAATAGATCCCTGTTTTCCTGGCTTGAGGGTTCTCTGAAAATTAAATTTTCTAAAATTCCCACTCTTCTACTTGTTAATTTATTTCTGAAATTTCCACAGAATGATTAGCAGTAGAAATCCTGGATCAAGAACACTGAATCCACTGATTTTCTCCCCATAATTGTTCTAATGCTCTGCTTATCTTTCAAAGTAACTGCTACAGGGCTTCCACTTAGCCCGCAGCTGATGGTAGTAAGGATAAGCCCACCTCTGCCCTGTCCTACTACATCCCAGAAGATAATGCGTTCATTATTTGCCTCCTAGAGAGAGTATTAACTCTGTCAGTCTGGGTACAAATATTAGGAGATGTTAGGAAGATGAAATCTATAACTTAAACTATTCCTTGATACCAATATTATTTTCTTATCTCTGCTTTCACTTGTTCTCACTTTATGGGGGGACAAATAATTTGTTCTGTTTTACGATTAACAAGGCACTGGTTCTCTTTCAGCCATCTCAGATTCCTATGTTGTGCTTTATCAACAACTCTAAATGCTGTTCTCCTTCTGCTTGCAGATTTCTGGCTTGGGAGTCCAACCTTGTCCCATTCTTGCAAGATCTCACTGGAGGCTGCTAAATTTGCCACTATTCTCGTATATTTGCTAGGGCTCCAAAGGTTCCACCTAAGGAAGGCAGGGGGTCTGAATTCTAGGATACATCAGAGACTTATCAAATATTTCTGCCTTTCAGTCCAGAGACAGAGATCATTGCTGCTCACAATGACATCTGGACTCAATTTCCTATTTTAGGGTCCTGTTACCTGCAGAATTCTTTTTCAAGATACTGTGGGGAATCAGCTTGGGAATCCCCTGGGCTTACACCAATGGGTTAACAAGGCGTAAAGAAATACAAAGCCATTGAATGCTCACATCTGAATTTGGCTAAACCGGATTGGGACCCCAAGAATAGGAAGGTGCAAAGGCATCCCAGAATATAGAGGGAGGGTGAAAGACCCAAAATAGGAATGGGCACAAAGTATCCCAATACAAAGGTATATGAGGTAAACAAAATTAGGCATGCAGGGAAAAAATGGCCCCCAATTTAGTACTATATCAGAAAAGGTGCTTTCACAGGAGGAAAGGGCCAAGTTAAGTAAACAGGTGAATAGGACTATGGACCACTGCACTGCAGGCAAAGCAGCCTAGAGTGGAGATGGTTAATGAGAGGAAAAGTGCCTTATTAACCCTGAGGTTATTCCCCCTATCTGTCTCATCCCCTAGGCTAGCTAAGATAAATGGATCCAGCACCTCCTGTCTGCCGTTAACAACCATCTGCCCATCTGCCCAGCACCAGGATTTTGTTTTATATTGTCCCAAACCCCAAACACTGTATTCCTTCAAAACCCCCCTTTCTTTCACATCCCCAAGTTAATGTTCCCAGTTTCTTTGTCTCTTTGTACACACCTATCATGTTTGTAAACCTCCTGATCTTAATAAATATGGGGCAAGGACCCTTATTCGGGGCTCTTGTCTTTTCCCAGACATTAGCAATCTTTCACTTTAATCCTGCATCCCCCCTCTTGCTAGACAAGAGAGAACATTAGACTTAGAATCTACGACAGACACCACTTTATATATGAGGATTCTTTGAGGTGCAAGTGTCGAAACACAACTTGGATAAAATATAGCACAGAATGGGTTTGATGCTTTTATACTTGGTTGTATCTAGAACTCAATCATCATATAAAATTCCTCCCTCCCTCACCCTCCTGTTTATGGTTTATTTTTCTTCATAAATTGCTTTAGTTTCCTCCTCCATCATTCCTTCATGCAGTTAAGAAAGGAGTCCAGTACTCCCGGCTCCTTCACCTTAGAAGGAGCTTAGTTTGACAATCTCAGCAGAAAGACAGCTTCTAATTCTCTAGTTGCATTGCGATATTTTGTTATAGTTTTAAGCTTTACAACACAATCCTCTATGTCACTTAGGGATGCATACATATGTGAAGAAAGAAAGTGTCAGGATAGACGTGAGAATGAGAAACAACAAATTGGAGAGCATGATTATCTCTGTGAGACCACGGGAGAATGAGCTATGGTGGGGTACCTAGGAACTTTAGTTGTATTGGTTTACATGGATCTTTGTTGTTTTATTCCTTATACATTTTAGTATGCCCAAGATATTTTACAATTTAAAAAAGAAAAAAAAATTATGTTAATGTTGGAAGTTCGATTCCAGAGACAATCTGATTGGCCCTATTTAGGTGATTTGAGCAGCGTGTCCCCCAATTTTTTCTTTTCCAATAAAATGTGGAAGGCTAGGTCATATGCTGACATCATGGATGTGGGTGGAATGAAGAGGTGCTGTGATTCTCAACCCATTAGCTACAAAAGGAACAGGGGAAATATGGTTTTCCAAAAAAGGGGGTTATTGGTTGGATAAAAAACGATTGAGGGGCTTTTTAATGGGTTAATTTTCCCCAAATGAAATTCATTCCTTCTCTAGTTCATTTGAAGCCTAACCCAGTATGGATTCTCATCACATTATATCTCATGACCTAAAAGTGTAACATTAACCATGGTCAACATACCTGATAAACAATGATGGGGAAAAAAAAAAAAAACCAAGATGAGTCTTTAATGAAGTAAATCTTAATCTTTTCCTTGTGCAGTACACTTCCGGGCCACCCCCGAGAGGAGCATGAGGAAGGCTCCTCCGTGTGTGGGCGTGTGTGTATGCACACACACATCGGCATGCAAACACCCCTTACTTCCTG
This sequence comes from Prionailurus viverrinus, assembly GCF_022837055.1. Taxonomy (NCBI): domain Eukaryota; kingdom Metazoa; phylum Chordata; class Mammalia; order Carnivora; family Felidae; genus Prionailurus; species Prionailurus viverrinus. Next base: position 52,305,317 of record NC_062565.1, read on the forward strand.
GTGGTGCTTGGATTTGGGTCTGAGAGTGACCCAAGTGGATAACACTCCCCATGCTATTTGTTATCATGGCTCACTGTCCCTCAGAGTTTCACACTGCCCTGAAACCTCCTGGACTGTCATCTGGCTTCATTTTGGGGAATTCAGTTTGTTTAAAAAACGTTTCCACAAGACACTACCTGTAAGGACGCTCTCCAAAGCCTATTTTACCATCAAAGTTCTCTGCCTGTAATCATGGGCTGTCACCATTTCTCAACCATCCCCATTTCTCTCTGATGTTGGGCCTAAGCCACAGATCATGATGGGTAACAGTGGGATCCTTCCTTACCAGGACCCCATCCTGGTCCTTTCTCATGACAAGGTAGTGATGGAATGAGCTTTACACTGAAATGAAGAGATCATTACTATCAGACACAAATGTTTGAAGGCTGCTTTAAAGACGTAAGAGGGGGAGAGGGTGATCAGGTTTGATATATATGCTCCCAATATTTGGATTCTCTAATTTTTTAAAAACATTTTGTAATGTTTATTTATTTTTAAGAGAGAGACAGAGAGCAAGCTGCAGAGGGGCAGAGAGAGAGGGAGACACAGAATCCGAAGCAGGCTTCAGGCTCCAAGCTGTCAGCACAGAAAGCGACACGGGGTTCGAACCCACGAACCGTGAGATCATGACCTGAGCCGAAGTCGGATGCTTAACTGACAGAGCCACCCAGTCGCCTCTTTTTTTTTTTAATGTTTATTTTTATTTTTGAGAGACAGAGGGAGACAGAGCATGAGCAGGGGAGGGGCAGAGAGAGAGGGAGACACAGAATCAGAATCAGGCTCCAGGCTCTGAGCTGTCAGCACAGAGCCCGGCGTGGGGCTCGAACTCACCAAGTGTGAGATCATGACCTGAGCTGAAGTCAGATGCTTAACTGACACAGCCACCCAGGCCCCTGGATTCTGTAGTTTTTTAATCCGTGCCTCAATTTTATCCGTAGTACCTGGTAAATCTACCAACTGCAGTTCATGTGATTCATGATTTTTTGATGTTGTTTAAACTTCAAATATTTTAAATAAGTGACCCAGGTTTTCTTTATATGCTTGCAGCTGAATGAAGGACTAAAGCGTATCCTGGGCTAAACCTAAAAATTTCAAGGTGCAAACAACACACTCCCACCCATGCCCTTATTTGCTACTATTTCCACGAATGTTCGTCATTGGTAGGTGCTCAAAGTCTCAAGAGCCAGCAGATAATAGCTCAATCAAATACTTTATTGTGGTATGGTATGGACTATCAATTTCTTCCTCTGGCATGAGAAAACCCTCCCTGAACCTGACCCTTTACTGACTTAGCCAGTTCCACATTCTCTGAAGGTCTATTATTCTCGCCTTTCACCTGATACTAAAATGAGTCATTAGTTAGAATTTCCTAGATCACAGGCAACAGAAACCAGCTTGTATTTACAAACACAGGAATGGAAAATACATTATGAAACTGGACACATGTCCCATGGTCCCAGGGCAGGATTACATTCAAGCCCACAACAGAATCTCAATTTAGGAAATGGAAAACAATTAGGACAAGTAGTGTCGTCTTTTGTTCCTACTTTGCACTGTCTCTTTGTGTCCCCATCCTCTTTGCAAATCAGGTTTGTTTTTCTGTCTATATGACTAAATACAGTTACTCCACAGACTGATTTGATAGCTCCAGACACACACTGAAGTTGTCTCTAAATTCCAAGAGAAAATCCGATTGGCTTAATTTAAGACAAATGCCTTCCTTCCCTTATTTCATAGGTTGTGCAAAGTGAAAAATTAATTTCTGGGGGGTTATTTTGAGATATCAGATGACCACTTTAGAATATAATCATCCTAAATGAAGCATCAGAATGCAATTCTGAGACATAGATACTAAGACTGTGTTTCTGTTTTAATTCATCATAGAGCTTGCCTTGGCTTTGATGTTTGCAATAGGTGCAAAATGTCTGTAGTAATGATATCCATAGTAATATCGGATTTTTGTATGGTAATTGCAGGTTTTCTAAGCTACCCAACATCAATTTAAGATCAGTCAGCATTATTATAATTATACCAGATCTAGGGATATGGAAACACAAGAATTTAAGTTGCCATGTTAAGGACTCATGAGTCACCCAGGATTTGAATGAAAATCACGTGGCTCTAAAACATGGGCTCAGTAAATTTAGGTAATGGTATTATAAATCAATCTCTGTTCCATCTGAATTTTTATTATCTTCTTACCATTTTTTATGCCAGATGCTCAGTATCCCAATAATTGCTTTTTATAAGAGATTTTTAAAAAGTAAAAAACTGTATTCCTTGTATAGTAGCAAATACCATGTAATCTGTTTATGGAAATAGTATTCTATATATTTTTGTAACTTTTTTCCCTTTGGTTAAACATTCTCTCTTAATTCTTTTTTTCCAACTAACAACCATAATGATGGTGGATTTTATTTTGCCTATGTTTGTAAGCAGAATTGGAGCCTTAGGGAACATCTGCTTAAAGTGAAGTTTAGTGTATTTAAATTAAATTCCAGTTTAATCTCCACTAGGGAAATATACTTTTGTCATAAGGGGAGAGTGGTGAAGGCAGAAAAGGGCACTGTTCGAGAGTGTTTCTGCTTGTGTTTATGTATGAATAACTACTCTCTAGTGGTTATAAAAATGATTAAGAGATAAATTTTGATATTGAAAGTTTGATATTGAAGAATGTAGAAATCACATTTTTGAAGCTCACAGTCTCTTCCATTTATCCTTTTCACCCTTGTATCAATTCTCAATTCTCAGAAGGAAAGAGGAAATGTCAGCTACAGGAGTTGTTAAGAGATAAGAAGGGAAAGCATGCCAGCATTACTTGTAACAATGAAAGACAGGGCATACTCAGGCATAACACTTAATGAATTCATTTACTTCATTCATTCTCTCCTTCATTCTTCATGTATGTATTGAGTCCCTACTATGCACTAGGGGTACAATGATGATGGGAACAGATGGATGCTTCTCTGGGAATTAGTGGGGGTTCTCTAGGAACAAGAGAAGTCAGGCTTTGCATAAATAAACCTACAATTATAATTTTGATAGTTTTTTAAAAAATTTTTTTGATGTTTATTTTTAAAGGAAAGAGAGACAGAGCGTGAGTGGGGGAGGGGCAGAGAGAGGGGGAGACACAGAATCCTAATGGGCTCCAGGCTCTGAGCTGATAGCTCGAACTGTGGGGCTCCAAAGCTGAGCTGTGGGGCTCGAACTCACAGACTGTGAGATCATGACCTGAACTGAAGTCGGTGGCTTAACCGACTGAGCTACCCCGGTGTCCCAATTTTGATAGTTTTTTAAAAAATGTTTTAGTGTTTGTTTATTTTTGAGAGAGGGAGACAGAGTGTGAATGGGGAGGGGCAGAAAGAAAGGGAGACACAGAATCCAAAGCAGGCTCCAGGCTCTGAACTATCAGCACAGAGACTAACACAGGACTGGAACCCACAAGCCGCAAAATCATGACCGAAGCTGAAGTCAGACGCTTAACTGACTGATTCCCCCAAGCGCCCCTAAGTTTGACAGTTTTTAGGAAGAAAAGGAACATGAAATTTTATAAACCTAGAACTCATCTGGCATGAAAAGCCAGAAGGCATTCCTTGGATGAAAGCATCATTTAACTCTGAAGGAGGAGCTCATAGATTTTTTCTTTTTAATATATAAGAATATTTAGTTCAACATTGTAAAAAATAGAAAAATATCATCAACATAAAATTCTAATAAATAGGGGAATGCCGCATATAGAATAGATATCTTCACAAAAGGATAATTTAAACCCACTAAAAAAACTAATTGGCATATTACCTTTTGACACAGGGATTTCCATGAAGTCATATTGAGTAAGAAAAAAAAATATTTTTTAAAACAAACAAATACAGGAATAGTTTTACAGAATAAGTTCCTCAAAGAAAAAGAAGGGGAGCAGGGTCAAGATAGTTTTTTAGGCAAAAGAAAGATCATTTGCAAATGCCCTGAGGAAGAGAATCTGTTGAAACAAATTAACTGAAAGGGTTGATAGGGCTAGATCTCAGAAAATAGCAAGTGTATGGGGCACCGGGGGTTCAGCTGGTTAAGTGTCCAAGTCTTCCTTTTGGCTCTGGTCATGATCTCATGGTTCACGAGTTCGAGCCCCACTACTCTGCTTTGACAGTGCAGACCCTGCTTGGGGTTCTCCTGGCTCTCTCCCTCTCTCTGCCCCTCTGCCACTCGTGCTGTCTCTCTTTCTCTCTCTCTCTCTTTCAAAATAAATAAACTTAAAAAAGGAAAGGGAAGGAAAGGAAAGGAAAGGAAAGGAAAGGAAAGGAAAGGAAAGGAAAGAAAAGAAAAGAAAAAAAGAAAAGAAAAGAAAAGAAAATGGTGGGTAGAGGGGGGTGGGGGAGGAGGGGAGGAGATGCCCTGTGGAAGCAGAGTAGCAGGCCAGACCATGCATGAATATCCATGTGAAGGACTTAGTTGTTATCATTCAGTAAATGTTTTATATTTTTGAACTATTCATTCTTTTATCACTTAGCAGTTCTATGCCATCATCACTATGCTGGCCCTGTCAAGTACCAGGTATATATTAGAATCTAGGATACCATGCACAGTACAGAGAAATTCCTCTGTGAATCCTAGTTTTCTACTTGGCTAACCCCTCCTTTCTGTCCTGCTTCTCCCATAAAAGGGCATATAATCTGTTTCTGTGGTTCTCACCACTCAGACCCAATGCCCCTCTATGATTCTGAACAAATTAGGTTAACAAGGTCAATGTCCCCTTATTATAGTGAAACAGAATGAAATTTCTTGATAAAATAACCTATGTACATATTTTTAAAAAGTGATGTCATGCCTAATTATTATAAGTATAAGCAATTTACAAAACATGCTCTTTGTTTTAGTATATAAATATCCACACACAACTAAGACAGAAAACATGAAGTTGTCAGAGGCTTGACGTACAGTCTCCTACATCAGAAGATGGATGAGTTTTATTGGTAACTCTGATGCAGTTCCATTAGTACTGTGATTTAAAAAAAGGAAAGAGAAAATGTCTAAATTAAAAAATATAGTGTAATTGGATTCCTAGGATTCAATATATGTTCAAACTGTGCAAAAAAAAAAAAGTCTTGTATTTGTATGCAAAAAGAGAAGTCCTAGTCTTAGCTAGTCTTAGGTAATTATTAATGGCATTTTCACCTTCATTATGTCCAGCAGGACAGCTGTTATTTGTACAAGACATGGGGTAATTTTCCATTGTGAAGGACATATTATAGGACATATATTATTCCAGACCTCATCTACCAAGTTCCTGTAGAGCCCTGAATCATTATAGCGTTTTCCAAATATCCCCTATGGGTTGGTATCTCGTCTACCAAGAACTACTGATCTGATTGGAAGACAAGACAAGACAGAGGGAAGATTAAATTATACCAGAAGATAACAGCCCAGAAAACAAAACAAAACAAAACAAAAAGCAAACAAACAAAGCAAAAAAACAAAGACAATAATAGGGATGTTAAAAGGTCACATATCTTTGGTAGCAAAGTAGAAAAGGAATTAAAGCTTAAGCATTTTAAGGAGCCCACACCAACAAAGCTAAGGTTAGAAACGATGGAATAGAGGTGAGTCTTGAGTGATGGCTATCCTACAAAGAGGCAGAAAGGAGCAAGGGGGCATCACAGGCTGGAGACCCACTGAGCAGGGGTAGACAAAGGCATGAAGTGCAAATAAACCTGCTATATCTGGGAGACATCAGTGATACAGAGTTGCAGACATCTGCAAATTAGACCTTCTGGAAAAGGCAGATGGAATTGGCAGTTCACTGATTCTCCCTCTCCTCTCTCTCTCTCTCATTCTCTTTTTCTTTTAATTACAAAAGTACAATTTATATTGCAGACCTCAGTTGACCTCTGTGAAATCTAGTGCGGGTAAATATTGCCTCTACGGACACCTAGAATGATCACTGCTGATGTATTTCTACACAATTTATACAACATAGGATAACAATGGATGCCTGTGATTGTGTTAGTAATTTTGGTGATAATGACTGTTACACATTGCCATGATCAAATAAATACCTCTGAATATGGCATTCCTATTCATCCATAACAATGACAAATAGCTCATGACTTTTTAGGAGAAGTAATTTAAAACATATTTAAATTGGACAATGTTCCTATGTTTTAGCAAATACTGACCAAAAAAAAAAAAAAAGACTAATAATGAATATTTAAAACATTGAATAATTACAATAATCAGTACTTTATATCAAATGTCTTCTATTAGCATTACTTCATATTCTGTCCCTCCACCTAACTGCATGACTATGCATTTTACCAGTAATACTGGCAATATTGTAAAAACCCCTGTGTGTGTGTTATGGAAAATGCAAACAACCTTATACGTCTTTTCATATATTTGATCTGCTGAAAAGAGAAAGAAAAGAAGGAATGTCTTCATGCAAGGATAGGATCTAATGAGTTTACCTATTAGAGAGGACCATGGTTTTCTCCTGTTTTGTCATTTTATTTCTCTACCCCATTCCCTGAAATAATTTGTTACAATGATCTAACATTTTAGATACTTACAGATTAACAAAAAAAAAAAAAACTACATAGTACTACATAATAATTTTGAAGAGTGGAGAAAGTACAAAGTATAAAAATGTATTTTTCCGGGCACCTGGGTGGCTTAGTTGGTTCAGCATCTGACTTCAGCTCAGGTTGTGATCTCCCAGTTTATCGGTTCAAGCCCCACATCAGGCTCACTGCTGTCAACATAGAACCTGCTTTGGATCTTCTATCCTCACCCCGCTCTGTGGCTCCCCAGCTCACACTCTCTCTCTCAAAAATAAAAATAAATGCATTTTTCCTTCATTCTAAAGGAATTCAGTGATGGAAAATAATTATTAACTTATATATCTAATTGTATTTAATTATATTTTTTTCCACACCTCTTTTTCACAACTACTGTAACATCTTTTTGAACTTTAAAAAAAAAAATTACATCTTTGTAGACTTTAAATTGAGTTTAAGTTGTTCTGTCTTGACACACACCATAAGCACACTCAAGAATTCAGATAAACATGGATGAATCCTAGTTACATCTACTATGCTTTATTAATCTTTTTATCCTCTGCCTAGTGCCTGGCACAATGACTTTCCTACAGAAAATGCTCTATGTGTTGAACTAGTAAAACTTACATAATACCTTATGTAACAATTTACATGTGGCAGATATATGAAATGATTATAAAGTCAATAGTTTTCACAGCAGTCTTAACATGAAATGTCTTAAGATTATGAGAATACCGGAGCCCCCAAATACATAAAACAATTACTCATAAACATAAGCAACCTTATTGATAAGAATGTGGTAATTGCAGGGGACTTTAACACTCCACTTACAGAAATGGATAGATCATCTAGACACATGGTCAATAAAGAAACAAGGGCCCTGAATGACACATTGGATCAGACGGACTTGACAGATATATTTAGAACTCTGCATCCCAAAGCAACAGAATATACTTTCTTCTCGAGTGCACATGGAACATTCTCCAAGATAGATCATATACTGGGTCACAAAACAGCCCCTCATAAGTATACATAAGAATTGAAATTATACCATGCATACTTTCAGACCACAATGCTATGAAGCTTGAAATCAACCACAGGAAAAAGTCTGGAAAACCATCAAAAGCATGGAGGTTAAAGAACACCCTACTAAAGAACGAGTGGGTTAACCAGGCAATTAGAGAAGAAATTAAAAAATATATGGAAACAAATGAAAATGAAAATACAACAATCCAAACGCTTTGGGATGCAGCGAAGGCAGTCCTGAGAGGAAAATACATCGCAATCCAAGCCTATCTCAAGAAACAAGACTATGAAACTAATGTGATGATTCAGCCAGTAGTAGGTTTTGCCAACACTATTAGTAATTTTACTTCCTAACTTCCCTCAAAGTACATGGGGGAAATGTTGTGTTTCTTCTTAAATGTCTATTTATTTTTGAGAGAGAGCGAGAGCATGAGCAGGGGAGGGGCATAGAGACAGGGAGAAAGACTATCTCAAACAGGCTCTGGGCTGCCAGTGCAGAGCCTGACGGAGGAGGAGCTTGAACTCACTAACCATGAGATCATGACCTGAGCCTGAGTCTGACACTCAGCCGACTGAGCCATCCAGGCGCCCAGGAAAAATGTTTTTCATAAACACATCTAGTTTATTACTCTGTGTGTGTTTTTTTGGAAGAGAGAGAGAGAGAGGCAGAGAGACAGAGAGAGACAGATAGAGGGAGAGAATCCCAAGCAGGCCTGCACTGTCAGTGCGGGGCTCAAACTCACACACGGTCATGGGGCTCACACGGGGCTTTCAAGGGCTTCAAACTCACAAACCGTGAGATCAGGATCTGGGCCAAAATTGAGCGTCTGATGACTAACCTACTGAGCCACCCAGGTTCCCCTAGTTAGTTATTGTTACAGGTGACATTCTTTCTGTTAGGGATGGCTTTATCTGCCTTGAAGCCTTGTCTTAAACTGTATTAAAATATGTATTTTTTAAAAGTCTTGAAGGGAGGCGCCTGGGTGTCTCAGTCGGTTAAGCGTCCGGCTTCTCAGGTCATGATCTCACAGTTGTGAGTTCGAGCCCCACGTCGGGCTCTGTGCTGACAGCTCAGAGCCTGAAGCCTGCTTCGGATTCTGTGTCTCCCTTTCTCTTTCTGCCCCCTCCCCACTCACGCTCTCTCTCTCTCTCTCTCCGGATTCTGTGTCTCCCTCTCTCTTTCTGCCCCCTCCCCACTCACGCTCTCTCTCTCTCTCTCTCAAAAAGAAATAAACATTAAAAAAAAATTAAAAAGAATAAAAGTCTTGAAGAGACACAAGCTTAGTCTATTGATACTCGCTTTTGTCATTATTCAGTTCAAATTCCAACAGTTCTGTGAAGCCATCAGCAATCCTTAATGATGTAAGCAGTTTATCATTTCTTCCTCTTACCTGTTAAATAAAGACCTACGTGCTTTCCACTTCTAGTTCCTCACACTGGCTTGTACTATTAGCTCCCTTTCTGTGAGCTTGTGTCCCCTCTTCACCTGGCTTAGGCTCCTTAAGGGTCAGGTCAATTTTACATCTTCCATCCCTCTAAGGGCAGAAAACCTTTAGCATAGTACCTTTAATAGATTCTCCCTCTCCACTTACACTTTCCTCTCTTTCATTAGCTATTTAATAATCAACACTTTAGTAGATATCCTTCTTTGAGATTTCACTTGATTTATGTATGAATGAATATCTTAACAAAATTAGATTTCCTATGGGCCCATTGTAACTTATGTGGTCTAAATATTCTTGCTATTTTTAAGTAAGTGTATATTTATGAATGCAGTCCCAAATGCTCATAAGAAACATTCAGAATTATTTTTGCACATTGAGAAAGCAAACCAGTAAGTGAAATACCACACAGATAACATGAATTGAGTGAGTCGGATGATTGTGTATCAGAAATGAAGACCAGGATTGCAAAAACATTGGGTGCTTGGGTGGCTGAGTCAGTTAAGCATCTGACTTCGGCTCAGGTCATGATCTTGCAGTTTGTGAGTTGGAGCCCAGAGTCGGGCTCTGTGCTGACAGCTCAGAGCCTGGAGCCTGCTTCAGATTCTGTGTCTCCCTCTCTCTTGTTCTGCCCTGCTTGCACTCTCTCTCTCAAAAATTAATAAACATTATAAAAATTAAAAAATATATATTAAAAGGTTAGACATGTAAATTACAGGAACAGAAGACAAAAGTCACATATATAAAAACCAAGATAATTCTCTAAATACTGTGGGAAAAAAAACTATAAATCACAATCTGGAAGCCTACTTTTGTTCTTCTTGGAACTTGCTTTTACTTTCTGACTTAGTCCTTTGCTCGCTGCTGCTTCAGCATCTAGAATATGTAAATCTCATCCTCCAGTCTAAGTCTACTTACTCATCAATCAAGACCTAACTCAAATCCCAATAGTTTCGCATTTTCCCCAAGTGTTTTATTCAGGGCAAAATATCCATAAAAGTCATTTTTAAGGTCAATTCCATTTTATGATAATTTACATATCATGCCAAAAGCTTAAAATGTGCTTATTATGACCCTAAGTTTCATTTTTCCCGTACTAGGCTGCATTTTTAACGTTTGCTGAAAGTGGCTATACTTGGAAGACTATATGGTTATACAATCATCAGAAACATTCCTAACAGATTTATGGAGCTATAGACAAATTTTTAAAATAAATTTTATTTAAATTATTAATAATTGCTGTAATTATTTTGTGTTGAAACCAAATTGTAATGCCTCTATTCCCCTAACCTTGCTCCTAGAGTGACCTGCTTTTCACGCAGGTATTCCTATTTTAAAGAATATCTTTTCATCTCAAGTCAGCAACCACAACAGTCCAGAGTGGATGCCCAATCTTTGATGATGTTTAAAACTGCTCTTTCACACAAAAAGGTATCTGCACAAGTACGGTTTCTACCGCCTTTCCGCCTCCTGGTCTTTTCCAAGCCTGGAAACACTCAGGCGGTTGGGTAGGGGCCCGCATTGCTGGGCTGATTGGAATTATCTACTGCAGGTCCCGTCCGCCCCGCTCTCCCGAGGGCGGTGCAACCCACCCCTCCCCCCCCAACCCTGCGGCCCCCTCAACCTTCCCCCCCACCCACCGCATTCCAGAGCCTAGGACGCGGGGGGGGGGGGGCGGTGAGAGCTCAACCCGCTCTCCCGAGGCCCACCCTTCCCAGATAAGCGCGGGGGGGTCCTCTGGGGGTCTCCAGGTGTCGGGACTCGCCATCTCCCGAGAGCCCGGAGGGCGGAGGGGAAGGAAGACTTTGTACTTGGCGGGTGGAGGGTTGGGTTTCTGGGTTCAGACAGGTTCCGAGGCGCTTTCTGGCAGCGCGGGGTTTGGCGTGACACGACTCGGGACTTGTTGCAACTGGTCCGCCCGCGCTCACTTAGCTGTGCACCCAGGCCGGGGAGGCGCGGTCGGGGCCGGATCCCTCTTCCCTCCGCCGACCTGACGCGCTGCAGGTAACTCTCCTCCCCTCCCCTCCCTCCCTCCGCCTCGCCGCTTCCTGGGAGGCAAACGTTCGGCGGCGGGCACTGCTGCGCGCGGCTCGGGGGCGCTCCTGGCCGTAAGTGGGGCTCCGGGCTGCCCTCCGCGGCCCGGGCGGGCGGGGGCGGCGGGGTCCCGGGGCTGCACCCACCGCGGGCCCGGCCGGCAGGGGGAGGGGAGGGGAGCTCCCCTGGGGAGCCCGCGCGGATCGGCATTTCGGTCTCCTCTGTTGGGTGTACTTTCTCTCATTCGCGTGTAGGTGAGAGTGCGTCGGGAAGTTTGAAAAGTTGTCTCCGGCGGGGTGTGGGCTCGGGTTTCCCCGGGGACAGGCGCCGCCCACCGTGGACGCGGGGTCTGTTTACCCCGCTGCTGTCCGTGCTGGCGGCGGACCCCGGGGGGGAAGCGGTGGCGAGGGTCTAGGAAGCGCCTCGTGGGAGGAAGTACAGGGGGGAACGTGGTCGGGCCGGGGGCAGGGGTGCGGTGGGGGGCGTAGGCTGGAGAAGGGCCAGAGTGTTCTTTCGATCTCCCCTGGGGTTTGCAACTGGAAGGGAAGGTTACTCTTGACCGAATCTCGTTTCTTGTTTATATCCAATTCGCCTCTTCCCCCGAGTTAGTCCAGACCTGTGCTTCCCAACCTCGAGTCGGCCGGCCTGAGTGTGGGTCTGGGTTCTTGGTTCGCTGGCTAGGTGATTCTGGTACATACAGGATTTTGAGAACCACTGCTCTAGAGGGAGAGGAGTTTGTTTCTGGAAAGGTACTTGGAAAGGTACTCTTCTCTGTGACACGTTGGGGGAATTATCACCTATATAATAAGGTGTGTGAGGAGGCAAAGTGCCTGTGTGTTCAAGCTTCTGCGTTCGTGTGTAAAGAGACAGTGGTGCTTTGTAGGGAGGAGGGTGTGGGGACACAGGATACCATGCTGATCATGCATGGAGTGATGAGGTTCTTGGTTCTAGGGTCTCGACCCAGAAGTGGAGATGAGAGCTCAGGAGGCCAGAACACTGAGAAAAAGCCATGCTGGCGACAGGAAGTCAAGGCTGTAGAGCAAGATGGCCAGCAACTCATTTCCAGATTCCCACACATTTTGCCAGGTCACTGGCAGACACCTCCCCTCTTTCCCTTTCTCATCCCCAACCAATGCAAGAGCCCCAGGGAAATCCATGACTGAGGCTGAATCAGTCCCGACAAGAGATAGGACAAGGCTCCAGCGATGAAAGGGAGGGCCTTAGAAGAGAAAGTTACTTAAAAAAAAAAAAAAAAAAAAATTTTATTTCATTTTTCAAAATAATTAAATAAGAATGCTGTGAAACAGGATGGAGTCAGGGTTGGGGGTCGGTCTTTGTTATGTTTGTTTTTTTCCCTGTCTTCCTGCAATTCCCAGAATGGTGACAGTCCCCACACCTTCCAGTTTCAAATTCCACCCCCTGGCTTTTGGGTTTAGGGCACACGTGGTGGACACGCCTATTAAGGCTGCTGGCTTTGCCCTGCACAGCTTGCCTGAGGGGCTGGGTGGATCCTGCCTTTAAAGCTGGCACATTCTAGACCACAGATGCTCAGAATTTATTGTGGGAAGCTGTACCTATTGAATAGTTGCTGAAAGGGATTGCATAGGAGACAAACCACACCTCTGGTGCTGACTCAGTGATGTGTTTTGTGATTACTCTTCAGAGATTATTACTGTAACTATAACTGACTAAACTCTTTTGGGATGGGTTAATTAATTTTATTATTCCTTCTGTTGTATCTCCTCCTGCTACCATATCCCCTGTTTATACATTGAGTGTTTTCTTGACCGTGACTTCCCCCCTGCACCTACTTTGTTTCTTTCATTCCATTATAAAATAGTAAGTTTCCAAGATGTAACATTGTAGCTTAAGTCTTGAGAATCTGGTGGCGAAAGTATGATCCCAGCAAAGGAGTCCTCTTCTCCATAATCAGGTTGGAGGAGAGCTTTCGAAAAGGCCCCACTTAATCTTAATTTAACTAATTATTTGTCAAATTACAAGTTGTCCTTGTTTAGCTAGTTAGGTAAGTTTGCATATCTGTCCCTCTGTAACTTGTAAAATATGAGTGCTACAAGGATGTTTCACAATTCAGAGTCTTTTCCACACAATGTTACTGCTAATTTTGCAATGCACTTTTGTTTAATTATTTCTAATCTGGAAGTGGCATGTATTTTAGAATTTTGTTGGTGAGTTTATCATTTGAGAGTCAGAATACATTCTCCCCACCACCCCCCAAATAGCGTTCTAACTATGGATTTCAAGATATTGTGGGTTAAATTTTATGCAAGTAGCACCTAAGCTCCATCACAAATTAAATCCACTGACATTTCTCTGAGAAAACATGCTGGAGCCTTCAGATGGAGCTTCCTTATTACTGAGGTAGGCCAGTGGGCATTAGCATTGTTTTGTGGTGTCTGTCTCAGCTCACAAGGGGCATGGGTGGAGGTGGAGTGGGAGAAAGTTGGCTCCAGGTTTGGGAAGAAGGGTTTATCAAGGAGCCAGGAGGCTAACCTATATAGGAGGTAGGGGTAGGGTGATCAGGGAGGCAAAAGAAGTTTTCAGCAGCTATGATGCTATGAGGAAGATGAGACTGGATTGGAGAGATGATCCAAATGTAAGGGTTATTTACCCATTGGGCACATCTATGTTGGGAAGTGTTTGAATCGTGTGATCATGTCTGATATGAGGAACCTTTTCCTCTGGGGACGTCTAATTACTACCCAGTTTGTAATTTCGTTTTCTTTTCATACTGTCCTTAGGAGTGAGGCTAGATGTCCCCTAAAGGCACATGACTTTTATCTTTTGAGCTGTGTATGAAGTAATTTGTAGACAGCACCCATCTCTGGGAAAGGTAAGTTAGGGACAGTCAGCCTGTTGAGAACTGGCATAGGGTCAGGTGTAATCTCCATGTTACTGACAGTGGCCTATTCTAAAGAGTTTACACAAAAGTTATGCAGTCCTGATACCTAAAGGTTACGACTCTGTGCTCTTATACTCTATCCGTTCATTAAACATGCATGTATTGACTATTTTGTGCCTAGCAGTGAGTTCCACTCTGGGTAGGAAGGTAACAGGATACTGTTCCTGGATCTCAGGAAGCTGACATTTAAGGGACTTAATAACAATTATAGTCCATTCACTTAGTGTTTCATTCCTATTCTCTGAAAGTTCCAGCAGGCACTGTGTATGTTCATTAATCCTCTGTGAAACTGAACACTAGCAGACCACTTCGTTATGATTTTGGACAAAGTGCCTAAATTCTCTTGGTGTCTCAGGTTTTCCACTAGCCTGTCCCATCCTGCTCTGAAATTCTCTGTGCTTCTTATTGAGGGTACCATAAAATAATGTTACCTAACATCTCCCCATTGTATCACTGGGAAGCTCATTGTTTTCACTTCTTTTGTCAGATTATCATTTCAGAGGGTTTTAGTTCTCTATCATCAAGTTGCTTCTCTGATTATATAAGCATTACTCATTTGGGGAAGAAGAGGCAGTTTTCAAAGCCCTAAAAAGTGGCCTCTTCCACCTCAATGGCGGTAGTAGAGTCCCTCAGCGGCATGTTCCGCTGTCCTTTATTTCCTGCACAAACAAGCGAAGGCTTCCGTTCTTCACAGGACTTGGCTCTGACTACTTAGCCTCCTTTGGCTCGTTTAGCAGCTCTTTACAGATGTTTTAAAAGGATCATCTTTTTCGATAAATGTAACTTCTGAATTGTTAGAGAAGGGTGAAATAAAGCTAAGCTGTTCTTAGATTAAGGAGCTGTTGACCGTGTTCCCCACCGATTCCTGGCTTCAGGTGCATTTCTTCCGTTCCTTTCTCATCTCTTGCTGTCCCTCCAATCTTCTGTCTGCTCTTATGGTTTCTGGCCTCTTTCTTCCTTCTTTGTGCTTCTCTTCCTTTACTTTCTTTTCCTCTGTCTTCTCTTCCCTTCTCTCCTCGTCCCTTCTCATCCTTTGGCTCCTCTTCTTTCTCTGTGCCACATTTCATCTTTTCTTTTTCCATCTCCCCCATTTCTTACTTCTGTTTATTTGTCTAATTCTCCATCTGTTCATCCATTTATTTGTCTTTATTTCTTGCTGTCACCTTTCAATAGCAGCACAGTTTTTTATTTAGGTTCTTTCTTTCTTTCTTTCTTTCTTTCTTTCTTTCTTTCTTTCAATGTTTATTTTTGAGAGACAGAAAACAGAGCATGAGCAGGGGAGGGGCAGAGAGAGAGGGAGACACAGAATCCGAAGCAGGCTCCAGCCTCCGAGCTGTAAGCACAGAGTCCAACGCAGGGCTGGAACTGACAAACCACGAGATCATGACCTGAGCTGAAGTCACATACTCAGCTGACTGAACCACCCATGCACCCCAATTTTGGTACATTGTTTATTTCTAAAAGTCTGTAAAATTCAAATAGTATTTAAGTCAAATAACATATTATGGAGGTAATTCTGTTCTCTAATAGTTAAAGTACATTCTAAATAAAATTGCCAGTTCTATTTTAAATGTTTGATACCCTTTTCAACAGTCATTTCTGGCATTTTATACATTAAAAAATATTATTTTCCTTCACAATGGAACATGTGTACAATGATCATCTGATTAAAACTAAATATTGGCCTTATTTGCTATGTTCAATAATTTCCATCTTTGCCTTTGTTATACTCAATTTATTAGATAAGCATTTTACGAAAATCGAGACTTTCATTTTTCTGTTTTCCAAAAACTAAAAAAAAAAACAACTAAAGTTGCAATAAAGTATTCAAGTAAGAGTACAAATAAGACATTAAAAAAGAAGGATAATGATGTTATTGAAACTGGATATTGATATGCCCATACCCTCATTGTGCAGTAAATTGAAATATTTGTTAATTGATGGATTGAAAAGTGGATTTATCACAGGAAAGTTACTTTGAGAGTTATTGTCTAGTGTAGAATGGTTCAAAGGTCAAAAGTACTAAGTAGAGGGCTACAATACATATAAATGAACTTAAAAAAAAATCTCAGTAGGAAAATAATACTAATGAAAATTAAAATTACAGCATATGTCTACAATTTGTGTTTACTAACGTCAGGCAAAAAACATCAGTCCATATACAATGAAAGTAACATAAAATGTGCTTTAATGCAAAAGTTTATTTGTGCAATACTAAGCCAATTCTTGTATACTCATACCTGAAGGTATTCTCTGACAAGTCATTCATGTCTTGTGTATACTCAAAGCCTTGATTCAATACCCTGTTATTAAGATAGGGTCTTCCCAATATGTTAAATTCTGTGTTCTGTTTGTAGACTAGATTTACTTCCATTTATCAGGTTAAATCTTACATGCAGAGGAGTTAAAACATGAAATATTAAAAGAAAAGACCATAAAATCCCTCTAAGGTTTGGATCTAAAATATGAGTCCACCAAAGTTTGGACAGGAGCCCATGAACATCCTAAGTAGATGTGTGCATGTATCACAAATAGAAATGATTGATAAAAACATTAATTATTGGAGTGAAAGAAACTATTATTTTTGGTTTTAAGATCTTAACATAGTGGTACCATTATTTGGAGTCTCTTCTCCCTTCTCCCTCACAGTTGCACTGACCTGGGCCTGAAGGACAAGTGGGAATAAAACAGAAGAGCTCCCAGGTGCAGTTTCTGGTCCAGGTCTAGAGCTTTATAAACACCCACCTTCACTCAGTCGTTATAGTCATCCAGGGTAGAAACACTGTCAGAGGAATCAAGCACAGTTGTGAGGAGAGATTGCAGGGAATGCTGTTCACAAGTAATCCACAGGACCTAGAAATTCATCTATACAAATCGAGCAGCATTTCACACACTTAAAAAAAAATATATTTATTTATATTTTTTTTGCTTAACTTCCATATGTGTGAGTGAGAGAAGCCAATGAAGAAGACAGTAAAAGGTCTGAACTAGAGTGGGCTAGTTTTCCAGTCTGATTTTTTGGGGGAATTTCTGAGGGAAAATAAAAAAGAAGTACTTGATTTCAACTGTGATATAGCTATCTAAGCAGGCTTAATTAAAAGGGAATCCTGAAGGAAAAGACTAATAAAGGATTGTTAGACGTTGGGATTGCTTTGCATGTTTTACATATCTATAGGGCTCTTTATACAAATTAAACTAAAATCTTTCCAAGCTAGATATATTATGACATTTATGGGGGGAGGGGGACATTTTAACTAAATAAACTTGTGTCTACTTGAGCAGTTTCCACAATATTATTTCTGTTTTTAAACCTCTACTTTTTAACAGTCCAAGATTTTTGTTGTTGCTGCTAAATACTTAGAACCCTGACTTTTGATAGCCATTGCCAACATATGTAAGGAAAATACATTTTCTTAAGACATTTTGTTTGTGAACTTTCACTTTAGCATAGATGAAGCACACTGTTTTTGTTACACGTAGTTGGAAAGCCACTTTCATAGGAGCACTTTCATTGGAGCACATGTTTCTGATGATTTCCTACAGCACCTGCCCCTCTGTAATGTCAGCGTGCACCAAGATTGGCTTTCTTGTTGTCTCAAGTAGACTCAAAAGGTGGGACAAGAGTGCGTATGGCACACATTGAGTATTTCACTCCTTGGGGCCCTTGTAACCTGCATTGTGTGCATGCTCACCTAAATGTATCAAGTCTTTGTTACATATTCTATAGAGGTTCAGAACTGAGGTCAAAAGATCCGAACCCATTTCCTATGGTAATAGGATTTGTGGATAGGTGTAAAGTGGGGAGGGTTGTTGAGGCAGAGGATGGAGGGAATAGATAGATCCCTGGTAATTTCACCTTTGTGATTGATTACAAGTGAGGGAAGAATGGATCATAGATCCCAGCATACTTAGAATGTAAGACAGTAGGCCTTATCTATGACAGCAGTGATACTCCAAATGAGGAATACCCAATATGACTCAGGCACAGATAAATTAGAATAAACAGCTTGGTGGCCTTCCAGGAACTTCCAGTTTGGTGAGGGGGATATGGGCAATGGCAAGTAAACAAACACCTTGATTATTTTACATGATGGTAAGTGCTAAAAGTTAAATAAAACCAGGTAATAGAATTAAGCATAGCTGAAAGGTAGGTCTTGAAAAAAATTTTTTTAAGTTTATTTATTTTGAGAGAGAGCACACAGGTACTCATACATGCACAGGGCAGAGAGACAGAGAGAGAGAGAGAGAGAGAGAGAGAGAGAGAGAGAGAGAGAATTCCAAGCAGGCTCCATGTACACCATCAGTGTGGAGCCCAGCGTGGGGCTTGAACTCAGGAAGTATGAGATCCTCACAAGAGCTGGAATCAAGAGTTGAATGCTCAACCAACTGAGCCACCCAGGAGTCTTGGTTAGATACTTTTTTTTTTTTAATTAAATTTTTTAATGTTCATTTTTGAGGGAGAGGGAGAGGGATGGAGCATGAGAGGGGTAGGGGCAGAGAGGGAGGGAGACACAAAACCTGAAGCAGGCTCTAGGTTCGAGCTGTCAGCACAGAGCCCATCGCTGGGCTCTCAGGAACTGTGAGATCATGACCTGAGCTGAAGTCAGACACTTAACTGACTGAGCCACCTAGCACCCCTCCCTTGCCCACCCCGGGTAGGTCCTTTTTAAAATGGGTAGTCTGGAATGACACTCTAAGGAGGTACCACATGAGTAAGACAGGAATGAAAAGAAAGAGAATTCTAGGCTGTTGGAATGACTAGTGCAAAGATCCTGAAATGGGAATTAACTTGGCATGTTTAATGTAAAAAAGTGAGCCTATTAAATAGCAGGGAAGGTGTCCAGAAACCAGTGGAATATATGAATCTGGAGCCTAGGAGAGCAGTCCCATCTGGAGATTTTCGAGAGTCATCGAAAATTGATATAGAATATTTCCTGCTCTAAGACTGGATGACATTATCCTGGGGAGAATATTGACAGAGAACAGTGAAGGTACAGACAAGTAAAGTTCTGAAGTCTAAGCCCAGATAGTAGGAACACATTTGAAAGATATTCTTGCTGACATTTGAAAGATACTCTTCGCCTCCTGTCCTAGAACCCAACATTGAGGCTATCTCAGCAATGATTTTCTGATACCTTTGGCAGTGACAGTAGTCAGTATTAAAAACCATTTCCCCTGGTACTATAGCATTTTCAAGGGAGAAACAAACAAAACAAAAGAAAACAAAAACGACACTTACCTGTTGCAAGTTTTGCCTACCTTTAGAGTAGAGAGATGGATAGGCTTCTTGAAACGAGAATCTGGGTTTTCATCGGGATGATGTGTTGGATAAACTTAAGCATCACAGTGTTCTGTTTTACCATGTTGGAAAATATGGTCTTTTAAACTTCTCAGCACTGCTCTGGAATGTATAGTTTAATTGCATCTTAATGATATACCAAACATCTATAATCATAACCTGTTTAAACACCCAGTGAGGGGCGCCTGGGTGGCTCAGTCAGTTGAGCGGCCGACTTCGGCTCAGGTCATGATCTCACGGTCCGTGAGTTCAAGCCCCGTGTCGGGCTCTGTGCTGACAGCTCAGAGCCTGGAGCCTGTTTCAGATTCTGTGTCTCCCTCTCTCTCTGACCCTCCACCGTTCATGCTCTGTCTCTCTCTGTCTCAAAAATAAATAAACGTTAAAAAAAAAAATTAAACACCCAGTGAATCCTTTCTTTCTGCTGAAATAAGTTCATATAATAAAAGAACTGATATCAAAAACAGAGGAGAAATGAGTCCCACTTCATAGCTAATTTGTATCATGTTGAAAAACAAGACTTAGAACTTTATTTCATGAAGATTAATTTAAATACATAGAAACTATTTTCATAATGACTTTAACATAATTAAACATCTCAAAATACAGTTCTTAGGGAGAATTCCCAATTGATACTTGATACCATTTCTATCCTTCTGACAAAGTGCTCTTTTGAAATTAATATTTATGTTTATTTTTAATAGAGATCTATGGATTTATCTATTTACTTTTACAGTGCTCATTAGGTTTGTAATTATTCTTTTAAAAGCCCATTTCAACAGGTAATATTTTGTATTATCAAAAAATTAACCTCCATTTAATTGAAACAAATATGTGCTTCAGTGTTAAAAAGTTCTGCATGGATATTATCATTTTTTTTTTCTTTTTTACTCTCAAGTTAGTTAACATATAAATGTAGTTTTGGCTTCAGTAGAATCCAGTGATACATTTCTTACATATGATGCCCAGTGTTCAACCCAACCAGTGCCCTCCTTAATGTCTGTCACCCATTTAACCCACTCCCTGCCACTTACTGCCATCAACCTTCAGTTTGCTGTCTGTATTTAAGAGTCTTTTATGGTTTGCCTCCCTCTGTGTTTTTATCTCATTTTTTCTTCCCTTCCCCTATGTTTGTTAGTTTCTCAGATTCCACATGTGAGTGAACTCATATCTGTCTTTCTCTGACTGACTTATTTCACTTAGCATAATACTCTCCATTTCTGTCCATATTGTTGCAGATGGCAAGATTTCATTCTTCTTCATCACCGAGTAGTATTCCATTGTGTGTATGTACATATACATACATACATGTGTATACATACATACACACACACCACATCATCTTTATCCATTCATCAGCTGATGGACATTTAGGCTTTTTCCATACTTCGGCTATTGTTGATAGTGCTGCTGTAAACATTGGGGTGCCTGTGTCCCATTCAAATTAGCATTTTTGTATCCCTTGGATAAATTCCTAGTAGTGCAATTGCTGGGTCATAGGGTAGTTCTACTTTTAATTTTTTGAGGAACCTCCACACTGTTTTCTCACAGTGGCCGAGCCAGTTTGCATTCCTACCAACAGTGCAATAAGGTTCCCCTTTCTCATAAAACAAATAATCCAAGGAAGAGGTGGGCAGAAGACATGAATAGACACTTTTCCAAAGAAGACATCCACATGGCAAACAGACACAGGAAAAGATGCTCAACATCGCTCATTATCAGGGAAATACAAATCATAACTATAGTGAGATACCACCTCACACCTGTCAGAATGGCTAAAATTAACAACTCAGGAAACAACAGATGTTGGCGAGGATGTGGGTATGATCATTGAAAAGAATTTATACTTCAGGATTTTTTTGACGTATCCTGTTTAATCAACTCCTTCTGTAATGCTGAGTTATTAAAGCAGTATATCATTAGCTTGCTATGTGACACTTATGTAGTGAGCATTGATAATTGTGCTCACCACACATAATCTCAACCATCACAGAGCTTACAGTCTAGTGAAGAAGACAGAATAATGCATTTAAATAATGCATGGAAAGTGATAATATGTGCAGAAATTACTATGAGAGCTCCTTGCCGTAGCTCTGTTCCTAGCTGCCGGGAGCTGGGGACGACAGGGCACATCAGTGAGCTACTTACTCAGATCTCATTAAGTGTATGAGTTATTTTTATTTAAGTTTTTTCCTTTTTGATCCCTGAACCCATATGGCTTTAGTTTCTCATATTCTGTGCTTGTTCATGTGTTGTGCTGTAAGACTTACTAAACTGTTTTATATGCAGGGTTTTGAATTACATATGACAGTCAACTTAGAAAGTGAATGGAAACAGAGGAGGGTATTCTAAAGTAAAAAATAACTATTGGAGTAATTCCCTTAAAAAATTCCTTTTTTTTCCTGTAGCAAAACTATAGATCGATAGATAGATAAACATTTGATAGGAACAGAAAAGTATAAAGAAGTTTTAAAAAATCACCCATAAAACCACCAAGGCAGCCATTATCATTTGTATGTATGTGTTTTTATTTTTGCTTTTGGATGAATTTTCTTTAATTATAATTCTGTTCTTATATGGTTTGATAGCCTGCTTATCATCCATATAGCATCATAATATAAGCATTTTTGCTTGCTATCAAAACTGCTATGGCAGCTTTTGACTTTCTTGGCTTTTTGTTTGTTTGACATTTGAAAATGGATATGTAGAATATTCTTCATTTAACTTCGAAAAAATGAAGCTGAACTGTGAAAGCTGACTTAGGAGAAACTGAGGACAGCAGGCAGTTCCTTGTCACACTAGAGTAAGAAACTTTCTTTCTTTCTTTTTTTCTTTCTTTCTTTCTTTCTTTCTCTCTCTCTCTTTCTCTCTCTCTCTCTCTCCCCCTCTCTCTCTCTCACTCTTTCTTTCTTTCTTTCTTTCTTTCTCTCTCTCTCTCTCCCTCTTTCTTTCTTTCTTTCTTTCTTTCTTTCTTTCTTTCTTTCTTTCTTTCTTCTATTAGAGAGAGAGTGGAGAGAGAGAGGGAGAGCATGAGTGGGGAGGGGCAGGGAGAGAGAGACTCCCAAGCAGGTCTGTGCTATCAGCATAGAGACAGATGCAGGACTCCAACTCAATAATCAGCCGATGCCCAACAAACTGAGCCACCCAGGCACCTCAAGAAACACTTTCTTAACCACCTCCTTCTTCCAAACAACATTAGCAAGTTTGTGGGTATATCAGATCTTTTCAGCAGGCAAAATAAGTTATCATCTTAGAATTTTGAAGCCAAAGGTGCCTGGAGCACAACTTGTTAAACATGATAGGACTCTTTAAAAAAAAAAATATCCTCTGCTTGATTACATACAGAAAGAGGATACTCACTAAGAAAGTAAGAGAAATATAGATCCTTATTATTAAGTACAATTCTCTCCTATATTGCTGTGACCAGGGTGTGGGGGTGCAAGAACACCTGTCTCAGGGTTCGCAAACAGACCAAATTCGGCCACTCGCCACTGACAATGTCCAGAGCAGAGGCCAACACTGGGAAGATAGAGGATTAGCCCGAAGACAGTGGACTGGAATCTTGAAGACTATCTCCAAAGAGCTAAAATTACTTCCTGGTTTATATAAAGCAAATGTGGGACAAAGGTTAGTGGATACTTGCTGGGAGGCATGAAAGTTCAGGCCCCTCCTTGTCTTGGGGTCAGTCACGCGGGTCTTGCTGGCTCGGAGTAGGCCTTACTGTTTGAGAGCATAGTTTCATTTCCCCATCACAGGATGCTTTGCCTGCGGGGTCTTTTGCCTGAGTTAACAGATAAGCTGGAAAGAAGAATTTAGTCAATTAGAAAATGCACACTGAGGTCAAAATGGAAGTATTTGAAGTTGTGTTTCCTTACTATGTAACAATTTATTTTAGCGGATTTTAAGGCTGATACAGAATTGAGGGCCTCTATCTCATTAAACCCGACAGGAACCCTTTGCCGACAGTACTGTTATTTTAACCATTTTTCTGATAAGAGACATGAGGCTTAGAGCCCTGAAGTCACATGACCAGAATCTTAAACCTATTTGTGGCAGAGCCAGAGACAAAACTTGGGCCATCTCACCCACTCTGAGTCACTGAGCCAACCAGTGATTTGTCACTCAGTCCCACTTTCCCACTTGACACAATTAAAGACTACTCTTATGTGTCTCTTTCAGTGTTCTCTGTAGATTAAACACTAATTTTTCAGCTGTTCTTCAAGATGCAATCTGTCTTAAAGTCTGCTCAATCCTGTAGTTGTATGGTACATTTTTCTTGTTTTTAAAGAGAGAACCCTAAGCAGGCTCCATGCCCGGTGTTGAACCTGATGTGGGGCTCGATCTCTAGACCATGAGATCATGACCTGAGTTGAAATCAAGAGTTGGACACTTAACTGAGCTACCCAGGTGCCCCATCTGATTAATTTTTATTTTGTTCAATTTTTAAAAATTTTTTAATGTTTATTTTGAGAGAGAGTGAGAGAGAGCAAGTGAGGGAAAGACAGAGAGATGGAAAATTCCAAGTAGGTTCTGCACTGCCAGTGCAGGACCTGATGCAGGACTGGGGCCTTGAACCCATGAACCATGAGATTATGGCCTGAGCCGAAATCAAGAGGTAGATGCTTGACCAACTGAGCCACCCCGGTGCCCCCTGTATGATTCATTTTTAATGTAAACTATTACTTTTACATTTGTTGTATTGGATTTTATCTTGTTCATGTTGACTTATTATTTTACCACTTTAAGGTCATTTTGAATATTAATTGTGGCATCTGATGTTTATGCTATTTATTTCTGCAAAGTGTAGCAATGCTTTTCCATTTATTCATCTGAATGATTGACACATACATTGATCAGGATCAGGAGAAGATGGAACACTTTACAGCACAAGATGCCACCCTATTAGGATTACCTTATCCTGTTCATTGGACCTTCTGGAGTACTAGTATCATAATATAATGCAATTTAGGAGTAGTTTAGGTGTTGGTAAAACAGTAATTTGCTTTAATCCCACTTGCATTTTAAGCCATGCTTAGAGTATTCCTCTGCAGTTTGACTATCTAGTATATGATCTCTGAGAAAAGGTTTGTTTGTTTGTTTGTTTTCTCCTGTGGATTTCTCTGCAGGAATCACTCAGTGATTCTAAGTATCAGTGAATGATGATGTTTTAATGTCATTAACATATTTGGGGGCCTTTATATTCTTATATCTGGACTAGAGTTTAAACTGGGGATTGAAAATATATTGAAAATATATTGAATAATGGGTATTTTTTTTTTTTTTAGTCTTTATTTATTTTTCAGAGACAGAGACAGAGAGACAGAGCACAAGTGAGGGAGGGACAGAGAGAGAGGGAAAGACAGAATCGAAAGCAGGCTCCAGGCTCCAAGCTGTCAGCACAGAACCCCACACGGGGCTCCAACTCATGAACTTCAAGATCATGACCTGAGCTGAAATTGGACGCTTAACCGACTGAGCCACTCAGGCACCCCTTGAATAATGGGTGTTTTTTGAGTTAATCTGATAAAGCAATATTGTCAGACCATCACCCAATGAAAAGAAATGAATAAATGTTTAGATATTGAGCAAATTGAATTTTTATTTGGGATTTATAAAATGGATTAGAGATATTTAGTTTCCTTTTCATAAGTCTGATAACATAGGCGATTCTGTTTGTGATCTACACCTGGAGATATTTGCATCCAGACCCCTGTGACTGAGTGTTCTATATGTTTGTGTAGTCCTTGGCCTCCTGAAAAGCATACCCTGTGGAAGACTGTAATCTGTGCTAATGGACCATTTTGTTGTATGATTATAAAGCCAGCTGAGAAATTTTTAATAAGTTAGGATGCCACAATTTGATATCAAATTGCACTTGGCAGCTTGAATACTATAGTACATTTTTAATTTAATAGGACCTTCTTTAATGTTTTAATTGTCATCTTAAATTTCTGGTAATCAAATTCAAAATCAAAGACAATCTTGACAGGTAAAAATTCAAAGGAAAAAGAGATCTATAATTTTTAACTTGTGGACCATGGATTATGATTTTATAAAGCAGAGGTGTTCTGAAATACTCTTTAATGAAGCATTTTCTCATATTCTCTAGGTAGGTATTTTGACATATAAAGTCAGTTATCCCCTCCCCCAAAAAAGGTTGATCGAGCTTTTTTGTCAATATTTGAAAGACTATCAAATGTTCTTTAATAAATTTGTTCAACCTTAAAGTGTGTCAGAGACCTAGTTTTATATCATCACATAAGCTAGAAAAAAAAGTGCTTGAAATCATTTCTGGATTGTAAATTATTTTTTAAAAATTTCTTAAGTATCTCTATTTAAAATTTTTAAGGTTTAAAAATAAAGATGATTTTTATATGCATTTGTATTAGCTTCTTGGTGCCACTATAACAAAATATCACAAATTTTGGCTTAAAACAATGGAATTTATTTTCTCATCGTTCTGGAGGCTAACAGTTCCAAATCAAGGTGTTACTAGGACAGTGTTCTCTCTTAAGGTTCTAGGGAAGAATCTGTTCCATGCCTTACTCTCAGCTGTAGTGTTGCCAGTAATCCTCAACGTTTCAGTCTCTGCTTCTGTAGTCACTTGGAATTCTCCCTGATTATTTGTGTCACTCTCCTTATAAGGGCACCAGTCATATTGGGTTAGGCCCCACCCTAATTAAATATGATCTCATCTTAACTTGATTACATTTGCAAAGAAGACCCTATTTCCAAATTAGATCACATTCCACTGAGACCAAGGCCTTCGACTTCAACATACTTTGTTGGGGGACATATTTAACCCATAAAAGCATTCAGTAGTTGAATAGAAACAGCCTGAGACGGAAGTTGGAAAATGGACCTCAGAGACGACAGCAGCTGTGATCCTTTTTGTAGTTTTTTAAGTTTGTTTATTTTGAGAGAGGGAGAGAGAGCACAGGAGCAAGAGAGGGGCAGAGAGAGAGGGAGAGGAAGAGGGAGAGGGAGAGAAAGGGAGAGAATCTCAAGCAGGCTATGCACTCTCAGTGCGTAGCCCAACAGGAGGCATGCATCCACAAACCATGAGATCAAAACCTGAGCCGAAATCAAGAGTTGGGACACTTAACCAACTGAGCTCCTCAGGCACTCCCCTTTTTGTATGGGTTTCAAAGTCTTGACTTTGGGTCACCTGCTTGCACATTGCTAATCATAACCTTGGACTATTTGTGATCTAAGGAAGTTATAATTTCTCCTTGGAGCATTTTTCCATTGACCTGTTATTTCACAAGTCTTTCCCAATGAATCTTCTCAGGTCAGAAACCATAAACAAGTATGCCATTTACATATTTAACTTTATAGTGAAACTACTGAAATGTTTTCCAGAGTAGCCCATGAATTGAAGTCTAGTGTTCACTGTCTTGTTTTATGTCCTTTGTATTTACAGATTTAACATTTGGAATTTATACTTTCCATGAATGATGCCAAAGGTTCAGTATCAAATGAATTTGTAATGCTTTTGAGGCATGGTTTTGAATCCCATTTTTTATAAGCTTGTTTTTTGTGGAATGAGTCACTTAACTAGCACATGAGCCTACTGATCCGTTTAGCTTTTATATCATGGTGAAATTTTATTTTTCTCTACTCATTAACTCTATTACATATGTTTATATAGTTTCTAGGAGTTTTAATGGTTATTAATAAAATAATACACCTTTGCATGTTTAAAGACATACCCAATTAATTTTGTCCTCAAATTAAACCCTTAAAGTGTTCAGTGATTAAACTCCTGAGAGTGCTGTATTAAGTCTATAACTAAATACAAGTGCTATTTTATTGCAGTACCCATTTATGCAAGTGCCATTACCTTACTATCTTCCCTTAAAATTTGTTTATAAATGGTTCCTCACAATTATCCCTTGTATACAGCTTTTGTGATAATTGTGTATCTCTAGACAGTGGTTAGAAAGCATAGCTTCTCTAGCAGGACAACATCAAGCATATTTTTATTTTATTTAAAAAACATTTTCATATTTATTTATTTTGAGAGAGAAAGAGAAAGTGTGCCCATGTGCAAGCGGGAAAGGGGCAGAAAGAGAGAGGGAGAGAGAATCCTAAGCAGGCTCCACGTTGTCAGCACAGAGCCAGACATGAGGCTCAATCTCACAAACTGTGAGGTTATGACCTGAGCTGAAATTTAAGAGTCAGACGCTTAACTGACTGAGCCACCCCGGTGCCCCAAGCATATTTATTTTTTTTATCTTAATTCTTTTACATAATAACTCAATTTCAGTGCTCTTAGCTGTTGCATTTTTTCTATGATGTCTTTTTCTGCATTGTATCTGGCATTCCTATTTAATTAACCCCACAATGTTTTCCTTTTTTTTTTTTTTTAATCTTCATTTGTTTTTTTTTCCCCTCATAATTAACTTTTCATCTGTGTCTTTATGGTTTTATTTTGCTTTCATGGTCCTTTTGATCTCTATGATTTCTCAGTTTACCCATAGCTGAAGAATGAATTTTTTATAGTTGCAGAGTATATATTTACGTAGGTAAAGCTCAGAAATCAATACAGTGTTTTCAAGCATTGTTATTCATTTTAACTTCCAAGTAGATAATTATAGTGTTTACCATCACATTACAGGAATTCAAAAGTTAAAAACTTTAGGAAATAAGTGCTAAGGAAATTTAAAATTGTTACAAACCAGTAGTTAACTACTATCTTAAACAATTACAGATAATAGATGTAATTTTCATGTGATCACTCGATGCCTGTCCCTTCATGGACTGGAATTGTCAAATGAAAACCACAACTCACTAAACCTTAGGGAAATACACTTTAATCAAGTGGATTGATTCTATGAAGAAAATAAAAGCCCATTTTTTTTTGTTAAAAATGAGTCTAGTATCATGTACAGAAAAGAACCTTAATGAACATCAGAAAGGTCATAAATTCGTAGTGTGATACCAGGCACATTAAGCGAGCAGCTTGATGAAGATTTCTCAACCTTGTCACCATTGACATTTTGGGCCACATAATCTTTTAATGCAGGTGGCCGTCCTGTGTATCCAAGAAGTATGTTTAACATTATCCCTGGCCTCTATGTACCACATGCCAGTAGCATAAACATGTTCTTTTTTTTTTTTTTTTTTTTCTTGTATCAGATTTAACCTTTAGGTTTTCTATCCTTTTAGGCTCTGTTGGTAAAAATTTTGAGCCTAGGGGACAGGATTGTCTCCACTAAAAGAGCCAAGTGGACCCTATAATCTTCTTTCTTCTTTAGTTCTGCCTTTGTGTTGATTATTTTCTGATCCCTCCACCCTTTAAGCAAAACTTGTGGCACTATTTTCCATTCCTTCACAACTGTCTCTCTGATTAGTGACTTGTTATATCTTTTGAGCTAAGGAGTTAATAAATGGTTATGGCTTTATGGGTTATCCTCCCAAATCAGATTTGAGTTTCGGTAGTCCTGAGTCTGAAAAGGCTGGGTTAAGTGGAGAATTTTAAATTAAGACAGGGCCCTTAACAAAGATGTTTTTGGTCAAATTAGCCCTTTAGTGCTTGTAGCACATCATAGAACTTTATTTTGTTTGAATCTGCACAATGGAGAGCATGGCTTCAAAAGATTAGAAAGGCCCTTATTTGAGAGAAAGTCTAGTTAGGTATCTTATGCAGTGAATGAATGACAGTTTGTGAGCATTGAGAGGGCTGGGGTATGAGCTTGGTTAGGCAGATTTGGATTCCTAAGAGAAATCCCTGAATTATCTTTGATATCTTAAATTTCTTTATCACCTAAATGCTGTCAAAGCATCTAATCTCAGGAGTTCTTACTTTGAATCAGCTCAGAAATATTGTCACTTCTTCACTGGGTGTTTGAACACTGAAAGACCTAGCTAGTTGTCTCTCAAGTCCCTAATACTGCCAGGCTAATTGTTTTAAACACTGGTTTTATTGAATCACAGGAATCTGTGTCCCTCCACCTGGCTGCATCGTGTCTGTTCAAATTTATCTCCTACTTCTAGTGAAAGCATACTTTCCAGCAGACCAACTTTTTTTTTTTTTTTTTTTTTAGCTAGCTCATGAATATATCAAGCTCATGCCTGTTCTGTGCTTTTGTTATGTTTTTCACTCTTGTGTGGGATTAAAATGCTCCTTCTTGCCGCCTGCTCATATTCTTACTCATCACCCCAGGTTCACCTGAAGCCTGCGTCCTGCACAGGGCTATCCATAGCTTGTTTATTCCACATTGATATCCACTTGCTTTTATGTGAAAGCATTGACTACAAGCAGTACTCATTTTGGTCCTTAGCAATATATGGCTTTGTTCAAAGTGATAATAGATTTGTGTGTATGTTTCATTTTGCCTCTTCAGCTAATTCATACATTTCTGGAAGGCAAGTGTTTCATGCTTTTTATATTTTTAGTATGGGATTATATGCATAACAAGTACTTAGTAAAAGCTTCTGTTAATGGATGGACAGGTACTGATTGTATTCTATTAAAAAAAATGGTAAAACCAAAATCAAGAAAACTTATAGAAACAAACGACCATATGTAGTCCCAGATTAAAGTTAAGAAGGGTGATCTTTCTGGATGTCATTGAAAAGAAGGTATATTTCCTTAGGCGAGAAATTGAAAGTAAAGGTACCTTGGAAAAGAGTAATCAACTAGTGGCCTATAAAAGGAAATCTGGGGACGCCTGGGTGGCCCAGTTGGTTAAGGTCCAGCTTCAGATCAGGTCATGATCTTGCAGTTCATGGGTTCGAGCCCTGCGTTGGGCTCTATGCTGACAGCTCAGAGCCTGGAGCCTGCTTCTGATTCTGTGTCTTCCACTCTTCTCTTCTTCTCCCCCACTCACACTCTGTCTCTCTCACTCTCAAAAATGAATAAATGTAAATAAATAAGTAAATAAATAAATGGAAATCTGTTTAGCTCATTTGTAATACATCTGTGAATTATGGTGCAATTAATGCCACTTTGGTCGTGACATGTATGTCCTATTGAGCTACTGGTAGTGGAAATGAGTAAATGTAAAAATAATGATTGATGTGGGTCATAAAACATTTCGTTACAGAATTCTAACTGATCTTCATTTCTTTCTTTTTAAGCACCCACATACCTCTCGTCACTGCCCAAATGGACATTTGAAAGTGTTTGAAAGTGCTGGTTGTCAAACGTTCGCGAGCATGGAAACCTCATCAATGTTGTCCTCACTGAATGATGAGTGTAAATCAGACAATTACATTGAGCCTCACTACAAGGAATGGTATCGAGTAGCCATTGATGCACTGATCGAACATGGGTTAGAAGCATACCAAGAATTTCTTGCCAAGGAACGAGTATCAGACTTTCTAGCTGAAGAAGAAATTAATTACATTTTGAAAAATGTCCAGAAAGTTGCACAAAGTACAGCATATGGTACTGATAACTCCTATGATGATACCTCATCTTCAGGGACTTACTGGCCCATTGAGTCTGACGTGGAAGCTCCAAATCTTGACTTAGGCTGGCCGTATGTGATGCCCGGACTCTTAGGCGGTACCCATATAGACCTCCTCTTTCATCCACCAAGAGCACACTTACTTACAATTAAGGAAACTATTCGGAAGATGATAAAAGAAGCAAGAAAGGTAATATTTTCTGTTTCTAAATGAAATTGTTTTTCAGTGAAACTTTTTTAAATTGAAGTATAGTTGACTTACAATGTTACATTGTTTCAGGTGTGCAACATAGTGATTCACCAAGTCTATACCTTATGTGGTGATCACCCCTAGTGCAGTTACCATCTGTCACCATACAACACTATTAAAATACCATTGACTGCTTTCCTATGTTGTACCTTTCATCCCTGTGACTTACTCATTCCACTCTAAATGAAAAATATGAAACGTGGAAAAGCATCAAAGTAGTATAACAAATATGTATGTTAAAGGAATCTCTATACGTCTGGACCATGCCTGTTATTCTCAGGAAATATACCTGTGAATACAAATACATGGGAGGATTGTACTTCCCATATCTTGTGTATATTTAACAGAGTGGTGTTAGGATCCTGTTCTAGGTGCAGATTTCCTTCTCTTCGTACTGTACATCCACCTTCTGCCCGCGTGGACTGGGAATGGGATGGGACACATTGAGTTCAAGGCACTTCGATTTTCCTTAATGTGTTTTTCGTAAATCAGTTGAAATTTATTTTGTACTCAAAGGGACTGAGCCCAATTCTTGCTGTAGATATAGTTTATACTCTTAAATAAACCATAGATGTACTTATTTATTACCTCACTTTTGTGGAAACAGTATGAAGTCAGGCATGATAATGTAAAATTCTGAAGTTAGATCCTGAGGTGCTTAGCATTTTAGGGCCTCTGTGCTCTTTATTAAATATTTATATTGGCTTATAAATCTCAGAAATTCTATTTCAGAGCTTGAATTAAACTGTAGACAGTCTCTTTTAATCAATCAAATAAAAGTTATTGAGTATTTTCTAGGTACTTAGTACAATCAGAGAAAATTTTGAGATTATAACAAAATTTCCTAAGCTGTTCATTTAACTCAGCCTAGAGTTTTGAAATGAATGGATAAAGAATTAATATTTTTTGCTATAAAGTGTCTATTTCTTATTTACTGATACCATGTAACATAGAAATGTGACCTAAAAGGAACCCGAGGATCCACACATACATGGCATGGCTTTATTTCATGTCAACAAGACCCAGAAATGCTTCAAAAGCTTGCTTTTATGAAGTACAGAAATAGAAGACCCTTGAAATCCACAATGACATTGTAGTTTGCAAGACAGGCAACTAAAAGCCTCGCAATCATGTCAGGGAGACATGATGTTCTGAGGCTAATGTCAAATGTAGGCTTTGCAAAGTAAGGAGATTTTTTTCACCCCCAAACCTTTTGAATTCAAACAATCTGACTTTTAGCCATGAACTTAGCAGTATTACATTAAAGAAAGTACTAATCTATCCCATTTGCTAAAAATTAGCTACAAAATCAGGTATGTGGTAGGGGTCCAAATTTATTGAATGAATTGGACTGTGAGTTCAATTTACTATGGGTATTTTTAAAACTGTACTATGCTATGCTCTGTGGACGCATTATACAATTGTGTTTTGTAAAACAGCAGAAGGAAAGTCAAGAATATAGATGAATCCTTATAAAGGTAAAATAACAAATATCTTGTACTATAGCATTTGCTAATTTCTGTTTAGGGAGACAGTGTATTTTTGAACTATAATAATAATTGAAAATTGATACATCAGTGAAGATTAATATTATTACGGTAAACTTAGTAGTTATGAATTCATCAGCCTACACCACAGCTGGTTTCCTTTGGAGCATTGCATTTCTGTGATGCAAAATGAGTCAGGAGATACCATGAGTTTTTTGCTTAGCATTCATTGGAAACTGAACGTAGTCATGACTGTTGTATTTTTCTTTCTAATGTGACAGCTATTTATTTAGTGAGCCTCTAAAAGTAATATCCTCTGCTTGCTCATTGTCTGCTGGGAATTCCCACTTGCAATGGCACGATGAGGATCTTGAAGTCCATACTATAAAACAGTGATCTAATGTTCTGCTTCTCTTCCACAAAGTCAAAACGTCATGATATAAGAAAGAATTGTGCCTGTATTTGATTTTGTGTATACATATCCAAGCTAAATTCAAAGAGAATTATTTAAACCTTGTAAATTGAGTATATAGCAATTGAATATAAATCATACCAGATAACTTAGAGTTTTGTTTTGTGTTATTTTGTTTTCCAAAAGCATTGGAGAACATTTTAATTTCAACTCAGATGCATTAAATATCGAGGTCAAGTGGTCTATGTATGTATGTAATGTATATTTCTCCAGTCTTTTGGAAATATCTTCATGTGCCACAATGTCTATTTAAGGATTTTTGAAGTACTCCAGAAAAGAATTATTGACCCCATTTTTACAAAATGTTACACTGTTTAGCCCATACCAGACAAGGTCTTGTGAAAAAATTGTTAAATAAGAACAAATATTATTTTAAAGTGAAAGCTTACCTGAACACATTGCTTTGTAGATTAATTGTGGTTTTTATGGCTTTTATGGCTATCATTTACTCAGCAGATATAAGTTAGTTTCTTATAATTTCAGAATGAATGGGAGCTCTTTAGATTTC
This sequence comes from Prionailurus viverrinus, assembly GCF_022837055.1. Lineage (NCBI taxonomy): Eukaryota > Metazoa > Chordata > Mammalia > Carnivora > Felidae > Prionailurus > Prionailurus viverrinus. The sequence continues at coordinate 52,338,756 of NC_062565.1, forward strand.
AGGATCAACTTCGTCTTTTCAAACTGTTTTCAGAAGATATATTCTCTTTATTCGATAACTCTCAATGAATTGTCATGGCATTATGAAGAGGATTTTTTTTTCCATTGAATGTTTGAGTAATGTATATTTTGATGAATAGAACAAATTTTCTTGCCTTCACATTTCTCAGGCAAATTCTTTAGGTAATCAACATTATACAACTGTTGAGATATGAGGCCAAACAAGTAGGGTTAGGAACCAGCAAAGCAGAACCGACGAAGTGATCTCAGAGAAGAATTTCAGTCCATTTTCATTGTTCTGTTTGCAGTTGACATAAGGTATTATGAAAATAAAGGTCATATTATGGGACAATCTTAAAATAATGGAAAGAATCCAAAAGCATTTTTCTTAGAGGTCCAAGCATTAGAAGTCTGACCACCAAATTAACTTTCTAGTCCCTTGAGAATGGACATAAAAATGATACCATATCATATCCATCTTTACTGGAAGTATCTTGTTTTTAAACTTCACTAATTTATGTGTTCTTGTTTCTATCTAAAGTAACACAGACTCTGAATCATTCTGCTTTGATGAGCAGAATATACTCTTTATACTATTTTAAAAATCCATAGATTTGTTTTTATTCATTTTATTTTTGCCAGTTGTCACTTAAGTTGTAAAGAGGTTTTTTTGTTTTGTTTTCTTGTTTTTTTTTTCCTTTTGTTTGTTTTTTTTCTTTGTGTGTCTGCTTATTTTCTTATTAGAGAATCTTCCTCTGGGAAAATCTAGTTATAGGTAACTTCTTACTTGTGCCCTAAGGGGGCCATATTTTCATTTACTGGCTCTTTTCTCTAACTCCTTCTTAGTTTTCCCTGTGCGCTTGCCATAATTACATTTGGGTCGACTTTATAAAGTCTGATAGCGTCTAGCAAGACTTTTCCCAGGTAATTACTTGTCTCTCAAGAGGTGTTCCCAAGATGATATATGTATGTATTCCTAATTACTGTGAACACCTCTTATGAAAGCATCCTCTCTAATTACTTTAAACAGCTATCTTTCATTAAAGTCATTTTTCTTCTAGCCAACCCAGTGGTGGATATTCATAAAGTTATAATTCCTGATATGTGAATGCTTAACCAGAATGCTGTTTGCATCTGTTTTCTTATTCTAGGCTAGCTTCTTCTGTGACGTGTGAATCTTACTCTTGTGAAATAGGGACTCAGGAAAACACGTAAGCAAGAGTCTAGTGAGAATTAGGGCAGAGTAGTACCTGAGGTGTTCTGTACTGCCTGTCTTAAGTCTTGGTTCCTTCCTGACTCACTGTTGTTGGGTGTGGCTGTTATGGCCTGGGGAGCTATTAGTAATGCCTAGAAACTTTAACCACCAATTGGCCCATGGCCACAAATGGAAAGGTGAACAGAGGATGGGGCTTTTCCTGGGATTTGCCTGGCATTATAAAAGCAGTACTAGACTAGAGGCTCTTTTATCAGGGGTCTACCACTAACTAGTTAGAGATTGAACAAGTCATTGCACCTCCTTAGGTAACTTCATTTATTTAGTGAAAGACATGAAGCAAAGCCTGTTAGTGTTTTGTCGTTGTTTATTTAAATTCAAGTTAGTTAGCATACAGTGTAGTACTGGTTTCAGGAATCGAATTGCGTGATTCATCACTTACATATAACATCCAGTGCTCATCCCAACAAGTGCCCTTGTTAATGTCCATCACCCATTTAGCCCATCCCCATACCTCCCCTCCTGCAACCCTCCCTCTGTTCTCTGTATTCAACAGTCTCTTATGGTTTGCCACCCCTCTGTTTTTATCTTATTTTACTTTTCTTCAACTTCCCCTATGTTCATATGTTTTGTTTCTTAAATTCTGCATATGAGTGAAATCACATATTTGTCTTTTTCTGACTTATTTCACTTAGCATAAAACGCTAGTTCCATCCACAATTTTGCAAATGGCAAGATTTCATTCTAATATTCTTGTCCACATCTCTGATAGCGCTTACCAATTCAAGAGTATTTCAGTATGTTATACTCCTTGCTGAATTAGTTCATTATATGAATAATTTTAATTGTGTCATAGTGTGTCACTTCCATCTGTATGACTTTGTGATCATATCCTGCCCAGCTGAGTGATATGGATCTATTTATCAATGCCTTTATTAGGCTAGGATCATCACTCTCCTAATGTTCCCAATTTTTTTTTAAGACTTTCCTCTTTGCCTTTCTTATTACAACTCTTACTGTGAATACTTTCATGCTTTGAATTTGAGTCAAAATTATTTCCAGGAAATGTGTTTTGCTTAGATTTAATGACATGTTTCGATCTTGTGACATTAATTTGAATACCTCTTCTCTAAATAAAATGCATTACATGTTTATATATGAATGATATATAATATATAATATAATATAACAATATAACATTGTGTGTGTATGTATATGTGTATGTATGTGTGGGAGAGAGAGATATCTTGTTAAAATTGCACAGACCTTGCTATACTAACCATTGCTATCTCTGAATGGGAATACTCTTTAAGCTCCTGGAGCTATACAGGAAGAAAACAAACTCCCCATTCTTCTCATTTCATTCACTCACTCCCTTCTCTTACTATTAGTAATAGCTCTGATGATATTAAGTATACAATTTTTAAGACGGTTACTTATTTTTTTTTTAAGGTTTTTTTTTTTTGTTTTGTTTTGTTTTTTTTGAGAGAGAGAGACAGAGCACAAGCAGGGGAGGGGCAGAGAGAGGGAGACACAGATTCTGAAGCAGGCTCCAGGCTCCACACTGTTAGCACAGAGCCTGTTGCAGGGCTGGAACTCATGAGCCATGAGGTCATGGCCTGGGCCCAAGTCAGACGCTTAATCTACTGAGTGACCCAGGCACTCCTTAACACAGTTACTTAAGGGAGAGGAGAGAGGAAAGAAGACACTATATAGGGACTCTGACCTTATTGTAAGATCAAGTTTCGGGCTTCCTCAATTGACTTGAAAACTTTTATAGACATAAAGCTGCAGCTTCTCTCTCTCATTCTCTCTCTCTCTCTCTCTCTCTCTTTCTCTGTTTCATTCCCCCTCTTACTCTCTTTAAATTACCCAAATTCAAATAATTATTTTTTTTTAATTAAATTAAACTAAGTTGATTTTAATAAAATTTGTTGTCAAGTTGGCTAACATACAGTGTATACAGTGTGCTCTTGGTTTTGAGGGTAGATTCCCATGTCTCATTGCTTACATACAACATGCAGTGCTCATCCCAACAGGTGCCCTCCTCAATGCCCATCACCCATTTTCCCCCCACCCCACCCCATCAACCCTCAGTTTGTTCTGTGTATTTAAGAGTCTCTTATGGTTTGCCTCCTTCCCTCTCTATAATTTTTTTTTTTCCCCTTCCTTTCCCCCATGGTCTTCTGTTAAGTTTCTCAAGTTCCACATATGAGTGAAAACATATGATGTCTTTCTCTGATTGACTTATTTCACTTAGCATAATACTCTCCAGTTCCATCCATGTTGCTAAAAATGGCAGGATTTCATTCTTTCACATTGCCAAGTAGTATTCCATTGTATATATAAACCACATCTTCTTTATCCACTCATCAGATGGACATTTAGACTCTTTCCATAATTTGGCTGTTGTTGAAAGTGCTGCTGTAAACAGTGGGGGTACATGTGCCCCTATATATCAGCACTCCTGTATCCTTTGGATAAATTCATAGTAGTGCTATTTCTGGGTCATAGGGTATTTCTATTTTTAATTTTTTGAGAAGTCTCCACACTGTTTTCCAGAGCGGCTGCACTAGTTTGCATTCCCACCAACAGTGCAAGAGGGTCCCCGTTTCTCCACATCCTCGCCAGCATCTGTTGTTTCCTGAGTTGTTAATTTTAGCCCTTCTGATGGGGGTGAGGTGGTGTCTCAGTATGGTTTTGATTTGTATTTCCCTGATGATGAGTGATGTTGAGCAATTTTTCTTATGTCAGTTGGCCATCTTGATGTCTTCTTTGGAAAAGTGTCTATTCATGTCTTCTGCCCATTTCTTCACTGGATTATTTGATTTTGGGTGTTGGGTTTGGTCAGTTCTTTATAGATTTTGGGTACTAACCCTTTATCTGATGTCATTTGCAAATATCTTCTCCCATTCCATCAGTTGCCCTTTAGTTTTATTGATTGTTTCCTTTAAATAATGCTCTTCTTTAAGAGGTTCATGGAATGGTATGAAGACTCTGAATCTTGGAGTCAGTTAGGGCTGGTTTGAATCTCAATTCAAACAGCTGTTTGTATTAGGTATTATACTATAACCTCTCTAAATTTTATTTTTCCCATCTGTGAAAGGGAGATGCTTATACTCCCTAGGATCCTTGTGAGGATGGAATGAAGTAGTTGACATGTCTAACATGACACATACCACGCATGTAATACAGTATGTGTGCTGTTGATTCCTCCGCGTTTTTCCATCACCTCCTCCTCCTCTTACTACATTATTCCAGGCCTTTATTTAAAAAAATATATATTTTATACACATATATATAATATATAATGTATAATGTATAATATATAATATATATAATATGTATATTTTATATACTATATATTATATATTATAATATATTTTATATGTGTAATATATATGTAATATATATTTTATATATAATATAATATATTTTATACATGTAAATATATTTTATATATTATATAATATATTTACATATATTTTATTTCTATTTATTTATTTTATTTATATATTATATATTATGCATATAATATATGTATAATATTTTTATAATTTTTAAATAATATACATATATAATATATTTTATATGTTTATATATTATACATATATATTTTACATATATTATACGTATATAGTATATTTTATATATATATATATATATATATATATATATATATATATAATACATATATATAACCAGTCTGTATTTTTGTATCATTGTGATTTGGCATTTGTTCTTTAAAAGTGAGAGCAACATTTGACCAAGTTTGATATCCAATGAGATAGTGTGTTACTAGGAATGCCAGCTAGGATTATTAACTCTTCATGAAAAGGTTATTCCTAAAAAGACTTAAACCCATCTCTGAGGTATTAAAATGATTATAATGATTATAATGATTATGCATACCACATCAGCTGTAGAGCAATACAACATTTTCCCAATGTTTGCTTAATATTGATTAAGAGGTAATATTGACTCAATGTAAATATATTTGAAAATAAGACATATACAAAGCCAGCTTCAGAATGTGCAAAGAAGGTATCCTTTTTTTATAGAAAGTTGTGGAAGAAAAAATTCTAAATTATCCTTTTTCACCTAAAATCTGAAACCTTGAAAAGAGATAGTGCTCTGGTGAAAACCTAAGGAGAGGGGGTGAGAGGGGGACATATTACTATAGATCAAGGGGAAAAAAATCATTCCATTTTTATCTAGAATTTTAAAGTGATAATTTTATTAGATTTTTTTTTTTTTTTAAGAGAGAGAGTGGGAGCAAGGGGGGAGGGGAAGAGAGAGAGTCTTCAGTAGGCTCTACTCCCAACACCTAGCTGGGTGCAGGGCTGCACGCAAGGCTCAATCTCACGACCATTAGATTATGACCTGGCTGAAATTGAGTCAGATGCTTAGCTGACTGAGCCATTCAGGTACCTCAATTTTATTAGATTTTTAAAGAAAGACATTATACAGGGGTTTCATATTTATGAACAAGAACAAGATTTTGTAACTTTTAAAGTTTATATTTATTATAGAACTGTCATTTGATGTCAAAGTTGGTTTAAGTAACTGAGTTCATGAGATAGTATCACTTGCTGAATATTTCTGATATAATTCAAAATTGATAAGGAATATTATTTAAGGCTTACCATAATTAGTCTTTTTAGATGTTTTATCAGACACTGTGTTATCAGGTGAAATCTAAAGATCACCATGATTTTTTAACAGATTTTCATTTGAAAATTGGCAACTTAAGAAATAACTTAGCTTTTAATAAGAAAAATTAGAAAAACTTAACAGGGGGTAATAAATTTATCAGAAACTCTGTCTTGATATATAAACGTATTATCTCCATTAATACTTGGAAGGGAACAATATCAAATTTGACTTATTTCAAAGTGCATTTGACTTCTCTGATTAGGAGAAAAAATAAGTTTATATTTTAAAGAGAGAGTGAGAGTGAGGGTGAGCATGAGCAGGGGGGGAGCAGAGAGAGAGAGGGAGATAGAGAATCCCAAGCAGGCTCTGCACTGTCACCATAGAGCCCAATGAAGGGCTTGAACTCAGGAACCCTGAGATAGTGACCTGAGCTGAAACCAAGAGTCCGATGCTTAACTAACTGAGCCACCCAGGTGCCCCATGGGGAAATATTTTTAAGACTGTTTTCTCTACTCAATTATTGCCCTTTGGTGCTCTGTTTTTGTTTGTTTGTTTGTTTGGGTTTTTTTTTGTTTGTTTGTTTGCTGGTTGTTTTCCCCTTCAAAGTAATCCATGAGAAAGCTCCTGTACGGATTGCATGTGGTATGTACAATCTGTATTGAACTTTGAAGTACAATTATTAACATTTGGTTCTGTGTATTCTGGGATCTCTGAAGTAGATGCTTATTTTTTATGATCATTTCCGTTTAGTCATTTTCCTTCCTATCACAGGATTAAAATAAAAACCAAATACTTATGTAGTTACTGAAACGTGTAATATTTTCCTGACAACACACTTTTAGTAGTTTGTTGGAGTGGCTAAACTAATGGTCACCATAACACATTATGTCCCTAAGATACCAGTTTTCCTAATGTTTAAATAACACCTAAATTCCAAAAGGATAGAATTGTAGAATCTTACAAACTCAGATCCCTTTAGAACCAAGCTAGAAATGTGATGAGTGATGTGTTGCTCATGGCTAAATGAGATAAACCTGGGACCTGAAGTGCACATTGAGGCATCTTATCAAAAGTTAACTTTCATAAGAATAAAAGGATATAACTGTCCTTTACTTATCTGTTCTTCTAATGAAATGTAAAATGTAATGGGGGTTTCCTGCAGGAGCCTTTGAGATGATGAGGGCTGTAACACCAGATTAACATTTTGTACGTAAAGGATTCTGCCTGCTTTTTTATAGTTGCCACAGATTCATCATATAGTGTATACCTTTATATTAATTATTCTTTTTTAAAATTAGTTACTCTTCAAATTATCTCAAAAGAAATTGTTGGCTTGTATCATCAGGACTGAAACAAGGATCTGATTTTGAGTAATGGATTTATGTTATGTAATCTAGTAACAGTAATAGCTATTATTTATTGAGCACTTACGTGTCAGGCACTGTGTTAAGCACTTTACATGCATTACCTTAAATTGATCTTCACAACCACCCTGTGAATTATGTACTTTTTATCATCTATATTTTACTGATGGATAATCTGCTTTTTTGTGAGAGGTATCACTCTAGAGAGTGGTAATGATCCAAAGTGATCATAACTGGAAAGTAGTGGTGACAGGCCATTTCTAAATGGAGGTATCAGAAGATATGATTGAGAGGGTCTAGGATTAAGACCAATTGGTGGAGGTGTGGAAGCACTGGTTTCTAAATGAACCACATACAAAAGCCTTTCTGGGATTGCTATTAGAAGTCAAAATAACGTACCTGCCATTGACAGAAGGTTATGATAGCTTGATGAGATGTAGCACCTAGAATGCAGACTCCATCAGGAGGCACGAAAAAGAAATGGGTTCTCTTGTGTCCAAATGCAGGGGAAATCTAAAGAAGTGAGAGAAGGGCAGTGTGATAATGAAGTTGTCCTTTGGCCCCTTCAGGCTTCAACTATAAGGGGTCAGTCTTTGGCCAACCTTATAGGTAAAAAATATGGCAGGATGTTCATTCATTCAAGCAAACATTTAATGCCTACTGCATGTCAGGTACTGTTCTAAATTCTATGGGTACATACATACGAGTGTAAAGTACATAAGAAATCCTGCCTTTGAATGGAGCTTACATACAAATGAGGTAGATAATAAGCATAAGAAATGAGGAGTGCTATGAAGAAAAAGAAAACAAAACACAAATATGGTTGGGTAAGAAGGATTTAGAGTGGTGGTGGCTGTTATTCTGCATTTTAAATAGGGTGTTCAGAGTAGGCCTCATCAAAAAGTGACTTTTGAGGAAAGAGGAAATGAGCCATCCATCTATTTAGGGTAGAGCAGGCTAGATGCAGGGTAAGCTATAGGCCAGGAACATGGCTTCCTATTTGTTAGAGGATGCCAGTAAAGGTGCCAACTGCTGGACCCAAGAAAACAAAGGGGAGATGAGTAGGTGAGTAGGTGAGTTTAGAGAAGTAACATGGAGGTACTCATGAGACATTATGAGGATCTTGGTTTATGCTTTATGTAAAATGGGGAACCACTGGAGAATTTTGAGCAAAAGAGACACAGTCGTTTTCAAAAATGCTCTATTTTAAAGAATACATCTGGCTGCATTAGTGAAAGTTGACTATAGGGCTTAAGAATAAGTATATCAGAGGCTTTTAAAATAATTCAACTGTGAGATGATATCTTAGTTGGTCAGATGGCAGCCGTGATGGTTAGATTTTTGGATATATTTTAAAGACAGGGGTGTGAAATAAGTTAAAGAATACAAAATTACTCCAAAGTTTTTGGCCTGAGCAATTAGAATGATGGCATTGTCATTTGAAGTCAGTGTAACTCATCAGAGAGTTGGAATCAGGAAGCAAAGAGACCAAGTTACAGAGGCCTCAAAGTTACTGTTTTCACCACTTTCCCAGGATGGTTAACAAGTAACCTCACCACCAAGACCTACAGACATCTCTGAGTGGAGATTCAGGTTCACATTTGAATCTAAACACAGAGAGACTGGACTTGGAGATCAGTCCTGATCCAGAGGGCACAGTTGAGGGATGGAAAGTAACTTAGATGAGATTAGGATACAAAGAAGTAGATAAATAAGGAGTAAGAGATAAGACTGGCTGGCTCCTGACCCTGACCTGGGAAAGCAGGAGCTTAAATAACCTGCTGAGAAGTGGAACCTCCCAAAGGCAATGGTTTAGCCACTCTCATATACTGGGTCAGGTGAGCGAAAGGGAGAGTTGCTGGGAAGATGTCCCTTGGGAAGTCACTTTTTTCATTGGTTGTTTAGGTGAATAAATTTGGCATTTTCAGACAGTAGGGAGTGTGGGGCCAGTAGAGTAGGTTTGAAAAAAGGAAGTCAGGGGTTGGTGGGAGAGGTCCGTTGACCTCAAATTGTGGAGATCTTTCAAACCAGTTCAGTGGATTTGCTGGTAGGAAGTCATGAAATGTTTTTGAGTAAGTCAGTGATGCCAGGAAACCTGGCCTCGGACATCATAACATTTAGTTGGTTAGTTAAAACAAAGGGGAAAATATAAAACAGCTTGTAATATATGCTGGGATAATGCTCACCAACAGGCTAACAATAACTTGAGGCAGACTAAAATTCAACATAAAACAAGATGTCTTTCTGAAGTGAAAATATATGTACTGTTCTCTTCTAGAATAGAAAAATAGAACTACTTAATTCTGTATCTATAGGAAGGTGATTTTGAAGTGTCTTTTTAAAAAAATTTTTTTTAATGTTTTATTTATTTTTGAGACCGAGAGAGACAGAGCATGAACAGGGGAGGGGCAGAGAAAGAGGGAGGCACAAAATCCGAAGCAGGCTTCAGGCTCTGAGCTGTCAGCACAGAGCCTGATGCGGGGCTCGAACTCATGAATCGCGAGATCATGACCTGAGCCGAAGTCGGACGCTTAGCCGACTGAGCCACCCAGGTGCCCCAAAGTGTCTTAAAGCTACTATTTAAATGTCTTAATTACAGATTTTAAGTCAAAATGTTTTTTTGACAAAAACTTTACCTGGGGGTGCCTGGGGGCTCAGACAGTTAAGTGTCAGACTTCAGCTCAGGTCATGATCTTGTGGTTTGTGGTTTGAGCCCCAAGTTCTATGCTGCCAGCTTGAAGCCTGGAGCCTGTTTTGGATTCTGTGTGTCTCCCTCCCTCTCTGCCCCTCCCCCACTCACACTCTGTCTCTCTCAAAAATAAATAAAACGTTAAATTTTTTTTTAATTCAAAAAGTTTACTGTATATGCATAATTTAAATCTGTACGTACCTATTGAATCCCTGCTATATGTAAGACACTGTTATGTCATATAAATGGAAAACGAAACACTTCAAGTGGTTTATAGTATTAATATTTGGAAGCTGTGCTAACAGATTCATAGAGATATATTGATAAAATGCTGTAGGTGTATGAACATTATGTGAGTGACCTAGGTATTATAAAGGATCTGGATTTTTCCCCCCACCTTTTTACTTTTAGGTATTAGCAGATTATGGAGGCATTTCCTAAAGTTTCAAAGCAGGAAAATTTTGATATAAATAAAATACCTTCAAAATATTTATTGGCAAACACAGCTTACTAGATCAACAAATGTATTTAAAAATGGTATATTTTTTCTTATTATCAGAGTACAGGTATTCCTTATAGAAAACATAGAAGAATACAGGAAATAGTTAAGGAAATAAAATTTAGAAATGTTCTTCTCTGTAAGGTAAATAGATGGATAGAGAAACCCATGGGCACACAGGGGTGTGTGTGTGTGTGTGTGTGTGTGTGTGTGTGCGCACGCATGTGCGCGTGTGTGCATTTTAATGCTTATATAGATCTCTGAGATAGAATGTTTATAGGTAACATACTTGAAATCATGCTTGAAATTATGTATAAAAATTTGCCTCCTATTTTTTTTCACTTAGGATTTTTCCCATAATAAAATAATTGATTTCCTGTACTGATAAGCAATGGCTTAAGAAAACAGCAACAGTGGGAGTTGCCTGCCCTGGATGCAGGTAATAAGGAAGTTCATTATCTCCAGGGAATTTAAAAACAGGATTCACTGAAAGACAGTCTGCTTTTTATTACATGCTGGCAATTGTAAACAATGCCAGTGGTACCATACTGCTCCTCATCAGAGCAGACCTTGCTGCAGGGAGACCAGATCCCTGCTACCCCCACCCACCCTCACCCCTTCTACCATTCCGTGATACACCAGTCCTGACATGATGAGAGTCTCATGGTAATATTCCTTTAGGAAAGAACAAAGCTTCATAACTGTTTCTGTCTAATCATTAGGCACTCAGTAATTAGTTGATTCGTGAAGCTTTAAAAGCAGAAAACATCAGTAAGTATACATTTTCTTTCACAAACCAGAACTTTCCTTTGGTCTGTATTAATTTCTTACTAATAATCACCTTTCAATTTACCCCTTAAGAATTCAAACAAATATTTTAAACAAGTGAATAAATGTGAAAAGCAAATGTGATATTTAGCCATTTGGTTAAATATCAATCCAGTAGGGGCTACCAGAAAATCTATAATCATGGGGAAAAAAAAAGCATTGTCTGTGTCGTAGTAGTCATATTGAAGCCTGCTGAAATTCTGGAACAGTTGTTGAAAAAAAAAATAAAAAGAGAACTGGGGTTTGTGGCTATGTACTCTTTTTGACAAATGGGCAGTTGGAAATTAAGAAAGTCTTAAAGTCCACAGTCACCCAACCGATTGGTAACTATTTGGGTAGATGGTATTCAGCTTCTAGATTTCCATTACCAGAATTTTATTTTGTTGCTTCTCTGCTGGGGAGGAGAACTAAATTTCTTCACCACATTAATGACATCTAATGTTTATTGAGTGGTATATACCAGGCAGTGTTCTAGGCTCTTTGTATGTATTAACATATTTCCAACAGCTCCTTTCAGGGGTGAGGAACAAAGAGGTTAAATCATTTACACTAGGATTTAGAAGTAGGAAATGGCAATGCTGATATTTGAGCCCAGGCAGGGGGCCCAGGCAGGGCTCAAATTACCTCTAATAGACTCATCAGTATTACCTCTAGAAGACTATTTCATGTTGCTATCATGCAAACCAACTGAATATGCAACCACACTTGTGCAGGTACTGTTACAGTTGATCCCTGATGATCTACCAGATAGAGTCAACTCAATAAGCATGGCATATATGAAACTCTTTATATATGAAAGAGGCTCTTCATGAATCCTTTGTGCTTTATCTCCTTCCTCCTTCCATTAGTCACGTTAAACTCTGGTGTTATTAAAAAAAATATTTATTTTTTTTATGTTTTTACATTTTATTTACTTTTGATAGAGAGACAGAGCACTAGTGGGGGAAGGGCAGAGAGAGACAATGGAGACACAGAATCTGAAGCAGGCTCCAGGCTCCAAGCTGTCAGCACAGAGCCCGATGCGGGGCTCGAACTCACAAACCGCGAGATCATGACCTGAGCCGAAGTCGGATGCTCAACCGACTGAGCCACCTGGTCGCCCCTAAAAAAATTTTTTTTAATGTTTATTTGTTTTGAGAGAGAGAGAGAGAGAGAGAGAGAGAGAGCGAGCAGGGAAGGGGCAGAGAAAGAGGGAGACATTATCCCAAGCAGTCTCTGCACCATCAAGCCCAATGAGGGGCTCGAACTCATGAACTGTGAGATCATGACCTGGGCTGAAATCAAGAGTTGGGCACTTAACTGACTGAACCACCCAGGTGCCACAAACTCTGGTGTTATTGAATTGCCATTTTCTGGTCTTTCCATGGTAGCTTATTCCTTCTTAATTTTGTAATGATTACTCCCCTATTTGGAGCCCCCTTTTCTGTAGTGTTTTTTTCTTTTTTCTTTTTGCCTCCTATTCAATTTTTAAAAATCCATGTTAAATTTTACTTATTTGAGCCCTGATCATTTCTCTTGCCAGACTTTGATTAGTCCCCTCCTGTGATATTGTCACCTTTGTAATTGTCCTTTGATTTTAGATGAGATATAGTCTCCATTCTGTCATAGGGCTTGGGATTCTCATTCTTTTCTTTCTCCTTTTTTTAAACTAGTTTTCTTTTTAAGATTAGATTCATTTTTTAATTGAAATTTAATTAGCATACAGTGTTATTAGTTTCAAGAGTATAGCATATTGATTCAGTAGTTCTATGTTGCACAATAGCATAAGTGTAGTCACCATCTGTCACAATACAGCATTACTTTTTTTTAATTGATTGGTAATAATTTTTTTTTCTTTTTTGGATATGAATTCTTGTTAGATACATGTATTGCAAATATCTCCTGTGGTTTACTTTTTTACCCTGGTAATGGTATTTTTTTGATAAATGAAAGTTCTTAATTTTAATGTAGCCTAATTTGTTAATCTTTTAAGATTAGCTATTTTGGTGTTTCTTGGGGGAAATATTTGCCTACCCTAAGATTTGTTGGCTGTTAGAAGTTTTATCTTTTATATTTGAGTGTACAGATCCTTCTAGCGTTGATTTATGTGTATGATATGAGGTTGGAGTCCAAGTTAATGTTTGTATGAAGATCTAGTTGACCCTGCAACTTTAATTGACAAATCATCCCTTCCATGTTTTACTGCAATGTCATTATTGCTATAAATCAAGTAACCACTTATACACTGGTATATTTCTGGGCTCTGCTCTGTTGATCTATTTTCTCTCCTTGTGCCAAGACCACAGTATTTTAGTTATTACCATACCTTTATAGCAAACACCTCTGTGTAGTAGTGTAAGTCCTCTGGTTTTGTTTTTCTTTATTATTGCCCTTGCTATTCTAAATCCTCTGTTCTTCTGTAGGAATTTAAAAACCATCTTGTCAATTTAAAAAAATCTAAGATTTGCATTGACATTACATAGAACAGTTTGAACAGATTTGGGCTTTACAATATTGAATCTTCCTATCCATGAACAAGGTATATTCTTCCATTTTTTTAGTTATTAGTTTCTCTCAGTGAGATTCTGTAGTTTTCTGTATATAACTCCCATGCATCATTTGTTTGGTTTTTTTTGTGGGTTATTTAGTATTTTTCATCCTATTGGAAATGATACCTTAAATTTTTTTGTTCTGGGGCACGTGGGTGATTCTGTTGGTTGAGTGTCTGACTCTTGTTTTTAGCTTAGGTCATGATCCCAGGGTTGTGGGATCGAGCCCCGCATCAGGCTCCACACTCAACATGGATTCTCTCTCTTTCTCTCTCCCTCCCTCTGCACCTTTCTCCCATTCATGCACTCATGCTCTGTTTCTCTCTAAAAATAATTGCTTTTGTTTTAATTTTTTATCTTCTTTGCTAATATATAGTAATAACATTTTTTTTTTGTATTTTGACTTGAGTCCATTTATTTGATAAATTCACATAGTCATCTAGTAGATTGGAAATTTTGTAGATATGCCATCATATCTGTAAATAGTGTTAGTTTTATTTTCTCATATAATTTTCATAGTTTTTGATTACCTTATTTTATTGCTATGTCTTCCATTACAATGTTAAATATAACATGAAATATGAATAGTACTTACTGTGGATTTTTTTTTTAATTTTATTTGAGGGAGGGAGAGAGAGAGAGAGAGAGAGAGAGGAGGGGCAGAAAGAAAGAGAGAGGGAGAGAGAGAATCTCAAGCATGCTCTGTACTGTCAGTGCAGAGCCCATTGAGGGGCTCGAGCTCATGAACCATGAGATCATGACCTGAGCTGAAATCAAGAGTCTGGATGATTAACCAACTGAGGCACCCTAGGTGCCCCTTAACAGACTCATTTCAATTATAAAGTCAACTGACCTTTAATGTTATTTATTTAAAGATGATGTATTTTTTTCTGTGTCTGATTTTAAGATATTCTTTTCCTCTCATTTTCAGTAGCTTTCATATGATGTAACTATATGAGTACTTATTTTTCAATTTTTTTCCCTCTTGGACATAGTAAAGCTTCTTTTTTTTTTAATGCTTTTATTTATTTTTGAGAGAGAGAGAGAGTACAAGCAGGGGAGGCACAGAGAGAGAAGGGACAGAGGATCTGAAGCAGGGTCTATGCAGAGACCTTACAGCAGAGAGCCCGATGCAGGGCTTGAACTCACAAACCATGAAATCAGGACCTGAGCCAAAGTCAGACACTCTACTGACTGAGCCACCCAGGTGCCCCTGGACATATTAAAGCTTCTTAAGTCTTTACCTTAAAATATTCCTGCTCTTTTGGAAATATCTCAGCTAGCATCTCTTCAAATATTGCTTCTGTCTTACTCTATTTCTCCTCTTCTCTTAGGAATTCTAATTAGAAGTATAATATACATCTTTGTTTCTTTATTTAAAACATCCCATATAAATTTCATATTCATTTTTGTAATTTCTATAATTTTCTCTGCTTCATTCTGGATAATTTCTGTATAGCTAACTTTAAGTCACTAATCCTACATTTAAGTATAATGTACTCTTAAACTTGTCTGTTGAGTTCTTAATTTTGGAATTGGTGTTTTTCAGTCATATGATTCTTGAATGCCTAAATAAGTTATTTTAAAGTATGTTTATGATAATACTAATATCTGGATCACCTGCAGGTCTACTTCTACATTTATTTTTCTCTTGGTGTTTGGTCATTTGGTTCTGTCCTCTCACATGCTTGGGAGTTTTTGATTGAATGCTGGATATTTAGTATAAAAAATTGTAGAGATCATCTCCTTTACAGAGGATTTAGTTTTCTTTGGATTGATAGCTAGAGCAAGGTTAGATTCCCTTCTTCCAGCTAGGGCTTGAAATATGATGAGGCTGAGATCTAGTCTTGTAGAATAGTGATCTATCTTCAGTTTTCACTTACCGCTAGGATAATACTTCTGGGAGCCTCTTTCCTAGAAGACTCCAAACTCCAATGTGATGTTCATAAAGTTTTTTAAGACTTCTCCCCCTCTTATCAGTTTCCCTTTGGTTTCTCATCCTTTTATTCAGTGAAAAATTTAAGATGTGGCAAATGTCTTAAGGGCAGTACCGTAAGGAATTTTGAGTTCAGTTTATTGTGATTCCCTTTGCTCTGTGATTAGAGGTTTGTCAAGTCCTTTTTACCTTTGTGGTACTGGACTCTGGTTTTGTTTGTTTGTGTGTTTTCTCTGTCCCCATGAGATTGCTGAAAGGTCTTCACCATAAATTACTGTTTGGCATCAGTGGCTTGCTCTGAATTGGCAAATGTGAAAAAGTGTTAGATGAAAAACTGGAAGAAGAAATTTGTCTTACCTTGTTATTTCTCTTCCATCTATGATCTTGGCCCCACAAATCCTGGCTCCCTTATTATTTTTTCCCAGAGCTTATTATATCCAGTGGGAGAGTTGGTCCCATAAAACTACCATTGTCTTGTATTAGAGAAGTCGCTTTTATTATATTTTGAATGCATTTGTATGATTAAGTATCACAAAATCTGTATGTGAATATAAGAAAAAAATACACACAAAAGATATTAAAGGAGCTTAAAATAAAAACAAATGATAAGCTATCATTATTTGAATGTTTAGAAAAAAATATTTAAAATTTATATCTAGTACTAAACTACAGGTATTACTCATTCAGTTAAAAGCTAGTTTTATTTTACTCTTATTTTGAGCATTTCCAACATTTTTATAAAAGGAAACCATCCTGTATCTTATTTTTCCTTCTCATGCCTTACTTTTTCAACATTTTTCTGTGCAGAAGTCATGAAACTCATTATTTTAAGCATTTTCCCAATGAAATTCTGTCTGTATAACCTACAAATGATAAATTATTTTGTTTAAAATATTACTCAAAAACAGGGTGCCTGAGTGGCTCAGTCAGTTAAGTGTTCGACTTCGGCTCAGGTCATGATCTTGTGGTTTGTGAGTTTGAGCTCCACGTCCGGCTCTGTGCTGACAGTTCAGAGCCTGGAGCCTGCTTTGGATTCTGTCTCCCTCTCTCTCTGCCCCTGCCCCACTCCCACACTCACTCTGTCTCTCAAAAAATGAATAAACATTAGAAAAAATAAAAAGTAAAATAAAATAAAATACTATTGAAAAATAATATACATGTGAGAATGTGTGCACATATATGCTATCTATGTAAGAATAGACATTCATGTGTACTTATGAAGGTATATGTACAGACTTCCAGTTTCCCATGTTTCAAATATTAGAGACCTGCAAGTCCTTGAAACACACTTACAAATGTTTAACTGTTGGGGAAGTTTCATAGGGTTTAAGTTCTCCTAGGTTTAAAGTCATTTGTTTATTTATTTATTTATTTATTAAATTTTTTTTTTCAACGTTTATTTATTTTTGGGACAGAGAGAGACAGAGCATGAACGGGGGAGGGGCAGAGAGAGAGGGAGACACAGAATCCGAAACAGGCTTCAGGCTCTGAGCCATCAGCCCTGAGCCTGACGCGGGGCTCGAACTCCCGGACCGCGAGATCGTGACCTGGCTGAAGTCGGACGCTTAACTGACTGCGCCACCCAGGCGCCCCTGCTAGGTTTAAAGTCTTAAAAAAAATAACTCCATGTATCATAAATGTCATATACATATATAATTTAGTAATAAAGTTTATATATGTATAACTATATATAAGTTTATATATAACTTTATATATATATCATATAAGCTTATATAAGTGTGTGTATATATATGTATATATATACACACACACACATATACGTGTTTTATATATATATATATGTGTAACTTCTTTATTTTATATGTGTGTGTGTGTGTATATATATATATAAAATATAATATATATATTATGTTCTTCCCAGTTGTATTCTAGGAAACATGAGTTTGGGAAAGTGCAATATTAATTTTTTTTCAAGTGTATGTTTATTTCCTCTTTTTTTTCTAAAACATTTGCCACATTCAGACAGTAAATGTATCCATTGAGCCAAGTATACTAACCTTTTCTCTTTGGAAGTTATATTCCAAATAGTTTATTTCAGTTAACAATCCAATTTAAAAAACCATGCGGCTCATTACTAAAATAAAAGATTGCCCTGTCAGCTGCCATTTCATGTTTTTGTACAAGTAGACCCATTCTGATTGAATCAGTGTGGCTTTTAGGATTTATTTACATAGTTTCACAGTAGCAAAATCCCTAGAGCTCAAAATCACAGATTTCCCAGAACTTAGTTTCACATAAATGTGTACATCCACACTGTTTTATTTTTAAAGGTAAGATCAAAGAAATTGAGAGGCCAAACAATTATTTAAAAATAATATTTCAGGAAATGTGCCCCAAAGAATGCATTCATGTGTTACTCACGTGAAATTCTCCCAACATCAGAAGTAAAAAAAAAGGTCCATTTTTCTCCTGGTTACTACTGAAGAAACTGCTACAGGTTGTTGTAATCTATGTAACAATATATTCAACTCATGTAGTCCTATTACTGAGAAGAAACTGTGATAGAACAACTTTTAAAAGCTACACGTTTATCCTGGGGCTTAACATTTAAAACTGGCTTGAACAACTTTGTTCTCCTGGAATGCCAAAAGGGCTGCTTTGATAAAATCCCCACAGCTTCCTTCCCAATTGGGCGTTTTCCAGGTGAATTCCTTTGCGTTTTCAGCTTCTTCGCCTCAAATGCTACCCTCTCTTCTGATCTGTTTTCTTCAGAGGAGAAAGAAAAATCTGTGATCTTGACCCCCCACCCCTGCAATTCTATTACTTTGATTTTTTGTTTGTTTGTTTGTTACTCTAGTTGATGTTAGATTAGTTTCAGGTGTACAATCTGGTGATTCAATGACTTTATATGTTTTGCTATGCTCGCCCCACGTGAGTTCCCATCTGACACCATACAACACTGTTGTGGTATCATTGACTACATTCCCTATGCTGTGCCTTTTATTCCCGTGACTTATTCATTCCATAACCGGAAACTGTATCTCACACCCCTTATACCCATTTTCCCAATTCCCCCACCCCCAACCATCAGTTTGTTCTCTGTAGGTCTGATATAAGTCTGATTCTGCTTTGTGTCTATTTGTTTTGTTGCTTAGATTCCACATAAAGGTAACTTCATATGGTATTTGTCTTTCTTTAATTTATTTCACTGGACATAATATCCTCTAGATGCATCCATGTTGTCACAAATGGCAACATCTCAATTTTTTCTATGGGTCAGTAATTACCCCCCTTCTCTCTCTCTCTCTCTCTCTCTCTATATATATATATATGTATAGATAGATATAGATATTATATATATAATATCTTTAATTATAGATAGTATATACAATTATTATATAACATATAATTTATATATTCTATATAATAATATATATAGAATATATATCTAATATATATAGAATAACATAGAATATATAATATATATTTTATGTATATAATTATTATACATATAATATATAATAATTATACATATATAATAATTATATAACATATATTATATATATGTATATTATATCTCACATTTTCTTTATCCATTCACCTTATACGTGGCTATTGTAAATAATGCTGCCAAAAATATAGGGGTGCATATATCATTTCAAATTAGTGTTGGCATTTTCTTTGGATAAACACCCAGTATTGAAATGATTGGATCATATGGTATTTCTATTTTTATTTTTTTGAGGAACCTCCATACTGTTTTCCACAGTGATAATACCAATTTACATTTCCACCAAGAGTACACGAAGGTTCCTTTTTCTGCACATCCTTGCCAACACTTGTTATTTCTTGTCTTTTTGATTCTAGCCATTCTAACAGATGTGAGGTGATATCTCATTGTGGTTTTGGTTTGCATTTCCTTGATGATGAGTGATATTGAACATCTTTTCATGTGTCACTTGGCTGTCTGTTTTTTTGTTTTGTTTTTTTAAATTTTTTAAAATATTTTTATTTACTTTTGAGAAGAGAGAGACAGAGCATGAGTGGGAGAGGGGTAGAGAGAGAAGGAGACACAGATTCCTAAGCAGGCTCCAGGCTCTGAGCTGTCAGCACAGAGCCTAACGCGGGGCTTGATCTCTCAAGCCGTAAGATCATCACTTGAGCTGAAGTCGGATGCTCAACCGACTGAGCCACCTAGGCGCCCATTTTTTGGTTTTTTTTTTTTTTTTTGGAAAAAAAAACAAAAACAAAAACAAAACAAAACTTGCCTCCATCCTGCTATCTTCTACCATTTTTTATCTCTTACTTTTTAACCATTATACTTCCTTAAGAAATAGTTTCCATCAAGTGTATTTCCTTATTTTTCTTTCCTCCCATTTCTGCAGTCTGGATTTCTGTTTCATTCTTCTCCAAACCTGGTGCCTTATATGTCACTGTTGTCCCCTGGTTGAGACACACTGGCAACCTTTTAATAACCCTCAGTTTCTTCTGTTTTACTGTCAGTAATGTCCACTTTTAATTCTCTTGCCACCAGTTTCTGAGATAATTCTCTCTTCATTCTTTTCCGGTACTTCTAACCATTCTTTCTTAATGTTTCCTGGAAGTGAATGTTGAAGAAGTTTTTGTGCTCATGTCTGTCCTCTCTCTGCATTTTATTCCTTAGTGCTGCTTTCCACTTCCACACCTTCAGCCACCAGTGCTATTTACAAGTCTGATGTGGCCTGTCTTCTGAACGCTGGCCTTTCATTCTAGCTGACAGTTCAGCATCTTTACCTCCTTGGCCCACGGAACTTTCACACTCAGTGTGTCCAAAATAGCAGCTAGAAGCTTCTGAGCGTCACTGTACTCTCCCTGCTATCTTCTCTCTGGGAAAGGTGCCATCGCGTTCTGACACGGAGGCCCAAATACTTTGGCATCACATTTCATTCATCTCTCTCTCATCTTTCACCTCCAGTTCTGTGTAGACTGGACTTAGTGACTCCCTTGTGATGAAAAGAGCATAGCAGAAGTGATGGTTTGACCAGATTATAAGAGACATAAAGCTTATTCCTTACTCTCTTTTAATTACTTTCTCTGGGGAAGCCAGCTTCTGTGACTTGAGGACACCATGGGGAAGCCCATGGGTGAGGAAATAAGACCTCATACCAACAGGCCTGTTTGTAAAGAAAGCCTCTTGGGAGCAAGATACTACTTCCTGGTCAATTCCAGATGACCACAACCTTGACTCTGAGTCAGAACTATCCAGTTACGCTTCTCTCAAATTTTTCTCTCACATAAAACTGTGTGATAATAAATGTTATTTTAAGCCACTGAATTTGGGGGGCAATTTGCTATGCAGGGATAGGTAACTAATACAGGAAGCCTGATCTCTACTGGTGAGATGAGATTCCTCCTTAGAACTCTCTTCATTTATACCACTGACATGTTCCTTGCCACTGTCTATTTGTATTGTAATTATTTGTCAATAAACTTTATACTTTGGTGTGTTAGGGCAAATTGCTTTACAAGTGTGAGCTGTCTAATAACTATGTGAATATAGGAGCCAAATTTCTTTATCACTTCAGTAACTTAACACTTTACGTCCTGGGAGATTCTAGATGTGAATGTTTATCATCACCTGGAAGTTCTTAAAAGATGGTCTCAGCATCTTAAGTTTTATATTTCCAGTTATGTTGTATGTCAACACCCATGAACCAATTAAAATGTTGTGATTCTAGTAAATCAAGTTACAAGTTACATAAAGAGCCAATTTCTAAATTAAATCTAAGATTGAATACTTGAACAAAGTGATATAGATGGGAAGTGATTCTTTTTTATAAAAAACCTTCAAAAGTTTAGCACCAAAAATTCTCCTTTGATAACATTTATAAGCAGAGAAATATAAAAAGGAATCTCAAAGAGTACTTTATAATGGACATTTTTATGTGTGACGCCTCAATATTTTATGACTATAGTCTTCCTACTTCTCCATTTTAGAAGTGATTTGACAATCTAATCACTTGAAGTGTTACAAGTGCTAAAGTATAATTGGTTTTTTGTCATCTTATTTTAACCTGAATCAGTATGTTTTATGGTGGTCAGAGAACAGTACTCTTTAATTATTTCATGAAGAAAACTCTTCTTTTCAATTTGGACATTTATATTTGTAGAGGGTTAGTTTAAGGGTGAGGGAGAAGAGTTCTTTCTAGGCTCATATTTAACAGTGTGTCTTTTGCTCCCTAATCACATTAATTCTGTAGTACATGCAGCCAGTGTCTTTCCATGACTGTGGTGTCCATTGCTTTAAATGGCTGTCCCGAACATTCCATATCTAAACTCAGGAAGCAATGGATCTACCAACAGCTTGCAAACTCCCAAGTCCTAGCACCATTTTTTTTTTTTCCTCATAGAATAGTGGTCAGATGGTACACATAGTCTGTTGGTTTCTGATGATTCTCTTGATTTTGTTTAGGATGACAGTCTCCTAGGTAAATTGGGGAAAAACAAGCTACTTTGTGCAACTTAACATATGTGTGTGATGTCTGCCAATAAAAAACACATATCTCAAGGAAATGGACAGATATAATCTGGTTTATGCAGGTGTCTTATATTTGAGAGAACATACTTGAAGTGATTTTAATTAAGAATATGTGTCATCTTAGGGAACCTAACACACAGAACTCTACAGGGGTTTGTCCTCAACCATCTGTTATTAGAATTAACATTTTTGTTTTTGACTGGCATATAACACAAAGCTTCTTCCTGAAGTTTTAGTAGATGACATATTGGCAAGGATACAGCCCTTGGAATTTAGGATTCTAGTGGAGAGTGGCTTTGGCCAGAAAAGGCTTAGAAATCAGCAGGGACAAATCTGGTATTATACCTTTCAGAGAAAAGCTTCCAAATAAACAAGTATATGTGGCAGCTCAAGGCAATGGTTTTGAGCATGGGCTCTGGATCCAGGCTGCCTGACTTTGAATTTACCAACTTAACTTGTACTATGTGCTAGGTATGGTGCTACGTGCCTAAAAGAGTATTTCATTTAATCCTTGAAAACACTGTAGGGGTGTTTTGTGTTCCCATTTTTCAGAAAAAGAAACTGAGATTTCAGGAAGTTAAGTCATTTGACCAGGATTAATAGCTGATACACCTAGGAGAGCGAAGACTGGAACCTGTCTCTGACGTATTGCCAGAGGGTTTACAAATACTGTATGGTTGTAGACTTTGTAACTCAGAAGGGGTGTGGGAAAAACAGTAACGACAATAATATCCAAGTACTGGAGCAATGAGAATGAGCATTACAAGGAGCGATTGAAGAAAGGACCACTCTTGAGCTGGAGAGAACAAGTTTTGGTTTGACTGGAACAAGTGTATTATTGGGATGGTAAAGAGATGTCAAGGCCCCTTCAGTCCTTCTCATTTTGGCCTTACATAAAATTCTATTATACATCTTTGTACTTCTTTTAGACTTGCATGTTTCTTTTTATATTTGTGTATCTTTTCTATCCTCAGATACATCTGCCAGTTTGCGGTTCTGGCTTTTACTTTCACAAGCAGTATGTGTTCGAACATAGTTGTTTCACCTGAGAGTTTTAATACACACATACCAAGGCAACACATATTCTGAAAGTAAGCATGTAAGGTTCATGTTCACAGTTTTTACTTTGTGTGGGTTGTATGGATTGTGTATAATGGTTGTTTCTATTGAGAGACACTTTAACTAAATTAGGAAAACGTGTTTTGTTTTTTTTTAATGTTTCTTTATTTTGAGAGAGAGAGAGACCCCCTGCATGAGCAGGGGAGGGCAGAGAGAGAGGGAGAGAGAGAATCCCAAGCAGACTCCATGTTGTCAGCACAGAGCCTAACACAAGGGCGGAGTCTCATGAACTGTGAGATCCTGACCTGAGCTGAAATCAAGAGTTCGATACCTGACTGAGGCACCCAGATGCCCCAGGAAAAATGGGTTTTAAAACCCATACAACCAATAATATAGCACAGATTTTTAAAAAATCATTGGTTAAAACACTTTATTGATTGCCTAAACTGAAAGTATACACCTAATTGCTACCTTTCCAGACTTGGAAACAGACTGCCTGTTTATGCTAGAACGATGCAAGGAAGCAAGAAATCAGTGTCAGTCCTGAAACAGCCAATATAGGACAAAAAACAACGTTTTGGTGCAGCATGCCTCTGGGTCCTCCTCCAGACCTATTTACCTTTATTTTCCACACAAACTCCCTAATCTTTCCCAGCCTAGATCAGATTACAACTATTAAATTAGAATACAAGGAGCCATACTAATAAGAAAAGGAAAGGTTAGTTTGACACCTTGATAGCAAGAGAAAAACTGTTCAAAGCATACAAAAGATGACCATGGGCATAGCAGTTAAGGCTCTAGAATACAGTGATTGGCACCATCAACAAGTTTTTAAATTGTCATTGTCTTAGGGTACCTTTAAATAATTCCAGATTTGAACTAATTTCAGTCTACTACGCTTGACAAGTCAGGGAAGATTATTCTATATATAAGAATGTTTTTCACTTAAAAACAACAAAATTCTTTTGGTGCTTAGAGTCACATTTCTACAACTATCAGGAAAACGTACCTGGTTTGAGTGTATATATGTTAGCCAAAATCCTTAGAAGGAACTTCTTTGATAAAAATCAATCATATTTGTTAAAAATTAAACATAATGGAATATTATGGTCAAGCCTAGATTCTTAGAGGTCAGATGGAAAAAATAGGAATGCAAAATAATATAAAAATACATTTGACACCGTCCTAGTATTTAAGTAAAAGTTGTCTGTGGATTTTTTCACGTGAGTCTTCTGTGTTGTTGTTAATACTTCATATATTTTTCTACTTAACACTGCATCCATTCCTTCCCATGTCCTCTCCCTGAGACCCTTTAGACTACTTACTTCCTTCTAACAGACCTGGAACAGCCTTACCTGCTAATTCTCCTGCTGCACTGGTGTGGCAATGACCCACCATGAGGCCCAGCGGAAAACAACAATGACATCTGGAAAGTAGGGAAACCACAGATGGGATACAGCTCTGGGTACCATGGTTAATCTAAACTAATAATCTTGCTAATAGTGAAAGTCTTGATTACATCACTGTGTATTCTCAGTAGTTTAGATATTATAAATAGAAAGCTGCTTAAATAAAGTTAAAATTTTTGACATTTATTTACATAATATTGTATTCTCCCTGAATAGAATATAGGGGCAGAGGGTTAAGGAAATTTTCTTAGAACTTTTGGCAGAAATCCTAATAATTTCCATCTGAAATGTTCTGCAGATGTCTGGAAAAATGCAAAAGAACACAAAACCTAACTGCTAAGTTAGGTGTCAAATTCAGGTCAGAGTGTTTAAGCTTCTGTGTGGTAGATTTATATTCTGGAACTTCTTAGCAACTCTTTTTTTCTGGACTAGAAGGATAATGTGAGAATAAAGGCATGGAAGTAACATGAAGCTATCTAACAGAAGAATTGAACAGCTCCCTTCACAGTCAGCAATGCTTTTGGCCAGCAGATAGGGGTTAGGCATGTATAAAATAGAAATAATGCCTGTATTATTTTCCAAATCAGCCAACCTTAAAGTTTCAGGGATTTCAGTGTTACAGCACAGTCAAGTTAAACAATCAATTATTTGTACCAAAGAGAAGACCTGAATAATAAAAAAATATCTGAATTACTATATATTTTTACCGAGTATTAAGAGACATTGCCAAAATCAGGATATCACCTACATACTTTTCCTTATTCTACTCAGGTTGGCCTTTCTTAGAGTGGCTAAAGTTCCCATCTTCCTACCCCTTTGGATGTTCAGCTACGTTTGTTTTTTTCTTGAGTAGCATTTCCAAGGAACCAACATAACTTTCTCTGTATATCCCCTGGGAGTTAATGCCTGAGATGATCAAGAAGCTTCTGGAACATTCAAACTGGCCTCTTGGTGCCCTCAGTTGCTCTTCTCCTCCCACGACGCCTCTAGCTCAGAAAAGAATTCTCTGCCAACTCCCAAGACTGTGTGGGAATAATAGGAATCCTCTGGAGACTCATCACTAGCTGTGTTCAGGTGTGAAGCAGGTTTGGGTTCTCATTACACTTTGTGGAAACTCAGACATGGAGATGGCTGGCCTTGTAGGTCATTTGTTACTTGTTGAGAATTGGGACCAAAGCAGAAAGAACAAATTGCTGCCGATCACTAGTTCACAATCACTGTCTTCTGGACATCTCCTCCTGAGTGCCTCATGTACCCCAGACTTATTACTTCTTCAACTCTTTATCTTTACTCTTCTTTCAAATCAGATACTGTATTTATATGTTCTGAGTAGGGTAATGGTATCGTGATCTTACTGTGCATTCAAAATAGTAAACTTGCAATCAGTTTTTAACTCCATCTCCCATATACCTTCCTTTCCTCCCGTTTAAAATCTTTATCAAGACCTGTGGATTCTCTCACCAACACATGCCAAATTGGTTTTATCTGCTCTGTCCCCAGTGCCGTCTGCTCTACTTTGGGCTTGCGTGGTCTCTTGCCTACATCGTTTTGGGAACCTCTTATCTGTTCTCCTGCAGTGTTCCTTCCTGCTGATTTCTCCTTAACCTTCAAATTTTAATTAATATGTCTTCTGTACTAAGCATTTCCTGAACTTCCCACCTTAGTCCAGTATTATCTTCCATGCTCCCATGCACATCTTTGTAGTTCTTACTCATGCTGTGATTCACATCTTTGTTTATGCCTCTGTTTCTCCAACTAGACTTTGAAGTCCTTGAGAAAGGACCTTTGTCTTGTATACTTTAAAATTCCTAGCACATGGTAAATACCTAGCATGTTTCTTAAATAAAATTGATAGAAAAAGTTGTGATTTGTTATGAAATCCAAAATTAGTGGTATAAGTTGAGAAAGCAGCGCTAGGAAGGCCTTATTATTAGATTTTAAACAGACATTATTATGTACAGCATTTATGTTAGTGGAAGAAGAAGTGGCAGGTTTTCCCTGACATCTCTCTTTTAGGTATTTTAAAAATCACAAGCAAAGAGGGGCACCTGGGTGGCACAGTAGGATGAGTGTCCGACTTCAGCTCAGGTCATGATCTCACGATTTGTGGGTTCAAACCCTGTGTCAGGCTCTGTCCTGACAGCTCAGAGCCTGCAGCCTACTTCAGATTCTGCATCCCCCTCTCTCTCTGCCCCTCCCCTACTCATGCTCTGTCTCTCTCAAAAGTAAACATTAAAAAAAAAATCACAAGCAAAGATTATTTCACACTGTGATTTTAGGATATAGTAGTAAATGCAGCAACTCTGTGCCTGAATCAAAATACACATTTTGTCTTTTGTCATACCTAATACTTCAGCACTCTACTTAGTTCTGTCAGTGTCCACTTAGTTTCACAGCTAAGGGAAATTGTTCAACTGAATGCTTTTCAAGTGTTCATTCTCGGATATTGGTGACTGAAGATAAGTTGAGCTCCAGGGACCAAGTGACCCAGAGCACACTTTTTAATCCTAATAAAATGAAATCATTCAGGTAAAAAATAAGCAAAAATAAAACCTGTATATGAAACAGGTTTTTTTATTTTATACCGTGATGTCATTTATTCCATGATAAATAGTTTACAGATGATTATACAATGCAGTTTCACATTTAAAATTGGCTAAAATTTTGTGAACAGTTACATTTATGTGCAAAATGTAATTATGTACATAAAGTTATTAATGCAATAATTATTACAGCATACTTCAGCTTAATGGGCTTTGCAGCTTTTAGTATCCTCATGCAAATTATTACAAGGCATGACTTGAAAGCAAGAGCATATAATTTATCTTTTTTTTAAGTTTATTTGAGAGAGACTGAGAAAGCACAAGTGGGGGTGGGGGGCACAGAGGGGTGTAGAGAGGGAGAGAGAAAATCTCAATCCCAGGCAGACTCTGCATTGTCAGCACAGAGCCCATGAGAGGCTCAAACTCACATAACTGTGAGATCACGACCTGAGCCAAAACCAAGAGCTGGAAGGTCAACCTACTGAACCACCCAGGTGCCCCGAATTTCTCTGTCTTTAGATCAATGCCTTTCAGTGGGGTGGAGGGATTGGAAGACAATGAGGCATTTCCAGCCTCATCCCACTGTGACAGCATATCAGAATCTGTGGGGGCCTCTTCAAACTGCTCATTCTTCCTGTACCCAGTAGGAATCGCCATGTGTGATGACAGCTTTTACTTGACAGAAGTGTAGTATTCATAAAATAATTTCAGTGCCACAGATTCTTTTCTCTTCCTCAAGTAAATGTTGGTGACTGAGGGGAGCAAAAGGGACATATATCAGTGATATGTAACATATCACTCTAACATATACATAGCAAACAAATTACTTGACAAATTAAGGCTTTCTCTGTGCTTGTAGCTAAATGGTGGCATGCCTCAAATATGTTCCTTTAATAAGGAAGTGAAGGGGCACCGGGGTGGCTCAGTCAGTTAAGCTTCCAACTTAGGCTCAGGTCATGATCTCATAGTTCATGAGTTCAAGCCTCACATCGGGCTGGCTGCTGTCAGCACAGAGCCCACTTCAGATACTCTGTCCCCCTCCCCTCTGCCCCTCCCTCACTCACACATGCTCTCTCTTTCTCAAAAAGTAAATAATTAAATAAATACATAATAAATAAAAATAAATATTAGTAAAGAAGTGAGAGATACCAAAACTGAAGGGCATGATAGACTACCCATTCTACTGAGTAGGAATGGCTGGGAAATGTGGGTGCAAGACCATAAGAACTCTGTCTACATGTGTAACTGCTAAGTAATGTCACGTACTGGTATACTCAACATTCAAAACAACATTAATTGTGTATGCAGATATTAAAGGGCAGTCATAGGTCAGAATTTAAATTTTTTCAATAGAAGATGATTGTTCTGTGACACTAGTCAATTTTGCTGAGTTGCTGGCAACAAAAGCTATCATTGACACATGTGTAGACAAAACTGGGAATCTGTCTATATATCTAGCCAAACCAGGATTCTTGAATGGTCTGAAAACAAAAAGCCTGAAGGTTAAAGATGATAAATGTCTCAGAATATGATCTATATTGCTCCTGCTTTTATTTTGAGGCTATTATCCTTAAAATCTGTTGCCCTCCTCTTAGTACATTTACCCCATTTTCCTAGATTGGAAACACCAACCAGGACTAGGGGATTTGGTAAACACCTAGCTGAATATAGTATGTCAATAGCAAAATGTATCAAGTTTACAGGGTTGCTCACCTTTATGAGAAATTTTGTATTCTTCTCTTGAAGCAAATGTGGTAAAAGCCTGTTATGATAAGGCAAAGAGGTGATGGTCTTATTTCCTGAAACCATTATGTTAAAGAATCTCCTGTCCTATGAAGGAATATGTAACACATCACATACCCACTGAAAGAAGCTTTTAAAAATATTTTGGTGACACAGCATTGCCATGATAAAGGTAGTTAATAAAATAACCTGTAGGTTCTTATTAAAAATATAGCATTGCTTCCTTTATCGGTTCCTTCAGATTGAAACCGAGAAAAGGCAACATTTGCTGGCTGAAGTCATGCTGTTGAGGTAGTACCAAGTTCTACCTTGGAATGACTTTGAAGAGAAGTCAGTATTTTACATTCACATCATTTTTATTAACCAGTTTTATAAAGAAATAATTTGAGGTAATTAAGCACTTTGACAGGTCGATGTTGTTTAGTGACAGGTGTGCCATTTGTATGGCAAGTCGCTAATATGACAGACTGCATTTTCTTTCAGGAGTCCCTCTCCTGCTTCCTTTCCAAATCTGTAGAGGTCAGCTGTCTTCCCATCCTTGGGTCTTTCTTACTTAGGGAGGATAAGACTGACTTTATTTGCATTCAGAATATGTGAATGTTGCCACCATTTGCTTGAACCACTTTCAGGATAGTTGTTTATTTCATCTAATTTCATGGCAAAGGGATTGCCTTTTTGGGTCAAACATTGTTTCCCGTATCTCTCTGTTTTGTTTCTGACACTGAAATCAAACTGCATGTTGTGAGATAGCAGAGTAATTGTGTTTCATGATGTTGACTCCAAAATTGGAAGACAGTGTCCCCAAATGCCCCTAGATATCTATTTCAGAGGCATATGCGAATCTAAAAATCCTGAATTCACTTTCAGTAATTTTGGACCATATTTCCATTGTTTTTGACTGTACTGACTTCCAGAAGTAGAAATTTTATAAGTCTAATCCCCATATGGAATTTCATATTATCTAAGGACACATCAGTAGTAATTGTCCAGGTCTCTCATGAGATTCTTTAACCATGTTGTGATAATATCTTTCTGAGAATTCTAACCAGTTTGTCTTGGTTATTGGAGAGACTATACGTGCCCTTCTTAATTACAGTTCTCTTGTTTTTGACAATTTTTAATACTTTCAGGTTTGTCCTAAGATAAAAGGACTGCAGAATTCCAGGCAGAACTCCCTTACTTTGTGTAAGAGTAAGATTGTTCTCTTCATTTTATTTCTACTACTCCACTAGTGATGTCCAAAATCTTTTATACATGTCACCCATGGTTCACTCAGGCAGAAATAAGTCTCATTAAGACAGATTTTTTCTAGGGCCCCTGGGTGCCTGAGTCAGTTGAGCATCTGACTCTTAATTTCGCTCAGGTCAGGATCTCACAGTCCATGGGATCTGGTTGAACCCTGCCTCAGGCTCTGTGCCTGCTTGGGATTTTTGCTTGCACTCTTTCTCTCTCTCTCCCCCCCCCCCCCTCTCTCTCTCTGCCCCTCCCCTGCTCATGCATGTGTGCCCCTCTCTCTCAAAATAAATAAAGATAAACTTAAAAAAATTTAAAAAAAAAACAATTTTCAAGAGTGTTTTTTCAAACATTCAAGTACATAAATCTCTCCATCTGAGTTATGTGTCCCCTTAGGCTAAGCCCAGAGAGTTGGTCAGGTGTGGTAAAAGGGTATAGTTTGTTCACCTACGAACTGTAAAGAATATTGTCAGGAAAAAAAAAAAAAAAGAATATTGTCAGATTGTCATCTAGGAAAATTGTTCCAGTTTGTACTCCTGCTGAGATTTCCATGTGAGTACCAAATTTTTTTTCTCATTACCTGCCAACATTGAGTGTTGTCAATCATTTCAGTTTTTTGACATGGTGATAGGTAAAACACGACAACTAGTTTAATTTGCACTCCTGTCTGTTATTGAGGTCTTGTACATCTTCTCCTATGTTTATTGGCCATGTATATTGGCTTTAATTATTAGAAGTAGTAGTCTTTGTTTTCTTGTTTCCTAGCTCTATTAATGTAATACATCATTCTTTTTCAACTGTTCTATAATCGTCTTTATCAAAAAGCACCTCGAATGGGTTTTTTACTCATTCTTCTTTCCTGTATTTTTTCTCCATTCCTTTCTACTATTTTTATATTGTTAGTATCATACTGTTTAATTTTAGTGAAATATTATATATCACAGTTACTCAGATTTCTGTGAATTTTTCTATATATTCAAATCTTATTTTCCAGGCAAATATTAGAATCGTGATCCACATATTTATAGATCGTATACATATAGAGTAGGTTCTAACAGCACTACCCACTTCTTCCTCCCTAAGGAATTAGTGTCAACTCTTATTCACTATGACTAGGGGAAGACTTCTTTGTTATACTGAAAATTACCTCATGCACCCTAGATTGTTACTGTCCCACCCCATTTAGCCAAGATATTTGCTTTTTATTTTAAGGCTCCTGTGACTAATCACAAATAGCTTAAAGTCTTTGTTTACATATTGTTTGTTCAATGTTCAGTTATTAAGTAATGAGTCAATTTTTTTTTAAGTTCAATTATTTTGAGAGAGAGGGACTGAGCACAAGCAGGGGAGGGGGAGGGAGAGAGGGAGAGACACTCTCAAGCAGGCTCTGCTCTGTCAGTGCAGAACCTGACATAACACTCTGTCTCACACACAGTGAGATCATGACCCTAGTGCAATTCAAGAGTCAGATGCTTAACTGACTGAGCCACCCAGGTGCCCCAAATGAGTCAATGTTTTTAAAAATTATAATTGAAAGACTCTTTTTCTTATAAAAGGCTCTAAAAAGTAGTTGTTCTTCTCAGATATTTAATCATGTTAAGGAGTAATGATCAGTAAATATGTTGATAGGAAGGCACATAACAACAACTTCACTGGAACAAACAAAATTTGTTCAAAAGCGGTGAGTACATTATCTTTCAAAAGTCCTAAGGCACCCTGTCAAGTGAATTTACAGATATTACCTTTCCATCTAGAAGTAGTATTGCCCCAAAATTAAGTATTGTTGTTATCTAGATTATTGCCTCCCCACTCTGAAGTAATTTAAGATAAACAGTCATCCACAGAACCCTGCCCACCTTCCTGCACCAATAATACCTCTCACAGTGTCTGACAGAGAATGAAAGCTCAGTACACAGTTTTTTCTTTTTAATTTTAGAGAGCAAGAGAGAAAGACAGAGAGTGTGTGTGTGAATGGGAGAGGGGGCAGAGGGAGGGAGAGGGAGAGAAAAAAAGGGAAGGAGGTCGAGAGAGAGAGAGAGAGAGAGAGAGAGAAAGAGAGAGAGAGAGAGAGAGAGAGAGAATCCCAACCAGACTCCATACCTAGTACAGAGCCCGACATGGGGCTAGATTGTAGGACCCTGGGATCATGACCCCAGCCAAAATCAAGACCCAGATGCTCAACTTACTGGCTACCCAGACACCCCCACAAGTTTTTTTAAATAAAAAATAAACAGATGGACGTAACCCCACCTCTGCCCATTTCAGTTGTATTAGTGTTTGTTTCATGGATGGACTTAAGAGATTCTGACTGCTAAGACATTAAGAGATTCAGAGACTGAACCTATAGACGACATTTGCACTAGAGCTGTGAAGCCATGAATACTAAGACTCCAAGTCTAGCTTGGGCTACATGAACCTGACACAAGCCAGAGTTGCCAAGTGGCAGTGGGAGGCAAAAACTAACTTTGTGGAGAAGCCAATGGGGTCAAGAGAAGCAAAGAAAAAAATATATCCTGAGGGACAGAGAAAAAGGGGAAAAGAGAAACAAAATGAGAGAGGAGGAAGAGACAAGAGGAGAAGGGAGGGGACAGGAGGGAAGACTGACACCTGTAAGGAAAAGGAAGGATGTTCTGGCAAGGCCTGGGGACGGTCCCCAGAGGTAGGAGCCCATGTGGAAGGCAGGGATAGAGTAGGTGGAAATCGGGAGGAGCTGCACCTGCCCACGTCTTGCTGCTTCCTCATTGTGAAGTCTCTTCTGTTTCCCCTAAGGGTAAGAGGGAGAGGGTAGGAAAGGACTCAGGGTAAGCAGAGAAGATCGAAGCCTTTGGAGCAGTTTGAGGTCACTGTGGGCTTCAGCTATGCCTCTCAGAGCTGCTCTCATCATGACCACGTGCCAGGGATCAATCTACTCCTCGGGAAACAGGTCCCCCCGTGTTCCAATATGAAGCCATCCATGTAGGTGTGATTGTGCTGACAGAACTCAAGGAAGAATCTGAATCTTGCTTCAACTAACCATCCTCTTCCATCACTACAGAGACTCTAAATTCCACTTAAGTGGAACTTTAAAAGGACCACAACTTACAGAATGTCTAGTTAAGTTTAGAAATAAACTAGGTCATTTATACTATTAACAGATAAAAGCACCAGAGCCTGTGACAGTGATCCTATATAGGTAATACATGGGCCTAACTGAGCTGTCACTTTATCTGTTTATCTGATTATATCATCTAAATTTAAAGTTAAAAAATCAGTGTTTCCTACACTTAGAACTCAATCTAACTCTGTACTATAGACTGTATGGTCGAAACCAGTTATTAACTATTCCCACAGTTGCTATAGATTTTTTTTTAATGGAAATTTGATATGACGTTGTTAAGAATTATCTTTAACTTTTGGTAAACTATTATGACTAAATAACAACGTGGTAAAATATCCATCCACAGGTACAGCAGTGATTACGCAATCTCTTTCATCCCATATATATTCATGAATGCTTTTGGTTAGACGTCCTTTTCTGGTTATATTAAAATTCATTCTGTTTTATGAAGTACCCATTTCCATTTTATTTTATTATTGCTGTGTATTTAGAGTAAACAATACCATCAAATATTAGCCTCATTACAGTTATATGGAAAAAGCCTACTTTTTAATATGCACCTTGCATCCATTTTTAGCCTGTGCCTTTTCTTGAATGCTGGTTAAACATAAAAAACACAAATGTTGGAAACATATTCCGGCCTCTTTTTTTTTTTTTTTTTTTCAACGTTTATTTATTTTTGGGACAGAGAGAGACAGAGCATGAACGGGCGAGGGGCAGAGAGAGAGGGAGACACAGAATCGGAAACAGGCTCCAGGCTCTGAGCCATCAGCCCAGAGCCCGACGCGGGGCTTGAACTCACGGACCGTGAGATCGTGACCTGGCTGAAGTTGGACGCTTAACCGACTGTGCCACCCAGGCGCCCCTGGCCTCTTTTGTTTTTGTTTCTTTAGTGCTGTATAGTCATTATCTGAAGAAGTCATTATACTTTTAATTAGACTAAAGAAGATTATTCCTATCATTGTTTTATTCAGTGAAATAATATTTACGAATGTGTTATTTTTCTTAGTGTAATTGTATTTACTGATCTCAATTGTTTGGAAATGTTACCATGGAGAACAATCAAACTCCAAAGCATTGTTAAAATGTTGCTAAAATATAGAAGTAAAAAGTTTCATTCACTGTGGCTAACATTTTTGAGTAATGTTAGCCATTCTCATAAAGGAAAAGCTGTATCTCTTCAGTTCCTTACTCTCTTTGCTCTCATTTGATCTTTATGTTCAGCTTCTGTACCTAACATCTCATTAGCTTGTAACATAAGGAGCCTACTGATAGCATGAGACCAAGGAAATAGAAGTCTTGGTAATACTTTCATGGGGAATGTGTTTTATAAAGTTGTTTTTTGTTTTGTTTTGTTTGGGTTTGTGTGTGTGTGTGTGTGTGTGTGTGTGTGTGTGTGTGTGTGTGTTTTAATAGAAGCATGGAGTCTCAGAGTTTGAAAGAATTTCAGAGGTCAGAATTGACCTAATTTAAGCCTTTGATCAATGAATGAATTTCTTCTTATTCTATGGAGGGCTCCAGTTAAACATTGTAGGGTGACCAAATTTCAGAGAATGTATTAAAATTTGAAGGACTCTCACCCGAAACCAAGTTTTACTATATATATTAACTAGCTAGAATATAAATAAACACTTGAAATAAAAATTTTAAAGGCATCTCAATTTCTAAAGCTAACATTTCTGTATAATGACTTGGAAAGAGACCAAATGTCATAAATGTTATGATAATATATTTTATTTGAGTCACCATATGATTTTTTAGGTTTATTTATTTACTTTGAGAGAGACAGAGATAGCACGAGTGGGGGAGGGACAGAGAGAGTGACACACACACACACACACACACACACACACACACACACACACAGAATCCCAAGCAGGTTCCACACTACTGGTGCAGAGCCCACCTTGAGGGCCCAAACTCATGAAACCACAAGATCTCAACCTGAGCCAATGTCAAGAATTGGGCACTTAACTGACTGAGCCGCTCAGGCTCCCCAGAGTCACGTGTTTGTTTGTTTGTCAAAAGAATGGCATTAAACAGATGTGATACTGAACCTATTATGAAAGAAAATCCACTACAGGGGTTAAAAAAATTACCATTACTTATTTAAGGTTCTCCTTCACCAAAATTTGGAGGAAGAAAAAAATAAGTGGACTTGATACTTGCTACCTCGTTTGTTGACCAAATAGAGATCTTTGCCTTCTTGGGATTTCATGGAAAAAAAAAAAAAATGCCTAGCAAATGCTGGCAAAGATGTTGGGAAAAGATATTCTACTAATAGAAGTTGTAGTCAGTGATTTCATTCACTTTCATATTCCTTATTCCCTCGTTCCATTTTTCCCCCTCCATTTCTTTACTAGAAATGAAGCAGTTTCTTTCATGTGCCATTCTATTTATACTTTTGCAGTACTGACTCTTTAAATAGGTGAGGTTCTTCCATTTTTAGAAATATTTATAACATATGGTCCTACCACAAAGAGAAGAGGTCCTTTAAGCATTCCGAAACCTGTCTTATTAAAATATCCTGTGAATTTTAGCATGGACCAGCATATCATTTGTTCTGATTCCTTGACTTTTTTTTTTCTTAATTTTTTTTTTTTTACATTTATTTATTTTTGAGAAACAGAGTGAGACAAAGCATGAGCGGGGGACGGGCAAAGAGAGAAGGAGACACAGAATCTGAAGCAGGCTCCAGGCTCTGAGCAAGCGGTCAGCACAGAGCCTGATGCGGCGCTCGAACCCACGAACCGTGAGATCATGACCTGAGCCGAAGTCAGACGCTCAACTGACTGAGCCACCCAGGCACCCCCTGATTCCTTGACTTTTAATTTTTAAATTAATGAGATAGATTTTTCAAAGAACCACTTTTCAAGCTATACTTTTTAAGAAAAAAAAAATCTAGCTATAATTTTCATATTTCATGTAACTTAGGCATATATGGGAAATCATTCATAATGGGTTTATATACATCTGGAATGGAGCCTCTCAGACTAGGCTTCTGCCCCATGGTGGCTTTAGATATGGCTCTACATAAATTGTAGAGATAAAGTAGAATTAAATAATAGTTAATTCTGTGATAATAACATGGAGATTGTCAGAAGTTTTTAAACAAAATTCAGAACATACAGTACAGTTTTATTTCAAGAATGCAACTCTGCATCAAATTATACTTTCCCTCTTATTATCAATGAAGCATTTAATCACACAATTGGGATCAGGTTGGATTCTACCAAAAGAGATGGCCATGATGTCCTGGAGCCCCCTCAAGGATGCACACTTGCCCCTGATTCAGTCAGGACTGGGGTCATACGGCATAATATTAGAGTGCTGAACTAGAAGAAAATTAGTTCTTGTCATAACTTCATCACTGTGTGATATTAAGTAAATATCTTAGTTTCTTTGGTCTTTACCTTTATGTCATGGGTGTCATTGGTGTGTGATACTACTTGTCCAGCCCAACTCATAGGGTTGTTTTGAGAAATATGATTCTTATTAACACCTTCCACAGTGCAAATGTTATTATTCCCAATTTACTAAGACCCACATTTTTTTACATGCTTACCTGTGGCAATTACAATATACTTCAGGACATACTGTATTTGCAAAGCAGGCAGATAACCTTTAGAAAGCTTCTAGCTTTTTCATACAGGTGCACATACATAAAATATTGCCTACAAACCAAAGAGCAGTAAACATAGTAACAACAGCAGTCAACAGGCTCCACCCATATCCTTCCCAGAACTCCCTCAGTTTTAAATGAAAAGCACCATGAGTTGTTTCTGAGACAGTGCTTTATTTAGAAAATCACAAGAATTTTGAGGAGTTCAAAAGAAGAAACGTAAATATTCATTTAAAATATTTGCTTGTTTACTATTTCAAAATAACTAGATGCTTTGGAGAAATGGTTGAAATTTAATAAATTTTATAGAGTTCTATTGGTAAATTGATGGGGACACAAAAATTATTGAAGTTTACCTCCCACCCCCTGGTAGCTTATTACTTCCTTGAAAGTAATAAGTAATTGACAGGGCTGAATGAAATAAATGCTATGCTAAAAGTATAAATAGCTTGTAGATGGAATATTTGGAATTAGGATGTGGTTAATTTAGGCTCAGGGAATTGGCCAAGGCTTTGTGAAAGGGGCCTGTAAGTAGACTAAAGTTTGAAAGATAGGATTTTCATAGAGAAAAGAGGAGATGGGGATTTTAGACAAGAGAAACTGTACAAGTGTAATATGAAAGATGGGGTGAGAAAATGGTCACAGAGGGGCACCTGGGTGGCTCAGTTGGTTAAGCATCTGACTTCGGCTCAGGTCCTGATCTCCTAGTTTGTAAGTTCAAGCCCCACGTTGGGCTCTGTGCTGACAGCTCAGAGCTTGGAACCTGCGTCAGTTTCTGTGTCTCCCTCTCTCTTCACCCACCCCCCCACTTGTGCTCTGTCTCTCTCTGTCTCTCAAAAATGAATAAACATTAAAAAAAAAAAAGAACATGGTCATCAGAGGGGGATGCGTGGAATACACAGTGACGTATGAAACTAAGAAGAAAAGTTAGATGGTGAATGCCATTGTAAAGAATTCACATCTGATTCTGTACGTTATTTTCAAATAGTCTGAAATGCAGAATGGAATCTATGAAATTGGAAGCTTTCTCCTGAATCCCAGACCCCAAAAACCAGTAGCCTATAAGGGTTTGCACCTACTGTGTCATAGATTGCTGAAACTCGACGGACCTGAAACCAAGCTCGTTCTTTTCCAACCTCCCATCTGCCTGTGTCTGTCATTGACAATAACAACTACTCAGTCACCCAATCCAGAAATCTGGAAGTTTTCCACAAGTATTGTCTCCTCATGTACCCTGCCATCCAGTTGACTGTCATATGTTGTTTTTGTCACCTACTTCCTTAATATCTCTGAAATCTGGCTTCTGTTCTACATCTGTGAGCCTGTTCGCCTCTTGCTCCATGCTTGTCAGATCTCTTTTCCACCTTTCTCTGCCCTTTGGTTTTCAAAGGCTGTTAGAGTAGGCCACATCACCTGGGTCCTTGCTGCCTGCCTTCCTCTTGGGGGTTGGGTGCCCACTGGGAGATGCCAGCAGGAGAGTAAACACAGGACAGAGAAAAGTTCATTTTCTGTTTTGTTTTGTTTTGTTTTGTTTTTTGCCTGGCACACTCCCTGCTTAAGTGCCAGGCTTCCGTCTCCCTTCTTGGTACCCTTAATTATGCCCACATTTCTGTAAATAGTCTTTTTATAAATTTTTCAACATTAAAACTCTGAAGGAAATCTATTTTTCTGCCAGAACTCTGAAGATACAATCCTCTTTGCCAATTACTTTTCTGGACTTTTGCAGTGAAATTCTAACTGGTCCTTCTGTGTCCAGACTACATTCTTCACACTGCTTTGGAGAACTATCTTTTCTGAACATGTGATGTTATGACAGTTTGTATAATAGGAGAATATTCTATAATGACCAATATACAGCATATGGCATTGTGTGAATAACACGATCTCAATTTTGTAAAAAATGTGCATACTCCAGTATGAAAGGGAAATGCCATTGTCCCTGGAATAATTGCGAAAATATTGCTATTTTTCTTTATTTATTCTGTTTTTGGTTCATTTTGTTTTGTTTTGTAATTTTTACTCTGTGGATAGAATTAGACAAACTGTATTTGTATAATAGACAAATATTGTATAACTTTTTTTATATTATAAAAATGTCGCTAACTGCTGGTGGTATGTTTACTTTCTGATCCAGGTGCTAGAATTGAAAGATATGCCCCTAAATTTTACTTAGAAGGCTTGAGTTCAATTAAAAAAGGGCAAATCTAACATTAAGTCTAAAAAAACTGTGAGGTGATCTTTTAACTGGATATATGAAGTAAAGTTGGGAGTCTTTTCTAGATCCTCATGAATTGTACTTTAAAATCAAAACTAAATATGTTACTTAAAATGAAGGGAAAACCAAAGGGAGAGATCTCGAGATTGGGAAGCAAACCATAAGATACTTTTAATGATCGAGAACAAACTGAGGGTTGCAGGAAGGTGGGCGGGGAGATAGGCTAAATGGGTGATGGGTATTAAGGAGGGCAATTGTGATGAGCACTGGGTGTATGTGATAATTCACTAAATTCTACTTCTGGAAACAATATTACACTATATATTTACTAAATAGAATTTAAATAAAGATTTGAAATTAAATAAATGAATAAATGAATGAATTAATGAATTAATTAAATAATGCATTCTTTCGGATATTTAAATCCCCAAGAGTATTTTGCATAACACTTTTCTACACTCTTCTCAGAGGACAAAGTACTTTGGGTCCCTTATCAGTTGGCAGTCTTACTGCTGCATTTCATTAGCTTAACAATAAAAGCTTCAGGTTGGATTTCTTATTGAATTGCTCTACATTTTAATGATTTGGATAATTTTTTTCTTCTGCTCTGATTATCTGAATGTTTTAATGCCTATCTTGTGTAAGTTTCTTTTGCCGTTTGATCTATTTCCAACAGTGAAGCCTCTCAAGAAACCTAAATTACAGGCATATTTAAATTAAAAAAAAAAATTATTTGCCCAAATTGAAACTCCAGTCTGATTTTTGCTAGAATGGAAGTACAAATTTGATGTATTATTCCAAGAGATATTTTGTATAGTTTCTCTGTTTTTGTCCTTATCTCATTTTGTTCCTCTTCAATCATTGACTTTCCTTTTTCCTCTATTTACAGCTTGACTGACTGCTTGAGGATGTATTATATGGAACACATTTTATTTTTTAAATGACATTTATATAGAATATCAATCAAAGGTGTTATATAAAGGCATGGAACTTCCTTAATTTTACAGATGAAAAACATTTGGGCTTAATGTAATGAAAATGGTTGGAATAAGTGTGATTATTTCTGCTTCTGATGGCAATCTCATTTTGATAAAACCTCAACTTTCAAATGCAAAATAATAAAACAGAAATGGATTTTATGTAGATATCTGACCAGTCTCTTCTAATGAACTACTTTAGGAAAACAAACAGATTATAATTTATAATTTTCTTAGCAGAGAAAGTGAAGATATTCACAATGGGGTTTTAATAATATTGTTGAAAACTTAATAAAATAACTGCTAATAAAATACAAAATCTGTGTCTTCTTACTAGAGCCCAACTAAAAAACATTGGCTGTTTTGTGTCTCTGTATCATTTGTTTGTGTAGAATGACTGCCATTAGGTGTTCAAAATGCTTAAGAAACGTGAAGTTTGTGGGAGAGGGATTACACAAGAAATGGTCCAAGTAATGTGGCTGAAGTTTTTCAAATTAGCTTGATGGTCTCCTGAAAATTATTGTCCATATCTGCTAGCTTTCAGAAACCCTGTTACCTATACCATAGGTATGCTATCTTGTAACTTTCAAGCTCAGTGAAAAATATTACACAACTCACAGAAGTCAGTATTGTAAAAATTACCCAATAGAGAAAAGAGGAGTAGTCGAATTAAATTATCAGGGGATGAAATATAATTTGACTGTAGGGTAGAGACACTGGAATGATGAATTGTATTAAATACAAAAGCCATCACAATTATTTCATGCCTTTAATGGAACTCCTTGATATTTAAGTTCTTATTCAAATAGAAATTACTAGAATATATAGGATTTGTGGTATTTTTGCCATGAAGTAGGTTTGATTTTTTGTGTCCTGTTAATTAGTTGTTTGTAGTTGACATTAAAGGGAAATAGTTATTGCCCAAATAAAGAATGTAGCCTTTTAAAGCAGGAATAGAAAGTTTTGTGGTAGTTGTTTTATTCAGGAATAATTCGGTTAAGGCCAATATTATTAATTAAGAGAACAATGAATTGAAAAATGTGAAACACTCTACTCATCTTCTTGTTAAATTAGGAACTATGAAGTTCTGCTCAAATACAATAAAAATGTCTATTCTTCAAGCTGTGTTATCACCAACATTTTTTCTTAATAATAGAACTATTTAATGATCCTTTGCCATGTGCGTATGATGCTTACCATCCTTTATCATGGGCCACTGACCCACAACTTGATATACATCATCTTAATTTCCCCAACAATCCCTACAGGATAGGATTTATTTATTTGATTTGATAGATGAGAAATTTGAGGCTTACATTAACTTTTCTCTCTGGAGTTTACCCCGCTAGAAAGTGGCTGATCCCAGACTCAAATAGATATGTAGGTACAGACATTTGTAGAAGAAAAGGAAAACTCTAAAAGTGACTTAGGAAGAATGAGTACAAAAGTAAATGGAAAATTTAGCATGGATGACATGAGCTAAGAAGATAAACATTAAAAAAAAGAAGAGAGAGAGGTGATAAGATGGATCCAGTCAAAGTCTAGATAGTTTCATGATTGCTTCTCTTGTTAGGGAAGTTTTCAAACATACATGAAAGAGAAAACAATATAATGTAACTTCTTGTGCCCACCACTCTCTTTCAGTAATTATCAACTTGCTGTCAATTTTGCCTCTTCCATATTTGCCACTGCTGCTGAATTAAGTTAAAAATAAATTCACATACAATGTCTATAATTGTTTCAGCTTCATTCTCTAAAACATAAGGGCTTTTTAAAAAACTACATTATCAAACCTAAAAAAATCATTAATTTTATTAAATTTCCATTGCGTATTGGGACGCCTGGGTGGCTCAGTTGGTTAAGCATCCGACTTCAGCTCATGTCATGATCTCACGGTCTGTGGGTTTGAGCCCCACATCAGGCTCTATGCTGATTGTGCAGAGCCTGGAGCCTGCTTCGGATTCTGTGTCTCCCTCTCTGTCTCTGCCCCTCCCCCACTTTCTCTCCCTCTCTCTCTCTCAAAAAGTAAATAGACATTAAAAAGTTTTTTTTAAATATCCAGTCAATATTAAAATTTCCCTGTTCATTACATAAATGTCTTTGATAGTTGTTGAAAATTGCTGGGAAATTTCTCTAAAACTTGGTAAAATGTCAATGAGAAGTGTATTTTTTTTTTATTTTAATTTTTTTTATCACAGTTGGTCTCTCACTTTACACTGCGGACTCTTTTCATGTCCCTTTAACTTCTTATGGGATTCCTGACACCAGCTCTTTTTCATTCCTGTGCAAGCCCATGGTCTAAGCTCTTCCTGGCCACACCTAAAGGAACACTTTACATGCAACCGAGAAGTATTTGTTGTTTATTTCAGTTACCACCCATTTTCTGTTCCCTGTGGTCTTAGCACTTTCGTATAACCTAATTCAAAGGCAGACTTTTCCTCCTGTGCTGACCTCATGCCATTCTAACACCACTGAGATCTTACACCATCAGCCAAGTCACCTCTTTCCTATTGTATTCTTTTGGTGTCCACCCCGCTTTTCAAGTTTGCCTAATGCTGAAGTTTCAATGGTTAAAAAAAAAAAAAATAAAAAAAGAACAAAGCATGGATGAGTGGGTGGGTGGATGGATGGGTAGACGGACAGATTGGTGAATGGATCAATAGGTAGGTAGAAAAGTCAAAGAATACAACTTTTTGGCACATTGTCACATCGTATGGACTTTCCTTACATACAAAAATGAAACACTACTTTTGAATTTTAAGTTTTCTTATAATGGTGCAATAATTATGCATTTAATTTAGGTCTCTTATCCCTAGTGATCCCTGGCTAGCTGCTCTGTGTTGTGTTCCTGAAGCCCTCAGCCACTGAGTCTTGTCAAAACATCCTTTGCAAATTTACCTCCACCCCTAATTTTTATTCCTGCTTCACCATCCACATTGAGATCCTATACGTTTATGCTGCATTAGGATTGAAACCCCCCCTAACTCCTCTACCTGCAGGTGGGTGTTCCAGTTTCTAACTCGTCCCATATATACCAACATATTAATATTCTCAAGTATTGTTTTGATCACATCATTCTTTGGCTATAAAGCTTTAACTGTTAACCCTTTGTGCCTTATGGAATCTGTGATTGGATGGGCTTTCAAGGACTTCCCCTGCATTCTGGGCCAAATTGGCCATTCTAGTCTTGCTAGCCTTATGGCTAACTCCTCAGCAGATTTCCATGTCTCAGCAGAATTGGATCACTAGCTGTTCCCACTCTAGTGCTGCCTTGCCTCTGAGCCTCCCTTATGATTCAGCTCCCATTACCGAAACCCTTCCTCCTCTTGAGGCACAGTTCTTTAAAGTTCCTAACACACCTTGACTTTTACTGTTTCTTCCCTCTTTCTCTTTCTGACTGCAGTGCCCTTCACTCCTTTCTTCATAACAGAAACCCCTTTATATTGCAGAAATTCACATACACACCATTTCAAGCACATGGATGATTCTGTTTCAGAATAAAAAAGACCTCCCAGGAGTCTCAGGAAAAAAATTAACTTTAGTCAACTTAACAAGACCTAAATTCTGGACCTTAGACTTAAGAGCCTCATCCATTTCTTTAAAGTAACATTCTTTGGGGGGGGGGGGTGGCTGGGTGGCTCAATTGGTTGGGCATCTGACTCTTGAGTTCTGCTCAGGTCATGATCTTGGGTTCATGGAATCAAGTCCCACACCAGGCTCCACACTGAGCATGGAGCCTGCTTAAGATTCTCTGTCCTTCTGCCCTCTCCCCTGCTCATGCACTCTCTCCCTATAATAAAATGAAGTAAAT
Source organism: Prionailurus viverrinus (assembly GCF_022837055.1). Taxonomy (NCBI): domain Eukaryota; kingdom Metazoa; phylum Chordata; class Mammalia; order Carnivora; family Felidae; genus Prionailurus; species Prionailurus viverrinus. The sequence continues at coordinate 52,382,655 of NC_062565.1, forward strand.
AAATTTATTTTAACCTAAGTTTTGAATAATGATGTCTGTCATCAGATTGCCATTTTAACAATACCAGTTCTAAGGGCTCACTGTCCTAACACATTTTAGTTATCTAATTGTCTCATTCTCCTCCTGTGGCATTTTGCATAGTAAGCCCTCATATACTTGAAGGTCACAAAATTGGAATAAGAGGAACTTGTCACATGACATTTAAAATGCATCTGGCTCAGATGCCATTATTAAACTAACTCTACTTGGCCAATAGTACAGAAAGGTCAAGTTCATGCCTTCGGTCATTCCCCTGTCCTTCTGGACAATACTTAAATGAACGTGGGCAGTATTTATCTCTGTGACTCTGATTCCACAATTTACCAACCAACTGCCATTTTCTTCTGTTGAAGCATCTACTCTTGTTTATGTTACTGTCATTTATCTAGATTCATTTGGCTGTAGTCATATTGTTCAGACCTCAGTCTCTCTGCTAACAGATGCTGGAGTGGTGCTTTGATCCACTCTTTAAGGACATTTAATTCTTAGAAGGTAGTCTCATTCCCTTATTTAACAAGATATAAGGAGGCACCTCCCTCACTAGGCTCCAGGTACTGATGACATACAATTCTTAGTTAGAAGGAATTTTTCCCTTATAGTAGTTTGGTCATAATTTTATTACGGCAGATAACACATTGATAGTTCTACAAATGAATCTCTTATAAAATGGTGCCCTTCTTGAGAGCAGACACCATGTAGCTACTTCATCCCCACAAAAATTAATTAAACACCTGATCTGTTTCAGTTATACCTACCTTGGGAGCTAGTTAACAAAGTAAATACACTCAAGTTTTTGGAGTTAATTACAGAAAGGCCTAACTAACCCAATAATTATAGAATACTTAGAATAATTAAATATATTTTAGTCTAAATAGAGGTTTTACTTAAAATTACAGTTTTTATAAGACTATAAGTTAATTTTTTAAGAATTTTCCACTCCTGGGGCACCTGGGTGGCTCAGTCGGTTCGGCGTTTGACTCTTGGTTTCAGCTCAGGTCATGATCTCATGGCTTCGTGGGTTCGAGCCCTGCATTGGGCTCTGCGCTGACAGGGTGGAACCTGCTTGGGATTCTGTCTTCCTCTCTCTCTGTCTCCCTCTGTCTGTCTGTCTGTCTGTCTGTCTCTCTCTCTGCCCATACCTGACTCATTCTCTCTTTCTTTCTCTCTCTCAAAAATAAACATTAAAAAAAAAAAAATCCTTTTGACAGATGGAGTTGGGTTTTGCACCAAGTCGGGGGGATTATAACTTGCTGGTTGAATGGAACCAGCTTTGGGGCTGTCTCCCCCTTGTCTCAGCTCCCAGTGTCATTACTGGGGGGAGCTTCTGCTTAGGCTTTGTCAAGCGGACTGTTATTGTGGTCATATAGGCTTGGAAGCCCTGGGCTCTTTTTTCCCCACCATCACCAACTCTCCAACACCTCAGCTCTGGGAGCTCATGCGAGGAGACCCTTGCCAGGCCAGATTTCAGGAAGAATCACTTTAGGGAAAGTACTAGGGAAATGAGAACATGTAAGAGGACTTAACTGAAATCAGAGAAAGGAGTATGGCTCTTCTTCGTACTTGCTTTCAGGCTGGTTAGGCCTGCTTCTAATTCTTTTTTTCCTTTCTGATTTCTTGAGGTATTAGGGTAAAAGCTATTTTAAAAAGCAAAGATGCCTATGGGGCGCCTGGGTGGCTCAGTCAGTTAAACATCCGACTTTGGCTCAGGTCATGATCTCACGGTTTGTGGGTTCGAGCCCCACATGGGGCACTGTGCTGACAGCTCAGAGCCTGGAGCCTACTCTGGATTCTGTGTCCCCTCTCTCTGCCCCTCCCCCACTCATGCTCTGTCTCTCTCTCTCTCAAAAATAAATAAACATTAAAAAAAAAAAGCAAAGATGCCTACTTGCACAGAGCTGATAGAAGGCTTTGCTAAAATTATTCATTTCTGTAGCTGTCTCAATGGATCCTGACTACATAAAAATACCCCAGACCGCGTAGGTTAAGTAGCAGATGTGTATTTCTCACAGTTCTGGAGTCCAAGATCGAAATGCTGGCCAATTCAGTGTCTGCTGGGGTCTCCCTTCTTGGTTTATAGCAACTGTCTTCCCACTGTCCTGACATGGTTGTAGGTACAAGGAGCTCTCTGGGGTCTTTGTGATAAAGTCACCCTACCCATTCACAAGGGCTCTGCCCTTGTGACCCAGTTACCTCCCAATGTCTCTATCTCCAAATGCCATCACACAGGGAATTAGGATTTCAACAAACGAATTTTGGGAGAACACAGACACGTTCTTTAACAGTGTAGAAGTATTTTCAATCGTATAATACAACGTAAAAAATGTAGGAAATAATTTTTGCAATGTCTGTTTGGAGTTGTCACACATGTATACTAGTTCTATAAATTTATGTTGCAGCCATAATATGACCCAAACATTCCCCCAGGTGTTGAGTAATTGGGAGTAAATCAACAGTTGTTGAAATATAGAATTTTAGAACTTAGTAAAATGCAAGATCTTCTCTGGTGTATTTAATGTATGATAGACATCAGTGAGATTCAGAATCATTCCAGTGACTTCCCTAAGGTAATTTAAGATAGACCAAGCAAATGATATATTAATAACAGTTATTAGTATAGATACTTAAATACCTGCATTCATAATGTAGGCATTCATAATGTAAAGCTGTAACTTACTAAACAATAGTATACTGTGCACCATATATGAAATTTTACACAAAATGAACATTTTTACTTAGGCTGCAGAGGATAAGGGCCAAAAGCACTTATTCTTAATATCAGCCTCTCTTTCCTCTGAAATCCACTTAGCTCATTGCTTTTGATATTACAGACTCAAAAAATATATATTCCCTAACTGATCATTACTCTTGATTTCTATTACTCAATTCAAAGTTTTCTAATTGTGTTGAATTTTATTAAAAATATAGCTATTATAGAACTCCATTAATTTATTATTTTTTTTTTAAATTTGAACTCCTTATTAGCTTTTCTTCTAGAAAAAATAAATCCTCCTGTATCTATGCAGGCAATTACCAAGGAAGTCCGAACCCTTTCAAATGGTGCTTAGTATTTTGAAGCATAAAAGGCATGATATTCAATTTTTCAATTTTGAAGATGATAATGACAATTCTGTGACTACAGAACATTAACTCAAGGTATACTTACATTTCATGAAGTATCTAGGTCATATTAGAACATATTGCTAATAGCTTTCTTTCCTAATGGTTTACAATGAAAAAAATAAGATGGAGCTCAAAATTAACATTTAAAGATTGTGAAACACGTTTCTAGGGAAGTGCAAGTATTGAACATTAACATTGTGATAAACATTCTCTATCAAATCTGTCTAGAATTTTCAGTTCTTTTCATCCTATTGCTATGTTCTGCCTTACCTTTATTTTTTGGCATTTTAGTGCATTTATAGATATGAGCATTACACTAAGAATAATGACTTCATAATCTCCAGTCAATATCACTCAGTGGAATTTAGATATTTTCAATATGAATATTGCTATCAGACTCATTTTCTCAAGACGTTATTTTGGCCAGATATTTAATTTTTCAGGATTTAAATTGCACTCCATATCAAATCTAAACAGTGTCAGATTTACTAGACCTTTCATAACCTGTATAAATCCTAACTAAATTTATTCCATATCCATAAATAATGACCTTTGTGTTTAACTTTAGGCTAATTCAATAAACATTTAAAAAAATATTACTATCATTTTCATTCTAATCTTTGCCTCTTTGTCTTTGCAATGCTGGTCTTCCAGGTTGGATGGCTAAAAATAATCTTTACCTTTTTTTAATTGATTGATTGAGACTTGGGGAGGGGTAGAGGGACTGGGAGAGAGAATCTTAAGCAGGCTCCACACTCAGCAAAGACCCCAAGGCAGGCCTTGATCTCACGGTGGAACTGTGGGATTACTACCTGAGCTGAAATCGGGTCAAACGCTCAACCGACTAAGCCACCTAGGCGCCCCTTTACTCATATGTAAGGCTTATCCATGAAGCTCTGTTAGTCTGTTTCCTTCTGCCCTGTACCCACCCCTAACAACCATGTACATGTGGAGCATTTGTTTTTCTTCCTCTGAATTACTCTTACAGTGTATTACTTAATTGATTATATAATCTCCTGAGTGGCCTTAAATTGTGTCGTGATTATGAACTTATGAGAAATTTAGTGTCAGTGTTTATGTTAAGTTCATTCAGTGTGACCTCCAGTGTCTGGGTCACTTTGAGAGAATCTGCTACTGTGAGAAAGGTTAAGTGCAAACCAACATTCTTGAGTCAGGTTCTCAAGCTACTAAAAGATGTGAAGTTTCACTCATATTTTTTTTTTTAACTTTTATTCATTTTTGAGAGACAGAGACAGAGTGCATGCGGGGGAGGGGCAGAGAAAGAGGGAGACACAGAATCTGAAGCAGGCTCCAGGCTCCAAACTGTCAGTACAGACCCGAATGCATGGCTCTAACCCATGAACTGCAATGTGAGATCATGACCTGAGCTAAATGAAGTCAGACGCTTAACCAGCTGAGCCACCCAGGTGCCCCTTCACTCAAATCTTAACAATGACCCAGGATTTCTTTCTAAAAATGTTCTAAGTCTCATGTGGCTGATGAGTGCATTTATTTGTTTACTTTTTCAGTAAGAATAAAACAGGAAATAGTGAAGAAGCAAAAGGAGAATTTAAATAGTATATAATATCACAGTGGTTTAACAAATACCATTAATGTGACTGACTGGTTTCTTTATTGACTTAAAAAGTCAATTGATGTACCTTTTGAAAAGCCTTATACTAATCAGGTATATAATATTTCTTTCATTGTATATAGTCATTTCTACAGCATGATGTGATTTAGGTAACTAACTGGGAATTTAATACTTTCAGATCAGGTTTGGCATACTTCCTTTGTAATTATTATCCCTTTCCAGGAATATACCCACCATAAAAAAAAAAAAAAATGAGCTACATTTTATTTTGCCTTTCATGGCACAGCTGAAATTTTCTGTAGACTGTTTATAATTTTCCATCTAGTGAGGGTGCAGGAAACCAGAAGTCCTGATAAGCTACCTGACTCAGTTGACATCAGATAAGCTTGTCAAAGATGTGTAATCTAGTTTCTTGGATCCTGATCCAGTGTAATATCTGTCACACAAGAGAGACTATAATTTGTTCTACATTTAGTATGCTAGAATCATCCATTGGCTGACTGACTTCAATTACTTTTTGCAAACAGAAACGTTTATTTATCGTGGTAATGTGTTTTGTTCATTTCCAAAGTCTTAATTAATTTGTTACATGAGACTCTATCAAATAAAAGATAAATTCTTTAGATGTGCTGATTAATTTCTTAAACAATACCATGTTGCATAATAGTATTTCCTTATTTAAGAAAAATTCCTCTCTTTAAAAAAAGACTGTTCTATACATACATTTTTAGAATTTATTATGTAAAATAAGTTTATAATATGGACATTTTATTTTCCTTATGTCACTGTTCTACATCATCATACCACTTGTTATTCCATAGTAAATGCATTAATTAATTTGATGTGATTTAAAGGTTTTTCACATATTTAATTTTATAAAGAATATGCACAAGACATGAATGAGGTTGTTATCACTATCTGTTTCCTTCTTCTGGCACCTCCTACCATTCATAAATAAGAAAGGGGGTCATGTGAGGCTACTTAGATGATTGAAATTGTTCTTCCTAGAAAAATATCTGATTGAAGTATGTTTCACAGGTAGTTTGAAGAATATCACCAACTTGTGTTATTTGGGTGCAGTCCAGCATTTTGTTATAACACTGTATTAGAGTAAATAAAAGCAAGTTTACATATCATCCGTGGCTTTCTTCATCTTCTAACATATTCACAATGGTCCATGACATTATTCTGACTCTTGTTGCCATCCATGTGTGTCTTCCATTCCTTCTCATTTCTTGACATGTTTTGTTCCTTGGTCTCCATCACTCTTTTCAATACTATTCCTGTCTCAACTGTATATTAAGAGATCCTTCTAAAGACCAGTTCCTTGCCTCCCATGATCTTGTCCTACCTATACGTCAGCCATTGACTCCCAGCCATATCCTTGATAATAGCATAGCCTTAATTGAAGCTCCTTTATAACCTAATTCAGGTATCCCCATCTGACTATCACTTCTACATATATTTCTGCCTTATTCCCTCTGGTACCCACTAGTATCTAATATTCCCTTATTTATTTCTTTTTCTAAACTGTATGCTGTGGAAGCTTCCAAAAATAGAAAGCTGTATATAGAACTCTCATGTACTATCAGCCACTTTCAACAATTATCAATTCATTGCCAATTTTGTCTCATCTACTGTAATGTGAAGTAAATAAAGGTAACATTTCATGTTTATATTCATAACTATATTTTAGATAATACATGTTTATCTCTTTTATTATATTACTATCAACATGAAAAAAACAATTTTTTAATAGTTAACTGGTCTTTTTTTAATTAAAAAAATTTTTTTTACATTTATTTATTATTCAGAGACAGAGTAAGACACAGCATGAGCATGGGAGGGGCAGAGAGAGGACGAGACACAGAATTTGAAGGAAGCTTCAGGCTCTGAGCTGTCAGCACAGAGCCCGACACAGGTCTCGAACCCACCAACTGCAAGATCATGACCTGAGCTGAAGTCGGACATCCAACTGACTGAGCCACCCAGGCGCCCCAATAGTTTTTAACCCCAGCCAGACTTCATATTCATTGATCCCACCACCATTTTACTGCCTGTCACATCCATGACATCCTTTTTCCTCTGTCTAGTTTATTTATTTTTTTATTTTTATTTTGAGAGAGAACAAGCAGGGGCAGAGAGAGAGGGAGAGGGAGAGTCCCATTATAATCTAATCTCCTTATACTCTCATGGCCACAACTACATCCAAGGTTACATCAAACTTTTAGCCTGCTCCATGTTTGTATCCCTGCAGCTGACTAAAGTTGGAGAGTAACTGACAACTACATTGACTATTCTCATTTTATTTACTTATTCTTCCATGCCCTCCCATTTGTAGTACAGACCAGGCAAAGGGCCTGGGCTGTGGTGTAGATGGGTGGATTTACTCCTTTCTGTGCAGTCAGTATAAGAATACAGCCTGGGGTAAGCACCATGAGGCTGACTTCTCGTTTTAAATTTATGGTGAGTCCTTATTACTGCCCTGTAATTAAACTGTATTTCTGTGGTCTACTCTCTTTCCTACCATCCTATTTAATACCCCTTTCTTGATCTTTTAACATGTCTTCCATAATCTAGGGTGTTCTTAGTTGCAGATCTTGCTTCCCAGTTCACGGGAAAAATTGAAGCATTCACAAGAGATCTTTCATAGCACCATTACCACACCTGCCTTCCCACCAGCATCTGCACCCTCATAGTTGGTTTTCTGTCTTGATGTTATGGATGATCTTTTACTGGTCTTTATTCTCTGTGCTCTGATTACTTTATGTTTACATTAGATTCTTTTATTACCTACTCAAAGACATTGTTCCAGCAATTCTTCCCTTCCCCACCCACCTCCCACCATCTCTTGCATCATGAATTTTCACTCTTCACTGGAGCATTTCATTAGCATACAGACATGCTATTATTTCTCTCACCCTAAAACAAAACAAAAAATTACAACTCCTCTTGATCCAGCTTTACCCATGGCTACCTCTTCATTTCTATGCTTCTTATTACAGCCAAATTACTCAAAAAGAGTTGCCCATACCTGCTATTTCCAGTATCTGTCTTCCCATTCCCTCTTAAACCCCTTACAGTGAGACTTTTGCTCTTACCACTCCACAAAAACTGAAGTGACCGTTGCTGGTTCCTTCCCTTGTCTTAGGACTCAGTCCTTGGTCTCCCTTTCTATTTATCCAGTCTCCCTTAGTGACTTGGATTTAATTGTCATCTCTACACAACTGACACCCCATTGACATGTCTGGCCTAGACTTCTCCAATTACCATTCCACTTGGCCCGTCAAACTTAGCTAAAATTTAGTGTAGCTGGATTCTTCCTTCTCTCAGTTGATGACAACTTGGTCCTTTAGGTGGATGAGGCTAAACATTTTAGAGTCTCCTCCTTTCCCCCCTTTCCTCTCCCATCCTATGCTCAATCCATTCAGAAATCCTGTGGCTCAAAGGCCAGCATTAGGCCATTTGATGGTGATGTCACTGACGGTGACTAGGACAAGGACCATCCTTCTCCTAGCTAACATCACCCCTCACTTAAATTGCTCCTTTAGTTCTAGCTGGTCTGCCTGTTTCCACGCTAGTTCCTACCCTTAGGATCAACACAGTAGCCAGAAGAATCCTTTCAAACATAAATCAGATATATTACTACCTCAATTTAAAAGCTTCTAATAGCTTACAGTCTTATTCAGGACAGCATGCTGAAGGCTTTATAATACCTTCAAGGAATTGTGATTACTCTCCATTTTTCATTCCATTTCTGCTCTCTACTTGCTGTTTCTTGAATATGCCAGGCAAGCTCCTGGTGTTGGGCCTTTGCACTGCTGGTACCCTCTGTCTGGAACACTGTTTCTCAAGATATCCACGTTGATAACTAACTCAATTCCTTTTTATGTCTCTGCTCAAAGGACACTTTCTCAAAGAGACTTACCCAGAAAGGCACAAACCCAACCTTCTCAATTTCCAGGGGCTCATGATCTCCCTTATTCTGTTTTTTCCCCCAATAAACTTATCATATGATAGCATATTACGGAATTTATCTATTTATTATATTTATTGCTCCTGATTTCTTCCCCCACCTAAAATGTAATCTTCACCAAGGGCAGGGATTTTGTGTTCTTCTCTAGTGCGTAGAAGGTGGTCAGTCGAATGATTCCCCTTTTTTTTGGCATTGTTTCACTCCCACTGCTTCTCAGAGTCAATAATGGTTCTCTTGCCAATAGTTAACTTGGACTGTCTCCATTTTAGGGGCCTGTTTTTAAAGAAATTTCTCTCTTTGTTCATCTTCTTAATCATACTGCCTTTGTGACCTTTTTTTTTTTTTTCACTTATTCTGTCTGTTAAGCTTATTTTAGGCAAATGTATTTAATTTTCTAGTCTTCAAATCCTATACCTTTTCTCAGCTTTGGCCCCTTCCTACCTAGTTTCCATTTCTGTAAGTTTTTTTTTTTTTTTTTATGTTTATTTATTTATTTTGAGAGAGAGAGCAAGCAGATGAAGGGCAGAGAGAGAGGGAGAAAGAGAATCCTAAGTAAGCTCCGTGCTGTCAGTGCAAAGCCCAGTGCAGGGTTTAATCACATGAACCATGAAATCATGACCTGAGCCAAAATCAAGAGTAGGATGCTCAACTAACTGACTGAACCACCCAGGAGCCCCTGTAAGATTTTCTTTCTCTGTCCCAGTACTGCCAAGACATTTATTATTGACAGCTAGTTTCAGAGAGCTTGCTTTTCCCTAGAAATGTTTCCCACAAAAACATGTAACACTTGTTTCCACCTTCCATCTACCTGTCCCATCCCGCTACCCTACTTGCACCCTTGCAATCTGTAATTTGGATTCACCCTTTGCTCAGCATCTTACTAAACTGCGGATTTCCTTTGATTTAAAGCCAGTATGAAATTATTTTGTGCTACAAATCTGTATGTAGTCACTTGTTTATTTTCAATATATTTTTGTATCTTCTATTTTAGGGAGCTGCATACACACTTGTGTATACATTTATAAGTAATATGTGTTTCATTATTTTCTGTTTTATCTTATTGCTGGAAGCAAGCAATTTATAAACCTTTCCCTATTGGGTATCTAAAATTGTTTTACCTTTTTATCTTTAATAGGTCATTGCTTTAGTGATGGATATATTCACAGATGTGGACATTTTCAAAGAAATAGTGGAGGCATCAACTCGAGGGATATCTGTATATATTCTGCTTGATGAGTCCAACTTTAGTCATTTCCTAAATATGACTGAAAAACAGGGCTGTCAAGTTCAACGACTCAGGGTAAGAATTCCATGTTTGTTTTTTCTTCAGTTATTTTGTGTACCATTTTTATCTCAGTTGAATTTAAGGCAAGTTTAAGCGATATTATTCCAAATATATCTGTATATAATATGTATCTATGTCTACATATATGTAACACACACAGAAATATATTTAAGATAGCATAATGATTAATCGCAGAAGGGTATGCTTGTGCTTTTTGAAATGTGACTGAAACCACACATTCTCATGATGGTCTATAAGATGCTTTTCTTGATGATGGAGCACTTAAGTGTCTGAGTTAACTTTGCTCAGTCATAATGAGTGCTTCAGTTTCTCCATGCATATAACCTTGAAACCACTGACTCAAGTGATTCTTTCATTCAGATGTTACTTATCACAATCATTAGGCATAGTGTTTTCAGTTACATTTGGCTTCTTAAAAAAAAGTGTGGATTTTCATTGTAGTTATTGTGGAATCATGCCACTATAACCTGAAAGGCTGTCTTACAATAGGATCCTAGGTGGTTTATAACACCGTTCTGTATAAATGTAACATAATGCCTCCTGTTTATGTTATGCTAAGATACATCTATATTTTTTAGTGACTTTTTCTTAGGTGTTTTTTTGGGGGGGTGATGTTTTAAAATTTGCTTTTACTATTTTTTGTTGTTATGTGTTTTTTACAAAAAAGATTATTTCAAGTATACTTTTTTGGTACTAAGATTTTATATTGACATACATTTCACATTCAAAATATCTCTTTTGTAGTTATAACTTTATATTTACATGTAATTCTAGAATATTCGAGTGCGGACAGTAAAAGGCCAAGATTATCTTTCAAAAACAGGAGCAAAATTTCATGGAAAATTAGAACAGAAGTTTTTGTTAATTGACTGCCAGAAAGTTATGTATGGTTCTTACAGGTAAGATCATTGTGTTTACCTCCAGCATCATTAATCATTTATAGAATTTATTAGTTTCAAATATTAATGTAACTATTTAGATATTTCTTAGAAATAAAAAAGAACCTTTGCATGGAAGCTTGGAGACTTGGGTTTCAGTTCTGGCTGTACCTCTAAACATTAAGACATTGAGGAAGTCATACAACTTCCTCGTGCTCCAAGTTCTTCATCCCCAAATTGAGATGGGTAACAAACATTTCAGGTTCCCTATAGTTCTCTAATGCCAAAAGTTTTTGTTCCTTATGAAAATCGTTGCAGTATGAGCTTAATAATAACATTTGTTCATAAAAATAGAAGCTCTTTATTGCTTTGAAGAACCTGTCAGACAGATTATTTTTATTTTAGTATTATTAAGAATCTGATAGTCAGTCATGTAGTCACTATGTATAATACTACCCAAAACGCATTTCAGAGTCTGGCTGTTAAAAATGCCATAATAGACACTAGACAAGGTTACACAGGTTACTATTATCGGCATCATTCAAGGTCCCCATTGGGAGAATACCTCCTCCATTCCTCTGTTCCGGCTTGTGTCTTCTACATATGTCATCCCCAGTCCTTACCACTTATCTACAAAGCAGTTGTTTGCATCTACATTTATCAGTGATGAAACTGAAGTTCCAGAAGGTTAAGTGACTTGTCAAAACCCCACAGCTAGAGGCCAACAGCAGTCCAGGGCTGGCAGTCCAGTCCAGGCTCTGCTTGTTCCAGAGTAAAAGTGCTGCCCTAATACTCTCACACATTCTGGGCATCAGTCCTGAATGGGATGTACAATCAGATTGTATCAACAGGCAGATTAAAATACCAACAAGCACATGTGAACTTCTAGGTCACCAGGGCAGCACAGACTCCCAAGGAGCCAGGAGAACTATGGGGGTAAACAGGGCAGTGCGAGGGGAAACTTTTGCTTCTTCCCTTAATAATGTAAAAAGTCCACAAGAAGGAGCCAGTATGTTGATGTGATTTGCCATGGGCAAGTTGTTTAACTTGGTTCCACTTAGGTTTGCTCCGCTGTAAAGGATAATCCTCGAGCCTATCTCACCTTCTTGTCGTGAGAATTAAATGAGTTAATGCATCCCTAACCCCTAAAGTCAGCTATTATTTTAGGTATATTTTAGCCACTACTACCTGGTAACGTTCCCTTTAAGCTCAGAGACCTTTTTTTGAAAGTGCTGTTTGTAGTTCTAAAGGAAAACTTGTTAAGAGCAGAAATTACAACCAGTGCTTGAAATTAATGAGTCCCTTTAAATACTCATTATATGTGTATGTATTTGTTCAGACCCACTTGGTTTTACAGGGTTTTTAATTGAAATTTTAATTAAAATTAGGAGTTCGCTTGACTTCTAGAATGGTATTTATTAATCTCACCATAATGAATGCTTTCTGTCTTTATTATTTAACTTGACTTTTAAGATTACCTTGAACAATAAATTCACCTTAACTTTGTTTTGCTACCACTAGGCATTAATAGGTGCTGTATATTGAGATGACAATGGCTAAACTACTTTCGAATTGATATTGGGAAAAGCAAACAAACCACAGGAACAAAAACCCTTTATCTTTCTATGTACATCATAAGCCAGAGGCAGAATTTAAGTTACTATTTATGGAAGTGAGGATCGAATGCCTAGTACTGCAGATGATAAAAATTCACCCAAACTCTTATCTAACAACTCTACTTTCCTTATTAGTCCATGTTAATTTTAAATACACTTCTTGAAAAAAATATGGTTGTCAGCCCTTTTTTTTTTTTTTTTTTTTTCTTTTCTTCTTTCTACTAATTATCTTGGACCTTTCCTGTTAACAGTATTCTAACAGGATCTGGTGGAATAATTATGAACCAGTCTTCATAGAAACTGGTTAAAAATTTATTTTTGGTGAAAACCAGTCTTTGTCTCATATTCCAATATCACCATCATTTTCCTTATAGCCCAAATCAAAATGCCACTGTCTTTAGTTCAAAATTCTTTGCCATAAAACGTCTTCCTATTCTAAACTGCAAGCATTTATTTCCAGAGAGGCCTGATGTCAGCACTAACCACAGTCACACATTGTGTGACGGTTCAATCATTGTGATGACAGTTTTATCGCAAAAACAGGGCAAGTGTTTTGGTCTCTCATGATACTAACATTGATGAGATAAAACACATATACTTTTTATCAATGTGTGCAAATTGAATTGTGAATTGGATGCCCTTGCTTGAAATTGTCGTATGAAATCTGGAACATATTTAGTAAAGTAATGTCTACAAATTTGACTGGGAGAGAATTTTATAAGCATTTTTTTAAATCTTGCTGTCTCTATAAAAGCTACTTTCACAAGACAAGTTTCACCGAAGTTGTTGGCTTCCAGGTGCCATCTCTGGTCAGACTTGAAGATTGTCACGTTGAGAGATCCGTGCTACAGCCAGCAGCATGTCACTGCTTTCACTCCGTAGACTTCCCTGTGTGATCCCCAGCCAGGAACTCAGAGTTTTTGAGCCTCTTTTTAATAAGTAAATTCATAATCACATTCCCAACTGCAGGAGTGTGACAGTGGGTCTGGGGGGAATGGGAGTAGTAAGTTCATTTTATTTTTTATCTAGGTAAATATGTGCACACTTTTTTAAAAATCAAATATTACTAAAAGATATGTAATACAAAAGTTTTTGTTCTCCATGTCTCTCCATTGCTGGATCCTGATCTCCAGGTGCAATTGTTTAATTCTTTGAGCTGGTTCTTCCCATACTTACTCCATTCTCTTACATAATGTGATTATACTGTGAATGCTCAATCTATCACTTTTAGGTATTATGTCTTGACTCTATAGTATGATGATTGAAGGGTTATATTTCTATTCACCCATATCCACTTTCCCTCCTGCTTTCCATTCACCCCATACAGTTTTATCAAAATTGTTTGCTAAGTAAGAAGTCTCAATTTACATTACTAAAGTTGTGTCAGAATTGATCGCTGATGAGCCATAGAGTCATTTGTGATATGCTTCCTTTTTTATAACAAAGTTAATAATGACCATTTGGTTTTGGTTTTATTCGTTGTCTTTGCTTTCTGTTTATCTATTGCAATGTTTTTTCCAGTTGATTCTGAAGATTTCTTAGCACATGAACAACTTTTCCAAATGCTCAGTTACTGCCAACAGTTTGTCATGTCCAATCTGGACTGGCAGATCTTTAACCTGAAACACTGCTGGGGTTCTGCAATTTCCCGTATTCCTGGGCAGTTTGAGCCACAATTTCTTGTATCCCATCTTAATCCTATTTTTCCTTCTTTTTTGTTTCTAAGTCATAGTTTTTTCTCTCATTTGCTCAAGAATACTTTCGGTCAGCATGGAATTTTTTTTTAAGTCCAGAAATTTATAATTTTAGGTGGTTAATGACTTAACTAGAGATGGAACTCTAAGCTGAATCATTTTTCCTTCAAATTTTAAAGACATTGACTGGCAATCAAACATGCTGTTGAGAAGTCTCAAACAGTTATTATTCTTTTTATGTAACTTTTTTTTTTCTCCTTTCTAGAAACGTCTAAGGTTTCTCTTCTATTCCCTGCTATTCTCAAATTTGTTATGTTTCTAGATCTAGGTCTTTTTTATTTATTGTTCTAAGCAATCCAAGTACTCATATCTTTCAATTCTGAAACAATTTCTCATATATTCTTTGCTCATTTCTTCTCCTCAGTTGTCTCTATTGTCTCTCTCTCTCTGGAATTCTTATTAACTGGATATCTGCTCCCATTGTTTTTTTATTTTTTTCCCCTATGATTTTCTATCTGGGAGTGGATAGAATTGTAACGTCTGGGGGATTTTCTCAATTGTTCATTCTAACACATCTATTATAACTTAATTTTTTTTTTTTTTTTTTTTTTTTTTTTTTTTTTTTGCTATAGGGGCACTTGGGTGGCTCAGTCGGTTAAGTGTCCAATTTCGGCTCAGGTCATGATCTCATGGTTTATGGGTTCCAGCCCTGAATCAGGCTCCATGCTGACAGCTCAGAGCCTGGAGCCTGGTTTGGATTCTGTGTCTCCTCTCTCAGCTCCTCCCCTGCTTGTGCTCTCTCTCTCTCTCTCTCTCTCTCTCTCAAAAATAAATAAACATTAAAAAAAAATTGCTATCAAATATTTTGAATATCTGCAAATTGCACCATTTTCAAAGTATCCTTTGTGTTTTTGTTTTTTTTTATAGATGCATGATCTTCTCTATTGCTTTGAAGACACTGATTATAGTTTTTATGTGTCTGTGTTTTTATACATATTCTTATTTGTGCATTTTCTGTTTTCTCCATTTGTCTTTCTCCTGTTTGTTTTGGTCTCTGTTTTGCATCTAAGTTTTTAAGCTTTATAAGGAATCTTCTAAACTTTCATTAAATGTCTGCTGATCTTTTGCTATGTATAGATAAGGGACTCAAATGCTTATTGGAAATCGCATGGGAAATCCTTATCGACTGTTGGGTTTACAGGAGGGTGATTGGCTGGGGTTCTCACAATTTATAGGAAGTTCCCTGAAGGTCAGTAAAACAGTTCTTTTATTTGGGGCTATTCAGTGTTTCCAGAGAATAATCTTCAAATTGAATATATTCCCTTGAGTGTCTTCCTTTTACA
The DNA here is from genome assembly GCF_022837055.1 of Prionailurus viverrinus. Taxonomy (NCBI): domain Eukaryota; kingdom Metazoa; phylum Chordata; class Mammalia; order Carnivora; family Felidae; genus Prionailurus; species Prionailurus viverrinus. The sequence goes on from NC_062565.1 coordinate 52,398,221, forward strand.
TATCACAATATTGTTTTCTGATTTACCAAACCTGGAAAACTTTTCCAGTTGTAACATATTCCCCAGTACCATTACCTTGTCAGTTTCCTAAGCTCAACACATGGAGGTTATTTTTATTTCACAAACTATACACATCCTTTAGGACATGCAGATATTCTGGTTCTCTCTTCTTGTTACTGGCTCAACATTTTTACTCTTTATTCCAATTTCTGTACTGGCTTAGGCTCTTATCACCTTATGTCAATTCTTTTACTCATCACAGTAAATGCAGTCCCTCATCCTTCACATCTGTGTTACAAAGAGCTACCGGGAAAAAAAATCAGTCCTCAAACAACTTTTTATTTTAATTGATCTGAATTTGGAAATAAATCCTGCACAAACTCTCTGCTTTGCTTTCCAGATTTTCCCCCTTTGTTCATCAGTCTGTAATATAACTTCTTTACTTCAGCTAAACAGAATTTGTTTTTCTCTGTTCAACCAAAATAGGGCCATTCTTGCTTCCTTTCTTTTCCTGTATCTTTCTTCTTCCACACAAACTGTTCCATGCCTTTCGTGCTTGAACTTCGGGGTTATCTGGCTTCTTTCAGAATGCAGCCAAAACCCTGCTTGTCTCTGGGGCTTTTCTCATAGGTGATAGCTGACTATTCATTCCTTTACTTGCTCTTTCACACAAATTTTGTATTCATATCTGCAGTGGGGTTGAAAATTCCTTTAATCATTCACATTGTGTCACTTATTTTAAGTCAGCCTGGTGGCCCATACATCTGCACAAAAAGAGCTCCCGGTAAATGATTCTTCTCATACCATGCTTTCAATAAGCATACTAGACAAAACTGAGTATATCAGAATAGTAAGATCCTTAAGTTGTACACTCTTTATGATATTTTGTATATGTTAAATTCTTACTCTACACATTCTCTTAGTATTTTCATCTGCCTTTGCTATTGCGTCCCCTCTATAAACAGTAAGCTCGTTCATTGTAGAGAATGTCTGTCTCCTTTTTCCTTTATTAACCCCTATTATATCATGTACAGTATTTGATATATAGCATATTAGAGATTCCTTTTTTAGCTCAGTGACTCTGTGTTACATTATCTAAATTTTTACATGTCAGATTTATATTTTTATATGAAATTCCAACTGTCATTTTTAAATTGTAGAAATTCCACAAAGTACTATAAAGGAGTTACAAACATTAACTTCCTAGAAATTGTATTTTATATGAAAAGATCTCACTTGGCATCCCAAAGCCCTGGCTTCCCAAAGTATACTTACTAAGTAGGCCACAGAGATAAAATGCATGTATTAGCAAAGGCCTGTCTTGCATTTTAACATGCTAGAACTCTAAGGAATGGTAGGATTATGCTAGCAATTTGGACATGAGGAAACTGAGGCCCAAGCTCATGTGGGTGGATAGCTCAGCAGAAGCCAGGTCTCTCAACTTTCCTGCTAATACTGGCTTGCCTGCATTCTGCCAGGATGCTATATATAAAATACAATGTTTTTTATTCCATAACATCTTAGTAGGCAATGGTGCAAAATGTACAGCAAGCTTTTCTTTGGACTTCTAGAAAGTAATGTCAAAAATTATGGGTAGTTTCAAAGCCAGGACTTGAATTGCTTTGTTATTTAAAATATGAATGGGGGCTGGCACCTGGGTGGCTCATTTCGCACCTGACTTTGGCTCAGGTCATGATCTTGCGGTTTATGAGTTTGAGCCCCACATCAGGCTCTGTGTTGACAGCTCAGAGCCTGGAGCCTGCTTCGGAATCTGTGTCTCCCTCTCTCTTTGCCCTTCCCCTGCTCACACTCTGTCTCACTCTCTCAAAAATATACATTAAAAAAATTTTAGGGGCACCTGGGTGGCTCAGTTGGTTGGGCGTCTAACTTTGGCTCAGGTCATGATCTCATGGTTTGTGAGTTCAGGCCCTGCGTTGGGCTCTGTGCTGACAGAGCCTGCTTTGGCTTCTGTGTCTTCTCTCTCTGCCCCTCCCCACTCATGCTCTGTATCTCTCTCCTTCAGATATAAATAAACATTAAGAACATTTTTAAAAAATGTTAATTATGAATTGGGGGAGTAGGGAGTTCCAGGGACTGCAAGCAAGTAACGATTGAAGATGTTGTAAATTGTCGTAGCTGAGGAAAACAAGCAAAAAATACTCTTGTTGACATTAAATGACAAATTTTTCTTAGTGGATTTATATATTGTCCTTAATCTTTTAACAGCAAAATTAAAATTTTCCCATTTTGATTCTTTTTCAGCTACATGTGGTCGTTTGAGAAAGCTCACCTTAGCATGGTTCAGATAATCACAGGGCAACTTGTTGAGTCCTTTGATGAAGAATTTAGAACTCTCTATGCCAGATCCTGTGTCCCCAGTCCATTCGCCCAGGAAGAATCAGCAAGGGTGAAGCATGGCAAATCACTCTGGGAGAATGGCACCTACCAGCGTTCAGTTTCTTCACTAGCTTCTGTTTCCAGCCAAAGAAACCTTTTTGGCAGACAGGACAAAATTCACAAACTAGACTCTAGTTACTTCAAAAACAGAGGGATATACACTCTAAATGAACATGACAAATATAGCATAAGAAATCATGGCTACAAGCCTCATTTTATTCCAAATTTTAATGGTCCAAATACAGCCCGTCAGTATCAATCCAGTCAAATAAATGAAAATTGGAAGAGGCATAGTTATGCTGGGGAACAGCCAGAAACAACACCATACCTGCTGCTTAACAGGGCTCTGAATCGAAACATCAATCCTCCAGGTAATTGGAAAAAGCCTTCGGATAGTCTGAGTGTGGCATCCTCATCACGAGGTGGCTATGCAGGTCACCGTAATACACCTGCCCAGAGTTTTGCTGATCGGCTTGCCCAAAGAAAAACAACAAATCTCGCAGAAAGGAACTCAAATGTGCGGCGGTCTTTTAACGGGACAGATAATCATATTCGCTTTTTGCAACAACGAATGCCAACCCTTGAACATACCACAAAGTCGTTCTTGCGTAACTGGAGAATCGAATCCTACTTAAATGATCATTCAGAAGCTGCACCTGATTCAAATGGATCGGCTCTAGGTGACCGGTTTGAGGGCTACGAAAGTTCTGAAAATTTGAAAGCCAACGCCCTTTATACTCATTCTCGGCTTCGTTCCTCTTTTGTGTTTAAACCCACTTTACCTGAGCAGCAGGAAGTTAACAGTTGTACAACCGGCTCCTCAAATTCAACTGTCGTCGGTTCCCAGGGAAGTGACACACCTAAGGAGGTCCTGGACACCCCTACTAGTGTACAGCATGTGACAGACAAGCCCTTGCCGGAATCAACCCCAAAGCTCCCATTGCAGTCGGAGGCACCCAAAATGCACACCTTGCAGGTTCCCGAAAACCACTCAGCTGTCTTACATCAAACTACAAATGGCCATCCAGAGTCAAACAACTATTTATATACATCCTTGTGTGTAAATAAGCAGACAGAAAATCCAAAGAATCAACAAAATGAGAATCTGCTCAAAAGGCGAAGTTTTCCATTCTTTGACCACTCAAAAGCCAATTTAGATCACGGACACAGTAAGCATTATGTATATAGTACACTCACCAGGAGTCGAGTTAGACAACCAGAAAAACCCAAAGAGGATTTGCTGAAAAGTTCTAAGAGCATGCACAATGTGACTCAGAGCGTGGAAGAGGACAGGGAGGTCATCAAGAGAGACCCTCCGAGTGGCACTACCACCAAGTCAATTTCCATTGCTGCTTTGCTTGAAATGAATAAAGATGAACCTAGCAAAGAACTGACTTCAAAAAAGGAAGTTAAAGGTTCACCAAGTTTTTTGAAAAAGGGGTCTCAGAAGTTAAGATCATTACTTAGCCTTACCCCAGAAAAGAAAGAAAATCTATCCAAAAATAAAGCACCTGCCTTTTATAGAATGTGTAGCAGTTCTGACACGTTAGTTTCTGAGGCTGAAGAGAATCAAAAACCAAAGAAGTCAGAGCCAAAAATTGATTCATCTCCCAGAAGAAAGCGTTCTTCCTCATCAAACTCTCAAGGCAGTATTCACAAGAGTAAGGAAGATGTAACAGTTAGCCCATCCCAGGGGATCAGTTCTCCATCCGAGGAAGGTAGTAAAACAATACCTTCTTCAGGTCCAGTTGAGAACAAGTTCTTGGAAAGGGCAGGTGATGCTTCTGCCCCTAGATTTAACACCGAACAGATCCAATACCGAGATTCAAAGGAGATTAATACAGTTCTTGCTCCTGAAAGAAAACCAGCTTCTTCTCCAAGACCAAAGCCCAATGAGCTTCTAAGATCTCACTCAACTGACAGGCGCGTTTACAGTCGTTTTGAGCCATTTTATAAGATTGAAAGCTCTATTCAGCCTGCAAGCAACCTGCCAAATACTGGTGTGCATCGCCCAGAAATAAAATCCACAACTGTGGGCAATAGTTATGGCAGGTCCAGCCCACTGCTTAATTACAATACTGGTGTATATCACTCATACCAGCCAAATGAAAACAAGTTCCGAGGATTTATGCAGAAGTTTGGAAACTTCATACACAAAAATAAATGAAATACTGTAACTTCAAATAGTTTTAAAAATACAAATGACTGTAACTATAAATATTTGTCCAAAGAACCCTGTGGATGGTTTTTGTAACATGTCAATAGATTTCTATAGGGACAGAGTTTGGGGGTGTGATGTAAATGTTTACCAGTGTACTAATGTATACAGTAAAGTTCTGTGTGATAAAGTTAGTTGTACTTAATTGCAGTGTAGATGGAATGTCTCTATACACATGACTTTTAAATGGTAGTGGTAAAAAAAAAAATGTAATTGTTTTCTTCGGACTGAAGATCTTCTTAAGTCTCAAAATAGAAACTTTAGTGGAGAGATGGTGTATGGATTTTAAGCATTCATTCTAAAGCCTTTCCCTTGAAAAAAGGATCATTATACTCTCAATGGCCCTTTATAATATGTCTTTATGGGTTCTCATATCTTCACATTATGAGAAAATAGGACAAAGCCTTTTTGGGTTTTAATTATCTTTAAATTCTACAGGGTAACTCATTATATTTTATTAGTGTTTTATTAATTTTCCTGTGGAACATATGCAACTGGTTGGGCAGCAACAGTACAAATTAAGTTATATAGCTCAGCACATCTTTCATTTTAATTGAGGTGTTTGCAGACTCTCGGCCTCATATAGTACATGGTAGGAATTTCTTTTCCTAATTTTTTGAAAACCATCCAGGTTGTGTTTCTTTCCACTCTGGACCAAGGGAGCCTATATTCCACTCACCAGTCAGCTGCTGAACTTTTATAACCATTCCTTCTTTGAAACTTAGAGCAAGCAATAGATATTTGGGAAACTTGAATTGTAAACTTCTGCCTAAATTTTTATTTTGGATTAGTATGGCAATGCTTAGTGTTTTGCTTACACAAATCCTTGATCTTTTTTACACTGTGCCAAATACAATATGACTGTGTACTGTTTTCATAAAAGTTCTGTGATGAAACTGAGAATTGGTATCTGGCCCATTTCTTCCATGACAGTCGAGCCTGGTTGAAAGTTTTAAATCCTTTGATAGCTTAATCTGATGATGATATTTACATCAGAAAATACCCTTTGCCTTTCTTAGAGTAATGAGATTAAAGGCCCACATCCATTAAAGAGATTTAACTTGACTTTACTTCATCCACAAAGTACAGAATTCAAGAAACAATGCATCATTTGAGAAGTGTGAAGTGTTTCTATAAGACTTTAAATATATTATTTAACAGCTTCTGAGCTGCAGTGTGGCCAGTATGTTGTTTAAAAATTCAAGACTAAGTTAAATAATGTCTATGTCATTAAATTAAAAGAACAGCCTTAAAATGTCAGTCATTAAAATAATTGTCCATAGTATTAAAATACCATGATAAGAACATGACAAGAGAAAACATGACAGTAGGGAAAATAAAACCTAACATTTATTGAGCACTTTTATAGAACCTATATTTCCCACAACAATTATTTTGCGGTACCTTTGTCCTCATTATTTGTAGGTGATGATTGAGGTGATAAATGAGAGGTAAGGCCCCTAACTCACGCAGTTAAAAGGTAATGGTGCTAAAGTGTCTAACATGCAGTCATATCCCTCCCAAATGTGTTCAATATGGGCCTCACCTGAACTATTGAGAATTAAATGAGAGAATGTTTATATTTTTTGATTCAACAGTAATCTGCTAAGAAAGGTTTAGTTGAATTCCACTGGACAACAAGGACACGCAGGGGCTTAAAATAATCATAGTAGGTGAGATAGGGAATGAAATTGACATTAATTTCCGATTGTAACTTAGCAGGCCAGGTTTAATTGCTAGGCCACCATTTTGATCTTGTGCTGGTTAACCTGTGACAACAAAAAGAAGGAAAAGGAACTATAAGTGAATTTAACCTGTGTTTGTGCTAGGGAAAGCAGTCCATTGGGTTAGGAAGCTGGGCAGGGAATGAACTCAATGTCAAATATATGATCCCCTTAACTCTTGACAATGGCCCTGTGAAGTACGTACATCCTTTTTTGCAAATGAGAAAACTAGTCCTCAGAGAAGTTACAAAAAAATCTTCCAAGAGTTGCATGGCTCTGAATTGGTATAACTGGGTTTAAACACAAAAGCCTGTAGTTTTAATACCTTTTTTTTTTTTTCTTTTTGAGAGAGAGAGAGTGTGACCAGGGGTGGGGTACAAGGGGGGGTTGGCCAGAGGACCGAAGCTGGGTCTATGCTGACAGCAGCAAGCCCGATGTGGGGCTCGAACTCGTGAACCGTGAGATCATGAACTGAGCCGAAGTCGGACGCTCAACCAGCTGAGCCACCTAGGTGCCCCCTGTAGGTTTGGTACTATACCTTACCATACCTTGTGGGCTTCTACTCCACCATGATTGAGGAACCTTTCCTGAAAGTTGTCTCTCTCCTTTGCTCTATCTTTACAAATTGTAGAAATATACCAGTAACTGTACAGCAATAGCATTTTAGAAACACAAATCCAGAATATAAACTCAGTTTAACATTATTCATAAAAGTGGATTTTAAGACTCATAATCTTATTGTTATAAGAGTCCCATTGTTTTGGAAAGCTGTGTAATAGATTGGAAATTTGGCACAGTTCCTAATAAATTAATATCATAAAAATAAAATTGAGAAGGAAAGTTATTTTTCTTTCTTGAAAAATAATAACAGGAAAAGTAGCCAGTTGTGTTTACAAAAATTTTGCATTTTTTAAATGACCTTTGGAATGTGCATTTCCTTATAATCAGATAAATTCAGTTGCAATGAAAAAAACCTAATTGCTAGTGGGTTAGTTTTCAGAATCCTCTGGCAATTGTATAATCTTCATATATTAGTATAAAATTATTAAAAATCGTTTGGAGACCAGTGAATGAAAGAGATTTTTCATTTTGCTCTTAGAAAAAGTCACTTTTGTAATTATGAACCGTGGTCCTTTACCCACTCACCAAAGGCAGAACCCATAGCTAACCAAACCAAATTGACTTTAATATTACCCATTCTTTGTCTCTTAGATGGGGCAAGGGGATAATGGGCTAATTGTCTTTAGGCAGCTCTGAAATTGGAGGCCCTAAAATGTAGAGCAAGATAACTTTGAAGCTGAAATTACATAGACTAGTTTTAATCATGTTTAATTACAAGCAAAAGCTTGTTGCTTTTTTGTACAGCCACTGCCATCATTTCTGGAAGCATAGATAGCTTTTAAATAGTCCCTGAATCCCTCCTCTCCCTAGTGGAATTGAGAAGTGCAGGGTGCTTTATTTCATCTACCTGTGACAAGTAGCTTGGGCTTTTGCACAGATTTATATTCTTCTACCTTTTTTTTCCCCTTTTATTTATTTATTTTTTCCTCCAGAAACATCTGTATTTCAGAATCTATACTTTCCAAAGTTTCTGTGGCTGAGAAATTCCTCAGGGTTAAGACTGAGTAAGCACGTAATATTTCAGATAATTTACTCAAGAGTTTAAGTTTTAAACAGACACTATCCAACTTTATGGATATAATCATTTTGAGCAAAACACTTTTTCTCCCCATATCAATATTGGTGGAAAGATAATGGCACTTAGATGTATTTTCATATTACGGTTTGGTAAGGCAGTTTTTACTCTACATCGTACATTAATTTGTACGCAGAAACTCAAAAAGATAGGTACAATTTCAAGGTAGTTTTGGGCAGATGTCTTCAGAATAGTTGAAGTACCTACATCCTGAACATGCTGGTATCTCTCTACTATTATAATTGGGATTAGCCACATTTCTAATGTGGTGTGTTGAGTGATGGGTATATGTTGGCAGTCTACTTTTTATGGAAGCAAATGACCTTGTTTAACCAAGACGACATCTAGTGTGATCCAGATAAGCAAGGAAGAAGTTGAACTCTGGCTACATTCAACTTTAACTTTACTCCAGATTATCCAGTTATTCAACTCTTATTCCACAGATACTTGTCTTTCGTGAATATCTGTTGAGTCAATGTGACTATGGCCAAGGGGTGTAAAGAAGAGTCTTTGTTTCACATTAACTACATGTGATACTGTTTGAAAAAAAGTTTGTCTTAATAGTTTGGATCTAGAATACTTAAAAGGATGAAATTATAAACCAAAGAGTCAATTTTTGTATACATAAATGTTATCAAAGAAGTATTCTTCCAAATTAGCCTGGTTTTAGATCTAATAAATAAATATTAACTAATTTTGTACAAACATCAATATACTGTATGTTGTTTGTTTTTTATCTTCAGATATATATGTATTTCTCCATTTAACAACATGTTTTCACTTAGCTTTATATCATGAATTTAAATTTGTGCACATTTTAATGTTTATTTATGAATTTTGAAATAATATCTTAAACACTTTAAGTTTTATTTTTGATTAGCAATTATATTTCTTACAATAATTTATCCATATTTGATATCCAGTGACAATACTCTCCCTTAAGCACAATATCATATACATTCATTCTCTATTTCTATTTCTACTGGAATATATATAGTTATTTTAAATAACTTGGCACTTTGAAAAATAGAGGAAATTTTGTTAAAAAATTCATAGCTGACCTTTGTATAATGTTACAGCATTTAGCTTGTGTAAAATATTCTTAAGGTGCATTTGTACTAGATCAATTAGTGACATTAAATAATCTAGAGTCTGAAAGTTATTTAAAACTCAAAATGCATTTTTTTCTAGAAAAAAATGCCCTTTATATCACAGATTAAGATGCAGTCAAATACTGTGTATTGGAAATTAAGTAGTGTTGTTTTAAAGGCAAATGTAAATAAGTATAATTTAAGTAGGAAAGTATAATTTTAAGGAAAAATCTTGAATTTTTCTCCATTTACCATAAATACAGATGTTTAACAAAAACCTACTTCAATGGAATGATAAGGAAAATAGATAAGGTTTTACTTTTGTGACCATACTAAGACCAACCTTAGGTTGAGGTAATTGGACTAAAGTTGAAAGGGGACTGAAAGGAGTAAGCGTGTGCCCTGCCTGTGGGAAAGAATTACAGGAGGTGAAATTACCTGAGCTGAAAGCACTGAGAGACTGAAGCAAGAGATACAGAGATGAAAACTCCTCTGAGTTAACAAAATGCAACATGCCAAATGGGACATTTCTCCCATAATAATCTATTTCAACAATCTGCCTTTTTTGTTTGTTTGTTTTTTGATGGTCACATATATGCCTTTATTCTGAACAGCAAATAGGACACTTCCAGCAGTAGTAAACAAAATAATAATAATTTACAAAAGTGAGAATTTGGTGAAGTCTTCTGGTTGGAACCCTTGGGAGCTCATATGTAGATGACAACCCAGAGCCGCAAGAAGCAGGACTCCAAAGCCCATGAAGAGCGAGGCAACCTAGGAGATGAGATCTTTGCTGATACCCCGACTGTACTTGGTACCTCATAAACAAAGAACTAAGCATGAAGAAATGCAAATGGCCAACAGCACCACAGTCAGATGGGGGAAGACAGCCAGCTTCACTGGGCTGGTTTATCTACTCACAGCCTCCAGATCCATTTTGCTAGGCACAGGGTAATCCACTCCTCTGCCACTGGAATCCAATCAGGCTCATTTTAACACGCATACTGGGAACCTACTTTGTTCCAAGTATGCAGGTTGTAGTAGAACATTGATGTAAGGGAAAAGAAGAGAATGTCTGGATAATCAGATGCTGCTGCAAGTTTTCATGAGTGTTTTAAGAATAGCCCAAACTAACAGCAAAAATGTGTATCTTACCTGAAGTCTGTCCTAATTTGTGCCTTGATGTACTCCTAGTGTCTAGCAAAGTGCACAGAAGAGTTGCCTGATAAATAGTCTGTGTATGCATTCTATCATTTCCTTAACTGTAGTTAGATAAATCCATACATTAAAATGTACATATTATAGGTATCTAAATAGCCATTTGTACTAAAAAATATGGATGGATAAATGCAGCAGGAGTCCTAGCTTAAATTTCAGCCACATTTACCCTACAATCTGGACATCTTTACAGGTCCAACAGATCCGTTTTCTGAGGATACATATATTGGAAGAAAAGGAAACCCCTGATGAAGAATTCATTCTGAAGGAAAATGGAGTAGAGCTGCTCAAATTCAGCTCAGAGAAACTTGGTGCACAAGGGAAGGAAGTGGTGACCATATGTAAAGTCATTCAGATTGTCCAGCAATGTCAGTCATCTATGTGGGACTGCAACAGAAGAGTGACTTCCCTAGAATCTCCACGGATGGTACATGGAGAGTCCAGTGTCAGGGTCGCTGCCATGGGTGCCTTCACCATGACCCTCAGCACACAGCCTCCCATTTTCAACAGCAGCGTCTCTGCTAACGTTAAGTTATAGCTACAACTGCAGACTCTACGCTGAACAACAATGAGGTACATCTACCAGTTTTGGTGTGAGCAGCGATTGACCACGATACCAAAAGGGGCCAGAGCAGAAAGGAATAGGTACCATGAGGAAGCCAAGATAGTAAAACCTCCTAGGGACTCCTAGAACATATACAGTGGGGAATTAGGAGGGGTGGAAATTCCACCAGAACAGAGTTAGATGGGAACTTACTGTTCCCTTATTACTGAACTAGAATGGCTTGGGCAATACAAGTCATGTCTGTCACCTATCCACAACAAAGTATTTATGACAAAATTCACAAGATGAATTTGATAGAATGGTCTCCACTGTTTTAAGTAGAAAGAGGTAAATGGGAGGGGGGGAAGCCAATCCCACCCCCCCAAACAAAATAAAAACAAGAACCTTTATCAGGGACTTAATTTAGAGAACAACTTTCAGGGTACATCCTGATATCAACACATTTTACATTTACACTTTTTTTCTAGCTGTAGGAATAAAAATTTTTAACAATCTTTATGTGTCTCGATTACCAGGGACACTCAACTAGATTTAGTAGACCATTTTTTTTTTTTTTTTACTTTTATTTATTTATTTTTTGAGAGAGAGCATGAGCATGTACTCCAGCTGGGGAGAGAGGCAGAGAGAGAGAGAGAGAGAGGGAGAAAGAGAATCCTAAGCAGGCTGCACACCCAACATGGAGCCCAGTGCAGGGCTTGACCTCATGAAGTGTGAGATCATGACCTGAGCCCAAATCAAGAGTCTGTCACTTAACTGACTGAATCAGCCAGGCTCCCCTAGTAGACCATATTTTTTAAAGAAAGTTCTTTTGGTGTGTGTGTGTGTGTGTGTGTGTGTGTAGCTTTACAAACTACCAAAATTTTATTTTGGTTCACTACTAAGACTAAATAAGATACTCATTACATTAAAATAAGTATTCTAGTTAATAAGGGTCTACGATAAAGCTCAGAACTGGATGTGTTTTTATAAATGGGATGTCAACTGAAAGAAAGCCAATCTCAAAATAGGTTAGTAAATGCTTTATTTGTTGTCTTACTGAGAACCAAAGCCCAGCAAACAGTTTTTTCAAATTGCTTTGAGGAACTTCTCCCAAGCTTGTTAGCTTCAGGGGATGATATTTACAAAAAGGGGAAAGGGGTGTACATGCTTGGAAGCAGTTCTCCAAGTATGTGTGTGTCACAAGGTATATAACTGGTTACATTTACAAAAATTAGGGTTTTCTGATTTCCACACAGACAGGAAAGCAAGACCCTTAGGTCCTCTTAATACATTGTTTTTTTGTTTGTTTTGTTTTGTTTTGTTTTGTTTTTTAATCGTATCTGATTGTCCAAAAGTACTGCCTGCTTACCTCTACTTAACTAGTTTTCTGGTTCTTCCCGTTTTTGATATCTCATTGAGGTCACTTGACACATTCACAGAAGTGGACATCAGTTACCTACGGCAGTTTTCGTGCACATTTCCCCTCTTAGTCAAATTGCAGCTTATGGCAGACAATGGTGACTAAGTATCTCTTTGTCCCAGGGCACTAGGAAGGTTACTGCCTAGCCGGATAAATGAGACAAACATGTCTTAAAAAGGATAACCATCTGCAAACTTCTAAATTTGCTAAAGTTTAGGAATTTTATAGCCTGAGGTATTTCATTGTGTCTAGGTATAAACTGCCAAACCTTGTACAGAACGGTATATATTATTTATAGTATCCAGACGTTTGACCATCATTAGCTCAGTGCAAGTCTGAGCAGAGCCGTGCACACAACAAGAAGTTAATTTGTATAGTAAATATGTTAACAGTAAAAAGGCTAATGTCTTAGCTAGAAACATTAAAATAAGTTTAAATCAAGAATATCAGAACTAAACCAGTTAGCTAACATCTCCCCAAGACTGGGTGTTGGGTCACTTAAACCTGATATTTGGTATGATTAGCTTATTCTGGCATGGTGGAACCCCCTGACTTAATCTACCCTCATGGGGAGTCAGCCACACAAATATGTCCCATATCTGGAATCAATTTTCACCAAAAGTCCTTGTGGTGTGGTTACAAATTAACATTCTCCCCCCTTTTGATGATTTTTTTTCCTTAGAATAACATCACAGATCAACACTGTTCCCTCTTAGCTGGAGTTTAACTGTACTGTTCTGGACCTGGTAAGAAGTCTGTTTCATAGCTCCTGAACCAGTCTTAGTCTTGGGAACAGGTCAGTTCAGTTAAACAGTTGTCTCATTTCAAGAGGTGGTCCTACAGATGGGTTCTCAAAGTTAGCCCACTGTGCAAGCAGTTAGATTTACTAAGAACAGAAAAGAAAGAAAAGAAAAGCACAGGTTAATGGAGCAAATTATAAATCCAGTGTCTGAGTCCTGAGTGCTATCAGTGAGATGATTTCTATGTTGGCTCGAAGCATCTTCAGATGGAGTGAGGGCGGGCAGTGCAGTCTGATAGATTTTCCTGATTCAGTTTGAATGTCTCTGGTGATCTTTCTGTGTGGCCCATACAGCAACAGGCATGAAGATTATCTAAAAATGGCCATTGTGAAAACTAAAGTACTAAGCAATTGTGAACTGTTTGTTATACCAGTATTTCTTAGATGAACGAATTTATGAATACATTTAATACGTTTTAGAAAGATGCCTTCTTGTAGCAAATTTATCAGCATGGTACAAAATATGTTTCTTAATAGACCCAAGTATCTTTAGTTTCTCTATATTAGGAAGTCAAAGGTAGATAACTAACCTATGTTAGTAATTAATGTTTTAGTATCTTATCTTATTTGAAAATGATGTAGGTATTTAGTGGCTATCCTTCATATAATTTAACTTAGCAAACTCGAAAGTTTTAAATTACCAAAACAAACAAACAAACAAACAAACAAAATCAGGGGACATACTTTAAGCAGACACAAATATTGCTGAAAAATTTATAAACTTTTCTATCTACTTGTTATTAATAAAAAAATTGAGATGATTATCAGGTTTATCAGCTATCATTTTTTAAATTATCTTTCTTGCTGATAAATTCTGTAACAGAGGTAAGATGAGCTTATTTGAGTTTTAGTAAACCTAGGTAGAATACAAGTATTGTATTCAATGTTGACAACTAAAAAAATCCTATTTTAATTAAACCAACAAACCTCAATTAGCGTTTTTTCAATTTTTTTTATTTATTAATTTTTTTTCTAATGTTTATTTTTGAGAGAGAGAGAGACAGCACAAAGCAGGGAAGGGGCAGAGAGAGAGGGAGACACAGAATCCAAGCAGGCTCCCGAAAGCTTGCAGGGGTGGGGGTGGGGCGGAGGTTGGGATCAAACTCACAAACCTGGAAATCATGACAGCTGAATCAGCTACTTAACCAACCAAGCGACCCAGGCACCCGTTTTGTTTTGTTTTGTTTTTTTAAGAGAGAGAACCCGCCCACCCCTGTGAGAACAGGAGAGGGACAGAGAGAGAGAGGGAGAGAGAGAATCTCAAGCAGAGATGGTATTTGTGTCCCAGTTTTCTCTCCAGTTAGCCTGGTGAAATCGGAAGTGCTCCGAATGCTGAGCAAGCCACTCTCTCGTGCATCCCTAGGCAGAGCAGCTAAATTATCTGTATTGTGAGCGGGAATCCCCACCAGACCACTGCAGGGCATACGCTTAATGTCTGCACTCTCCAATGAGACGAGCTCCTGGCCCTTGAGTCTGGATTTCAGAATCTCATGTATGTCATTGTAGCATCGAGTATTCAAATTGCCAAAATTATGAAGAATCTTTGATTTCTGGGATGAAGATTTGTCTCTCCCACAGAACTGCAATCTGTGCTCCACACACAACAGCGCCCCCTTCTGAATGATGCAGGAGGAACGAGACAACGTGTGGGTCCAGGAACCTGTGTTAGGAACAAAATGGCACTCTTTCCTGACTGTAGGAGAAAGAAAGAACCGTTAAGACCCGAAACCCGTGTCACACACGGAATGGCATCTTTTCTTGACTTTGCAGAAGAAAGAAAAGAAACAACAGTGAATAAGCTCTGGACCATCTACCAAGTTGGGAGGTCCAGATCCCAGGAAGAACTTAGTCTATTTATTATACTCCATCTAAGGAGACTGTTGGGCACAGGAGGCCATGCCAGTACCAAGGCTCCATTTCTTGGTGGAGTGCAGCTGAGAAAGTGGTTGTCTCTTCTGGGGTCTTTGTGGTTGCCAAATTGTCAACGGAAAGAAAGCCAAGCTCAAAATAGGTTAGTAAATGCTTTATTTAATTGTCTTACTGAGGACCATAGCCCAGGAAACAGTCTTTGAGATTGCTTTGAGGAACTCTTCCAAAGCTTGTTAGCTACAGGAGGTTATATATACAAATCCCTAGAGAGAGGATTCATGCTTGCAAGCAATTCTCCAAATACTTGTGTCACAGGTAAAACAGGTTACAGTTGTAAAACTTAAGGTTTTCTGATTTCCACATAGACAGGAGAAAGACCTTTAGGTCCTCTTCATACATTATGTTTTTGTCATATCTGGTTATTCAAAAATATTGCCTGCATGCCTGCACTTAACTGTTTTTCTGGTTCTTCCTGTTTTTGATATCTTGTTGAGATCACTTGCGACATTCACAGAAGGCTGACATCAGTCACCTACTGCAGTTTTAGTCCACGGGGTGTTTACACTTGGTTCCAGTTTTGTGTTCTCCCCCAAGCAGAATATAATACTGCTTTTTTAAAGACAAAAGAAAATTCCGTTGTTTTGCTAATTTAAGTATAACATAATGTGCATTGAGCTTTGCAAAGCATTTCTTAAAATGTGTTTTATGTGAATCAGAGTTAAACAACCTTTGTTCTATCAAGTGTTTTCACAGTGCTTGGCACAGGGAAGGGACTGACTGTAAGTGCTAATCTCATTTGATTTCCAGAGGAAAAACTAGAGAATATTTTGCATTCTAATCATGATAAGATGAAAGGCCTTGCTTTAAAATAAAATTAGATAAACATAAAAGGAAGAGCAGAGGGAAGGTGAAAACCTGAATGTACTTCTATCTTCTGGCAAAACACTTTTTGACACTGAACTTCTTTGTACTTGATTTCCTTTATAATACATGAAAATAATTATTTGATACTTTGTAGAAGTATTTGAATACTAAAGATGTTTACTTTGTAATTTGGGTTCCCTCGAAAAAAGGGCATAAGATAAATATTAACATAGCAGGACCAGCATTTTTTAAGTGTGGTTATGTAGTTTTCTCCAGTAAACTCAAAGTTTGAGAAAGAGGTTGATTTCCAGATGTTGCAAATTAAAACTTGAAACATGTGAAGGTAAAATATATGTTTAAATATCATCTAGCTTAAAATGTTTTTGAGTGGGTTCCAAAAAATCAAAAACCAGAGGTTTGGGGCACCTGGGTGGCTCAGCCAGTTAAGTGTCCAACTTCAGCTCAGGTCATGATTTCATGGTTCCTGAGTTCAAGCCTCACGTTGGGCTCTGTGCTGACAGCTCAGAGCCTGGAGCCTGCATCGGATTCTGTGTCTCCTTCTCTCTCTGCCCCTCCTCCGCTGATGCTCTGTCTCTCTCTTTCTCAAAATAATAAACATTTAGAAAAAGAAAAGAAAAAAGAAAACCAGAGATTACCAGTTGGCTAGAATGGAATGATGGCGTGGGGTGGGGGGGTGTGCGGGGCAGGCCCGTGGGCAGCAGGTGCTGCTCTAGCTCCTCTCGCTGCCCAGGTTCTGCTCGGGCTTTCTGTCACTTGCAGGGAGTTATAGCTCTTCCATTTGTAAAAAGGACAGCATCCCATTTCCTCTTATTGGACTCCTAAATGCAATGGTTTTAGCGACTGTGAGATTTCTCAATGTATAATGAATGTGAGAGGCCAGTTTTAAGTTATCTTTATCTCAAATCATGGAATCCTAAAAACGTTTGGGATTCTGACTGACTACTACCATAGCAATACACCTCAGTTTGGCTAGTGGCAAAACATGTGTTTAAAGTGTGGCAACCAGGAGTGATCCTTATCCACACTAAATTGTGGATTTTAGACTAGTTGCATACTTTTCTACATCTGGCTCCATATTGACTTCTCCAAATTCAAGTCAGTCTTCCTTTCTTTCTTCTTTCTTTCTCTCTCTCTTTCTTTCTTTCTCCCTTTCTTTCTTTTTCTTTCTTCTTTCTTCTTTCTGTCTCTCTCTCCCTTTCTTTCTCTCTCCCTTTCTTTCTTCTTTCTTTCTTTTTCAAATCATTTTAGTAACCTGACAGTGGTTCAAAATGTGGAAAGAAGATTCAAACTGGTTCCCTTAAAGGGGATGCTACCATGATTGCCTCATACAAACATGACCGAAGGCAACAATGAAACTGGATTCCAAAGAACATAGGTGGTAAGAAGGCTTGGTTGCTGGGTCAAGAGCATCTTGAAATGTTTCTTGATGGTGATTTGGTGTTGAGAGTATTAGTCATTTGAAGATAACCAAGCAGGATGAGCCGAACAGCTTTGTTGTCCCAAAGGGTCAAGCCTCTTCAGTGTTGAGGTAATTCTGGAGAAAAATGATCACACCAAAGCCAGAGTTGTAATTTCATCTTCTCATGAAAAGTAACTTTTTTTAATTATTTTTTTTATATTTTATTTATTTATTTATTTATTTATTTATTTTTTGAGAGAGAGAGAGAGAGAGAGAGAGAGAGCAGAGGAGGGGCAGAGAAAGAGGAAGAAAGAGAATCCCAAGTAGGCTCCACACTGTCAGCATAGAGCCCAGTGTGGGGCTCAAACTCACAAAATGTGAGATCATGACTTGAGCTGAAATCAAGAGTTGGATGTTTAAACAAGTGAGTCACTGGGCACCCCTTGTCTGCAGCAACTTTTAACTCAAGTTTTCTTACTTTTTTCAGGTTTTTTTTTTCTAAATATTAGTCAATATATAATCACCAAAAACCATTTGTAGGTGCATTTTTTAAAGTACTTAACAAATTATTTTTTCTGTGCCTGGAAGTTATTTGTCTTTATATCTTCCTATGTCAGAATACTAAAAAAAATAAGATGAGTTGGATTTTAATTAATTATGCATAGTATTAAATTACATCATCATACATCAAATACCATCTTTCACATTAGGGATAACAGGCCTCAAGCATTATAACATATATTTGTGGAAATTATGTGAACACGTAAGAACAATTATAGAAGGTGAGATGATAACGTAATGTGTAAGCTTATTTATTAATTTTTACCAAGGCTTATGGTTCTTAAATATAGTACTGTAGATGAATGCCTATTACATCTTACCCAAACTGTTACATTTGTCACTTTTTAGATAATCTATATGGTTTACTCTCAAGAACTTAGTTGTACTCAGCTGCTCATTATTTATTACATTTATTTGATCAGTTGAAATAGGTTTGAGGCTTGAGATAAAGTGTCACTATGTTGAGGAGACAGTAAAAAAGGTGGTTCAGTGGGACCACATAGTATTCAACTTTATCATCCTGTGGAATTCTGCCACGTAAAAAGTATGTATATTTTTGTAGATGGCACCATCCCAGGAGGCCTAGCTTGTGCTGTAGAAAATAAGATTGAAAGTGACCTTGGTAAATGGAAAAGTATTTAAAACTACAGAATGACATTCAGTTTTAAAAAATCTGAAAAACAGGCCATCTAAACATAAGTCAGGGAACAACTTGGATGCCTGGAGAGTCTATGAATCTGGACATTTATTTATGGTTGTAGAGCTAAGGAATAATCAGAACATAAGGCTGGAAAAACCAAGAAAACAAGGAGAGTGCAGATGCTGGCACACAGGGTGGAATGTAGGGAAGGGTGGGCATTCAGGACTCTCCTTTTACAGCAGGGTCAAGTCTGAATAAAGGACAGAGTTTCTTCGCCTGGAACAACACTGTTTTGGTCCAAGTAATGTTTCTGTTCAAAGATATAGTCAGGGACATAATTTTAAGATGTCACATTTTTTTTTTTTAAGATGCCATATTTTGCCATGTGACAAAATTAGAATGACATCAGGGAGATGAGGTACTTCAAAGTCTGGAGCCTTAGCAGAAGGTTGATATTTAATAAGAGAAAACTAAAGTGAGCCCTGGAGGGGGGGAGATGAACACATGAAGAACTATTCCACTATACAAAACAGTGTTTTCCATTACCCATTAGCAAAAACAAATAAATTTAGTGGGTCAGTATTATGTATTTTTTTAATTTTTCATGTTTATTTATTTTTGAGAGAGAGGGAGAGAATGCAAGCAGGGGAAGAGCAGAGAGAGAGGGAGACACAGAGTCTGAATCTTTGTATCAGCACAGAACCCGACACAGGGCTTGAACCCACGAACTGCGAGATCACGACCTGAGCCAAAGTCGGGTACTTCACCAACTGAGCCACCTAGACTCCCCAAATTATGTTTTTTTTTAAATCATTATGTTTTTTTTTATTTTTATTTTTTTTATTTTTTATTTTTTAAAAAAAAAATTTTTTTTCAACGTTTATTTATTTTTGGGACAGAGAGAGACAGAGCATGAATGGGGGAGGGGGAGAGAGAGAGGGAGACACAGAATCGGAAGCAGGCTCCAGGCGCTGAGCCATCAGCCCAGAGCCTGACACAGGGCTCAAACTCACGGACCGCGAGATGGTGACCTGGCTGAAGTCCTATGCTTAACTGACTGCGCCACCCAGGCGCCCCTGTTTTTTTTAATAGAATAACGGAGAATAAAAATAGAAAGTTCCAGACTGCATCACAAGTAGCAATAACAAGTATTTAATGTCACTTTAATCGTTCACAATTGGGTAGGCATCGATCATGATGGAAAATCATTTTTAAATACATTGAGAGAATTTCAAACACATACAAAAGTGGACAGATACTTTAATAAATGCTCATTATCCATCATCTGTCCTAAACACACATCCACACCAGCTAAAGCTACCATAAGCACACTCTTAACTACCTCACCATTTCATATCATTTGGGAAGCAGTCTTTGTTGTCACACCTGTGTTTTCACTCTGTATCCCTAAAATTTAAGGATTCTTTTCTAATGTAAATACAATACCATTATCAGTTATTCCTTAATATCATCAAAGACCTAAACATGTGTTTCTGTGTGGCATTCATGGTCACCGTCTATCTCTCACTTAGGAGAAGTATGGGGCGCTTGGGTGGCTCAATCGGTTGAGCGTCCAACTTCAGCTCAGGTTATGATCTCGCGATCTGTGTGTTCGAGCCCCACATTGGGCTCTGTGCTGACAGCTCAGAGCCTGAAGCCTGCTTCGGATTCTGTGTCTCCCTCTCTCTCTGCCCCTCACCCGGTCATGCTCTGTCTCTCTCTTTGTCAAAAATAAATAAACATTAAAAAAAATTAAAAAAAAAAAAAGAAGTGTGCCTGACATTACTCATGGGAGATTGAGTAGGTGTTATATGTGGGAAATCTATGACATAATTTCTTTGATAGGAATGTGAAGTAGCATTCTCTGGGCTGCTTTCCATGTGGAATCAAGATTGTCCTCATTCTGCAAGGAAAAGAGGAGTAAAAATGGTATCTTTCCAGACTTTGCATCCTTTCTTAAATGTATGCATTTCTTGAACAATTTACTACACACTGATTTATCAGCTTTATTCTAAAATCACAAAAATCCTTATTTATAGATGTAATTACTACGCATTTGCCTTGGATTCATTTATGTAGTCAGTGAAATTAAATGTCTATTGTTTGCTAGATGCCTATAGTTTACTTATATTCCCTTCCCTCCGGGAACACATTTTAGTGAGCAAAGAGTCACAAAAAACAGAATCGCATGTGAGAAGCCATTGTCACATTCAGAAAATACTGAATGTCAGTAAAATGAAGTAGAGGATATACTCTAGACACAAGAGAAGGCATATACCAAGAAACATAAAAGGCATGCCATTTTTCTAAAACAATGAAGAGGTTTGTGTAGTTTGATCTGTTTATGGGAGTGCAAGAAAGGAAGAGTAAATGTCAGAAAAGAAAGTTTAGAGCCAAATTATATATCCTGTGTGTCAAACTAAAGCTTAGACTTCATCTTGGAAGCAGTGAGCAATTTTTGAAGTCTCCGAAGTATGGGGGACCTGCCTTTACTATGGTTGTGACTGACTGGTGATGATGATGATTTTGCAAAAAAGAAGTCCAGGAAGTGATGCTGAGAATTGGTTGGGAGGAAGAGTGGAGACATGGGGTTCAATGAGGTGGCTATTGCAGTAAATCCAAGGAACTGTTAGTGGGGGAAGAATTAATGCAGAGGCACTCAAGGATGAATAAGAGGGAATCAAATGGCTAAATAATTTGGAAGCAGAAAAAAAACATGGTAACCAAATATATGATTCGTATTGAAAGAAAGGGGTGAGTGTTGGATATGTCTGAGGTTTTAGCTTGGAAGACCTCATGGTCTTCTTACCTGAGATAAGGCATAAAGAAGGAGTAGTGGGCTTGGTGTATGTTGCAGTTGGGGTGACAAGGATGAGTCATGTGCAGTTGTTTTATGTTTCAGATGCCCATGAGATGCTCAGCTGTATGTAGCCATTAATGGTGTGTATGTGGAGGTCAGGAGGGGACAATGAGACAGATATGAAAGTAATCCCCATTGTGGGTTCCTGGGTGGTTCAGTCGGTTGTGCATCCGACTTCGGCTCAGGCCGTGATCTCACAGTTTGTGAGTTTGAGCCCTGTGTTGGGCTCTGTGCTGACAGCTCAGAGCCTGGAGCTTGCTTGGGGTTCTGCATCTCCCTCTCTCTGCCCCTCCCCCACTCAAGCTCGCGTGCGCGCGCTCTCTCTCTCTCTCTCTCTGTCTCAGAAATAAATAAACATTAAAATAAAAAAAAAACAAAGAAACTAATCTCCATTGAACTGGATAATTACACTGGGTACGATTGCCCAGGGAGAGAGAGAAAAGAAATAAAAAGAGAGAAGAGAAAATGCAGTTTTTATCCTTATTTTTTTTTGCACTAGTGACCACAAAATAAATGACTCTCTCCTGCTGAAAATATATTTATTTTGCTATTTGCTGTATGTTTTATTTTTTAAATTAATTTTTTATTTATTTTTTGAAAGAGATAGTGGGACAGAGCATGAGTGGGGGAGAGGCAGAGAGAGAGGGAGACACAGAATCCAAAGCAGGCTCCAGGCTCTAAGCTGTCAGCACAGAGCCCGACACCAGGCTCAAACTCATGGACCATGAGATCATGACCTGAGCTGAAGTTGGACGCTTAAATGACTGAGCTGGACAAGCACCCTTTTATTGTATATTTTAAATAGCCAATGAGACTTTTCCTGAGATCTTTCTTTGAATACCTCTGATTCAAATCCAAGATGCTGGCTATGTTTTCTTTTCTTTTCTTTTCTTTTCTTTTCTTTGCTTTGCTTTGCTTCTTTCTTTCTTTCTTTTTTTTAATATTTTATTTTTTGGGGCACCTGGGTGGCTCATTCAGTTAAGTGTCCCACCGGCTCGGGTCATGATCTCACAGTTTATGAGTTCAAGCCCTGTGTTGGGCTCTGAGCTGACAGCTCAGACCTGGAGCCTGCTTTGGATTCTGTATCTCCCTCTCTCTGCCCCTTCCCCACTCACACTCTGTCTCCCTCTCTCAAAAATAAATAAACATTAAACACTTTTTAAAAAATTAAAAATAAAGATTTTATTTTTTAAGTTATGTCCACACCCAACATGGGGCTCAAACTCACAACCCTGAGATCAAGACTTGTGAGCTCCATTGACTGAGCCAATCAGGCGCCCCACTGAGGGATGTTGGCTGTGTTACTTCAATACTTCTTCACATTCATGATGTTGATAAAAATGTGTATAATACCTACCAAAATTTCTCAAGATGGTAGTAACTGCAAAACTGCATTAGGCTAAATGCAACAGCCAAAGACACTTTTGATAAAGTCTTTAAGTGTTTTATCTGTTGAGATATTCTTATCCAGATGGCCTTTCATGATAGAAACACAAACTCAAAGATGAGGCATTCTCACAAAGTCATTTGCCAAGTAAAGTTACCGTATTTCAAAATAAGATCGGACATGGACCAAATAACTACAGCACAATTGTAAAGAGAGATCTAAAGCCTAGAGCTAGAACTATAATCACTTCTAATGACACATGGGGAGAGTTTGACTACTCTAGTTGGAAGGATGAGAGGAGTGAAAAACTTAGAACATTGGAATTATAACAAGAGACCACAGTAGATAGGCTAAAACATAATCCAACATTTGGAAGTACTAACAAGGAGTAAGATATCCCAAAGGCAGGTAAGTAGAACTTTAATACTGCTAATTTATCTGAGAGTGGTTGGCGTAGAAAGTTATGGTTGACCACAGGGACCTGCTCCTGACAGGGTTTGGATTCTGTATCATATTCTAGTTAATATTCTAGTTAATCTGGGTGTTTATCAGAGAAGAAGCAGTCCTTCAAGACTGGACATATTTGGTTATCCAGGATGAAATCTGGATTGAGAGAACAAAACAGGGACTAGATCTGCAAATTAGGGTTTCAGGGAGTGCAATTTAGTGTTTGAATTCTGTGCTTTATTCCTCTGCCTTCTCTGATAAGGAAGCACCTGATACCATGGCAGCCATTCCTCACCATATTCAGGGTTTGGCTGAAAAGTAGTGCTAAAGCTTAGATGTAGGTATCTGTTGGGTGCTTCCTGCAGTACCTCTGTTCCTCTCCACCTACCTTTCCTGCCCACCCCCATTATTCATCCTCTTACCAATACACACAGTATTTTTGCATGGTAGTGAAAAGTGGCCATTCAATCACTTCCTTTCTGATTAATCTTACTAATCAATCCATTCTCTCAGAGTAGCTAATAAGTTGAGTGGTCAGAGGCACATGCTTGGCTAGACATTCTATCCTCAGTGGGAAGGGTGGGAATACGAAAAGAGGGGCATTTATGTTTTACTCTTTTCTAGAAATAGGAACTCAATTTGCTAACTACACAAAGTAGAACTAGCCCGTTTGGTGAGTCAGATTGTCAATGAGCATCATGACACTGAACTTCAAATTACTGATCTAGAGTTTACTTGAATATCCTGGACTATGATCAAGATCCATCTTAAAGACCAAAATGAGGTTGGGCTTAAGGTTGTTAACGCAGAGAAAGGAACAGGTATGGAGAAAGGAGCAGGCATTGTTCTCTAATTAGGCAAAGTAGTAAAATAGCTAGACAGGACCTGAAAGGATCTAGAAAAAGCATCAATGACATACACACCACTTAAATTAATGATTTGTGTTTGGTCCTATACTTTTTGGCAAGTCCTATACTTCTCCCAAGGAATTGGATGAGACCAGAGGTCCTCAAACTTTGGTGTTCATCTAAATCTCTTGGAGAGCTCATGAAAACACAGATTTCTGGATTTTACCCCTACAGTTTCTGAGTCAGTAGTTCTGGGGTGGGGCCTAAAAGCATGCATTTCTACTAAGTCCCCAGGTAATGCGCATGCTGCTGGCTTAGGGATCACATTTTGAGAACCACTGAATGCTAAATTTCTCAGTACTTCTAAGAAAATTCCTAAACCTTAATAATTTCAGGAAAGATGACAGTACCAAAATTTAATGTTGAAATCACAATGTATAACCATCATATATTATACCAAAATAAAATATTAAAATTTGTTTCTTTAGGAATGATTTACCTCCTTCATTATCTCCTACAAAACCTTCACCCACCCCCCACACACATCACGTACTTCCTAGGATCAGTATTTTCAAAATGACATATTTATTAGTGAGAAATCATGCTTCTTCCATCTCTAAGCTTAGAATAGTTTTGCACTAGAAGGTTCCCTCTTCAACTTACTCAAAGGTAGTTAATTTACCTACCCAATCCAAACTCGTAGATTTGCTTACTCAGCTGTGAAAGCTGTGTATATCAGAAGTGGAGAGGGGTTGCATGTATACTAGTTTGCCATATTGGGACAAATGTTATTTGCCTCTAGGCTAATGTAGTTTATTTTTTAATAAATGATATCTGAGGGGCGCCTGGGTGGCTCAGTTGGTTAAGCTTCAGACTTTGGCTCAGGTCATGATCTCGTGGTCTGTGGGTTCGAGCCCCAAGTCAGGCTCTGTGCTGACAGCTCGAATCCGGGAGCCTGCTTTGGATTCTTTGTCTCTCTCTTTCTCTCTCTGTCTCTCTGCCCTTCCCCAACTCACGCTCTATCTCTCTCTGTCTCAAAAATTAATAAACATTAAAAAAATTAGATAAATGATATTTGAAATTAGATACTCTATATCATTTATAGATCATAAAACTATAATTTAATTTGCCATCTGAGAATGGAATTTCTCTCTCTTTTTTTTTCCTAAATGTTTTGCTATATTCATTGACAAGAGAGCTCCTTCGTTTTTGCTCCTGAGTCTTGTGGTTGCAATCATTTTCATCTAGCTACCCGTGTGGCAGGAAAGACATTATTAAATAACCTGGACATCAAATGTGAATTCTGAACTTCTTTTTAGCTATTCCTAACATCAATGATAATTTTAATAAGCTTGAGTAGAAGCCAATAAGGTGCTCCTCACAGAAACCTCATTTTTAGAAATAATAGTAAGATTAACCATTTTAGCTGATTAAACTAGCCTATCCCTCACTTCTTCAATCAGTATCATATGTTCACAGTGAAGAGATTGTGAGTAACTCTGTTGACATACTTAGAAGACTTAACATTCCAGAATTACATTTTAAAAACACTCTTTTGGTTTATATATTGTATTCAGATCAAATACCTAATGAACTATAAGATATACTTGAACAGATCATATTATTTATAGCTGACTTAAAAATGAAGATAAAGATTGAAAGATCATCAAGATTAGGGATTCTGTGATCTGTTAAGTGTGGAGAGAAAATACCAAGGACTCACAGGCCTGGGACAGTTCTATTTATATAAAGCATTCTGAATGGACAAATAACAGCTTATTAAAGTGCAGTTAATAAATTCAAATTGTATCAGCATTAACTATCCACTCAAAAATGTCTGCCCCAGAGGTCAAGGAATCCATAATAGGAACAATTGTAAAATAGATCAACACTAATTACACTAGTATTAATTGTGCTTATTGAGTACAAATAATATGCAGGGTATTTTAAATGCATTATTTCCATTGATCCTCACAGAAATGTTATTGGCTAAGTTCTGCTAGTATCCCTGTGTACCCAACAAGGAAACTGAAGCTTATAGAACTTCCTTAATGATCTCAAAGTACAAGCAGCTAATAAATGGAAGAATCAGAATTTGAACTAAGACAATTAGCTTTCAAAGCCTGTAAAAGAACAAAATATTATGTTTTACAATTGGCTCATCTTTCATTGGATTGCCTATAGTCCAAAACACATGGCATGGCCGCTAGTCTTAACCACAAAGTCTGTTCAGATCAGATTCATTATCATGAATTAGAATAAACAATCATTTATCTATCCATCTCAGCAAAACTAAGGTGCTTAGAATACAAAATATGATGGCTCCTAATACACAGTGTTCTGCATATACTAAATGTTTAATAAGTACTAGAGACAGGGTAAAAGAGAAGCATGCTTGGATGCTGTGACTGTACCTGGAAGGAAGATCATGCTGTAAACTATGTTCAGATTGGTCACTCCGATGCTTCCAATATGACATCTTGTGCATTTCTCGCCTTGGGGATGGCAAGTTCTTTTCAGGTAATCTAACCTCTTTCTGAAGTTCCCCTCCCCTTTTCTACTTTCTCCTAAAAAAATAAATTCTGCTCTCTACTTCACATTTTTTCTAATTTTTCTCTTTGCAAAAGATCAAAGCAAATCAGACATTAAAAATGGACAGGTGTCTATTAGTTTAACACAAGAAACTGTGGCACACAGTAGTTACCCTGTGTCTGTCGAACAAAAGCACAGATCTTTTCTCATAATGTACATTTCCACAATTAAATGTTTCATCCAATTTAAGCCAATGATTTTTCATTAAACCCCTATAGGAGAAAATAAATATTACTTTTTTAAGCTTAAGTACCTGCCCTCAAAGAGTTAACACTAAATATATGGAGCCTGGGAGAATGAGTCAAGTAAATAAACAGCAATAGTAAGAAACAAAAGCACAAGAAGAGCCATTCAGACAAAATCCTAAGAGGACCAGGAAGAAGGAAGAAACATAGCCAGGCAAAGATTCCTAGCGCTTACTTACTATATGAAAGTAAATTAATTTTGAAGCAAGTTTCGTCCAGAAAATGAGCCAAAGACACTAAAAATAAGAAGACAGTTTAGGGATATTTTATAGGTTTTAACGTTTCTTATTTAAAAACTTTAAGAGCAGTTGTAGGTTTAACAAGGTTGGGAGGTGAGTACAGAGTATAGAATAGTACAGAGATTTCTCATATGCTCCCTGCCCCCCCTCCCCTGCACATACTTATCCTCCCCTGTTAGCAACAACATTGATCAGGGAAGTGTGGTGAATCTACGTTGACACATCACAATCACCCCAAATCCACAGTTTACCTTAGGATTGACTCTCGATGTCTTACACTCCATGAGTTTAGACAAAAGTATAATGATGTATATCAATCCTTATAATAGCAGATGGAGTATTTCCTCACCTTAAATATCCTCTGTGCCTTGCCTATTCATCTCTACTCTCCTACCCTCACCCTCTATAACCACTGATCTTTTTATTGTCTCCATAGTTTTGCCTTTTCCAAAATGCCATATAGTTGGAATTGTACAGTATGCAGGATTTTTCAGACTGGCTTCTTTCACTTAATAATATGCATTTAAGTTTCCTCTATGTCTTTCAATGGCTTGATAGCTCATTTGTTTTTAGTGCTAAATAATATTCCGTTGTCTAGATGTACCACAGCTTATTTATACACTCACCTCCTGAAGGACATCTTGGTTGCCTCCAAGTTTTGGCAGTTAAGAATAAAGCTACTATAAACATTCATGTGCAAGTTTTTGTATGAACATAACTTTTCAGCTCCTTTTGGTAAATACCAAGAAGTGCAAAGGGTAGATTGTATGTAAATAATGTGTTTAGTTTTGTAAGAAATGTAAACTGTCTTCCAAGTGACTACCGTTTTTGCATTCTGATCAATGAGGAATGAGAGGTCCTGTTGCCCCACATCTTCACCTGTATTTGGTTTATCCATTGTTTTTGGTTTTGTCCATTTTAATAGAGTGTAGTAGTATTTCATTGCTCTTTTACTATGCTTATCAATTTACTGATCTTTTCAAAAAAACAGCTCTTGCTTTTATTGAGTTTCTCTGTTGATTTCCTATTTTCACTTTCATTAATTTCTGCGCTAATCCTCATTATTTCTTGTCTTCTGCTTACTTGGAGTTTATTTTTTCTTCTTTTTCTAGTTTTCTAAAGTAGAAAATTAGATGATTAATTTTGGATCTTTTTTCTTTTCTAATATATACATTTCAATGCTCTAACCTTCCTTCTAAGCACTGCTTTTATTGAATCTTAGGAATTTGGGTAAGTTGTGATTTCATTTTCATTTAGTTCAAAATATTTTTAAGTTTCTCTTGAGATTACCTCTCTGACCCATGTGTTACTTAGAAGTGTCCTTTTTGATGTTGAAATATTGGAATTTTCCAGTTATCTTTCTGTTAATGACTTCTAGTTTAGTTCCATTGTGGTCTGGGAGAGTAGACATTGTATAATTTCTATTCCTTAAATTTGTAAATGTGTGTATTATGGACCAGAATGTGGTTTCTCTTGGTGAATGTTCCATGTGGGCTTCAGAAAAAAAAAATGCATATTGTTGCTGGATTAAATGATCTATAGATGTTCATTACATCCAGTTGATAGATAATGTTGTTGTTGAGTTTATTTATATCCTTACTGATTGTCTGCTTTCTGGATCTATCCATTTCTGAGAGAGGGATTGTAAAGTCTCAAACTATGGTAGTGGATTCATCTATTTTTCCTTGAAATTCCATCAGGTTTTGCCTCACGGAACATGATGCTCTCTTGTCAGGCACATTAAGACAATGTATTTTTGGAGAATTAATCCCTTTATCATTTTGTACTGTCCTTCTTTCTCTCTGATGGCTTTCCTTAATTGACATCTGTTCTGTCTGAAATTAATTTGGCTACTCCTGCTATCTTTGGATGAATGCTAGCATGGTATTTTTTTCCCCATACATTTATGTTTAATCTATATGTGTCTTTTTATTTAAAGGAGATTTCCTGTAGGTAACACATAATGGTGTCACGTTTTTTGGTTCACTCTGATAATGTTTTTAATTGGTTCATTTAGACCATTAACATTCCTAGTGGTTATTGATATAATTGGATTAAGGTCTACTATGTTACTATTTTCTGCTTGTTCCCCTTATTCTTTGTTTCTGTTTTGGTCTTTCACTCCTTTTCTCACGTTTGTGGTTTTAATTTAGCATTTTATATGATTTTATATGCTTCCATTTTCCTCTCATTTCTTATCAGTTATACTTCTTGTGATTGTCCTAGAGTTTGTAAAATACATTTACAAGTAGTCCAAATCCACTTTCAAATAACACTATACCACTGCATGTGTAGTGTGAACACCTTTTAATAAAATAATGCTAATACCTCTCCCATTCTTTGTATCATTGCTATAATTCATTTAACTTATATATTGAAATATATATACATATGTATTAAATACATAATTTTTATTATTTTGAACAAACTGTTATCTGTTAGAACAATTGAGAAAACAAATAAAAATGTTTATTGTATCCTTACACTTCTTTGCTGATCTTCCTTTATTGATATAAATTTGAGTTTTTGACTATAATATTTTCTTTCTCTCTAAAGAATTTCTTTTAACATTTGTTTAAAGACAGAGAATAGGTCTACTGGCAACAATTTCACTATTAGCAACTATTTCCCTCCAGTTTTCTTTGTCTGATAAAGTCTTTATTTCTCCCTCATTTTTGAGGGATAATTTCATAGGGTACAGAATTCTGGGTTTGTGGGGGGTTTTCTCTCAACACTAAATATTTCCCTCCATTCTCTTCCTATTTGCATGATTTCTGAGTTGAAGTCAGATATAATTCTTATCTCTGTTCCTCTGTAGATAAGGTCTGTTTTTCTTTACTGTACTTTTTTTTTTTCCTCCTGGCTCTTCCCCACCCCAGCCCCCCAGGATTTTTTTTTTATCTGATTTTCTCTAATTTGAAACTGTTATTCTGTGGTATAGTTTTATTGATGTTTATCCTGCTTGGTGTTTTTCTGAGCTTCCCACTGATTATTGTTTCAGATCTTTTTTCTCTTCTTTCTCTCATTCTTCTTCTGGTATTCCCGTTATGCATATTTTATTTTTTTAAATTTTTTTTCAACGTTTTATTTTAATTTTTTTGGGGGGGACAGAGAGAGACAGAGCATGAACGGGGGAGGGGCAGAGAGAGAGGGAGACACACAATCGGAAACAGGCTCCAGGCTCTGAGCCATCAGCCCAGAGCCTGACGCGGGGCTCGAACTCACAGACCGCGAGATCGTGACCTGGCTGAAGTCGGACGCTTAACCGACTGCGCCACCCAGGCGCCCCCCGTTATGCATATTTTAAACCTTTGTAATTGTCCCACAGTCTTTGGATATTCTGTTCTGGTAATTTTCTGTCTTGTGTGTGTGTGTGTGTGTGTGTGTGTGTATTCTTTACAGGTTTTTTTTTGGATTCTATTGATATACCTTCTAGCGCACCGATTCCTGCCTCAGGTGTATCTAGTCTCCTAATAAGCCCACCCACCAAAGGTATTCTTCATTTCTGTTACAGTGGTTTGTACCACAGCATTTCTTTTTGGTTCTTTCTTAGGATTTCCATCTCCTGTTTATATCACCCATCTGTTCTTGTATGCTGCATACTTTATCCATTAAAGCCCTTAGCATATTAATCCTAGTTGTTTTAAAGACTCACAGATAATTCCAACACCCTTGCCATGTCTGGTTATGAGGTTTGCTCAATCTTTTCAAACTGTGATCTTTGCCATTTGGTGTACCTTGCAAATTTTTCTTGATAGAGGGAGTGATGTGATGGGTAAAAGGAACCGCTCTCAATAGGCTTTTTAGCAAGGTGGTACTGAAGTGGGGGGGCACAAAGCATTCGTTGTCCTATGATGAGGTGTCAGTCTTTTAGTGAGCCTACATCTCTGGACTGTGAACTACACAAGTATGTGTTAGTTTTTTCCTCCCCTCTCAGGTTGGACAGGAAGGCTAGAATGAGCTAAATTGGTAGTTTCTCTTACCAAAGGTTTTTGGGCTCCAGTTAATTAGTTTCACATGAGGGCAGGTTAGGCTGGAGTTAACTCGTTTCACATGAGGGCAGGTTAGGCTGCAGTTAAATCGTTTCACATGAGGGCAGGCCCTGTTAAGAACAGAGTGTTGTGGAGTATTTCAAAATGGATCCTTTCCCACTCACCCCCTAAGAACCTGACTGACCTCCTCTAGGTAAATCTCCTGATTCTATGGGGGCCCTCCCATTCCTGTGCCCCCCTGGAATTTTCAACTCTCAGAGATGTTCACACTGAAAGTCCAGCAATTCTTCACTTTCTGTTCAGGCTTCCACACTCTGGCCCTGGATTCCATGGTGATTTCTGCTCGTGAGTCTCTGCTCTGGTGAGTCATGACCTGTGTGTCTTTTCGGTCTTTGGGGGCAGCCATTTTTCCCAGTGCCTTTCACTCTCTTATGGATTCAAAAGAGTTGCTATTTTCTGTCTGTATGCCTTTTTACGTGTTGTTAGGATTCAATGGCAACTTCTAAACACCTTACAAATGGACCTGGAAATACTAAGTCCAGCTTTAATTTTTAGCAAGTTACTTTACCCTTTACAATGTTCTGATACGTATGTTCTTCTTACCTAGAAGTTGTTTTTTGTTTTTTGTTTTTAATTAAAAAACACAAAAGCTTTATCTCTTTTACTTCTTCACTACTGTAACAAAAGCAGGGCTCATCTGAGATGTGCCATTTTCCTTTACTACCAAGTCACAAAGGCAAATATCCTGAGATCCAACATAGCAATGGTTGAAGGATGAAGCTTTTCAGAATGGGCAGCCATGACACAAAATAAGTAGATTGTTTTTCAGTCCACAGGTCTTAATACCATTGGCTGTGAGGATAGCATGTGATACCAATTGCAAATTGGTTAATTGTAAGTCAGTGTATCACCACGATGCTAATTATTAGCTTGTCACTGTCCTCCGGTCTATGCAGGGATGCAGTCTACAGTTGTCCCTTAATCCTTCATGGCCCTCATTTTATGCTCTAACGTGTGCAAATAGAATTCTTGAAAATCAGCATTATGTGCCACTGTGGTGAAAAAGAACAAAAACACACCGTACAATTATTTTCAATCATTGTCTCTAAAACTTAACAGCTGTTAAGGTGCAAATAAAATAATATAATAAATGTATTTAAAAGTTAATCTTAAAATGAATATTGGATATTAAAATGTCACTCTGAGATAATGACTATGATGATGTAATTTTTTTCCAGTTATTTAATGGATTGAATCCTTTGCCGCTATTTCTGGCTCCTGAAATGAGGAAGGGATTACATTTTTTCTCTTTACTGGCAATTAGCTGAATGTATAATTTTGAATAATCATTTGTAATTATTTCTTGGGAATGGTCCCATACCTTTCATCCAATTCCAAAAGCCTAACATATGTGCTGAGCTTTTGAAGTTAGCTTAGAAGTGGAAGGGTTATAATATGGGGGTTGGCAATCATTTTACTTGAAGTAGGACCAAAACTGCACTGTGCCATGCAGATGTCAGCAAAGCAAAATGCTGTCCTTAATAAATTCAGCACACCATTCTACAGAAGTGGTAGCGGTCCCCTTGTGCCAAACTTATCTGCTATGGTCAGGATAGAAAATATGACCACAGAGTAATTCACTGTGATTGACATTTTGTGGGTGAGATTCACTGAATTTCATAACAACCAGAACTACAGGAAGAGTGTCCAGTTGTTAAGGGATGATCTTTTCGATCGATCAGACCCAGATTTTACTTTTTGGGGGGTGGCCTTTGGTAAGATACTGAATTCTCTGATCTTTAGTGTCATTGTCTGTAAATGGGGCCAGCAAAGGTGTCTACGAGGGACCAGGTAGATGTGTTATGCCTTGCCAGCTATAGGGTTTTTGATGCAACTATTCTGCTCTCCCTGGTAGAGCAAAAGCACCCATAGACAAGGGTAAACAAATGGATGGGACTGTCTTGTATTCTGATAGAACTTTATTTATAGATATAGAATTTGAAGTTCAAATAATTTTCACATGTCACAAAATATTCTTCCTTTGATTCTGTTTCAACCACTTAAAAATTTAAAAATCATCCTTAGTTCATTGGGTCACACAAAAACAGCGGGCCAGACCCCAAGGCCGTGCATATTTTGCCAAATTCCGATCTATAAAATGGGCATAATTTTAGTAGCTCCCTTAAAGAGTTCTGATGAAGAGTAAGAGAGATAATGAAGGCAAAGTTCTTAGGATTATTTTGGCCTTCACAATTTTTATTCAAGTAAGTGTGGTTTTTATAGACTAGTCATCCTAGGAGTTAATATATATTTTTCAACCATGTTATTTGGAGTGGTTTTGTGTACCTCTTTGGGAAGTGGCTTAAAAGACTGCATTAGACCATCCTACTTGCTGAGTACTTGGAGGCATAAGCCAGCAGGGAAGAGAAGCATGAATGCACCAGATGAAATAAAATGAAAGCTTTGTAGCCAGCTCCTCAGTGCCACAGGGCTTGAATAATTCCAAGTTCTAACCAGGCCAGCAACGATGCTGAAGGCAATGCAGTTTAGCGGGTTGAACAAGGTAGTGGGGGTCACTCATATTAAGAAGTGTTGAAAGTCCATAAACCAGTAAGCCATTTATGCAAAGGATCCTCATTAAGAATGCATTCAGAATTCGTTCAGTGAGCAGAGATTTCCGGCAAGGTTGGGACATGGCATGTTAAACTCACAAATGTGCTAGTAGACAAGAAGTGCAGAGATGGACATCAACTGTGACCTGATGCATATTGGAGTTTCCAGTGTGCCGCAAGGTTCCATGCCTGCCAAGTGTACAGCAGTAAAACTTCTATCACTGGTGGAGCATATTGGTCTTGATGGGTTCAGGGGAGATGGTTGGGATTTGACAGTAAACAAATATCAGCCAAGCAGGACACTCTCCTTTGTATATATAATATCTCATTTAATCTCTACCCAACAGTCCATAGTATATATTGCTTTCATTTAATAGAAATACTAAGTGGTAGAACCAGACATAATCTATATGGATCCAAAGCCCATTATCTTTTATAGCCTTGAGGAGAGTTTACTTTTTCTCCTAAATGCTCCTGTTGGCTCTCTCTCTCTCTTAAAGTTTTGATAAAGAATGTTGGCTAGCAGGACAGAGCTTGCTTAATGGAAGAACCCAAGTCCTCTAGGCTAAAGACAGTGCTAATATTCGGACTCACCTGGATTTTCTTTTTCTAACAAGTGCTTTCCCTAGTTAGGAAACTTCCACTGTTGCATAATCCACGGGGTGTTATTTGCCACCTCCTACTTCTCTATAAATATGTAAAATATTGTAATCAGATAGAGCTTTACCAATAAGCTAATAAAGCATCTATGGGGGATGTGCCGAGGTGCTGGGAATGGTATGGTGCCCAGCTTGGGTACCACCCTCTATCCCATGATGGTGGTTTCCCAAAGAGGTACACATTTATCCCATGATGGTGGCTTGGGGCTGAGGACAAACCAATAGACTACAACTTTTACCTTGAATAGTTAGATCTGTG
Source organism: Prionailurus viverrinus (assembly GCF_022837055.1). NCBI lineage: Eukaryota > Metazoa > Chordata > Mammalia > Carnivora > Felidae > Prionailurus > Prionailurus viverrinus. Next base: position 52,432,822 of record NC_062565.1, read on the forward strand.
CCTGGTAGATTATCTAGATTATCTATCTGGATCCCATCTTTGACTTAAAAAAGATTTCATTCAGAATCTGCTCCACTGCTTCCTACACAGAGGTTACCATGACCAGGCTTCACGGCTGCATCACACACTGTGCATCAATGGCCTGGTGAAGGCTGGCATGGGAAGAGGCGATGGTACAGGGAGGACGTAGCCGAATTGGACCGGCAGCTTTCATTGCAGCCCTCTGATGACGTGCCTCCACACAGGGAGCCCTTTCTGAGCAGACATGGCATTATCAGTAAAGAAATGTGACACATAAAGAAACTTTTGAGTCAACGGTTTTTAAAAATGCAGCCAGCTTTCCATCAGTCATGCCAGAGGAGCAATGGAATATTACCATTCTATTTTCTTTTTAGAAAATTGCACCATAAAATTATTGTCACATGGAGAGGCAAAGAATATGCACTGAAAATTGTTGGAAGTAAAGTATTAGACAGTGTATCAGTTTGTTAATAGTTCCAATATGTTCTTTTCCTGCCTTGTGTGATATTTGTGGCGCTTGGCGGTTTTCTTTCTTTATTTTTATTTGTCGGGATTTCTTATTCCCAATAAATATACGCCTTCATCCCTTAGTTTTATTCATACTTTTATAATCTTTTCTTAAAGAGAGGGTCATACAATTGAGTATGTTTCAGGCACTGCAAAATCTGAATCAGCCCAAGTCCACGGGTAAAGTCTCTCTTTTGGCATGCAATGGTACCAGTTCAAGACTGTGTCTCGGGTAGAGATCTTGTCTCCTCTGTTGCAAATTCTTTACACCACAAATCCTTCTTTCTCACTTTGTGTATTGTGACTAGTGTGTTTGTCAGTTGCCTGGTATTCTTTGCCTTGGTCATAAATGACTTGGAAATGGACAATGTTGAACTTGCATATGGGGAGGGTTTTACTAGCTATGGCCTTAGCCAACTTATGTGATCTCTCAATATCTCATTAAAAAAAATCATTTATATGAGTTGTGTTCAGCGTTAAATGAAATGATGCAGATAAAGGGCCGAGAATAGTTTCTGGCTCTCAGGAAATTTTCAGTCAGTGTTGGCTAATAGTATGTTTATCAACATCATTTTTATCGTACATATCTATGAAAGACAAGGACTAGTTGCGTCATTCTTTGGATATTTACACTGGTTACAAAATCTTCATTGTGGGGGGGGTAATTTGGTAGATACAAACAGTAAGGAAAATAATATAAATTGGAGCTGCGTTTGGTGAAAATGAATGTGTTCATACAGTAATGTGGGGCACAAAAGTGATCCACCAACTGGCTCTGGAGGCAACACCACCCTTTACCCAAAGAGTACTAAATATATTTGATACAGTAGCAAATTCGTGTAATGTTTATCCTTCTGCTGTGACTACCGATAGGGTTCCCACAAACAATCCCATATACAGATGTATGAGGTCTCATGTCTAAAAGTAAATCAGACTCACAGCCCATATAGATTTGCTTAGTTCTGCTCAACTCCCTTGATTAGAAGGTAGGAGGAGTTGGTATTTGTTCTGCCAGAGACATCTTAGCACATACTAGAACACAATAAATACTGGCAAACTGACAAGCGTCTTGTAAGAATAATGCAAGTAATTTTGAGTTCCTGGGAAGAAAACTATTTTATAAATTCAAGGCAGCCTTATATCTAGCTTCCTTCCCGATGCTTTGTTAAAATTGAGCTTGAAATATAAAAGAACAAGAAGGCCAGCCCTGTACTATATACAGAGGAAGTCATATTCAATTATGTGCTCTCTTAATTACAGGTCTGAAGTCATAGTTAATGAAAAAAAAGTCTTTTTCAAATTGTTGAATAAAACTCCCACATTTGTATTTATACAAAACAAATATCTTAGTACTAGTGATGATGTACATACCATTGTTCCAATGCTTTTTTCTGCAGTGGATAACGTTGTTAAAAATATACTTCAGGAGATCAAATTAATGTATCCATCTCTTTTAGAAACTACGTATCTTCTAGCAGTTAAACATTTTGCCACATATTTTCTCCCGTAAATTAAGAAATGTATAGAGAAATGGTTTTCATATTTTTAATAATATTTCAGTATTCCATTACTGATGAACACTAAAAATATTTGACTCGTTGGATATTTTCACACTTTTTTTAATGTTTTTTTAATTTTTTTTTTTTTTTATTTTTGAGAGAGAATGTGACTGGGGGAGGGGAAGAGAGAGAAGGGGCAGAGCATTGGAAGCTGGCTCCGCGCTGACAACAGACAGCCCAATGCAGGGCTAGAACTAAGGAATCAGGAGATCTTGACCTGAGCTGAAGCCGGACGCTTAACTGATGAACCCATCCAAGAGCCTCTCACATTCATTTAAAAAAAAAAGAAAACAAAAAAACAAACAAGTCAGTTTGCAGACAGAGATCATTGTTTCTTTGAAATATGGAATAATTAAAATTATAATACATCATTTAAATAATCTTTATACTTTTTTTTCTGTACATAGTTTACATTTAACATTCATAATTAGGTCTCTAAGAATCAATCAGGGAAACTATTCACCTAAGGTAATTTTAATAACACTGTAATTCACAAACTGTAGGATGACTCAAAAGGGAGAGATCTCTAGGTGATTCTCCCACAAACATTTGTTCTGAACTATGGTAACTGCCAGATTTGAGCAGCTGCTCACCATGATTTCTTCTTTTCTCACTTTTTTTTCCAACTTTATTGAGGTATAATTGGCAAATGAAATTGTAAGATGAAGTATACAGCATAATGACTTCATACACATACATGTTGTAAGGATTCCTCCCATTGAGTTAATTCACACACCCAGCACTTCAGATATTTACCGTTGTGTGGGTGTGCACTTGTGTGTGTGTGTGTGAGAGAGAGAGAGAGAGAGAGAGAACACATTTAAGTTTTGTTGTCTTAGCAAATTTCAGCCATACAATATGGTGTTATCAACTATAGTCACCATGTTATACATTAGATCTTCAGACATTACTTATTTTATACCTGAATGTTTGTACCCTTTTACTAACTTCTTATTGTCTCTCTCACCCGTCAGCCCCTGGAAGCCACTTTTCTATTCATTTCTATTCTCTGTTTCTTTGAGTTTGACTTTTTTTTTTATTTTTCCAGATTCTACATATAAGTTAACCATGTGGTATTTGACTTTTTTCTGTCTGGCTTATTTCACTTAGCATAATGTTCTCCAGTTTGATTCATGCTGTTGCAAATGACAAGAGCTCCTTTTTTTCTTTTTTAATGCTGAATAACAGTTCATCATTCATACATATATGTATGTATATGTACATAAATCATTCATACATATATATGTACATATACATATATATGTACATACATATATATGTATGATGAACTGTTATTCAGCATTAAAAAAGGAATATATATGTATATGTATATGTATACACATATACATATACATATACATAGGGCACATTTTCCTTATCCATTCATCTGTAGGACAATTAGATTGTTTCCATACCTTTGGCTATTATGAATAAGGCTGCTAAGAACATGGGAATACAGATACCTCTTCAAGATATCTATTTAATTTCTTTTGATATACCTTGAAGTGGTATTGCTAGATCATATAGTAGTCCTACTTAGAATTTTTTGAGAACCCTTCATACTGTTTTCCATATTAGCTATACCACTTTACATTCCCACCAAGAGTATATAGGTGTTCCCTTTTCTCCATATCCTCACTAGCATTTTCTCTTACCTTCTTTGTAATAGTTATCCTAACAGATGTGAGTTGATATTTCAGTGTGGTTTTGATTTGCATTTTCCTGATGATTAGTGATCTTGGGCACCTTTTCATATATGCATTGGCCATTTGATTGCTTTCTTTGGAAGCCTATCTCTTAGGATCCTTTGCCCCTTTTTATTAACTTATTTATGTTTTTGATATTGAATGATATGAGTTCTTTGTATATTTTGGATATTAATACTTCACCTGGTATGTGGGGGTTTGCACATATTTTTCTTCCATTCTGACTTTTTGTTTTGTCGATTGCTTTCTTTGCTGTGCAGAAGCTTTTTAGTTTGATGTAGCCCCACCTATTTACTTCTGTTTTTGTTGCCTTTGCTTTTGGTATAAAATCCCAAAACTAATTCCTTAGACCAGTATCAAGGAGCTTATCCCTATGTTTTCTTCTAGCTGCCTGAGGCTTCAGGTCTCACCTTGAAGTCTTTAATCTGTTTTGAGTTAATTTTTGTTAGTGGTATAATAGAGGGATCCAGTTTGACCCTTTTGTCTGTGGACATCCAGTCTTGCCAACACCATTTCTCAAGAGACTTTTCTTCTCTCATTGTGTGTTCTTGACACCCTTGTCAAGTTCACCTTATGTTGTGTGGATTTATCTGTGGGCTCTTCATTCTGTCTCCTTTATCTACATTTCTGCTTTTATGTCAGTACCATACTAGATTGATTAGTATAGCTTTATAGTACAGTCTGAAATCAGGAAGTGTAATGCCTTTAGCCTTTTTTTTTTTCCTTTCTCAATATTGTTTTGGCTATTTTGGGTCTTTAGCTGTTTTATACCAATATTAGGGTTTATTTTCTATTTTTGTGAAAAATGCCGTTAGAATTTTGGTAGGAATTGCAATAAATCTGTAGATTGCTTGGGTGGTATGGACATTTTAGCAATATTAATTCCTTCAGTACTTGAACACAAAATATCTTTCCATTGATTTGTGTCTTTAATTTTTTTCATAAATGTCCTATAGATTTCAGTGTATGGATCTTTAACTTTCTTGGTCAAATTTATTCCAAAAAAATAATGAAATTTTTAAAAATAAAAAACAAAGTTATTCCAAAGTATTTAATTATTTCTGATGCCACTGTAAATGAATTTTCCTCCTTTCTTGGACAGTTTGTTGTTGCTGTATAGAAACACAACTGATACTTATATATTGATTGCAGATTAGAAATTGGATTGTCAGGCAGCACCTGGGAAAGAAAGCATGTGGTAAGCCCCTTCCACGGACAAAGCAGGAGCTGGGTGTTTTTGACTGTTCCTCTGTTCTGGGCCCAGGTGTATGGGGTGAGTGGGTGAATGTATGGGCAGGAAGTCTGGAGTCCCATCTTTCAGGTGGCAGCCACAAAAGATGGGGTGCCAGATGTGTGTACAAGTTTCTTCCAGGGAGATACTGGTGACTTAGTTTTATTATTAGAGCAGGCTGGAGGGAGAAGGCAGGAGAGGTGTCTTTTCTTTAGCTCCTGGGGAGGCTGGTGGCCAGCACCTTGATGGCTGCTAAATTAGAAACATGGCCCTCAGGCAGCAGATTTTAAAGTCTGCAGATAAACCCCTTTCAGGGTAAGACTGGAAGGTGGGCATTTTAACTTGCTCCCTGTGCGATGAGCCATAGGAGGTTGGCTGTGGAGAGCTTTCTGTGTACCTGGTAAGTACTACTTCTTTGTGTGCTATAGTCGTGGGATTTAAGAATAAAGCCCTGCTGGCTGACAGCCAGGTGATCTGGGGACCTGTCCTTCAGGCCAAAAAAGCTGAAGTCAAGTTTATGTGTACAAGTTCCTTCCGGGGAGATGTTGGTGACTTGGGAGCTTGCTGGAAGGAGAGAAAGTGGGAGAGGTATCTACTGGCTTCTCAGGTCTCTGAGCAGGGGATCACAGCCAGCCCCATATGCCTGCTAAATAAGAAGCCTGGGCTCAGAAGCTGTTTATTTAAAATATGTAGATAAAACTCTTTCCAGAGAGAACTGGAAGGTTGATGAATTTGCCTGTTCCCTGAGTTCTGACCCCCAAAGAGGTAGCTGTTGCAAATGCTTGCGTACCCATTAAGAATGACTTCTTGGGGCGCCTGGGTGGCTTGGTAAGTTGAGCGTATGACTCCAGCTCAGGTCATGATCTCAAGGCTTGTGAGATCGAGCCCCGTTTCAGGATTGCTACTGTCAGCACAGAGCCTGCTTCGGATCTTCTGTCTCCTTCTCTCTGCCCCTTCCCTGCTTGTGCTCTCTCTCAAAAATAAATTAAAAAAAAATTGCTTCTTAATGTAGTCTTATGGGCCTCATGGACACAAGCCTCATTGGCTTTCAAAGCTAAGTGTTTGAGGAGCCCTCCCCTCCAGTGTGAGTCCTGAAAGTCGGGGCATTAGACATGGAATCCAAACCCTTTGCTCTTCAGGGAGAATCTGGGAGTTGGAGGTTCCCTGTCAACTGTGCGGTGTTGGAGGGCGGGGCGGGAGCAGTTATGGTAGGAGAATGCTCAGCCTTTCCTACCCATCTCAATATGGGTATTTTCTCATTTGTCTCATGTGTAGGAATTGTTTGGCTAATTTCCGAATTTCTTTCAGAGGGAATTGTTCTGTGTGTAGCTATACATTCAGTGTGTCCATGGGAGAAGGGGAGCTCGGGAACCTTCTCTATCACCTTCCTGGTTCACTCCCTTCTCTCCTATTTTATTTGATAATAAAGTATATCTACTTTTCCCATGTAGAGTAACATCCACATTGCCATCACTTAGTTTACTGGCATTGTTCCAACAGTGCTGGAAAGGAATCACAAAGTAGACACAATCTTCTAAGAAACAGATACATGAAAGTTATTTCAACAAATATGCTAAAAGCTCTTTCACATAAAATGTGTTCCATGACACTTGGCAATTTCTCATATTGGATGTGTTGACTGTCAACTGCTCTCTTTGAAACCATACTTAGGAACGAATAAGAAATCAAAGTGATTTTGGTGAGGGTAGTTATATACAGGCACGAGTAGGAGATGTTGTACTGAACAACATGAACTAGGTAAGCGTAATGTTTGTTTGAACCGATTCTGCTCCCATAGGTAAGAGTGAAGATCCTGTCAAAACAGTCATGCCAAGGTTAGGTCTGTGAGGGTTGCATTCTATGGTCAGCTCAGAAAAGCATATATTCTCTCCATGTTGCCAACATGCTGCACTCAGAGCATTCAGACTGACCTCTGGAACCCAAGGTAGGATACCCAACCCTGAACCTGGCTAGCGGGAGGCACGGGACTAGCGGGAGATAAGGGGAACTGTGCTGAACTGGTCTTGGGGACGGGGTCTTTAGTGTAACCAGGATTTGGTGTGCTGAGCTCATGAAACTGCAGACGTGTCCTACTCTACCTTGCCAGGCTTTCCCAGTTTCTGTGACTCCCTTTTAATCTCAATTTCTACTTCACAACCTGTTTGCCTGTTAGGCTCAGCCTAACTGACCCTTAATGCTGCCCAAACACCATGGCCTGTCTCCTACATAACAACAACAACAACAACAACAAAACAGATCAACTAGATGCCCAGTGACGTCATGTGCATAGACTTAAGTAATTTTCTGCATTGGGGTTTGACTTGCTAGGCTGTAGTTGCCAATCAGGCCCCTGGAGAGCAGTCCCCCTTGCCCTATGCATACTGCAATTGTATTCTTAAGCCCTGGCTAAGCCAGAATCAGCTGCCGGCCTTATATTAGAGCTGGTAAAGCTCTTGGGCTTTGCTTTGTACTGATTCTAGCAAGCCTGAACCAGAGCCACCTGAGTTAAACACGTGGCCCACACTGACCAAAAGGTTATCCGTGATTATGGCTAATACCTGGCCCTCCCACAGATAGATCTGAAACTCTTGGGGAGGCTGATAGAGCCTTAGAGCTCTTCTTAACTACCACCAATACATCAGAAGAGGAAAAAAATCTTAAATCTCCATCTATTTTCCACGTGAAGAACATTTTTATCCAAAGAACTCTTTAAGGAGCCTTCTTTTCTGGTCTTCAAAAATGCCATAGGAATCAGAGAAGATGGGCAAGGACAGAGAAACATACTTCTAATAAAGGTGATGTAATGTAAGTCAATTCAGTGCTTAAAAGGCCCTCAGTATGAACCAGAATATTAATTCTCTTTTAAGATCTGCCAAAATTAAGGGTGATTCCATTTTCTGAGCCTGAGCTTTATCTAATTGTTTTAAGAGCTCAATGAAGGAGAAATGTCTGGAAAATCAGAGGTTGGGCAAAAGGGGTAGACTTCCCTTTTAAGTTCCTATTAAAGGTGGTGCTAAGCAATATGATTCTATCGTAGCATTGCTTTCAGCTTTAGCTTGACTTGGGACTTGTAATCTATTCAGTTATTTCTGAACCAGAGGCTCATGGCACTCCTGCAGTACAATAATTGGGGACAGAAACACCAAGAAGTATTTGGACCTTGCAGCTGTTGCCAGGTGTGACCTGTGGGGCCAGGGGATTTCTTTCTCAAGTGTGAATTCATCCTAACTACTTCCATTACCTTTGCCTGGAAGATTTTGTGGATCCTGGTGATTTTTTTTATCATAACTCCCTTGATTTGTATCACCGGAGAGCAAGTTACTGTCTGTTTTCTAAAGATATAATAGGCCAAGCAAACAGTGTATTTTTAAAAACAGATACTGTGAGAGTAAAACCGTAGACTTACATAATTCTTTTAAACCGTAGACTTACATAATTCTTTTCCTGGTTATATATGCTACCTGTGATCTGAAAGGGATCTTAAGTGGCTTTTTATTTGCTTAAAAGCAAAATTCAGTTTGGCATTCCTTTGTATTCTATAAGCAGCAAAGTTCATAGAGATCTTTATGAGGATCTCTCATAACAAATGATTTTCTCATCAGTCCTCAGGTTCCCTTTCTGCTTACTTTGCTTCCTTTTAACCCTTAGACACTCCCGGTTTAAGCAGTGTCCCTAAGTTTGTACAGAAGCTTTCCAGGTTGCACAGTTGATGGTAAAGTATAAGGCCTTCAGTCTTGAGGTGAAAGATGAATCTATGTCATTGAGGGATACAGTTGTTGCTCTACCTGGACAACTGAGGAGAGGGTGTCTCTCCTGGTGGTGAGTCAAAAAAGGAAAAAATCAGTCTGTGGCTCATATTTGGCTTGAGGTCCACCAATTGCTGCTGATGGCAGTTGTTGGAAAAGTGACGCTTCCAGATTCTATAAGCCCGAGTTTAAATTTTTGTTCTTGGGATTATTAGTTGCAACTTTATGAAAAGATCTGTTATTTTCCCAAGTCCAGAAGCATTCTGGCACAACTGCCTCTCTCTGCAGTAGTTAGACAATTGTATGTGTGTGTATGTATGAAAGCACATCATGAACCATAAAGTCACACAAAAGTATTAGTTAATAAAAAGAATCATGTGTTACTGTACACATAAGTTATTACAGTTAATGATACTATCATAAAACACAAAAACATACAGAAGATATGGTGCTTATTCTCAGGGAGATAATAACCCATTTGAAGAATTATACTACTATTTGGTTGCCATCTACAAATATGCAAAAAGTGTTGTTTCTAGTACAGTTAGTGTGCTTCATTTATGCACCCAGGTAGAAAACAAATGATACTCATTTTCATGTTGAAGCTTTTGTCATTTGAATAAGAAACACTTCTGGCTTCAGGCCTAGGCTCAGTTCATATACAGCAATGCTGTTATTTCTTTCTGTAGCCTCTTCTGCTAAGACCCATCTGATCATGCTGTGTAACTGGTTTGGAAGGAGGGACCCCAGTATCCGGCATGCAGTGCAGAGCTAGGCCCCCTTAATGGTATGGGTCAGATCCCCCATCTTAAAATAACTTCCTTTAGGTCTCCTTTCGTGGGAGCTACCTCTAGTCCATCCAACTTGTTTCTGAGATCCAAACTTCCAGGAGAAGGAGTGTATGTTCTCCTCCTGATCCTTTCTGATTTCTCCTTTATCCCTAAGCAAATGTCTGGATGCAAAGATGTACAGTATGGAAGACACTGCATTAATAATCTACCATCACCCCACACCCACTCCGAAGCCAAAGATGTTTACAAAGACGAGACATGCATTATGATTTACTTGCTTTATTTTGAGGTGATAACTGGGGAGTGCATTGTGGCAACATTTTTAAAGTTTAGGATTTGGTATCTGTACAAGAAAGAAACTGCCAGTGACTTTAAAGTAGTTCTCTTATATAAAAATAAAATGAAATTCTGCATTCTAATTTTTTAAGTTTGTCTATTTATTTTGAGAGAGAGAGAGAGAGCAAGAGAGAGAAAAAGAATGAACAAGCAGGGGTGAGGGAGAAAAAGAGGGGGATTGAGAGAATCCCAAGTAGGCTCCACGCTGTCAGCACAGAGCCCAACAAAGGGCTCGAACTCCCAAAGTGTGAGATCGTGACCTGAGCCAAAGTCAAGAGTCAGGCACCTAACCAACTGAGCCACCCGGGTGCCCTGAAATTCTGCATTCTGATTTATCCCAATAAGGGCCAAGTACTTAACAAATTCAAGATAGGAATATACACCAGAAAAATAGTTTGAGAGGAAGTTGGGCCTATAGACCTAGCTGCTTTGCTAAGAAACAATTTAGGCATAATGAGGAAGTCATGCATAAGAATCCTGTGTTTGGAAGCTTACAGCATTTCCCTGAATTCAGTATCATAAAGACTAAAGCATATATGGAAAAGAAAGTAAAAAAAAAAAAAATCTTTTGAGAATCATGCAGCCCTGATGTTTGCCTTATAGCTTTAATGATTGCCTGCTTGGGAATTTCAGAGACCATCTATTTGAAATGACAGTTTTACCTGAATTGTACTTGGACCTAAGATTTTTTTGTTATAAATCTTCATTTGACTCAGAATAAAAACAACAAAAAATGACATTCTAATACAATCCTGGCTTGAATATAACAATAGTAGTTAAATGTGTACGTAGAAGATTTCAAATGCAGGTGTTCTATTCGGATGATCCTGTTTTTACAGATACAGGATGGACACAAATCTGTAATTTAGGCTCGGCCTCAAATAATCATCACTAGGTCAAAGCCACTCATTGTGCTATAGTGAGCCTGCATGGCCAGGGCCAGAGAAATCACTGTCCCGACCAGAAATGGCATTTCTCCCAGTATGATGCCACAAAGCCCTGCTGAGGTAATAGTTTAGGACTGATTCTGCCAGAGAGTTGCCTCTGGAAGTAATTCCTATAAGTCGGTGTGTAGATGCAACACCACGCAGCAAATACATTTTAAATGTATAAATGAACTAGAATAAATTGCCATGTAATTTGGTATATAGATCTAAATAGTATATACTGACCCTGAATCCAAAGTACCTTTAAAATAAACAAAACAAAACAAAACCCTCCCATTTATAGTTTGTTCATAATTTGTCCCAGAAAGCTATTGGTTATATGGTCTGCCAAAGGAATAGGGGTTGGCAGAGGGGGAGGATGAAAAAATATTAATTGTTCATTGTGCCCATGTTTGCCATTTACTGTCTTCAAAATTAAAGATTTACTCTGGGGATTAAATCTGTAACCCATTCAGTGAGTAAGTAATGCCTAGTATCTCCTGAATACTTAATTCTTTTTTGAATGTTTTTTACTGTGAATTACCAAGACTACCTAAATTACCGCACTTCTTATGTATTTCCTCTTCTTATATTTTGAGTGCAGACTTAAAGAGAAAGCAAGAAACCGGTTCTAGGTTCATGCTATTATTTTCTCCTTTGAAACTGTTACCTGTTTCCAAGAGAGGTATCTCTAAGCAAAATAGCACCTTATTAAGCAGTTCAAGGGTAGCTCAACATATTATCCAACATGACCTTTCTGCCCCTTCTCAATGATCCTCAATCTTGTCCTCCTTAGTTGTCTCCAGCGAACCAGGGTCCTGACAGCTGCTTCATTCTGCTTCTCCTGAATTAGGTGAAGCACTTTGTCACTCTTCTTATGTGATAGGATTGGAGAGGTGGTGAAAAATATCTTCCAGTCCGTCCCTAATGCCTGACCCCAAGAGCCATTAATGAGCATTACCCCTGCTCTTAACCACACCCTTTCCGATAAGGAAATATTCAACTGAGAAGCCTCTAAGCCATGGCATAGACTCAGGACATGTTGACAAGAGTTGAGAGAGATGTTCAGCGTTAAGAGATAACCTCTTTGAAGATAGAAGTTGGTAGGGCATCATAACTTTGCAAGCAGAAATTTATGAGTTGAAATGGTCTCCCTCGCCTTCCCTGCAAAAAACACGTTGAAATACCGCAGAATGTGACCTTGTTTAGAAGCAGAGTCTTTATGGACATGATCAAGTTAAAATGAAGTAATTACAGTGAGCCCTAATCCAATATGACCGGTGTCCTCATAAAAAGGAGAAATTTAAGCGCAGAGGCAGACATGCACAGGAGGAAAATGATATGAGAGCAAGCAGAAACGGCATGTGATGATGGATGAGAAGGTTGGCATAGTATTATCATCAGCTGAGGAACACCAAAGACTGACCAGAGCCCATCAACTGCTACAAAGAGAGCAGGAGAGAATTCTCCCCTGCGGGCTTGGGAGGGGGCATGAACTTGCTGACACCTTGATTTGGACGTCTAGCCTCCAGAACTGTGATACGATACATTGCTGTTATTTTAAGCCATCCGTGATGGGCACCTTGTTACAACAACCATAGCACACTCATACAAAAGGAAGAAATTAAAAGGAAGGATGCTGAGAAAGAAGGTATTTTTAGGTGATTAATTTTTAAAAATAGTTTCTCTTCCTATTCATTAGACTATTATCTTGTGCTACAGAAGCTGTAGAAAATACAGTGAAAATACTCAAAAAATAAATTCATCAACTATATGAAAGCTTTTTTGACATTTTCATAAATTTCCCCTTAGTTTCTGGTTTATTCACATAGATTATCATTTCTTTTAAGTCAAAAGCAAACTATATACATAATTAGGCTGCGTTTTTAAAACTTCTTATAAGCTTGTCCCCATAAAATAAGTTATCATAAACATCAATTTTAATGCTTACGTAATAATCTATAATATGTTTGAACTATAATGCAGTTAAATATCCTCCTAGTATTAGACATTTATTTTTCCTTCCGTTATAAATTTAATATATATTTAAATACATTTAAATATATTTTAATATATATTTAAATACATTTAAATATATTTTATTAAAAATTTTTTTTTAACATTTATTTATTTTTGAGACAGAGAGCATGAACAGGGTAGGGTCAGATAAAGAGGGAGACACAGAATCCAAAACAGGCTCCAGGCTCTGAGCTCTCAGCACAGAGCCTGACGTGGGGCTCGAACCCACGGACCGCGAGATCATGACCTGAGCCAAAGTCAGACGCTTAACCGACTGAGCCACCCAGGTGCCCCTAAATACATTTTATGTATTAATTATATATATAAAATATAATATATATATAATATATGTTATATATTATATAATATATAATATAAAATATTATATATAATATATATTATATTCTATATATATAATATAATATATATATATTTTTAAAGATCTAGTCACAAATTCAGGTCGAATGAGTAAAAGTTTGAAATGTATTGGCAAATAGTTCAATTTCAATAATCAGTACAGGATATAAAAGTGTTTATTTTAGGGGCACCTGAAGGGCTCAGCCGGTTAAGTGTCTGACTCTTGGTTTCAGCTCAGGTCATGATCTCAGAGTTCATGGGTTTGAGCCCTCATAGGGCTCTGTGCTGGCAGTGCAGAGCCTACTTGGGACCCTCTCTCTTTCCTTCTCTCTGTCACTCCCTGCCCATGCTCGCTCGCGCTCTCTCTCTCTCTCTCTCTCTCTCTATCTCAAAATAAAAGAAAACATTAGGGGCACCTGGGTGGCTCAGTTGGTTAAGCGTCAGACTTCACCTCAGGTCATGATCTTGCAGTCTGTGGGTTCGAGCCCTGCTTTGGGCTCTAAGCTGACAGCTCAGAGCCTGAAGCCTGCTTTGGTTCTCTATCTCCCTCTCTATCTGCCTTCCCCTGTTCATGCTCTGTCACTTGCTTGCGCTCTCCTCTCTCTCTCAAAAATAAATAAAAAAACACTTCAAAAAAATAAATAAAAATGAAAAAACATTAAAGATACTGTTTATTTCACAACATACTTGCTAGCATTAACCATTCTCATTTAAATTCACTTTTCTATGAATTTAGCAAATGTAAAATAGTTTGTTTTTAAATTCATGTTTTATTTACTATTGAAGTTGTGTTTTTATGTTTCTTCATGTTTATTTTGATCATTTAAGTTCTCAGGTGTGTTTTTTTTTCTATTTATACCTTAGCCCTTTTCTTATAGATTAGTATGATTCTTTTTGTCATCTTTATTTCAAATGTCTCCCTTCTATTTCTTTAATTTTATTCAGGTATTTATTTTTTTATGTAGAGCAGATTTGTGTTTTTCCCCCCTGGTTAAAATTCTTTTTTTGGGAGGGGAGGGATTTTTACTTATTTTTTAAATTTACATCCAAATTAGTTAGCATATAGTGCAACAATCATTTCAGGAGTGGATTCCTTACTGCCCCTTACCAGGTTAGCCCATCCCTCCACCCACAACCCCTCCAGTAACCCTCAACCCTCTGTTTGTTCTCCATATTTAAGAGTCTGTTATGTTTTGTCCCTCCCTGTTTTTATATTATTTTTTCTTCCCTTCCCTTATGTTCATCTGTTTTGTATCTTAAAGTCCTCATATGAATGAAGTCATATGATATTTGTCTTTCTCTGACTAATTTCGTTTAGCATAATACCCTCCAGTTCCATCTACATAGTTGGAAATATCAAGATTTCCTTCTTTTTGATTGCTGAGTAATACTCCATTGTATATATATACCACATTTTCTTTTTGTGTGTGTGTGTGTGGATGAGTAAAGTAACTTTTATTTATTTATTTTTATTTTTTTTTATTATTATTTTTTTTTATGAAATTTATTGACAAATTGGTTTCCATACAACACCCAGTGCTCATCCCAAAAGGTGCCCTCCTCAATACCCATCACCCACCCTCTCCTCCCTCCCACCCCCCATCAACCCTCAGTTTGTTCTCAGTTTTTAAGTCTCTTATGCTTTGGCTCTCTCCCATTCTAACCTCTTTTTTTTTTTTTTTCCTTCCCCTCCCCCATGGGTTCCTGTTCAGTTTCTCAGGATCCACATAAGAGTGAAACCATATGGTATCTGTCTTTCTCTGTATGGCTTATTTCACTTAGCATCACACTCTCCAGTTCCATCCACGTTGCTACAAAAGGCCATATTTCATTTTTTCTCATTGCCACGTAATATTCCATTGTGTATATAAACCACAATTTCTTTATCCATTCATCAGTGGATGGACATTTAGGCTCTTTCCATAATTTGGCTATTGTTGAGAGTGCTGCTATGAACATTGGGGTACAAGTGGCCCTATGCATCAGTGCTCCTGTATCCCTTGGATAAATTCCTAGCAGTGCTATTGCTGGGTCATAGGGTAGGTCTATTTTTAATTTTCTGAGGAACCTCCACACTGCTTTCCAGAGCGGCTGCACCAATTTGCATTCCCACCAACAGTGCAAGAGGGTTCCCGTTTCTCCACATCCTCTCCAGCATCTATAGTCTCCTGATTTGTTCATTTTGGCCACTCTGACTGGCGTGAGGTGATACCTGAGTGTGGTTTTGATTTGTATTTCCCTGATAAGGAGCGACGTTGAACATCTTTTCATGTGCCTGTTGGCCATCCGGATGTCTTCTTCAGAGAAGTGTCTATTCATGTTTTCTGCCCATTTCTTCACTGGGTTATTTGTTTTTTGGGTGTGGAGTTTGGTGAGCTCTTTATAGATTTTGGATACTAGCCCTTTGTCCGATATGTCATTTGCGAATATCTTTTCCCATTCCGTTGGTTGCCTTTTAGTTTTGTTGGTTGTTTCCTTTGCTGTGCAGAAGCTTTTTATCTTCATAAGGTCCCAGTAATTCACTTTTGCTTTTAATTCCCTTGCCTTTGGGGATGTGTCGAGTAAGAGATTGCTACGGCTGAGGTCAGAGAGGTCTTTTCCTGCTTTCTCCTCTAAGGTTTTGATGGTTTCCTGTCTCACATTGAGGTCCTTTATCCATTTTGAGTTTATTTTTGTGAATGGTGTGAGAAAGTGGTCTAGTTTCAACCTTCTGCATGTTGCTGTCCAGTTCTCCCAGCACCATTTGTTAAAGAGGCTGTCTTTTTTCCATTGGATGTTCTTTCCTGCTTTGTCAAAGGTGAGTTGGCCATACGTTTGTGGGTCTAGTTCTGGGGTTTCTATTCTATTCCATTGGTCTATGTGTCTGTTTTGGTGCCAATACCATGCTGTCTTGATGATGACAGCTTTGTAGTAGAGGCTAAAGTCTGGGATTGTGATGCCTCCTGCTTTGGTCTTCTTCTTCAAAATTCCTTTGGCTATTCGGGGCCTTTTGTGGTTCCATATGAATTTTAGGATTGCTTGTTCTAGTTTCGAGAAGAATGCTGGTGCAATTTTGATTGGGATTGCATTGAATGTGTAGATAGCTTTGGGTAGTATTGACATTTTGACAATATTTATTTTTCCAATCCATGAGCAGGGAATGTCTTTCCATTTCTTTAAATCTTCTTCAATTTCCTTCATAAGCTTTCTATAGTTTTCAGCATACAGATCCTTTACATCTTTGGTTAGATTTATTCCTAGGTATTTTATGCTTCTTGGTGCAATTGTGAATGGGATCAGTTTCTTTATTTGTCTTTCTGTTGCTTCATTGTTAGTGTATAAGAATGCAACTGATTTCTGTACATTGATTTTGTATCCTGCAACTTTGCTGAAGTCCTGTATCAGTTCTAGCAGACTTTTGGTGGAGTCTATCGGATTTTCCATGTATAATATCATGTCATCTGCAAAAAGCGAAAGCTTGACTTCATCTTTGCCAATTTTGATGCCTTTGATTTCCTTTTGTTGTCTGATTGCTGATGCTAGAACTTCCAGCACTATGTTAAACAGCAGCGGTGAGAGTGGGCATCCTTGTCGTGTTCCTGATCTCAGGGAAAAAGCTCTCAGTTTTTCCCCGTTGAGGATGATGTTAGCTGTGGGCTTTTCATAAATGGCTTTTATGATCTTTAAGTATGTTCCTTCTATCCCGACTTTCTCAAGGGTTTTTATTAAGAAAGGGTGCTGGATTTTGTCGAAGGCCTTTTCTGCATCGATTGACAGGATCATATGGTTCTTCTCTTTTTTTTTGTTAATGTGATGTATCACGTTGATTGATTTGCGAATGTTGAACCAGCCCTGCATCCCAGGAATGAATCCCACTTGATCATGGTGAATAATTCTTTTTATATGCCGTTGAATTCGATTTGCTAGTACCTTATTGAGAATTTTTGCATCCATATTCATCAGGGATATTGGCCTGTAGTTCTCTTTTTTTACTGGGTCTCTGTCTGGTTTAGGAATCAAAGTAATACTGGCTTCATAGAATGAGTCTGGAAGTTTTTCTTCCCTTTCTATTTCTTGGAATAGCTTGAGAAAGATAGGTATTATCTCTGCTTTAAACGTCTGGTAGAACTCCCCTGGGAAGCCATCTGGTCCTGGACTCTTATTTGTTGGGAGATTTTTGATAACCGATTCAATTTCTTCACTGGTTATGGGTCTGTTCAAGCTTTCTATTTCCTCCTGATTGAGTTTTGGAAGAGTGTGGTTGTTCAGGAATTTGTCCATTTCTTCCAGGTTGTCCAGTTTGTTGGCATATAATTTTTCATAGTATTCCCTGATAATTGTTTGTATCTCTGAGGGATTGGTTGTAATCATTCCATTTTCATTCATGATTTTATCTATTTGGGTCATCTCCCTTTTCTTTTTGAGAAGCCTGGCTAGAGGTTTGTCAATTTTGTTTATTTTTTCAAAAAACCAACTCTTGGTTCGTTGATCTGCTCTACAGTTTTTTTAGTTTCTATATTGTTTATTTCTGCCCTGATCTTTATTATTTCTCTTCTTCTGCTGGGCTTAGGCTGCCTTTGCTGTTCTGCTTCTAGTTCCTTTAGGTGTGCTGTTAGATTTTGTATTTGGGATTTTTCTTGTTTCTTGAGATAGGCCTGGATTGCAATGTATTTTCCTCTCAGGACTGCCTTTGCTGCGTCCCAAAGCGTTTGGATTGTTGTATTTTCATTTTCATTTGTTTCTATATATTTTTTAATTTCTTCTCTAATTGCCTGGTTGACCCACTCATTCGTTAGTAGGGTGTTCTTTAACCTCCATGCTTTTGGAGGTTTTCCAGACTTTTTTCTGTGGTTGATTTCAAGCTTCATAGCATTGTGGTCTGAAAGTAAGCATGGTATAATTTCAATTCTTGTAAACTTATGAAGGGCTGTTTTGTGACCCAGTATATGATCTATCTTGGAGAATGTTCCATGTGCACTCGAGAAGAAAGTATATTCTGTTGCTTTGGGATGCAGAGCTCTAAATATATCTGTCAAGTCCATCTGATCCAATGTCTCATTCAGGGCCCTAGTTTCTTTATTGACCGTGTGTCTAGATGATCTATCCATTTCTGTAAGTGGTGTATTAAAGTCCCCTGCAATGACCACATTCTTATCAATAAGGTTGCTTATGTTTATGAGTAATTGTTTTATATATTTGGGGGCTCCGGTATTCGGTGCATAGACATTTATAATTGTTAGCTCTTCCTGATGGATAGACCCTGTAACTATTATATAATGTCCTTCTTCATCTCTTGTTACAGCCTTTAATTTAAAGTCTAGTTTGTCTGATATAAGTATGGCTACTCCAGCTTTCTTTTGGCTTCCAGTCGCATGATAAATAGTTCTCCATCCCCTCACTCTCAATCTAAAGGTGTCCTCAGGTCTAAAATGAGTCTCTTGTAGACAGCAAATAGATGGATCTTGTTTTTTTATCCATTCTGATACCCTATGTCTTTTGGTTGGCGCATTTAATCCATTTACATTCAGTGTTATTATAGAAAGATACGGGTTTAGAGTCATTGTGATGTCTGTATGTTTTATGCTTATAGTGATGTCTCTGGGACTTTGTCTCACAGGGTCCCCCTTAGGATCTCTTGTAGGGCTGGTTTAGTGGTGACAAATTCCTTCAGTTTTTGTTTGTTTGGGAAGACCTTTATCTCTCTTTCTATTCTAAATGACAGACTTGCTGGATAAAGGATTCTTGGCTGCATATTTTTTCTGTCTAGCACCCTGAAAATCTCGTGCCAATTCTTTCTGGCCTGCCAAGTTTCAAAAGAGAGATCAGTCACAAGTCTTATAGGTCTCCCTTTATATGTGAGGGCACGTTTACCCCTTGCTGCTTTCAGAATTTTCTCTTTATCCTTGTATTTTGCCAGTTTCACTATGATATGTCGTGCAGAAGATCGATTCAAGTTACGTCTGAAGGGAGTTCTCTGTGCCTCTTGGATTTCAATGCCTTTTTCCTTCCCCAGTTCAGGGAAGTTCTCAGCTATTATTTCTTCAAGTACCCCTTCAGCACCTTTCCCTCTCTCTTCCTCCTCTGGGATACCAATTATGTGTATATTATTTCTTTTTAGTGTATCACTTAATTCTCTAATTTTCCCCTCATACTCCTGGATTTTTTTATCTCTCTTTTTCTCAGCTTCCTCTTTTTCCATAACTTTATCTTCTAGTTCACCTATTCTCTCCTCTGCCTCTTCAAGCCGAGCTGTGGTGGTTTCCATTTTGTTATGCCTTTCGTTTAAAGCGTTTTTCAGCTCCTCGTGACTGTTCCTTAGTCCCTTGATCTCTGTAGCAAGAGATTCTCTGCTGTCCTGTATACTGTTTTCAAGCCCAGCGATTAATTTTATGACTATTATTCTAAATTCACTTTCTGTTATGTTATTTAAATCCTTTTTGATCAGCTCATTAGCTGTTGTTATTTCCTGGAGATTCTTCTGAGGGGAATTCTTCCGCTTGGTCATTTTGGATAGTCCCTGGCGTGGTGAGGACCTGCAGGGCACTTCCCCTGTGCTGTGGTGTATAACTGGAGTCGGTGGGCGGGGCCGCAGTCAGACCTGATGTCTGCCCCCAGCCCACCGCTGGGGCCACAGTCAGACTGGTGTGTGCCTTCTCTTCCCCTCTCCTAGGGGCGGGATTCACTGTGGGGTGGTGTGGCTCGTCTGGGCTACTTGCACCCTGCCAGGCTTGTGATGCTGGGGATCTGGCGTATTAGCTGGGGTGGGTAGGCAAGGTGCACGGGGGCAGGAGGGGCAGGCTTAGATCGCTTCTCCTTAGGTGATCCACTTCAGGAGGGGCCCTGTGGCAGCGGGAGGGAGTCAGATCCGCTGCCGGAGGTTTGGCTCCGCAGAATCGCAGAGTTGGGTGTTTGCGCGGAGCGAGCAAGTTCCCTGGCAGGAACCAGTTCCCTTTGGGATTTCGGCTGGGGGATGGGCGGGGGAGATGGCGCTGGTGAGCGCCTTTGTTCCCCACCAAACTGAGCTCTGTCGTCAGGGGGCTCAGCAGCTCTCCCTCCCTTTGTCCTCCAGCCTTCCCACTTTCCGAGCAGAGCTGTTAACTTATGACCTCCCAGACGCTAAGTCGCACTTGTTGTGGGAGCACAGTCCGTCAGGCCCCTCCGCTTTTGCAAGCCAGACTCGGGGGCTCTGCTTGGCCGGCGAGCCGCCCCTCCGCCCCGGCTCCCTCCCGCCAGTCCGTGGAGCGCGCACCGCCTCGCCGCCCTTCCTACCCTCTTCCGTGGGCCTCTCGTCTGCGTTTGGCTCCGGCGACTCCGTTCTGCTAATCCTCTGGCGGTTTTCTGGGTTATTTAGGCAGATGTAGATGGAATCTAAGTGATCAGCAGGATGTGCGGTGAGCCCAGCGTCCTCCTAAGCCGCCATCTTGCCGCAACTCTATACCACATTTTCTTTATCCATTCATCCATTGATGGACATTTGGGCTCTTTCCATACTTTGGCTATTGTGGATAGTGCTGCTGTAAACATTGGGGTGCATGTGTCCCTTTGAAACAGCATACCTGTGTCCCTTGGATAAATACCTAGTAGTGCAATTGCTGGGTCATAGGGTAGTTCTATTTTTAATTTTTTTGAGGAATCTCCATACTGTTTTCCAGATCAGCTGCATCAGTTTGCATTCCCACCAGCAGTGCAAAAGAGATCGTCTTTCTCTGCCTCCTTGCCAACATGTGTTACTGCCTGAGTTGTTAATGTTGGCCATTCTGACAGGTGTGAGGTGGTATCTCATTGAGGTTTTGATTTATATTTCCCTGATGATGAATGATGTTGAGCATTTTTCATGTGTCGGTTGGCCATCTGGATGTATTCTTTGAAGAAGTGTCTATTCATGTCTTCTGCCCATTTCTTCACTGGATTATTTGTTTTTTGGGTGTTGAGTTTGGTAAATTCTTTGTAGGTCTTGGATACTAACCCTTTATCTGATATGTCATTTGCAAATACCTTCTCCCATTCCGTTGGTTGCCTTTTAGTTTTGCTGATTGTTTACTTCACTGTGCAGAAGACTTTTGATGAGGTCCCAATAGTTCATTTTTGCTTTTGTTATCCTATTTTTTAAAACACTTAATTATTTACATTAGCTTTAGGTTTATTACAAAATTGAGGAGATGGTGCAGATTTTTCCCATATACTCCATGACCCACAGATACATACCCTCTCCAATTACCAACATTACTCACTAGAATGGTACATTTGGCACCAACAATGCACCTACATTTACACATCATCATTACATAGTTTACTTTAGGGTTCATTTTTTAAATGGTAGGGTTCATTCTTGGTGTTCTATATCCTTTGGGTTTAGACAAATGTATAATAACATATATTCATCATTAAAAGGTCATTCATAACTTTTGTTTTTGACCTAAAGACTCTCTGCGCTCTGCCTATTCATCCTTCTCTCTTCAGCCTATCACTAGCAACCACTGATTTTTAAAAACTGCTTCCATAGTTTTACCTTTGCCAGGATGTTGTATACTTGGACTCCTTATCAAATTGGCTTCTTTGACTTACAAATGTGCCTTTAAATTTTCTTCATGTCTTTTCATGGCTCATTCACTTATTTCTTTTTAGTATTGAATAATATCCTATTGCCTGGGTGTATTGCAGATTATCTGAAGGATATCTTGGTTGCTGCCAAGTTTTGGCAATTTTAAATAAAGTTGCTGTAAACATTCATCTACAGATTTTTGCATGGACATAGGTTTTCAACAAGTTTGAGTAAATACCAAGAACCATGATTGTTGGGTCATATGGTGGGACTTTGTTTAGTTTTGTAAAAAATCATCTAATTTCTCATATTTATCATTTTCCTTCTGTATTAGAAACTTCTTTTAATTTTTCCTGCATGGCAATTCTACTGGCAACAAATTCCCTCACATTTTGTTTGAGAAAATATTTATTTATCCTTTCATTCTGGATGATAATTCTATAAGGTTACAGAATTCTAGGTTGGGGTGTTGTTTTATTTTGTTTTTATCTCTCAACACTTTAAATATTTGACTCCACTCTCTTCTTGCTTGCATGGTTTCTGAGGAGATATTGGATGTAATTCTTATCTTTATTTCTCTGTAGATAAGCTGTTTTTTCCCTTCTGGCATCTTTGAGGATTTTTTTTTCTTGGTAATCTTTGATTTTCTCTAATTTAAAAACGATATGCCTAGGTGTGGTTTTATTGGCATCTACCCTGCTTAGTATTCTCTTTGCTGCCCAGATCTTTGGTTTGGTTTCTGGCATTAATTTGGCAAATTCTCAGTATTTATTGTTTCAAATATTTCTTTTGTTTCTTTTTCTTCTCCTTTTGTGTTCCTATTTTTCTTACTTTACACTATTGTAGTTGACCCACAGTGCTGGGATATTCTCTTGTATTTTATTTTCTGTCTTGGTTTTCTTTGTGTTTCAGTTTTTTTTTTTTTGGAGTCTATTCATATAACTTCTAGCTCAGAGGTTTATTTCTTAGCCCTGTTCAGTCTACTAATAAGCCCATTTAAGGCACTCTTCACTTCTGTTAAGTGATTTTTCCACCACTTCTTTTTGATTCTTAGGAATTCTATCTCCCTGTTTACATTGCCCATCTTTTGTTACATGCTATCTGCTTTATCCATTAGAGTTCTGAGCATATTAATCAGAGTTGGGGGAGAGGTTGGCTAGGGTGTGTTGGAGTTGGGTGTTTCTCTTACCCAGGTCAGTTATGCCTTGATAATACCCCAGAAGCTTAGGCTCTTGTTAACTAGTTTCTCCTGCAAGTAGGTCTTGTTAAGAAGATCCTGATTACTTCGGAATATTTCAAAGTGATTCCTTTTCTCTCCCACACTAGAAGCCTGAGGGGACTTTTCTTGATACGTGCTCTGGGAATTTCTCTAAGCTATTAGAGGTAAATCTCACAGTATTGTAGGGGCTCTCTGATGCCTGGGACCCCCTTGAGGTTTTAACTCATAATTATCCACACTGAGCCTCCAGCAATTCAATTATAGCTCAGGTTTTCCTACTCCAGCTCTGGTTCCCAGGGCTTTTTTCTGCTCCTGAATCCCTGCTCTGGCCAGCCATGACTCCCTGTGTTTCCTGGTCTCTCTAATTTTGGGGGCATTGATTTGCCCTGTGTCCTCCCTTATCTTAAGGATCCAAGAGGTACTGTTGATTTTTCACTCTGCTTTATTTGTTGTCAGGATGGAGTGGTTACTTCTGATCTCCTTACATGAGGAATCAAAAACCAATTATGGTTATTATATATATATTTATATATATTATATATAATGTATATTTATACATTATATATAAATTATATACATATATTATATATGTATATTCAATTTTTATGCTAGAGTTGAAATGATTTAGGCACCACAATTACAGTGTTTTTACCTTGTTAATTTCCTTTCATTTCCATTTAAATAACTTTCTTTAGCATTTCTTGAAAGGCAGATGTAATGGTGTCACACTTCCTCAGCTTTGGTTTGTTTGGGAAAGTCTTTATATCTTTCCTTTCTGAAGAACAACTTTGGCAAGTTGTATTAAGAGTGATTAACGTCTGCCTTTGAGCCAGTGTCTTTATAGTGTATTTTTAGTTGCTAGCAGTAAACAAACTGGTTTGTAGTGAGTGTGTTATATAACAACATATATAATTATACTTTGTATATATATAATATATACACACATTTTATACATACATAGTTGATTCTGGCTATTCATCGTAATAATGTCCTATAAAGTCATGTAAATGCTGCGTCAGCAACTCCTGAGCTATTGCTCCAAGGGAAATACTGGGTAAGGTTCTTGCAAGACTTTAGTCACCTTTTTGTCAGCTAAAGTGCCATTTGCATTATGTAGGCTAGTTTATCAATGTTCTTGTGAAATAGGCTAGTCTTATGACTATTGGAAATCTGTTCTTCCATAATAACCTTTTTCCTATTAAACACTTATCAAGTACTTTTTTAATTGCCTAGCTTGCCAGTTTAACATGTTCCATGTAGTTACCACCTTTGGAAATGTGTGAGCCAGCCAGTACTGAGGAAGGTTTTACATTTTCCTGACTCCAGATAATGTGACGACAAATTTCTTTGGCTTTCAGCCTCACATATGCTGACCACTATGCCTCTTTTATTTTTCTTAATCCATAATCGTCTCATGAACCCCAAATTTAACCACTTTTCCATCGTTTCCATAGTTTCATCATGCACTGTAGATGTTACTTTAGCACATTCTGGACTAAAGAATGTTCATGTATAGGACATTCTTCCTTTTTTTCATTGTACTATCTCACTGCATTAACATGCACTCATGGCCAACTGCACTATAACTTATGCCTGAACAAAACTTATCTAACACAGGCATTTTCTCCATAAGGCACATCACAGGCTTTTTGCACTTAGGAACTCTAGACAGCACTTCAGCCTAATGGCTGGAAGCGATTTTAAACCAAAATCACTCCAATAAGCACAAAAATGCAAAAACATAACACATAGTCTTTGAAAAGAATACTTGTTTACAGTGTGAGAGCTAAAATAAGGAGCCAGAATGTTTGACCTCACCTGGGAATGTGTTTGTTGGGCTGCTCACAGTTTTCAGCACTCTGCACATGTGTGTAAATGACCACAAATTGGGGGAGTATTGATTTTGGAGTTACATACACATTTTCGTGGGTAGGAAATTCACAAAAATAGAATCAACAAATAGTGAGGATTGACCCTTTGGGTGTTTGGGTAGGTGGGTAGGTAGATATATGGGAAGGATGTGAGTTTGCACTTATGAAATCAAACAATACAGAAGCATGTCTTTCTTCAGGAAAGGCCAAGGCCTTTTTTAAAAAAAAGGACTCACCTGGGGGGCGCCTGGGTGGCTCGGTGGGTTGGGCATATGACTTCAGCTTCAGTCATGATTTTGCGGTTCGTGAGTTCTAGCCCTGCATTGGGCTGTGTGCTGACAGCTCGCTCAGAGCCTGGAGCCAGCTTTGGATTCTGTCTCCTTCTCTCTGCCCCTCCCCCGCTCGTGCTCTCTTTCTCTCTCTCTCTCAAACATAAATAAATGTAAAAAAAAAAAAATTAAAAAAGGACTCACCTGATCACATCATGGCCACCTAGGATAATATCCCTTTTGATGAACTCAAAAGATCTTTATTTTATTTTTAAGTTTATTCATTTATTTTAAGAGAGAGAGAGAGAATGTGTGTGTGTGTGTGTGTGTGTGTGTGTGTGTATGCGTGTGTGTGTGTGTGTGTGTGTGTACACGCGTGTGCATGCGCGAAGGGTGGGCCGTAAGGGCAAAGATAGAGGGAGAGAGAGAGAGCTGACGGCTCATGCTGTCAGCACAGAGCCTGAGCCGTGCTCAATCTCAGGAACTGTGAGATCCTGACCTAAGATGAAATCAAGAGTCCAACACTCAACCAACTGAGCCACCCAGGTGCCACAAAACACTGTAATTATATCTGTACAATACTCCTACCTTGTTACATAAAGTAACATAATTATGAGAGTGGCATCCCATTTCCTTTGCATATTTTATTGATGAAACTCTGTCCATACTCCATTGCGGAAGACAGTATAGGACACAACACTAAGGGCTAGAGATGATGGAGGGCATCTTACAATTCTGTCTACCATTTGGGAGCATATTTAATTCTTTGAAAAATGTTGAATATGTAACTTAGGAAGATTCAAAGCAGCTTATAGAGTGTTAAAATAGGATAAATGTTAAAGGGTAGTACAAAAATAAACTAAATATAACTGGTTTTCCATGAGTCATATGAATAATTTATATTTTTGACTCTCAATTTATTTATACACTCCGTATTTTATACAGTAAGCAAGCAATGCTTTTACAATCAGAAAATTAGTATCTTGGTTAAGAGCATGGGTGCTGGAAGGAACGGCCTAGGTTTTAGTCCCAGATCTGCAGTTTATTCCCATAGATAAGCTCTATGACCAGGGTAAGCTATCTACACTGAACACTTAAAAACCTTTCTGTTTGTAATAAATCAGACTCCATTTCTGTTGACTGCTGTTAGTTGCCAGGCCCTACCATGTCCTATTCCCCTTCTTCCCTGTGGCTAGGAAATCTCATAGTAAAGCCTGAAGGATTCCTCCTTTTGCACTCAAACCATGGGAGGCTCAAACCATGTTCAGGAACCTGCACCTCACTCCTACTGTCTAACCATCGCAAACGTCTAGTCAGTTTCTTTTCTCTTCTCTCTCAAGCCATTCTTGTATCTACTTGGGAGTCTACCTTCTTCTTCCTAAAAAATGTTATCATGTGTTACAAACATTTTCATAATCTCTATGTATGTGTGGTGTCAGCTCTCTCGACATCTAAACCAAAATTTGGGGAAGATCCATCTTACCTCTTCATGGTGACTGAAGAGTTTATTGGTGAAATCAAGTTTAAAATGGTATCAACACATTGCATAATTGTAAGGAGTAAATTTATTAACGTATATAAAAACATTTAAAACAGAACCTATACATAGTAAACACCATATAAATGTTAGCTGTGATATTTATAAAAATTGTTAGTGATCTCATGATTTGCCTTATCTTCCTTCCTCTGTAAGCTATCATTGTTTCATAGTTTGAATTTTTTTTATTTTTTAATATATATTTATATATTTTATAATTTTTTATATATTTTTATATTTTTAATATATTTTATGTATAGTTTTTAATATATTTTATAAATATAATTTATATAGTAAATTGTGTTTTGAGTAGTTTTGTAAATTAAGTAAAATGGACTGTGTTTGTTATTTGAATTGTTTTGACTATTTTCAGTCTTTAAACAATATTTTATAATTATATATTAAATATACACTTATCTGGAATTTCAAGTTACAGAATGCTTTTATAATGCTTTTTCTTCACTCTAATGAGAGAGAAATAAAGTATTTTAAAATGGGTTACCACCAAGAGTTCTTTTTAGCCAGCTTCTAGGGCTTATTTATTCATAGAAATAAGTCTTGGGCTTCCTATATGTGTGTCTACTAAACTGTAGAATTTAAAAAAAAATTACAGTGATAATTTATGGAATTAGGAATATTTATGGAAAGTTTATTCATACTTGCCAAAACTTGGAAGAAATCAAGATGTCCTTTAATGGATGAATGGATGATCAAACTGTGGTATATCTATTTAATGGAGATTATTTAACAATAGAAATAAATGGGCTATTAAGACATGAGGGGGAAAAAGACATGGGAGAACTTTAAATTTATATGGCTAAATGAAAGAAGCCAATATGAAAAGGCTACATAATATATGATTCCCAAAATACAACATTATGGGAAAGGCAAAAACTACAGAAACAGTGAAAAGATCTGTAGCTCCCTGTAGGGATTCTATAGGGGTGCTGGGGGCAGGAGGTAACAGCAAAAACTACAACACTGGGGTACTTTAGGGCAGTAAAACTATTCTGTATGATACTCTAATGATGGATACATGTCATTATACATTTGTTAAAACCCATAGAGTCTAAGCAGAAAAAGCATACCTTAAGGTAAATTATCAATTTTAGCTAATAACCACACGTCAGTATTGGCTCACCATTTGTAA
This sequence comes from Prionailurus viverrinus, assembly GCF_022837055.1. Lineage (NCBI taxonomy): Eukaryota > Metazoa > Chordata > Mammalia > Carnivora > Felidae > Prionailurus > Prionailurus viverrinus. The sequence goes on from NC_062565.1 coordinate 52,460,588, forward strand.
CAAATAGACCACACTAATGGAAAACCTTGATAATAGGGAAAATTAGGAAAGGAGAGTAGTGGGGATGCATGATAACTTCTGCTTAATTTTCTGTAAATTTAAAACTGTCCAATAATTAGTGTATTAATTTTTTTCATCTTGATTTTTCTATTTAAATTTTAGTTAACATACAGTGTGATATTGGTTTCAGAAGTAGAATTCAGTGATTCATCACTTACATACAACACCTAGTGCTCATCACAACAAGTACTCTCCTTAGTTGCCATCACCCATCTAACCCGTCTCCTACCCACCTCCCGCTGTCAACTAACAGTTTTCTCTGTATCACTAAGAGTCTCTTTTGGTTTCTTTCCCTCTCTCCTCCCTTTTCCTCCTTCCCATATGTTCATCTGTTTTGTTTCCTTAATTCCACATATGAGTGAAATCATATGATATTCGTCTATGATTGACTTTTTCACTTAGTGAAATACATTAATACATTCTAGGGGGCGCCTGGGTGGCTTAGTCGGTTAAGTGTCCAACTCTTGACTTTGGCTCAGGTCATGATCTCACAGTTTGTGGGATTGAGCTCTGTGTTGCTTCTCACTGACAGTGTGGAGCCTGTTTAGGATTATCTCTCTCCCTCTCTCTGCCCCTCCCCCACTCATGCTCTTGGTGTCTCTCTATCTAGATAAATAAATAAATATTAAAAAAATAATATATTCTACCTCCATCCACATCATTGCAAATGACAAGATTCCATTCTTTTTGATGACTAATATTCCACTATATACCACACCTTCTTTATCCATTCACCAGTCATTGGACATTTGGGCTCTCTCCATAGTTTGAGTATTGTTGATAATGCTGCTATAAGCATTGGAGTGCATGTACCCCCTTTGACTCTGTATTTTTGTATCCTTTGAGTAAATACCTAATAGTGCAATTACTGGATTCTAGGATAGTTCTATTTTTAGTATCTTGAGGACCTCCATACTGTTCGGCAGGGTGGCTGCACCAGTTTGCATTTCCACCAATGGTCTACGAGGGTTCCCCACTCTCTGCATTCTTTCTAATAACTGTTGTTTCTTGTGTTATTAATTTTAGCCATTCCAACAGGTATGAGGTAATATCTCATCATGGTTTTGATTTGTATTTGCCTAATGATGAGTGATGTTGAGCATGTTTTCATGTGTCTATTAGTCATCTGGATATTTCCTTTGGAAAAACGTCTATTCATGTCTTCTGTCCATTTCTTAACTGGGTTATTTGTTTTTTTGGGTGTTAAGTTTGAGAAGTGTTTATAGATTATGGATACTAATCCTCTATTGGATATGATATTTGCAAATATATTCTATTCTGTAGGCTTCCTTTTAGTTTTATTGATTGTTTCCTTCACTGTGAAAAAGCTTTTTATCTTTATGAGATCCCAGTAACTTACATTTGCTTTTGTTTCTGTTGTCTTCAGTGATGTGTCTAGTAAGAATTTGTTCCAGCAAGGTCAAAGAGGTTGCTGCCTGTTTTCTTCTGTATGATTTTGATGGTTTCCTGTCTCACATTTAGGTCTTTCATCCATTTTTAATTTACTTTTGTGTATGGTGTAAGAAAGCAGTTCAATTTCATTCTTCTGCATGTAATCATCCAATTTTCCCAACACTTGTTGGGAGACTGTCTGTTGAAGAGACTGTCTTTCTTCCATTGGATAGTCTTTCCTGCTTTGTCAGTGATTAGTTGGCCATATAGTTGGGGGTTCATTTCTGGGTTTTCTATTCTGTTTCATTGATCTATGTGTCTGCCTTTGTGCCAGTACCATACCGTCCGGATGACTACAGCTTTCTAATATAGCTAGAAATCCAGAATTAAGATTCCTCCAGTTTCGTTTTTCTTTTCCAGTGTTGCTTTGGATATTCAGTATTGTCTTTGGTGGTTCCATACAAATTTTAGGATTGTTTGTTATAGTTCTGTGAAAAATGCTGGTGGTAATTTGATGGGGATTGCATTAAATGTGTAGATTGCTTTGGGTAGTATAGACATTTTAACAGTGTTCTTCCAATCCATAAACATGGAATACTTTTCCATCTCTTTTTGTCCTCTTCAGTATCTTTCATAAGTTCTGTAGTATTCAGAGTACAGATCTTTTACCCCTTTAATTAGGTTATTCCTTGGTATCTTATTGTTTTTTGCAAATGGGATTGATTCCTTGATTTTGTTTTCTGCTGCTTCATTATTGGTGTATAGAAATGCAACAAGTTGCTACACGTTGATTTTATATACTTTAACTTTGTTGAAGTCATGTATTCTAGCAATTTTTCTTGGTAGTCTTTTGGGTTTTCTTCATAGAGTATTGTGTCATCTGCAAAGAGCAAAAGTTTGACTTCGTCACTGCCAATTTGGATGCCTTTAATTTCTTTTTGTTGTCTGATGGCTGAGGCTAAGGCTTCTAGTGCAATGTTAAATGCTAATGGTGAGAGTAGATATCTTTGTCTTGTTCCTGACTGTAGAGGAAAGACTCTCAATTTTTCCCCATTGAGGATGATATTAGCTGTGGGTCTTTAATATATGGCCTTTATGATGTGATGTATGTTCCATCTATCCCTACTGTGTTGAGGGTTTTTTATCAAGAATGGATGCTGTATTTTATCAAATGCTTTTTCTGAATCTCTTGACAAAATCATATAGTTATTATCCTTTCTTTTATTAATGTGTTATATCATGTTGATTGATTTAGAGATATTGAACCATCCCTGCAGCCAGGAAAAAAATCCCGCTTGATCACAGTGAATAATTATTTTATGGGACTGTTGAATTAGTATTTTATTGACAATTTTTGCATCTAGATTCATCAGGGATAATGGCCTGTAATTCTCCTTTTTAGTGAGGTCTTTGTCTGGTTTTGGAATCTAATGCTGGCTTTATAGATATTGGGTTTGTAAGTTTTACTTCTATTTCTCTTTTGTTGTTGTTTTGTTTTGTTTTTTGTTTTGTTTTTCCAAACAATTTGAGAAGAATAGACATTAACCTTTAAATTCCCCCTGGCAAGCCATCTGGCCCATGACTCCTGTTTTTGAGAGATTTTTTATTACAAATTCAACTTATTTGCTGGCTATGGGTGTTCAAATTTTCTATTTCTTCCTGTTTCAGTTTTGGTAATTTGTGAGTTTCTAGAAATTTGTCCATTTCTTCCAGATTGCCTAGTTTGTTGATATATAATTTTTCACAGTATTCTCTTAGAATTTTTTGTATTTCTGTGGTGTTGGTTGTGATGTCTCCTCTTTCATTCATGATTTTATCTATTTGGGTCCGCTCTCTTTTCTTTTTGATAAGTTTGGGTTTATCAATTTTGTTAATTCTTTCAAGTAACCAGCTCTTAGTTTTGTTGATCTGTTCTGCTTGTTTTCTCTTATTTGTTTGTTTCTATATCATTTATTTCTGCCCTAATCTTAATTATTTCCCTTATTCTGCTGGCTTTAGGCTTTATTTGCTGCTACTTTTCTAACCTTTTTAGGTATAAGATTAGATACCGTGTTTGGAACCTTTCTTCCTTCTTGAAATAGGCCTGAATTGCAATATACTTCTCTCTTAGGACTGCCTTTGCTACATCCCAAAGGTTTTGGACTCTTGTGTTTTCATTTTCATTTGTTTCCATGCAGTTTTTAATTTCTTTGTTAACCCATTCATTCTTTAGTTTAACTTCTTGTATTTGAGAGCTTTCCAAATTTTTTCTTGTGGTTGACTTCAAGTTTCATAGTGTTGTGATCTGAAAATATGCATGATAAGATGTTGATCTTGTTGTACTTGTTGAGGGCTGATTTGTGACTCAGTATGTGATCTATTCTGGAGAATGTTCCATGTGCACTCAGTAAGAATGTGTATTCTGCTGCTTTGGGATGAAATGTTCTGAATATAGCCATTAAGTCCATCTGGTCCAATGTGTCATTCAAAGTCATTGTTTCCTTGCTGATTTTCTGCTTAGAGGATGTATCTATTGTTGTAAGTGAGGTATTAAAGTCTCCTTCTGTTTGTGGTATTATTATCATTGAGTTTCTTTGTTTGTGATTAATTGATTTACATATTTGGGTGTTCAAATTGGGGCATAAATATTTACAATTGTTAGGTATTCTTAATGGCTAGACCCCTTAACTATGATATAATGCCCTTTTCATGTCATGTTACAGTCTTTGTTTTAAAATCTAGTTTGTCTAAGTACTCTGGCCTTCTTTTGACCTCTGTTAGCATGATAGATGGTTCTCTATCCCCTTATTTTCAATCTGCAAGTGTCTTTGATTCTGTAATGAGTCTCTTGTAGGCAGCATATAGATGGATCTTGTTTTTATTTACCCATTCTGCTACCATATGTCTTTTGATTGGAACACTTAGCTCATTTACATTCCAAGTGATTGTTGAAAGATAGGAATTTAGTGCCTTTGTGTTGCCTGTAGAGTTGGTGTTTCTGGTGATGTTTGCTGGTCCTTTCTAGTTATTGCTGCTTTTGCTCTTTTTTTTTTCTTTTTTTTTTCTTTTTTTTTTTATTTCTTTTTTCTTTTTTTTTTATTTATTTTTTCTTTTTTCTTTTTTTTTTTTTTTTTCAAAGGCTCCCATTTAAAGTTTTCTTAATAGGGCTTGTTTAGTCTGTGGTCACAGACTCCTTTAGTTTTTGTTTGGGAAATTCTTCATCTGTGCTTCTATTTTGAATGACATCCTTGTTGGATAGCATATTCTTGGCATATTTTTCCCCATTAAGCACGTTGAATATATCCTGCCACTCCTTTCTGGCCTGCCAGCTTTCGGTAGACATCTGTTGTGAACCTGATCTGTCTTCCCTTGTAGGGTAAGGACTTTTTTCCCTTGCTGCTTTCAGGATTCTATCCTTGTATGTGTATTTTGTGAATTTGGTTATAATATGTGTGGACGATGGCCAGCTTTTGTTGAATTTAATGGGAATTGTCTGTGCTTCTTGGATTTTGATGTCTGTATCCTCCAGATTAGAGACATTTTCAGCTATAATTTGTTCACACAAGCCTTCTGCCCCTTTTTATCTCTCTTCATCTTCTAGGACTCCTATCATATGAATGTTATTATTATTTTAATGAATTGCTGAGTTTCCTATGTCTGCCTTTATGATCCATGCATTACCTTTGTTTCCCTCTTCTTTTCAGCTTCATTATTTTCCCTACTTTATTTTCTATATTGCTAATTCACTCCTCTACCTAGTCCACCCTCATTTATTTATTTATTTATTTATTTATTTATTTATTTATTTATTTACATTTATTTATTATTGAGAGACAGAGACAGACTGTGATCAGGGGAGGGGCAGAGAGACAGGGAGACACAGAACCTGAAGCAGGCTCCAGACTCAGAGCTGTCAGCACAGAGCCCAACGCGGGGCTCAAACTCACAAAATATGAGATCATGACCTGAGCCAAGGTTGGATGCTTAACCAACTGAGCCACCCAGGCACCTAAGTCCACCCACATTTTTATGGCCTCCATTTGGGTTTGCATCTTGGTTGTAGCATTTTTAACTTCAGCCTGACTGGATTTTAGTTCTTTTATCTCTGCAGAAAGGGATTAGCTTGTGTCTTCTATGTTTTTTTCAACCCAGCAACTATCCTTATAATCACTGTTTTAAATTCTAGTTGAGACTTCTTATGTGTATTTTGATTAAATCCCTGGCCATCATTTCTTCATGTTCTTTCTTTTGAAGTGAATTCCTCTGTCTTGTCATTGTGGAGGATGAAAAAATGATAGTAATAACAAAATGAAATAAAAGTATTTAAAAAAATTAAAAATCAAGTAAAGGAAGCTAGATCCTAGGTATGTTCTGGTCTGTTTGTTAAGAGAAGCTTGATAGAAAAAAGAAAAGAGAGGAAAGAAAAAAACGAAAAAACGAAAGGAGTGCCTGGTGGCTCATTTAGTTAAGCATTTGACTCTTCATTTTGGCTCATGTTTTTGTGAGTTGAGCTTGGCATCAGGCCCTGTGCTCTGATCTCATGGAGCCTGCTTGGGATTCTCTGTTTGCCTCACTCTCTGCTCCTCCTCTGCTCACACTCTGTGTCTCTCAAAATAATAATAATAATAATAATAATAATAATAATTTTTAAAAACCTAAGAAGCTAAAAAACATATTAAAAATAAGAAAAAAATTGTTCTTTTTGTATCCAAGAAACAAAAGAAAACAAGAACAAGAACAAAAAAGCAAACAAAGAAAGCCAAATGAAGCTAGATCTAGTTCCCCTAGAGCTGAAATTTTATCAGTCTATGGTCAGTAGACTAAAGGAAGGGATTTGTGCTGGTCTTCTGGGGGAGGGACCTGCTGCTCTGATTCTCAGGCTGACTAGCCCTAGTGGAGATGCGCCTAGAGGGCACAAGGAGCGGGGACTTAGTGTGGTAGCTCTGTTCTCCACTTGGTAGTGCTGTCTAGCTCACTGGGGCTGATCAGAGTTGTTGGGCTAGTGGTGAAAATGGCTTCACCCCATTCTCTAGTCTCCAGAGGGGGAAGTTTGAACCCTCACAGATGTATGATCAATCACCCCTCCTATGTCCCCCACTTCCCTCAGCTCCCTGCCTTCCCCCTGTGTCCAAGCTGTCCTCCTACCAGGTGTCACCTTCCTCTAGAGTTCTATTTCAGGCACGGCTATATTTCAAAACTCCACACTTCAGAGATCCTGATGGCTTGGACCAGCAGTGATCTTTTCGGGGATGGTCTTGCTGCACTGTGTCCAGGGCTGGTTTGTCCCAGGCAACACTTGCACCCCTGTACAGTGGCAGCGGCTCAGAGTTTATGGTAAATTGCAACACACAGCTGGTGCCAGGTTTTGCTGCTCTCAGCCAGCATCTTTGTTCCTATCCTGGTGAACATGGTGGCTTGATGGTGACTGCTGGGTCTTTTGCCCAGGGAGAGGCTGTATCACCTCTTCCAAATGCACTCCAGGCTGGGGAACTGCTCCTCCCTGTATGACCCAGGGGATCCTCAGACCTCACTGCCCACTCCTGTGGCTCCACCCGCTCCTCGACAGAGCACTACCAGGAGTTGAGCTCTGAAACTTGAGACTCTGATCCACTCTTTAAAAAAAAACAAAAACAAAAACAAAACAAAAAACAAACAAACAACAAAAAAAACTGGTGTTATTCAAACCCTTTCCTTTTTTCCTTGTCAGTGATTTTGAGGAGTCCCCTGTGTGTGTTTTCACTCTTTCTTTCTAGCTACTTTCAGGAGAAGTGCTTTCTTGTGCAAACTTCATGTGCTGCTCTCTCTCCAGCTCTGTCTTTGACCTCTCCCTGAAAACAGCTCCCTTCCCTCTGTGGCCGCACAGCTCTTCTCTCCCCCAATTCACCTCTCCACACTGTGTACCTGCAGCCTTCTCTTCCTAAAATTACCTAGATTGTTTTATTAATCCTCGCATTCAAATGGTTTGATGTTGATCTAGCTGTGTTCCAGGGACGAGAGAAGCCCAGGGTTTCCTTACTACTCTGCCATCTTAACCCCTCCTCCCAGTCTATTAATTTTTAAATAAGAGGTTAGAATGATGACTGAGGGCATTGCTAATCCTGAATTTACTTTTAAATTATCAAAGAATGATACAGTTATGTTCATTATTATGTAAGTGTTAAACAGTGTTAAACACTTTTATTCTCCTTGTACTTTAAAAAGTTTTGTGCATCACGTCCATGACTTCTATCAATGTTTTGGGACATTCAATTAAATAACAAATCTATTTCCTAAATAATCTGGATCAAGGATTCACATTTGATGCTTTTTTTTTTTCCTTAAAAGGAAAGATTTTCCTAAACTTTTCATATGCTACATAGGTCCTAAAATCAGTTCTCAAGTAAGGAAAATAATGTGTAATCATAGGTACTTAAGTTGCCATAAAATAGTAAAGCTAGAAAAAAAATCCATTCCTTCATTTAATCACTAGTGTATACTATTCCCTCCTGTAGAAGCAAACCATTAAAACAAGAGAGTTATATTCAGATATAATGCTACAGTGAAGGAATTAATCTATCCCACCAAGAATATTGATGTTGATTGTTCTCTTTCTTTGCCTCTTTTTTTTCATATTGAGGTAGAGTTGTTGATATGTAACCTTATGTAACTTTAAGATATGCAAAGTATTGATTTGATACATTTATATGTTGAAAAATGATTACCACCAGTTACCTACTGTCTCCATCATGTCACATATTGTTTCTTCTTTGTGTTGAGAATATTTTAAGACTCCTGTTTTAGAAACTTTGAAGTGTGTATTACAGTGCTGTGAACTACAGTCACAGTACAGTGTGTTAGATCTCCAGAATTTACTCATTCTCTTAATCAAGTTTGTACCATTTGGCCAATATCTCCCATATCTTCAGTACCTCTACTCTCGTCTGTGAGTTCAATTCTACATGTAAGGGATATAACACAGTAGTTGGGTTTGTCTGAGTTATCTCAGCATGTCTTCAAGGTCCATGTTATAGCAAATGGAAGGATTTCCTTTTATCTCCTAACTGGATGACATTTCATTGTATGTCACTGCATCTTCTTTATCCATTCATGCATTGATGGTCACTTAGTTTGTTGCCATATTTTGGCTAATGTGAACGATGCTGCAATGAACCTAAGGGTGTAGGTATTTCTTTGATACTTTGTTTTCATTTCCTTTGGATGTATACCCCAAAGTGGGATTACTAGATCGTATGTTAATTCTATTTTTAATTTTTTTAGGAACTGTTTTCTGAAATGGCTGAACCAATTTACTTTATCACCAATAGTACACAAGGGTTCCCCTTTCTCCACATACTCACCAACACTGCTTATCTCTTAACTTCTTGGTGATGGCCATTCTCACAGGTGTGAAGTGATAGATCATTATGGTTTTCTGCATTTCCCTGATGATTAGTGATTTGATTCTGGTCTTGAATTTCAGCAAATGAGGTATTTTTATTACTTTCACAACTTACCATACAAATTATTCCTTCTTCATTCAAATAACTTCAGAAAGAAATGATTTACCTCTTAATTTTCTTCTCTGCCATATATATGTTTCTCATAATGAGAAGGTCATTCAGGGGCACTGGGGTGGGGGGTGGGGGGTGGGTAGGCATAGACATTTCATTCTGTGTCTATGTGGTGATTGGGGCATGTCAGATAGTAGTTACCGTCAAGATCTCCAGAAATATCACATCAAAGCCTGAAAGTCCTTTGCCTTTCACTGTCTTTGTGTACAATGTGTGTGGCTTACCTTGTGCATAGTACATGCTCAAGAGATGTTTGCTATGCGTACAGCATGATACTTAGTAAGTAGCCAGAGCTAGACTGGTCTTTGTGTGACTTTTGACTCTGCCAACCACCTTTTATTTGATTAGCTGTTTGGATAAATCACAACATAGCTCTGGACTCAGCTTCCTCATCGGTAAGTTGAGGATAATGAGTTCTCTGTTTTAGAGTTGAAATACAATGGCATTACAATACAAACTCCACAAAGGCTGCGATTTTATTTTCTATGTAGTTAACTGCTGTAATCCTGGCGCCTAACATGTGCTTAATACATGTCTGGCATTCAATATATATTATTTGAATGGATTACATTTGCTGATGCTTGCCAGATCATTATAAGGCCTTTTAAATAGTTTGATTTTTAGGACGAATCCTTAAACTAACATGTTATTATTGTCCTCTTGTGACAGGAAATAAAACAAAGATGGTTTAAATAACCTGCTAGCAAGTGTCATAAAGACAATTCAAAGCCAGACAACTGAATATAGAGGTCCATGATTCTACTCTTTTTGCTATCATATTATGTCATAAAGTATGTAAAGTCCTGAAAAAATATTAAGTGTCTAAAAAATGCTCATACTTGGTCTATTTCAGGAGAATCATTAAAACTGGAATTTCTGGTTCAATTAGGCTATTGGGTTCATTTAAAATAAAAAGCCAGTAACACAAAACCTGAAATTCCCCAGATAGTCAGTTCTACATTAAACCATGTACTTTTCTCTGCTTTGTGTTTAGTTTTCGTAATGAAGGGCTAAGGAAAGTCCTGATTTATACAAGTACAACTTTTATACCTAGGAAAGGTGACCAGTTCCAAAACATTTAATAGACCTGTACAGACTAAGTAATGTTTTCAAATTGTGGGGCATAAGGTCAAATGCTGTGCCTATTATTTGTAAAAGAGAAAAGCAAATTCTGTTTTGCTTACGATATAAATGTAATTCTACACTGGGTCATATCGTAAATATTTCCTTACTGTGATGACGTTCACTGAAGTTTTCATTGTCGCTAGGTTAAGCCTATCCCACCATATGAAGCTTAATTTTCTAGGAGCAGGCTGAGAGCCCTGATCTAGGAAAAGGAACAAACAGTGAAGAGTGCTATTAACAGCTTATATCCCAGGTCAGTTATTATGATATCTTTGTTTCCTTTCTGCCTTGGAAAGGTCTTTCTCCATCCCCTGGGCTAGGTATATGGTGAATCAGTTATGGTTAAAGTCCCAGCTTCGCTGGCAGCTGACTGTGCCATGTGATTAGATGATTATGCAGTGGAATATGAATAGAAGTCATGTGTATAACTTCTGCTTTAAATGCTTAAAAAATGCAGATGTCTGCCCTTCACCTGATTTTGTCCCCTTAGGCCAGAGTGTAGATGTGACGCTGAGGCAGATTTGACTATGGAGAAAAGGTTTGATACCTTGGATGATGACGGAGTAACAGGTTGGAAGGTACCCTGGGTCCCTAAGGCAGGGTTGTTATTCTCTTTGGAATACTTTACTATTTCTGGCCTTGGATATTTGAGAGCAAAGCACACTTCTATTTTGTTAAAATCGTGACGTGCAGAGATCTGTTCATATCAACAATTCAGTTTTCAAACGATATATTCCTGGGATGAAGTGTAGATAACAACACCATCACAACTACTGTCAGCAAAGAGAATGACAACTGCTTATTAAGCAAGTTCTCTGCTCTTGGCATTGTGCTGTTCATTTTAAGCACATGATTTCGTTGATACTTTGAAACAATCGAATGATGTATATATTATTCTGAGACTTAGCTGAAAATTTTCTTAGTCATCTTCTCTCTGTCATTAGTTAGAAAATAAGCGCTAAGATTGAAACCCAGGTCAGTTTAATTGCAAGCCTTGCGAAGTATAATGCAAATTTATTCCACTTTCAGCTTCCCAACGGTTAATTTAGTGCCTTATTATAAAAGAAGTTCTTCTATACTAACTCTCACGACACCATTAATGAATTTAAACTGAAAACCAAATGTGGTTATGTTTCCATGATGTTAAATTAATTCATGCTGATTTTATTATTTTCCATTTTGTTTCATTGTTTCACAAACTCTCTATTGAATACTTTGTGAAGGATATTTCTAGAGTTGGGTAAACAAAGCTAAGAGCACAGTATCATCCTGTGAAGTAGGAAGGGAGAAATGTATAAGTGAATCATTGTAGCACTGACGACAATATACATTTAGATGGTTACACAGTGGGGATTACAGACACTACAGGTGGCAAGACACAACTTTCGTGAAGTGTGAAAATTTGAATTGACCTTAAAATGTAATGCATTAGGGGCACCAGGGTGGCTCAGTTGGTTAAGCATCCCACTTTTGATTTCAGCTCAGGTCGTGATATCATGGTAGTGAGGTTGAGCCCCACATCTGGTTCTGCACTGAATGGGGGAGCCTGCTTAGGATTCTCTCCCTCTCTCTCTGTCCCTCTTCCCTGCACTCTCTCTTTCTCCATCTCTCTTTCTCTCTCTTCCTCCCTCTCTCTCTCTCAAAATGTTAAAAAAGAGCTCAGTTTAAAAAAAATGTTACGTATTATAATATGGGAGATAGGGGATATTTCAAGGGTGAACAATGTAAACAAAAAGTTGGAGCTAAAAATGAACTTGATACTGAAGAACTGACTTATTGGGAGTGAAGATTACCACTGGGCGTAGCATAATAAAGGGCCATCAGTACAGCTTGAGGCTAAAAGGTAGAGAAACTGGTGTATCAATATATAGTAGCAGATTAAAGAAAAATCTTAGAGGTAACATTTGGATCACAAGATTAAAGTGACAGTTTAGAAAGATTAATCGGATTTCTGGTTTGTATTCAAAAGAGGAAGAACTGAAAAGAAGAAAATGAGTTAAATTGTTAAAGTAATTCAGGAATGAAGTACACAACCACTGATTTTTAGGTAGGGTCAAAATGGAAATAAAACATGTAACTACTAGAAAAGAAGAATATGAAAGACTTAGAGGCTGTCTGGTAAAAGGTACATTGCAAACACTATCTCTGGATCACTATTTACTATTTCTGTTTCAAAATCACAGGTCCATGGGCAGCTATTATCAGGTTATGAATAATCATGTTTTCATCCTGTTTGACTAATTTTTGAAAGGTTAGGAGGGTTGAAAATGGAGGCAGTGTCATCACAGTGTGGCGAATGAAGGAGAGTGCAAAATAGCTTTGAAAATTGGAGATGTCAGGGAATATCTAGGTTGAGTGGTCCCTTTTCCTTGCTTTGTTTTTGTTTTCATAATTTCAGAAGCAAGTGCCAAGCTAAAAGAAAAAAAATGTTGGAAAAATGATCTTAGAAACTAGATACTTTAGTTACCTAAAAATTCTTAATAACTGAGTTCTCTTAGTAACTGTGTAACTGAGTAGCATTTCTTTTACCCACAAGAGAATCATTATCTTCACTCTTGAAATGTCAGTTTAAACATTAGAATTCTAAATGGTTTTTGTTCAGCCCTATAGTCCTCTCTCCCTAGTCTTTAAATAATCCATTAGCATCAAGATACTCACTTTCAATGCAGTGTATGGTTGGATTGTATAATCATCTACATTTTATACATTTAAAAAAAAAAGGGATCTTCACAGATACATCATGCCACTGTGCATGCTTTTTAGCCTCAGGTAAAATAAATAAAAACTTTGCTTCTCAAACTAAGGTTTGGAAGCTTTCTATGTGAATTTAGGTTTAAATGTAAATTTTTGACTGCAGATATATGCATATATATTTTTGACACTCTTTACCAGTTGACTTCATTCTAATTCGCAACCTCTATTATATCTGCAACATATACCAAGGAATTGGATTTAGGTGTTAATCTTAAAGTTTCCCCCACTGAGAAAGTGGAGTGAAAGTTTCAAAGAAATCTCTGCAAACAGGGCTCCAGCACTAGGACACCAGCACAGAGTCAGTGCTGATTCTAATCTCTAACCGGATGGTAATTTAGTGCAAGAAGAATTCACTCATTAAAAAAAAATACATACATACATACAGGTGCGTTACACTTTGATGTTTTGTTTTCTTACTTTTTGATTATTCTTCCAAAATCTGTATTTGGCCCAGAAGGAAACAATCCAATTCTAAGAAACACATAAAGTGCAGCCATGTGTGGTGAGGAGTGAAGATACACAGTGGGAGAATTCAGAATTAAAAGTCTTTTTAGTTTCCTTCTATTTCCCCCCCTTCAGATGGACTAAAATTTAGGTCTCAGAATTATTCACTGTCAAATATGACAGAGGAAATTGGCAGAGAGAAGGAAAAAAGTTTCACAGAGGAAAGGATATTATTGTTCCTTGGGTTAGCCTGTTGGAAATCGTGTCTAATGCACATGACAAGGACAGTTGAAATAGATATTCATTGAGTGTAAAGACAGTGTCCCAAATTATAAGCAGAGGAGAACACAATGGGTGTTTATTATCAAAATGGTGCTTGTGGCTTCACGTTGATAATTGTAATAAAATTAATAGCTCAGGAGTTAGTTGGAACAGAAAGAATAAAGTTAGTCCTGAGTATGACATTTGGGCAGTGTGTGACACTGAATATTGTAATCACCTTAGCTGAATTGGTCCACATGACAATAAATAAGAGGTATGAGGCAAAAAGATAGGTGAACATTGATGTCAGTGGGCCAGAAAAGCAGGTGCAAAGAGTAAACAACAGGCATTAAAAACCTGAAGGCAGCATTAGACCACGAACTAAAAACGCTTCATAGATAATTTGCACTGAAGGCTGTGTGTTGACAGTAATAGCAGGGATCATTTTATGGTGAAAACAAATCTGAGACCAAGAACAATACATAAGAAATCTAGGAGCCCAGGATATCAGGTGGACAGATACATAATACACTTGAGAAATTTAAACCACAGGACACAGAAAACAAAACAAAACAAAACAAAACAAAACAACAACAACAACAAAAAACCAAAACCAAAAACAAACAACCCTAAGGCTGAAATTTTTGTCTCTACACATCTGTGAAGAGAGAGCTATCTGTTCTTTACTGTTGAAGGATTAGTGATTAATGGAGACTCCACCCATGATCCACCCGTGGTAATTCAGTCCAAATATGTGTGGAAGTAATTGTGACACAAAAATTCTGTTAACTAACATTCGTAGTGCTTTGTTTCCACATAGTTCTTTCTGGTTTCTCATGTCCAAGGTTCAAAAATCATTATGACATTGTAAATGAGATGTGTTTAAATGGGGCAGCTGGCCATGTAATTAAAATCTTGGGGTCTAGATTGGGGCAGTTTTGTATGTCTTCTAGGTCATCTTAAGGGGAGACCCGTAGTATATCATCAACTCCTGAAAACTAGTTCTGTTTCGTTATGACCAAGTAACGCTCCTACATGTGACTCTGCAAAGGGAAAAGAGATTATTTGCCGTTTTGATGAATCCATTCTGGTACTTAATATAACCCTCCTGTCCATGATGTTTCATTAATTTTGTACTTTCTTTATAAGAAAACACAAATTATCCTAAGGATACTTAACTTTGAATGTCATTGAATGTCAAAGATGGAAGGAAAGGCCGTATGAGTAGAAAAGAATAAAGAGGATAGTTATTTATTATGTTTTTGAGAGCATGGCTTTTTCCTACCCATTTATAAAATCCTCTTCAACAGTTTTCTGCTTCTATCACTTTATTTTCCATACTTTTTTGTCTTAAGCATGGCTCTTCTAACATCCTTAAATCTTGAAATGAAGAAATACATGATTATATATGGTCAGATAGGTGCTTTGACTTCCTTTTTATTTTAAATTCAAGCCTTAAGTTAGAGTTTCATGACCACACACACTCTCATTCTCTTTCTCCCTCACCGTTATTATTTGTTTAAAAGAGGCTTTAAAATGTGACTTATGAAAACCCATTGCTGTTTATTTATTTTAAATATAGCTTATTGTCAAGTTAGCTAACATACACTGTATACAGTGTGCTCTTGGCTTCAGGAGTAGATTTCCATGATTCATCGCTTACACGAAGCACCCAGTGCTCATCCCAACAAGTGCCCTCCTCAATGCCCATCACCCATTTTCCCCTCTCCTCCCCCCCCCCCCATCCATCAATCCTCAGTTTGTTCTCTGTAATCAAGAGTCTTTTTTGGTTAGCCTCCCTCTTTGAAACTATTTTTCCCCTTCCCTTCCCCCATGGTCTTCTGTTAAGTTTCTCAAGTTCCACATATAGGTGAAAATATATGATACCTGTCTTTCTCTGACTGATTTATTTCATTTAGCATAATACCTCCAGTTCCATCCACATTGTTGCAAACGGCAAGATTTCATTCTTTCTCATTGCCAAGTAGTATTCCATTGTATATATAAACCACATCTTCTTTATCCATTCATCAGTTGATGGACGTTTGGGCTCTTTCCATAATTTGACTACTGTTGATAGCTCTGCTATAAACATTGGGGTGTATGTGGCCCCTATGAATAGGCACTCCTGTATCCTTTGGATAAATTTCTAGTAGGGCTATTGCTAGGTTGTAGGGTAATTCTATTTTTGATTTAGTTTTAAAGAATAGCTACTTCAAACAGAAGACACATTGAAGTTCTTTGCAAAGTTGTTAAAGGAATTTTTTAATATACAGAAATCTGTTCTTTCAAAAAAAATATTGAACCAGATTGTTGTCACGTCCTATATTCTCTTAGCAAATATGGTCAGTGCCTCACACACATCCCTCTCGCACTTAACCTGTCAAGCCATGGCACTCCCAATTTCCAACTTGCAGTATCCATTAATATTTGCTAGTAGGTTCTCTTTGGCACAGGAACCCTCTCAGTCTGGACCCAGGATTGAGGGAAGGACTGGGGATGTCAGTGTTTTTTGGAGAAGCTATCAACAGAAGGTCCCTCAGCCCTGAACTATGTGTTCTATACTTGCTTCTCAGGTTTCCCAGAAAGATCAAGTTCTAGTTTCCCACAGTAGTAATTTTCTTGATGATATAGCATTTAACTGCCTCTTCTCCTTCCTTCCTCACTTCCCTGTTCGCTCACATTTCTTGAGCATGCCTTCCAAATAAAGGCATTTCCACTCAAATTGTAGCAGAATTTTTTTTTTTGGGGGGGGGAACTCAACCTAAGAGGGTCTCATGTTGCCTTATCTTCAGTATTTGTGGAAATGGTGACATAGTAATTTTGTAAACAAAACAGCATCAGGAAAGGATTTTT
Organism: Prionailurus viverrinus; assembly: GCF_022837055.1. Classification (NCBI taxonomy): domain Eukaryota; kingdom Metazoa; phylum Chordata; class Mammalia; order Carnivora; family Felidae; genus Prionailurus; species Prionailurus viverrinus. Next base: position 52,477,009 of record NC_062565.1, read on the forward strand.
ATTATAAAGTTCTTGATGTAAATATCGTGGTATGAAGCTCAGAACAATGATTCAAAAAGAAAAATGTTTTTCTTTAAACTGAGCAGAAGCAGTGACATCTTAGTTATGTAAAACTATTATTTTTTGTCAATTGGGTTTCAAAGTAGGAGTAAAAGATGCTGTCATTATATGAGTCACAAAAATTATCTGATTCTATTGACTCCTCATTTCAGTTCACTCTAATTGATTTCAATTCAGGTTTTCGTTAAAACGAAGCACAGTGGACAATACCAAAATAAAGAGGTCCTTTTCCTTAAAGCATTTATGAAGTAGTTGTGATGTAAGTATCCATACATGAAAATATTAATCAACACTGAATATCATGGATAGGCCTTTGACAGAATTGGAAATAAAAATTTTGAAACCAACAAAAATGAGAAATCCTGTTTAATGGGTTCTCTACTGGGATCACTCCACTCATTCCATCCCAGCATCAGGTCCCATGGCTTCAACTGCCAGCCAGTTGCTGATATCTTCTAAATTTAGTTCTCCAGCCTTGACTACTCATCTGCATTCTAAAGTCTTACACCCTGCCTTCTACTTGCTGTCTCTATGTTGATATCTGCTAGGCATGTCAGACCTATCGTGGTTAAATTGGGGCTCTTGGTTTTGGCCCCCACCTATTTATCTCCCAGTCTTTTCCCCGAATTTCAAAATCACCAAGTCATCCAGCTAGTTGCTCAAGAACCTAGTTCTTATTAAATTCAGTTCAAGGCATGTTGCACGTTCCTGCAGCATACATTGCTAATGTGTCTCTTCTCTCCATCTTCATTGTTGGCTGAGAATCTAAGCATAAACCACTTCTCCCTTGAGATCTTTCTTCTTCCATTCTTGTTTCTCTGCAAGCCATTTTCTACTTAGTAGCCTGGGTAATCTTTCTAAAAATCTCTAAAAGAGAAATTAGATCATGATTCTTGCCCTTTTCAAATCCTCCAGGGACTTTGGCTACACTGTAATAAAAACTCCTAGCTCCTGCTTCTAATCTCTCACCTCATCTCCTGCCACTGATTTATCTGCTGTGTTCCAGCCACGGGGCTGTGTTGATCTGTCTCAAACATGCCAAGTGTCTCCTTACTTCAGAGTCTCTCAATTGACATCTGAAGTACTTTGTTTTCATTTGCATAGGTTAGTTTCTTGTTTTTACTCCTGTCTCAATTCAAACATTTCCTCCTCACCTGAACTTTTTGCGGCATGCAGTCTAATGTTAGCTATCTAGTTACTTTCCATCAGATCACTCTGTAAGTTGCGCAAGCAAAGGGACCACATTCTGTTGCTTACCACTCGATTCACCAGCATCAGTGTCACTACCAGGTACCAAATAGGTGCTCGACACATGGATATAGAATAACAAATGGAAGGAATGAATAAAAGGGAATCAATTGCCTGAGAGTGAGGTGCAGATTATCTTCAGAAAGACTGAGAGAAATAATATGCCAATGGGAGATGGTTGTGCAACTCCAGTAGTCAGATGGGGATTCCTGAATGGGGTGAGTCACATCTGTACTTGAATAGGCATGGGCTTTGTCTTGGAGAGGAAGACCAGTTTTTGCCACCATTGTGACTGTGTATTTGGATATGAGCTGGGATGTTCCAGGAAAGCCAAGAGAGAAACATGTCTGGAGAGGGAGGAGTAGTGGTAAGAAGGTGAGGTAAATTGGCCTTAATGTTCAGTCTGTGTTAAGATTTGACCTAGGGTACAAAAAGAAACCATTGTCTGTATTGGTGGATGAATGGCATGAAGCATAAAAAAATTACCACACCTAAATAATTTGGAGCCTTGTTGCAGAATAAAAGCCTTATAGTGCCTAGTAACCTATGTGTTTTTCTGAATTGCTGCCTGGAACAAGATGTTAAAAATAGGAGCTTTGGAGTCCCGCAAAGGTGTGAGTGTGCATGAAGATAGCACTTTTCTAGCTGTCTGACCTTGAACAGATACTTAATCTCTCCTCAACTCCAAACTATAATTTGCCAATTGCAAATTGTAGGATTAATTGCAAAAACATATATAAATCATTCAATATTATTGCCTGACATAAGAAGAGATTAATAAATGTGATCATTGCCATTACCAGTATTTTAAACCATAGTATCTGATGTGAGTTCCAGCCTAGAGGTTTAGATTGTATGTATGTATGTATGTATGTATGTATGTATGTATGTATTTATTCATTTATAAAAGTTTTTTTTAAAATATGAGATTTATTGTCAAATTTGTTTCCATACTAGATTGTTTTTTTGATTCAGCAGTATCAGCTACCTCTTTGTCTTTCCACCCACCACCTGGGTGCTGACAAATGATGATACCAGTGATGAAAATGGTAGTGTTAAGTTTAGTTAAAGAAATGCTTCATGATGAATAACAATAATTACTCTTGTAGGTGGCAGAATTATCTTGTAGGTGGCGGAAAGCATTGGGCCGAAAGATAAATTTGAATCATGACATTTTGCATGTCACATATTGGCATGTGGCTAAATCTTGAATAAAATGAAATTTTATTAAATACTGAACTATATGAAGGTATTTTTTTAGGTCTTTATACTCAACTAGTAGTGGAATGAATGCATTCTTGAAAAGTTCATTTATTCACTCACAAACACTGAAAACTGACAACAAGCCAATCAGTATTCATTGAACTTGGGAAATGTGATGTGTAAAAAGCAGACATGAGCTTGTTCTCATGGAGCTTATGGTATAATGAGAGAGACAGTTACAGAGTGGTAAGTGATAGAAAAGAAAGATGATTTCAAGAGATTTTGTAATAAGGAAGTTTTACCAGAAACCTAAGTTCATATAAAAATATTTATAAGTTACATTAACTTATATTGCTTTTAGAACATGGTGTCACCATGACGAGTGAGAAAAGGGATCTGTTAAAGACCAAGTTCAATGTTTTTAATGAGAGGTTACTAACAGTATAGGTAATTGTCATTTTGAATACAGTACAATAAATTAACAGTAATTTGGTCTTCATTTGTTATTTACCTGTGTATCTGTATAGGTATGTACATGTGTATGTGTGTATATTTAGTGGTGCTTCATTTACTACAGAACCTCTCAGCCCATCTTCTCTTGTCTAGCATTTCTCTGAGTAAGAAAAAAAAATCTTCAACAATTCCCCGTGCCTGTATAATATGTGTTCTCCCTTCTCTGACCCTTTTGAGAAATTACTTGTAAAATGGGGCTTCCTCACCCATGTCATCAGAGTTTACAGTTCTTTTTTTTTATTTTCAGATTTTTAAAAATCTTTATTTATTTTTGAGAGAGACAGAAACAGAGCGAGAGCATGGGAGAGGCAGAGAGAGAGAGGGAGACACAGAATCTGAAGCAGGCTCCAGACTCTGAGCTGTCAGCACAGAGCCTGATGTGGGGCTCAAACCCACGGACCATGAGATCATGACCTGAGACGAAGTCGGAGGCTTAACCAACAGAGCCACCCAGGCACCCCAGACTTTACATTTCTAAGCTAATGACTTAGCGTGGATCTGTGTAGTTTAACCTTGTCTCCCTGAGTTAAAGCTTCAGTATTAATTTTATGCTAGATTGCTCCACATAAGTGGGATCCTTTGGAGACCTTAAACTGAAAATACCTGAAACTGGACTTATTACTATTCCTGATTGCTCCGTTTCTCCATGTATTCCAGCTCTTGGTGAATGTCATTGCCATTCATCTTGATACCCAGATCAGCGTTGTGGAGGCTATGCTACCGTCCTTTCTTTTCTTCTTCACTTTATATTCAAATACATTTTAAGTTTATTTATTTATTTTGAGAGAGAGAGGGAGAGGGCACATGTGTGCCAGCAGGGGAGGGGCAGAGAGAGAGGGAAAGAGAGAATCCCAAGCCGACTCTACACTGTCAGCATGGAGCCCAATGTAGGGCTTGATCTCAAGAAACGTGAGATCATGATCTGAGCCAAAATCAAGAGTCAGACACATAAACACTGAGTCACCCAGGAGCCCATATATTCAATTTGTGAACAAGTCCTGTCAATATCCTCTGTAATTTTATCTTACTCTCTATTCTCACAGCTTCTGCCTTGGGTTGGCTCTAAATCTTCTCTCACCTACACTGATTCACGAGTGTTCTAACTTTTCCCCTCCTCCAATTCAGTTAGCTCTCCATGTTGTCCTCCATACTAGACCAAACTTCTTCATTTTCAACATCCATGTTGTTTTCATTCCCCATTTTGAAGCCCTCTGACTTACTTGCCATTGCTATTCCCAGCACTGTTTTGTCCTAGTGATTTCAGGTGTTTGTTTTGTTTTGTTTTGTTTTGTTTTTTCCTTGTTTCATGACCTTGGGTAATTTCTTCTTATGCTTGTGCAGATTACTACTCCAGTAAGAATCCTAGAGAACCCGCTCCTGCCTCTGAAATTCTTTGTGTATCTCCTATTATTCTGCCTCATAAATTCTAGCTGCTTTGGCCCTTCTGAAATTGAATTTCTTTGTTTTTATTTCTTGAAATTCAAATTAGTTAACATATAGTATAGTATTGACTTCAGGAATAGAATTTAGTGATTCATGACTTATATACAACACCCAGTGCTCATCTCAACAAGTGCCCTCCTTAATTCCCATCACCCATTTAGCCCATCCCCCCACCCAATACCCCTCCAGCAACCCTCAGTTTCTTCTCTGTATTTAAGGGTCTCTTATGGTTTGCCTCCTTCTCTGTTTTTATCTTATTTTTCCTTTCATTCCCCTATGTTCTTCTGTTTTGTTTCTTAAATTCCACATATAAGTGAAATCACATGATGTTGGTCTTTCTCTGACTGACTTACTTCACTTAACATAACACACTCTAGTTTGCTCCTATCTCAAATCTGTGAGACTGCCATACTCTGGATTTCCTGCTCCTAACTGTAGCAGGGAAACTGCCCCCTGGTGGAAAGCAGAGGAAATCACTGGGCTCCTCTCTTAGCTTGTCCCACGATCACAAGACCACGCTTCTAATGTCTGCTGTCTTCCAATGTTTGCCAATGTCTAAAAATTATTGTTATCATATATTTTATCCAGTATTCTATATGTTTAAAATCCAGGAGGTTGAATGCATTTTTTGTTATTCCATCATGCTCAGAAACAGCAATTCAGAAATACGACATTTCAAAAAGAAAAGTAATGAGTTTACATTGATATTGCCAATTCATATTTAAGGATATGGTGTCTTTTAAAAAATTTAGCTTTCATCATTTACATAATTATTTATCATTCAATATTAATATAATTTCAAAGTAATATTATACAACAAAATATACATTTTCTTAGCATATGTCCCATTGACTAGGATTTAAGTCAGATGAGATTATTCTTTACTCCTCTGCACAGACATGAGACATTTTGCAATAGATCTGACCAAAATTGTCAAGGTGATAAAAAAACAAGAAAGTCTGAGAAACTTGCACAACCTGGAGGATATTAAAGAGACATGATTACTAAATGTAATGGGATGGGATTGTGGAATACAAAAAAGATAATAGGTTAAACTAAGGAAATCTAAATTATGGATGTTAGGTAATAATATGAGTGTTGGTTCACCAATTGTAACAAATGTGCCATACTCATGTAGTATCTTAACAATAAGGGAAATCATGTAAATGGAAGGGGCACATATAAAAACTCCAATATCTCCTCAATTTTTCTGTAATTCTAAAACCTTTTAAAAACAGTCTGTCATTTTTTTGAAAGACATTTTAAAAAGTATTAGCTGTTAGCAGTCATGGGTTTGTGATTTTCTCTTGTCTCATCAAATTGTTGCCTAATTTGAGATAATTCAAATGAAGGTGGTGCATATATTAATTTCAGAGTAAATTTGTTATTTATGCATAAAAATGAATTTGTGTACATTTGATTTTTCAAAATCTGTAATACTGGGGTGAGGGTAGTTAAAGCATTTTAAATAGCAAAACAACTATATATTCCATCCACTAATTGAGATGCCTTTTTTTTTTTTTAAGTATAAAAATTTCCATGTGTTCTTTGGTCTCCTTTTTGGACTTTCTATTCTCTTTTTTGCTTTGTTCATCTCAATATCATACTGTTTTAATAATTTGGGTTTTTTATATGTTTTCTTATTTTATTTCCATGGTAGCTTTTCAACAAAAGTTTCTAGCCAGGAGAAAGGGTGGCAGAGAGACCCCTCAGTAATTTTAATGACATTACATTAAATTACAAATTAATTTAGGAGAACTGGCATATTTGTGATGTTGAATTATTCTATCAGGGAGCATAAAAATTTTGTATGTACACATACATTCATTTGTTCATACCCAAAGTTAGGTCCTACAGGAGTAATTTAAAGTTTTACCTCATAAATTACATCTTAGTATTCTGTCTTTCTTGTTGCTGTTACAAATTAGATTACCTCTTTCATTATATTTTGCTTTATAAGTAGCTTAATAACTTCAATATGTTAAATTAAAAACCCAGTGTGTTCCTAAATTTCCTTATTATTTGAGTAGTTTCAGCATTCACTTTTTTGGGACAGTTCAGATATAAAATCGCATTATCAGAATATAGAAATAATTTTAATTTTTATGCCTCTGCTATCATTTATCTAAATGTGGTTGGCTAAAACTTGATTAAGACATTAAATAGTAGTTGTGATAGTGTACATTAACAAAAACTTATTCCTGGTTGCCTGTTTCCTCTCTTTTTCTCTCTCTCAATGACATGATTTGGGGAAAGTAAGATAAAATTGCCTGCACTACATGTTTCAGTCCCTTGACCTTACACAGATTTATCTACGTTTCTCTTTCTTTTTCTTAAATTCCAACTTCATGAGTATGAAGTAAAACTTGAAGCAAGGACCATGTCTACTGTATCTCTATGTTTCCATCACCCAACAATATTGTCAAAACAGAGATATGTTTGTGTGTTTTAACATCTAGCAAAGTCCTTAAAATATCAGTTACTGAATACATGCTAATTGAAAGCATAAGGCATAAAAGACCCAATTCTAATTTATTAAACTCAAATATTCCAGTTATTTAAAATAAGCTACATTTCTATTTACCAATTTTACAAAGCAGAAATGGACTTATAAAGATGCAAATATTATGAAGTCCTGACAATAAACTTTGACTTCATTTGTTATAATTTTATAATTTTTTAAACTAAAATAGTGTTTCCCTTCTAATTTTCAAGATTTTGGACAATACAGTGACTCAAACTTATTTTTAAAAATTATTTTTGGTAAATATTAACCTTGTGAAATATACCCAGTGCTTGAATAGAGGTGCAACATGTCTGTCATTCTGTGTTCTAACACCATAGCATAAATGTAGCATAGGTCTAAATTGTTAATAAGTAGCAAAACCAAATTTAGTTAAAAAAACAAAGTGGAGTAGACTCAGTACACAATGAAAAAAAAATTTTAATCTTAATGCTCTTAAATGTACTCATTTCATTAGAGTCCAACTCCGCCCCAACATAATCTGTGTTTCTGCCATAAAGATGATTACGGGACGAAAGAGATACATAGAAGTGTATCAGAAGACATGCATTGTTCATGGAAGGTATTTATGAGGGCCTAATATTTTTACAATATTCTTTAGGAATCTTAGGGAGTAGTGGATACTTTGGTGTGGGTGAAGTAGAGGCTGGAGAATATTTAGAATTTAATTTCAAAAATAAAACTGACACTAAACAGCACAAGGTCATATATTTCATATTAAGGAATTCCTTTAAGGTGTGTTAGGAGAGCCATTAAAGCCTGTGAGCTAGAAGCATGGAATTTTCAGATGCATAATTTGTAGAAGCAGTTTATCTTTCACTGTGATCTACCAGACCTCCTAAATGAGAGCCATGCCTGGAAATAGAAAGACCTGTTGAAAGGCAGGAATATGGGAAGATAGCTGGATGCATGGCATTGCTAGTGGGATAAAAAGGAGACGACTGCTAAAAGTATTTTTGAGGTAAAAGAAAAATAAAAAATTAAAAAAGGGCCCTGACCAACAGCAATTTGTCATCTAGTAATCAACTTAAGAAACATACGAATCTAGTGATGAACCAGAGGAGTATGTTTAGAGTTGCATTTATGATTGTAGAATGCTTTTTCATTCTTGCAAAACATCAGGGAGGAAGTAGTAGGAGCTAGAGAATGATATATTTGGCTACTTGTTGTTACTCTCTTTTTACTAGTATCATTTCCTGTAAGATTTATGTTGTTAATATCTAATAATCAAAAGGCATTTGGTGCTTGCTGCCAACAAACACAAAAACATTGATATTTAAGGACTGTGGTGTCTTTATACAAAGTTGTGTTCTTATGAGCCAGAATTATATATACGTCAGTTGATGCTGAAACTGTCGACTTAGAAGAATTCAGCATTATTGAAACAAAACTTATTTCTTGAAAAACTTGGCACTTAACACATCTTCGATGCCCAATGTATTACTGAAGCATTTATTTTTAGTTTAATATTTACAATGGCTATATTTGAGTTCTCTACAAAGGAAATTCTGTTATTCATGTGAGTTTGTTGACACATTTAACTATTAAAATATCTTGATATCCAGTCTCAACTAGATGGGTGTAAAATTGCAAGTCACTTTATAAAGGCTGTCTCATTAAGTGGATATCACATTTTTACATTGTGAAATAAAGTGTTACTAGCTTGGAGAAAAGTCTCCACTCATCCTTAAATTGAGTAATACAACTAACATTATTAACGTAGTTTCTCATGCTGTAAGCTTGCCTGCTATAGGACTTGCATCACATATGATCAAATAAAGTACATTCAAGAAGATCATCTTGAGTATCGAGGCTCAGAATGAAAAAGAAGTTGAGGGAATAGCTCTCTGAGCTGGGGATAAATGGATTTGTAGCAGCTGTTGATAGCTATTAAGATGTTAGCTGTGCCTTTGGAATATTAAAGTGCAAGCCTCACATTCTTGGTGAATATTAAAAAGTTTTTGAGTAAATTAATGGTGCAAATGTATTTAGCAATTAGCAATGCTGAACATGTATCACTGTTTCTTCTGTGTTGTGTATTTTACGGTAAAGTTTTAAATTTTAGCACCAAGGTTATTCATATTTTAACTTACCTTAGGCAGACGCAGCAGTTTTTTGGAATACATAGCCTCCTTCTGGTTGTATAATAACCTTTCACTGATACCAGCCAGACTAGATTTTTACCAAGCTTCTGTTACTGAATTTCAGAAATTTTAGGTCTTGCTATGTTCATGTTTTCCTTTAATTTATTCATAGTTGCCTTCCACTGTTCATTTAACGAAAATATAAGCCAGCTGGAAGTCCTTAGTGTTTCTCTCCTTCGAAAAATCAGCATCATGGGTGGACTGGTATGGGAAGGAATATATTCTTCCAGAACTATTTCAGCATAATTGGAGGACGTATACATGGACTGTAATCTGGTATAATTAAATTGGCAGCTGATTCAGTGTATTAATAAACAGCAAAAGCCAAATCAATTACAGAGTGGGAGAAGAGGCACAAGAGGGACCAAAGGTGGTTTGAGAAGAATGCATCTGAAAGATGCTCCTGCCCTCGTCATCTTCACTGATTCCTGAGGTGTGCCTTTTCCAGCTCCCTGTGTAGACTCTAAACTCATTATTTTGCTCTGGGTTGCTGTAATGAGCCAGTGAGGTGACCAGACAGCAGATGGAATGAATAAACAATTACACACCTCCTTAACAAATCTGTCCCCTCTGCCTCTTGAGTAAGAATTTTAGCGGAGGTGAGATAATGATTGAGGTGGAAAATGTTTGCTCCACGCTATCCACATCATTAGCTGACCCTCTGGCCCCGCCAGTGAGCCAAGTACAGTGACCTATCTGAGCTCTGTCCTTTTTGTCCAGCATGAAATAAAAACTTAATTAACAACTTTGTGTTTAATTTTGTGACCTGGATGCAAAAGTGTTTCGTAGATTTTTTTTTATAGTATTGATACATAGAAAAGGACACTAAGTACTTTGTAAATATTAAATCTGACATGCTCGTTGTTTAAAATATCAGTGTGAGTATACTCACTGAAAGATTATGCTGTATTAAAGACAGTTACTGCCAAAGAAAAGTTGGCCTTTGTTATAGTTCCTAGATTTGCCACCCCCTTCAAAATTTACTATGATATCTAAAACTTTAGAATTACTATTTAAATAAATATTTATGTTTAAATACTTAAATATTTTTAATTAAATATAAAGCATTTATTAAAACATATACAATAAATGTCTAGTATATCTAATATAAAGCTTTTATTAAATAGATAATTATTTAATTTATTTATGTAAATTAAATAAGATTTATGGGGCACCTGGGTGGCTCAGTCGGCTAAGTGTCCAACTTAGGCTTAGGTCACGATCTCACATTTTATGGGTTCGAACCCTGCGTTGAGCTCTGTGTTGACAGCTCAGCTCAGAGCTCCTTCTGTCAGCTCAGCTCCCTCTGTCACTGCCCCTCCCCTGTTCACACTCTGTCTCCATCTCTCTCTGAAAAAATGAATAAATGTTAAAAATTTATTTAAAAAATACATTTTTAAATACATTTATTTAGGGGCGCCTGGGTGGCGCAGTCGGTTAAGCGTCCGACTTCAGCCAGGTCACGATCTCGCGGTCCGTGAGTTCGAGCCCCGCTTCGGGCTCTGGGCTGATGGCTCGGAGCCTGGAGCCTGTTTCTGATTCTGTGTCTCCCTCTCTCTCTGCCCCTCCCCCGTTCATGCTCTGTCTCTCTCTGTCCCAAAAATAAATAAACGTTGAAAAAAAAAAATTAAAAAAAAATACATTTATTTAAATATATAATTTTTATTAAAATTTAAATAGAGTAACAATTATATAGCAAGTTAAGTGTCTCTCAGTGATACTTGTTTCAGGGTCTAGGTGGTCACATGTTGGCAGGTAACAGGAGACACTCATTGCCTTTATACTCCAAAAATTGCAGATACTAATACATTGAAAAATATGTTACATTTTCATAAGCAATAGATTCATGGACCCAGTTTATTGCATTAAAAATCCCAAAGCACTAAGTTTTCTTGTATCTACTGTATACTTTTTTAAAATTACTTTTTATGTAGTTTTCAATGAAATATTTACATTAAAATTTCCACATTGTTTTCTTGCAGCCAGATTATAACTAAATATCACATGCAATCAGGCAAGGAAGAAAATTTTCTATACACACAATAAAATACTTGACAATAAACTGAATCTTAGCTAGTCTGTGTATATATATATATATATATATATATATATATATATATATATAGTTACTGCAAGTCACTGGGTAATGATTAGCAGTTTACCTTCTTGTGCAAGAAAGAAGAAATGTTTAAATTATTTCTGTGAAATACATAACATATTTAAGGACTTTGCGTTGATAAAAATCTGAAGGAAAAAAACAGAATTATCAGAAATTATGTGTCCCCTGCATAGAAATCTAGAGTGCTGGAGATAAAGCCCTTTTTCTTGCTCCAGAGTGCAACAGATTTAGAGAAAACCTTTGTAGACTCTTTGTCACATACCAAACTTGGAACTGGTAAATACTCCTATCTACAAAGGTCAGTGTGCAATGAGACTAAGAACTCTCTCTGGTAACTAAAATGGAGAAAAGAAAAATAACACAGAGCAAGCATATTGTCATCAAACCAATTGTGTTGAGGAACAGTTGTGATCCACACCTTTAATGGAGTCTGATGTGCATTTTCTGTATGCGATGTAGACCGATGGTTATAAAAGAAGTGAGCTATAGATTTTGTGCTCAAGAAGTCAAGATCTGTTTGTACAGTGTCCCTCACACCTGATTGCACCATGCATATATGGTGAGCACTCTCAAATTACCATCTCCAGTCTAGAGATCTTTCCTGAACTTTAGACTCAGTATCTGTCTACTTGACACTTGAGGGTTTAATGGCCCTAATTAATGTCTTCATATTCCCTTCAGGACCTTCACCTTGAGACTTCCCCATATCGATTGATGGCAACTCCATCTCTCTAGCTGTCTCAAGCCAAGAACTTTGCAGTCATTCATGACCTCTCCCTTTCTCTCACACTGCACATCCAGTCCATCAGATTTCCTTTGACATTAGTGCCTCTGAGTGAGATTATTCTGATAGCCTTCTAAGTGTCATGACTGCTTCCATCGATACTGCCCACCCCCAGCAGTCTTTTCTCAACACAGCACTAAGAAGGATTCTTTAAAAATAATTATTGCATTATGCTATACTTCAACTCAGAATCCTCAACATGCTTCCATGTTACTTGGAGTAATTGCTAAATTCCTTAAAATGGCCCCAGGTCGTACAAAATGTGTCTCCCCATTTCTTCTTTTAAAATTTAGTACAAGAGTGTCCATACACACACAGTTTCCTTTAGTGTTAACACATTACTATGTGTACATTTGTTACAATTAATTTACTAACATTGATGCAGTATTACTAGTTGAGTCTATATTTTACTCAAATTTCCTTACATTTTACCTCATGTTCTTCTGTTCCAGGATCTTATCCAGCATACCACAATTACATTTATTTGCAGTACATTTATTTGCTTGAATTCTTCTGGCTGTGAGAGTTTTTTCAGAATTTCCCTGCTTTTTGATAACAAAAGTTTCAGTTTTGAACAGTTTTGTATGTATATCTTGTGGAATGTTTCTCAATTGGGATTTGTCTGATGTCTCTCTCAGGGTTAGGCTAGAGTTCTGGGTTTGCGGGAAGAGGATCACAGAGGGGATGTTTAACACTTCTTATCAGTGATATATGTTATCAGCATCATATCACTATTGATGGTAAACTTAATCTCAGAGGTAGTGTTTGTTGTATTTAGTCATGACAAAATTAATGTTTTGAACTTCTTTCGATACAATATTTTTGGAAGGAACCTAATATGTGCAAGCCACAACTAAGAAATGGGAAATTATGCTTTCCTACCATGAGGACAGAAATCTATGTCATTTACTTGGAATTCATCTACAGGGAGTTTTTATCTCTTCTCTCTCATTTGTTCATTCAATAACTTCTATCTGTGGATTCTTGGATGTTTGTTTTATATATTGGATTATAATTCATTATTTCTTTATTTTATCGCTTGCATTGTTTCAGCTTTGTCCTTTGGGTGCTCTTTCAGTTGACTCCTATTCCCCTTCGATGTACCCCTTTCACTGTGTGTGTGTATGTGTGTGTGTTAGTGTTTTCTTATGTTCTGGGCACTACAGATTTCTCCAGTATCATGTATTTATTCACTTCTCTAGCTCTAGAATCAACTGTTTCTCTAAAAAACTCTGATACTTTTCATTAGAGAGTTGTATTAGAAAACAGTATCTGGGCTCTGGATGTGCTCATTACTATTGGGGTGGCATTGCTTCTAGTCCCAGTCTCGGCTGACAGAGCAAGGCAACTGTGTGTACTAACCGTTGTCTATACACATACTTATCAACATTTCTATAGGTATCTATATGTATTTATATTAAGCTAAACAGAAGTTCATATTAAGGTCTTAAGCTCTAATCCATCACCACATGGATCACTCTAACCTTTCCAAATGCTTCTCTATAAATTCCTACTCTTACTCCCTATCGTTTACTTAATTGTTCAGTTCTAGTATATATGCATAGCAGTAACAGAGTTGTTGAGTTGACCTGTACTCCCCTGAGAACTTTATCAACCAGAATAAAGGCTTGTGTGTACTTTCTTTTACATTTAGTAACATTGTCAAGTGAAAATAAAAAAAAAAAACAACCTCAAGTTAGGTTATCAAGTGGTTTATCCATTGTCTACTGATATTGCTCTGAAGAACTGCTTTGAAGCTAGTTGACTACAGGAGATAATATATACAGAGAGGGTAGAGGGGTGCACCCGCCTACAAGCACTTCTCCAAATATTTGCACATCACAAGGTATAATGTGTCCACTTATAAAAAATTATGGTGTTCTGATTTCCACATAGACATAAGGAAGACCCTTAGGTCATCTTAATACATTATGTTTCTGTCATATCTGATTGTTTAAAAATAATGCTTTCATGACTTCACTTAACTGGTTTTCTGGTTCTTTATGTTCCTGATTTCTCTTTGAGCTCAGTTGAAATGGTTATATAAGGCTGACATCAGTCACCTACTGCAGTTTTAGTGCAAAACACAGACTCCACTCATTTTCTTTTCTTTTTTTTTTAAATAATGTTTGTTTATTTTTGAAAGAGAGAGTAAGAGCAGGGGAGGGGCAGAGAGAGAGAGGGAGACACAGAATCCGAAGCAGGCTCCTGTCTCTGAGCTGTCAGCACAGAGCCCGATGTAGGCCTCGAACTCACAAATCACAAGATCATGACCTGAGCTGAGGTCAAACGCTTAACGGATTGAGCCACCCAGGCGCCCTTCCACTCATTTTCAAAGTTACTTAGGTCAGTGGCTTCCCCCACACCATCCCTTTCATTGAGGTTATTTCTGTATATTTTAAATACAGCTAGTGTTCTCATAGTGTGTACTTTTTTCTCATAGTGTGTACTTCATTCTGGGGATCACCAGACTTCCCAAATTATTATTATTTTGAATTGGTCTACTCTTTGTGCTGTACATTTCCATCACTGTGGACAAATGCAGAGTGTCAGGTATCTTGCATGACAGTCTTGGACTTAGTAGTTTCACTGCCTCAAAACCCTCTGTGCTTCCTTTGCTCTATCCTCCCAAATTTCTGGCAACCACTGATCAAGTTACTCTCACCACTATTACCATAGTTTTGCCATTTCCAGATTGTTACATAAATGGAATTATGCAGCCTTAGCCATTTTCACGCTGTGTTCATTGAACCGTGTGCATTTGATACTAGTCCATGTGTTGTTATAGCATAATAAGGGCTCATTCATTGTTATCACCAAATAGTGTTCCATTGTACGTATGCACCACAGTTTGCCTATTCACAGCGAAAGAAAATGTGTGTTACTTCCAGTTTCGGGTGATGATGAGAAAAGCTGCTCTGAGCATTCTTACGCAGGCTTTGTGTGGGTATACGTTTTTGTATCATTTGGGTAAATACCTAGGAGTGTGACTGCTGGATCGTAGGGTGAGACTATTTTTACTTTTGAAAGCAACTGCCACATCGCCTTCCACATGGGCTGTGGCATTTTGGGTTCCCATAAGCAGGGCGTGAGAGTGCGTATTGTTCTGCCTCACGCCAGTTAATCTTTTGGACCCCAGCCATTCCAATAGGTGTCAGGTGGCATCTTATTTTCATTGGTGTTTCCCTAATCACGTATGATTTTGTTCATCTTTGCCCATGCTTATTTGCCATCTGTATATCGTCTTTGATGAGGTGCTCGTTCAGATTTTTTGCCTACCTTTTAAGTTGGTTTATTTTTCTCAGTTATTTTTAAGTGTTCTTTGTGTGTTTTGGATTCAGGTCCTTTATCACATATGTGGTTTGCGAATATTTTATCCCAGTCTGACTTGTCTTTCTCTTGTCCCAAAACTGTCTTTTTTCGGAGGAAATGTTTTAATTTTAATGGAGTCCAGTTTATCAGTTTTATCAATTTTCTTGCACCATGCTTTTAATGTTGTATATAAAAGCTAATCACCACACTCATGATTTTAAAGCTTCCTTTTTAAATTTTCATGAGCTCTGTATTAAGGATATTAAGTATTTATTTTATAGTTGATACGAACATGTTTCCAATTTTGTTCCTTGCCTTTTAGTTTATGATCATTTGACAAGAAGCAGTAAATTATGTCAGTCCTTTCTGCTGTAATGTCTTATACACTTTCCATTGTTTTTAAGCTTAATATGGTTTTATCCAACTTTACCCATCACTTGTATTTTCTTAGCTTTTTAAAAGTAGCCTATCAAATAGCCTCTATAAAAATAGATTTTTGTATTTTTAAATCAAAATTTATTCTAAGGTAAAGATTTAAGTTTTTAAAGTAAATATTTAACCTGGTATCTGAGCAGTATTTATGGAATAAATGTCAAATTTTATATATGTGTCCATGAATGTGTGTGTGTGTGTATATATCACTATTCTAGTCCATTAATTTGCCTGTTCATTTTCATATTGCTACTATGTTGTATTAGTTATTATAACTTCATAAAGTAATATATTTTAATATATGATAGGTCACGATTCCCGTACTCTTTTTCTTTTGGTACATTTTAGCATTCTTACCTATTATTCATATGGATGAATATAGATGATATTTACAGTTATTTAATCATCTCATATGATGTATCATACTGATATTTAAATGGGAAATGTGTATTCTAAGCGGGTAAGAAAGCTTTTTTTTTTATTTTTGCTTATTCATTTGTTTGTTTATTCATAAAATACATTTATACCAAGCATCTGTTGTGCATGTATGCATGGAGAACCCATCAATTAAGATTACAGATAGTTTTTGCAGTCATGAAGCTGACAGTCTAATGGGTTATATCTTTCAGTTTATCCAGGTTTTTATTAGTATTTAAGAATGATAATTGTAATTTATTCTTATAGGTACCTCATGTTTGATAGTAATATTCTTTTGTGCCTTTAAGGTGTAAGCTATAGTGTAATTGATAGCAATTGTAAGTTACCTTTTTCCACTTTATCTTTATATAGTAATTATTTTCAACCTTTTCCATTATTTTCTAGTTTTTGGCATGTGAACTGTAGAGTAGGTTTCGTTTACTTTAATTTATTATAGTGGTTTAGAAGTTGTTTATTTTCAATTTGTCACCTTTTAAAAAAAAATGTGCACTTTGTCTGGAAATGGGGATTTGCTACAGTTTTATTTTCTCCATTAATCATGACCCTGGCAGCTCATGTTTATTTTTATGCTTTCTATGAATCTTCACACTGTTGGCAATTTACCCTCAGTTTGCCTTAGCTTCGGTGTGATTTATTCACTTATCCAGTCTTTGACCAGGCAGGAAATATGTAGACTGAGTTTGCTAACAGATTGAGTTCATGATATTTTGGAAAGATTGTCTTTGAGATATTAATTTTGTCTTTGTTTCAGTGTTGTAAGTGACTTTAAAAAGAGAAATAGGTTGTATTTTGCTCTGTCTGACACCGGAGTTGTTGATTGGTTTCTGGGTTTCATAGGTAAAGTGAAACCTGTGGAGAATACCAACTCCAAAGAGAGCTGTTCAGAGGTCTAGTACTACTGAAAAAGGTAGAGTCTATGAACTCAGGAGGATGTAGCCATGTCCCAAAGTGGGGAATGGATGGTGTTTTGCTTTTCATAATTATGTAAGCATATGGAATTTCATAGATATGTAAACACCTATATCCATGTTTATCTAACTTAGTTGTGATATAATAAAATAATATTTGAGGAGCGCCTGAGTGGTTGAGTCAGTTAAGCATCCGATTCTGGATTTCAGCTCGGGTCCTGATTTCACGATTGCTGAGTTCGAGCCCTACATCAGGCTGTGCCCTAATGGAGTTTAAAAATAAACTTAACGAAATAATACTGACATAAAATTTTCCCATTAAAATGGATCTGCACATTATTCTCATGAGAAATATGATCCTAAATGTTCTGAAGACAAAGTTTGAAAACACACATATTGTTTGTCTTTTCTGTGTCAAGTGGGATATTTTTCTACTTACA
The DNA here is from genome assembly GCF_022837055.1 of Prionailurus viverrinus. Taxonomy (NCBI): domain Eukaryota; kingdom Metazoa; phylum Chordata; class Mammalia; order Carnivora; family Felidae; genus Prionailurus; species Prionailurus viverrinus. The sequence goes on from NC_062565.1 coordinate 52,494,577, forward strand.
AGTCCAGATTCTCCTTATCCTGAGGGATTCCATCTATTTGAGTGTATTGGCTGCTGTATACTCTGTTTGTCTGATCTCTGTTCTCTGGTTCTTGTAGGATCCTAAGGGCTGGAGAAATGTGGGTTGGCGGGGATGAATGGGAGGAGGAAGGAAGAAGCAAGGAAGCACTTGAGCAGTGATGTGACTTCTTCCTATTTTCCTAATGAATAAATATATTTGGATCAATGAGTCAAGAGACAACAAAAAACCAACAAAAAATAACAAAAACCCACTTTTCCTCTCTTTTAGTAATTAAGATTTCTCTTTTGCATGTTAATACTTAATATTCGTACTCTTATTTATATACACATTTTCAACTTCTATTGATGAAATAGTATCCTATTTCATATATTTGTGTGGTTATACATCTATATATATGCATAAATGTACATAAAGATGTATATTTCCATACAGCTCTGTATATGTATAAATAAGAATATTTTATCTTAAATAGATATATATTTTTATAAGGAAGAGTTCATATTGGCACCTGCCAATACAAGATGAAGTCACACTGTTACTCTATTACAAATAAAATTACTTATGTAAAAATACTCTGATAAAGTATGGAAAAAAGCTCTGAGATTTGTGAGTTTCAGAAAAACAAAATCCCCAGGGAGATCTAGTCCACTGGTCTGAAAACTATTGAGAAAAATGAAATGGAGGCATGAATGATAAAGAATAAGTGATAGAACTAAAAAAAATATTTAAATTCTATAAATTTATGGAAGATTTTTAAAAACATTCCAAATATAATAACTGTCTTACAGCAGACTTTTTTCCTGAATCTCTTGTCTACAAAGTTGCATCATAGGCTTTTGGATTTTTTTTTTTTCTTTTAAAAATAAAACTATGTGAGTCAGTATAATGGTAGTTGTCAGTAAAACCAAAATCAGTTTCACAATGACAATTAATGAGCACCTTTTATATGCATGGGTATTTCTAGAAGTTGGTGACACAAATATAATGAAGAGATGGTGTCCACATTAAAAAGTCTTACAGTTTAGTTGAGAAAACAAGCACATGTGAGGAAGTCAAAACACTATAAATACGGCCCTTCTGATCACTTGAACTGGAACAGATTATTCCTTGGAGGCTGGAGGAAACTTTTACTCTTAAAACTCAACATATATCAGCCTGTACTGAATATTTATACTGAAGTAACTGATGAAGTAATCTCCTTTCATGCTTCTTTCTCATTTTCTTCAGTTACTGAGTCTTGCTTTAATCTAAAATTTCCTTTCTAGCTGTTGCCATCATTTTATCTCTCTGAAGTTTCTTTCAGCCTTTCCTTCCTTATCAGGACCACATATGTCAGTCTTGGCCTTCCTCTGCGTTTCTTCCCCTCCAAACTGGCTTTTCATATTTGCCTCTTTGTTCTGCATATGCTTTCAAAGGAAAAGCTTTAATATGTAATTGTTGCCTGCATTTTCTCCATTTGTTTCATTGTCATTTCATACCTATTTTTCTGTTACTTCTTATAGCCCACGGGCATCCCTAATTTCAGCTGTGATCACGTCACATACACCCTTACATCAATGATTCATTTCTATTCATTACAGAAGGATGAAGGACTGAGCTCTCTCTTGACCTTACCTGCTGTGCTTGATTGGGTGTGTCCCCTGTCTCCTGGGAGAAGACCCAGAGAGGTGTGAGGAACAATGCACAGGGACTCTTTGTTCTAGTTCTGGCTTTGCCACAAATTCATAGTTGAATCTCTCTTTCTCTTGCTCCCTTTCTAGTCTCTCTTTCCATTAGTTTTTCTGGCTTAGATTTTTTTTTTTTAATATAAAAAAACAGTTAATGAACACTTTCTGTAATAGTAAACTAGCATTGAGATTTATAAGAAGTAAGTTAATAATCATTTCTATCCCACCCCTACCTCACTTAAATTGATTTTTCACTTGTATGCCCATCTGAAAATATTGCTATATTTATGCAAACCTAGACACACGTAAGTATACACTCATAAGGCTTATCTTTTGCTATGTTTTTCTTAATTGAAATGTCCTCTTTATTTGTAAGTAGTCCTTTTGTTAAAGAAATAATAAAAAAAAACTTTGATATCCCATCATGGCAGTAAATAGAAGTCCATTTTGCTTTAAAAAATATCTTAATTTTATTTAGGATGTATGCACCATAGCTACTATTTCCAATTGATCATGTTTAGGTGGGTTTTAGCTTTTTACCATCTATATAATGTATAATACTTTATAGCCTCAAATGTTTTCCTTGTTAGAAGACAGATAAGAATAAAAGATTTAGTATCTATTTTAATAAATTAAAATAAAATTAACTACACAAAAACAAATATATATATATATATATATATATATATATATATATATAGGAAGATGTTGCTAATAGAACCTGAAGTGATTGAAAAAGAAAAAAAAAAGTAGAATAAATGAATGCAGAAGTGGAATTATAAAAAACCCAGCCAACAACAATACTTAGGAATAAGTAGCAACAATGACCTAAGCTCTTAATGAAGAGCATGGTAAATCAGTGGAAAGTACCAGGTCACTGGATGGGAAAACTTAATGGCAAAAATTAAATAATTTCATATTATATACATAAATTTAATAAATTATAATTGCAATTCAAAACAGTATCTTGGAAAAAATCGAAAAACATTAACTGATAATTCTTGTGGAAAAATGAATTAAATCAACTATGTGTTGTCTTATAAATAGATGTACATACCATTGGAACAGAATATAGAGAAATGGTATTCATTATACCAGGGAATCTAATGTACAACTATGTACGTGTGTGTGTGTGTGTGTGTGTGTGTGTATAATTTCAGTGAGTAAGAGATTGAAGAATGGCATAATCTGATGCTAGGTTTATCTAGATCATTTGACAGCTTTGGAACCAAGAATGCCTGGTTGGAGCCATAAGTATAATGCAGACTTCATGCATTTTTGGCATTATCCATGTTTTTTCGTTACTAGAATTAGGGTATATGTGGAAACACAAAGTTGTTTGGGAAACTGAGATCTGGATCAGGAAAACGTTACTTCTAGAGAATGAAATATCCTCTGTGGTAAAAACCATCTATATCAGATGGAGAGAATTAGTTAATGTGTTGCTATGGACACTTAAGAAACATTATTCCCAGTCAAGCTGGACTCATTATAGGTCAGCACTAAAAGAAAATTTGTAATAGTTGTACATGAATTATTATTGTATCCTTTCTTGCTGAAGAAAGAATTACTTGGATTTTCTTCAGAGAGTAGAGATACAAAGAAACCAATCTTCAACTTTTTGCTTTATTTCTAAGACTGTGAGAGAGCAAGGGCCCTAAGAAATTATGATAACATATACAGTATGCATATGCAGAGTAGTGGCATTGATCTAGGTGTTAGTGTGACAGATTTGAGTTTCTTTCTTTGTTTTAAAATAAACTTTATAGAGGTATAGTTTTTATACAATAAAATGCACTCATATGAAGTTTAGAATATCACGAGTCTCGTTTTTTAATGTTGATTTGAGAGAGAGAGAGAGAGAGAGAGAGAGAGTGAGCATGCATGCAAGCAGGGAAGGGGCAATGAGAGAGGCAGAGAGAGAATCCCAAGCAGGCTCCATGATGTCAGCACAGAGCCCAACACAGGGCTTGATCTCATAAACTATGAGATTATGACCTGAGCCAAAATCAAGAGTCTGGCACTCAACCAACTGAACCACCCAGCTGCCACTAGAATATAATGAGTCTTGAGGAATGTATGTGCCCTTGTAATTATTACCACAGTCAAGATACAGAATATTTCCCTTACCCCAAAAGGTGCCCTTGTGGTCCTTCTCTGTCCCCACTGTCAGCCTCAGCTTTAGGCAACCATTAATCTGCTCTCTGTCACTAAATATTAGATTTGTCTTTTCTAAACAAATCAGATAACATACGAGAGGTTAAAACTTTAGTACACCCTAGCTTTTCAATAATGTGTATTCATTCCTTATTGTATTCAATATGTTGGCCTACTAGTTTAACAACCAGTCTGTTGAGTTTGGAGAATTTGAATCAGTCCCTCCGTCGTTAATTGCTTTAAGGGAATTGTGTTATAAGTCTCTTAAAGAGCACTGAGGAGGTCTCATTCATTCATTCAGTAAATTTTTTCAACACGTATTTATCAGGCACCTCTATATATCAAACAACATTTAATTGTTTGAGACATAAAGAAACAGAGAGGGCAAAAGTTCCTGGTTTTTTATTAAGCTTATGTTATGATGCAGGTAGACAATAAACATAATAATAAAAGAAAATTGTTAGATTTTTGAAGGTGATAGTACTATTGGAAAAATGAAGCAGAATAAAAAGGAATTGGTGGTAGTGGTGGGGGAGAAAACTGGATTATAAATATGGTGGTCAGGGTAGTCTTCTCTGAGAAGACAACATTTGAGAAAATCCTGTAGATTAGGGAGGGAGCCGTGAGAATATTTGGGAGAAGGTTATTACAAGAAAAACTTGACACAGACACAGGAATGAAGAAGAAACCACAACCCCCAAATGCATACTGACTTGTAAAATGGAAGAGCATGGTAAATTGGTCTATAACACAAAACTAAGTTCTGATTGTTTGAACATCAATTAGTTCAGACTCATACATTCCAAGAGAAAATCATAGACAAGCTGATTTAGCAGGATTTACACGTTCCAAAGTCCACTGGTTGGTAGGCAACTCTCCTAGTTTACAAATTTTCATGTATCTCTGACCTTTGCCCTAAAACCTGTGTATGACTACCCCCAGCCTCCACATCCCTGACTTTCCCATTTAGAGACATTTCTGAGACTCTGTCAAGGGAGTGCTTATGCACATTCAGCAAGTTTAATAAATCCAGCTTCCTGAGATCAACAGATACCACTGATGATCTTTCTATGGAGGTGTCCAAAAGCCTGAGGCAGGAAGTCGCCTGGAATTTTAAAGCCACAAGTTGTTCAGTGGCTGACGCTTAGCGAGTGAAAAGGAATATAGTGAGAAATGATGTGAGAGAGGCTAGAGGGCCACAGCCTGGGGCGGGGGGTTGGGGGATGGCTAGTGGCAATTCTGAGGATTTGATGTTACTCTAGATGATAAGTGAGACACTAAAACTTTTGAAAGGAGTGATATGACCTGACTTCATTTTAAAAGTTCTCACTCTGCTGTGTTGAGAGTATAGGAGGGCAACCTTGGGAGCAAGGTGTTCGATTAGGAAGCTATCAAAATAATCAAAGCAAGTGATCTTGTTAGCTTGGCCTGCCTGATAGCAGTAGAGATAGTGAGAAAAGATTGGATAATGGATATATTTTGCAAGTGGAGCCAATGGCAGTTACTAATGGATTGGATATGGAGAAAGTAAAGAAAGAAAAGTCAGGGATAATTCCAAAGATGCAGCAGTTAGAAGGATGAAATTTTTGATTCCCAGTTGATAAAGGCTTGCATCATACAGGCCTGTGGGGAGGTCTGAGTGCTTCAGTTTTTGGACCTTGCTTACGGGATGAATTGTGTCCCCTCCAAATATGGTATAGACACATAGAAGGGAAGACCATGAGAAGACACAGGGAGAACATGACTATATACTAAGGGCAAGAGGCCTGAGAAGAAACCGAGCCTGTTAACACCCTAATCTTGGACCCGAAGCATCTAGAATTGTGAGAAAATAAGTTTCTGGTGTTATGATAGCCCTAGAAAACTAATACGGAAATGTTAGGTTTGGTGATGTCTATCAGACATTCATTGGAGATTTAAATTTATGAACAAAATCTACACTGGAGTTACAAACCTGGGAGTCATGTAGCTGTACTTAAGAATATTAAACTGTGTGGGGTGCCTGGGTGGCTCAGTCGGTTAAGCATCTGACTTCGACTCAGGTCATAATCTCCCGGTTTGTGGGTTCAAGCCCCGAGTTGGCTGTGTGCTGACAGCACGGAGCCTGGAGCCTGCTTTGGATTCTGTGTCTCCCTCTCTCTCTGCCCCTCCCATGCTCACACTCTCTCTCTCAAAAATAAACATTAATAAAACAATTTTTAAAAAAAGAATATTAAACTATATGAGATCATCCAGAAAGTGACTTTAAATAAAAAGCAGAAGGGATCCAAGAAACAAGGAAATCCCACTTTTAGAGGTGGGAGATAACAGGAACAAAAGAGTGACCAGTCAGAAAATGACGAATGTAATATCCTGGAAGTGAAGCCAAGAAATTAGAGTAATTAGTTATGCAAATACCCCTGATAGGTCCAGTATATTGAAGATTGAAAATTATCCACTGTGTTCAGCAACTTGGAGCTCATTAGTGACATCATCAAGAGAAGTTTGGATTCTATTGGGAAGGAGGTAAAAGTTTGATTGGAACAAGTTTAAGAATGGGAGATGAGGAACTGAAACATATACATCTTTTTCTGTGTATGTTTGTGTCTGGCATGGAAGAAGGCACACTGAATCTGTTTGTTATATATTTTTCGAATAAATAAAGGATTAAATTCAATTTCCAGGTCTTCAAAGTTAAAGCACAAACTTTAATGAAAGTCATTTCCCGGGGCGCCTGGGTGGCGCAGTTGGTTAAGCGTCCGACTTCAGCCAGGTCACGATCTCACGGTCCGTGAGTTCGAGCCCCGCGTCGGGCTCTGGGCTGATGGCTCAGAGCCTGGAGCCTGTTTCTGATTCTGTGTCTCCCTCTCTCTCTGCCCCTCCCCCGTTCATGCTCTGTCTCTCTCTGTCCCAAAAATAAATAAACGTTGAAAAAAAAATTTTAAAAAAAAAAGTCATTTCCCAAAGTACCCTAAGAAGTTTTCTTTATTCCTCTTTTTTTATTTTTAATTTTTTTTAACGTTTATTTTATTTTTGAGACAGAGAGAGACAGAGCATGAACGATGGAGGGGCAGAGAGAGAGGGAGACACAGAATCGGAAGCAGGCTCCAGGCTCTGAGCCATCAGCCCAGAGCCCGACGCGGGGCTCGAACTCACAGACCGTGAGATCGTGACCTGAGCTGAAGTCGGACGCCCAACCGACTGAGCCACCCAGGCGCCCCTCTTTATTCCTCTTAAAAGTCTCTCAAAATTCTAGTCATGATACAGTTTTTATAGATATATGTATAGAACATCAACTCCATCAATACTATAATCTAAGGACATGGATCTAAAATTCACATACCATAAAGCAGAAATAATTTATTCAGAGAGCTATTTATATTTTTTGTTTGACACTATAATGGATTTTATCAGAAATTAAGATTTTACATTAAATAATTTCAACTGAATAGTTGTTTTTATAAATTACTAGTGAAATGAATCAGTGTACTCTTTTATATCAAGACATAAGGACATTATTTTAGAGATACAACTTTTAAAAAGAATGAAAATGTTTTATAAAGGCATAGAGAACTTTTCTGTAACCCATCTGACTTAACTGTGTATTATGTTGAAACAACTGATTATTTAGGGCATACGAATACCAATCTGAACAGTGAGGTTTTGGTTAATACAATTTGGGGCTAATAAAAAGTAACTGATTTTTGGTTTATTTTTGACTGTTTCTTAGAGGTTATAATCAACTCAAGACATGGATACAAACTGAGGGCTTATTAATATTTAAGGGAGGGATGAGGCTATGTGGTAGATGTTACTATTTTATCTTAAAGATTATCCTTTTATTCAACATGTTTTAGTAGGTGGTTATTCTAGGTCCTATACTGTGCTAACTATTGGAGATAAATAGGTGAATCAAACAGACATGGTGCCTGCTTTGTAAAATGAAAAAGACAATACAAAGTAAACATACCATTAAAATTTGTCATAAGCTCTACCATGATACTGGTATTAAGAATGCAATTTCTAAGGTTATATGATAAACATAATGATACAGTTGCTATTATGAAAACATGTATGAAAGACTATAAAGAAAATACTGTATTTATATTAAAAAAAAAAGGAATACTTTAGACAGCACAGTCAAGAAAGAACAGGTGGTAATTAATGTGAGATTTGAGTGATAAGAGGAAGTCCCCCAAGCGAAGAGCTGGAGGAAGAATGTTCCCCACAAAAGTTCTCATCAGAAAAAAGATTAGAGCTAAGATAAGGATGGTGTGGCTGCAGCTGAGTAAAAGCACGGGTGGTTTGAAATAAAATTATGGAGACCGGAAGCAGGATCTGACTCGTCTTTGGAGGATTTCTTGCTGAGTACAATGAGAGGCCCTCTCAGGACTTTATGTAAAAGAGAATAGTGTTGCAGAAAGGGCATTCTGCTTTCTGTGTGGAGAATGAATAGAGTATAATCAAGGAGACTGGTTAGAAGTCTCCAGAAATGGTCCAAAGAAAGAAATGGTTTTGTGGAGGAAATGATGGTAGGGTTTAGTAATGGGATGAGTGATTTTTAATGTTAGAATTAAAAGGACTTAGTGATTAATTAGACATGGGGAATAAAGTTACATTAGGAATTACAGAACCTTCCCCTGAAGATTCCCATAGTTTGTGCGCTCTTCCAGTTCCCTGTTCTTTTGGAATCTGTCCAAATAAATGATACTTCGGATGCTAGTGCCTTGATCTTCAGTTGTCATTTGCTCACATTCAAAACCTCTTAAAACATTAAGAAGTGAATTCAGTATCTAGCTGAGAAAGAAGCATTTATCCAATTAGTCAAAAAGGGAATGAATGCTGGAAAGAGCTCTATTAAAAAAAAAGCCTTTAGAATGCTTCCTTAAATTTTTATTTTCGCTTTTAAGAAATATACTAACTCAACATTAGAATTTATTTCATGATTAATTCAGCATAGTGTCCCAAAGTCATATTCTATTTATAAACAGGGTCATAACTAAAAATTTCTTCTTGGATCTCATATATGTTCCTAATTAGTTTATGTATTATCAAAAGCTTAGATCCATACTGTTGTACAATTGACTCTTGACCCATGCAAGGGTTAGAGACAATGACCCCCATAGTGTTAAAAATCCATGTACAACTTTTGGCTTCTCCAAAGCTTAACTACTAATAGCCTACTGTTGACTGGAAGCCTTACCAATAGTCTAAACAATTAGCACATATTCTGCATATTATTTCTTTTATATACTATATTCTTACAATAATACCTTTTCCTTAACTTTTTTGGCATTTTTAGGCTATGCTGTTTGTCTGTGAGTTTTTTCAAGTTGTCAAAAATCTTCAAAACATTTTCTAATGTATTTATTCAAAAAACTCCCAAGTATATGTGGACTCAAGCATATCAAACCACTGTTCTCCAAGGGTCAATTGTATTATGATGAGAAATATTATTCCTTATCAACTTTGGATTTCACTTGACTTAACAGACCACCTAAGTAAAACCTTAGAGAAAGTTTTACTTAGTCAACAAAACTGCATATCAACTTTTTTCTTCAGGCATTTTGTTTTTACCTAAGACTGAAAATCATGAATTTTGAATTACCTCATTTTTCTCCATCTTTGAAAGAAAATAAAAAGAAACATCCTTTTCTAAGAAAAGAATGTAGAATAGGCAGAACAAATATAACCATTGCTGTTCTCTTTCCTTTTGTCTTCAAATTTAACTCTTACCCAGTTCCAGGGGAGATAATCTCCCTAGAAATCTAAAGACTGCATTAATAGTTTTTATCCAGTTTTTATAACTCTTCCTACATGTCTCACCCCACAGAGAATCTAGTTTCTGTCTTTCTTTTTTAAAAATGGATTGTATTGAAATTAGTTTTAAATTCATTCTTAATTTTTCATTCTCTATTCAACCGAGCCACAATATAGATCAGTTGAAGATGCAAGAGATTTTAAAATATGGAGAAATGGGTGTTTACTCTAGAAATTTTGGTGCATATTTCAAATACCAGAAATAATTTGTGGGAGAAGTCAAGAAAGGAGGGGGGGAAACTTAATTCTGATTGTGGAAATAATTATTCAAATTTTCATAAAGATAGACATCATCAGGCTATAATGGCATTTTTATTCTTCCTCATTTTTACCTTGGCTGGAAAATAAACAAAAGAATAGTTAAAAAAGAGCTGAAGAACAGAAAATTTGAAAGAACAGATTAGGTATCCTTTCTTTTGAAACTTCTTTGAAAGGCAGCTATAGCTCTTTAGCTGAGGGAAGGTAGATGGGTGTGAGGGGCAGGGGTAAGTTAAAGCCTGAAGTAGAAGACACACAACCAAGGCTTTTTATGTCAAACTCCATCCAAGCTCTAAAGTTGAAATGTTATACCTCATCAATACTCCACAAGGTCATGGCAAGAAAAAGTATCATTGAGCTCTAGTGGCTGTGATTTCCAGTAGGACTATCAAGATGGTGTAGGTGTCACTGAGTTGATCATAGTTTGGAAGATTAGTGTCACAATAAGGTAGCCAGACACAAATCTAGGTAGGATACTAAGAAGTTTGGATTTAAAAATAGTTCAAGCATACTATATATGTACAAATTCTCAAGCTCTGCAATGCTCCCAAGGCACTTAGGTAAAAATTAGGCCAGCCCAGGAGTAAGTCCATCTCAATTTCAATGTTGCCTCTTAGAGTAGCTCTGGTTCCCCAGTGTCAGAAGGCAGATTCTTATCTTGCAGGTTACTCAATCATCATCAATAGTGTCCTCTTGGCACATGTTGGGAATACAAATTCTTGAGCCCCAGCCCTACCTGAATCAGAAACTCTGGGGCTGCAGGGCCCAGTAACCTGTTGTTTTAAGAAACAACCGTAGTGATTCTAATCAAGCTAAAGTTTGAGAAATAATTACACAGAAATTTTTTTTCAACCCTGACAGCCTTAAAAAAAAGAAAACAAACAAAAAAAAACAACACTTATTCGTAGATTCTACCATTAGCAATTTTTCATTGTTCTTGTGTGCTACCTGAGCCCTGACTTCTTTTTTACATTTATTTATTATTATTATTTCTTTTTTTTTGAGAGACATAGAGCACAAGTTGAGGAGGGGCAGAGAGAGAAGGAGACACAGAATCTGAAAGAGGTTCCAGGCTCCAAGCTGTCAGAACAGAGCCCGACGCGGGGCTGGAACTCACAAACCATGAGATCATGACCTGAGCCGAAGTCAGATGCTTAACCGACTGAGCCATCCAGGCACCCGAGCCTTGACTTTTCTTTAAATCTTCTGAAAGATTTTTAGTGTTCAACAGGGGTTAAGAATCATTGACTTAAGGAAGACTTGGGTTTTCTAGGGACCATATCACCTTAATGGAGCTGGCCCCATAAATCACTGTAATAACTAAAAGAATAACCATCCTCTATCCGAACATCCCCACACAAGCCCAATTTTCACCACTTTGGAAACACTATTTGTATAAAGCTGAAAAATGTAACTCTTTGAAATGTTCTGTAGTTTTTTCAAACCCAAACAAGAAAGGTGCCTGCAAATGTCACGAGTCTTCAGGACTCTTTCTGAGTCAGTGCATTCCCTTCTCCCTGGTACCTTTTCCATTACAACTTGATGTGACTCAATCCTGAGTCTATTCTTGGTGTCCAAGTTCAAGTGTGTTAATAGGTTTTCTCACATGGTGGCTTTGTGGCTTTCTGAACTATAGGGAGTCACTTTTCAGTTATATTCTATTTTATATCTAGAAAATCTGGCACTAGATAAGATGATTCATCCTTCTAAGTTTTAGTTAAAATATTAAATTACACCGCAGTCAATGGTATTCTGTGACACTCTTTTCCTCTTAGAGGTTACTCTCAGTTTTCACATCCTTTGTCTTTGCCCATACTGTCCAATTTATATACATATATATGTTTTTTCAATTGTCCATGGTTCTACTTATAATGCTTCTTTCCTTCATTTGATGAAAATCACCAGGCTTTATCAATCATTTCTCACATGAATGACTCAGCTATTTATACAGATACATTTGCTTCATTTAAAAAACACTTGTGGAAATGTCACTTTAATAGAATGATGAGGTGGCAGCAGATAAATGGAGATGTGATGGACATAGCCTCTTCTTTGTCCTCTGAAATTCCAATGGAGGTTTTGAGAATATGTAGAAAATGGATAGAGGTTAGCTGGGAATGACTATTCTCCTTAAAATGTCAGTTCACTTAAAAAATACATATATATATATATATATATATATATATATATATATATAATACTTATGTATATTTTATAATGTATAAAATTTTATATGTATAAAATATGTATAAAAATACACACACACACACACACACACAATTTAGCAGTAAAGAGTGTAGATTTAGAGCCAAACTGAATGAGTGGGAGTTTGAAACCAAAGTGTGTCACTTACTATTTACGTGACCTTAGATAAAATATTTATCTTATATTGCCTTTTATTTTTCATTTGTAAATGATTGTTGAAAATTGTATTCTTTCTTATGACACTGTTATACATTAAACCAGTTAACGTATATAAGACACTTAGAACAAGGCTTTTCACCTACTAAGATCTCAATAAATGTCCTAGTGTGTGTAAAGATCTTGCTGTCCTCATTTTCAGATTCACTAATCTAATCTTTTAAAAGTTATCACTAAATAATATGATGAGGCTAAATAGGAGCTCAAATTAGATTACAATCATTTTGATATCTTTGAGAATGTAAAAAAACTAGTGGAATAAAAAAATACTGGTTTTAACTGATGCATTCACACATGGCTTGCTTGTTCTTGTGTTGGACTAGTCACTGCATGGTTTCCTCCATGCTCTTCCCTAATTCCCAGACAGGAGTGAAACACCCTCCTGTGTGGCAGCAGGGAAGGAAAGAGCTGATAAAAGTGTACAGTTCTGCCTCTGATTTTAAGTACTTATTATGGACAGAGTAATTACTATAATAGAAATTTAAATACCAATGGTAACAGCTGAGAATCACCTGTTCAACAAGAGTAGAAATTCGTAGCTGAAATTATATGCAAAGTATTAAGCTGATATAATTATATGGAGTGCTAAAAAATGAGAACACATTTCTTGCATGGATTACAGCTCATAAAATATTCGTATAATAATAATAATTTTACTTTTTGATTATACTGTGTTGTATAAATTATTTTCATAGGTATTTCATTTAATCACCCCAGCAGCAATGTGAGGATAGAAATACTTATATCCATGGGGCTCCTGGGTGGCTCCACCGGTTAACTGTCTGACTTCAGCTCAAGTCATGACCTCACGGTTTGGTTTGTGAGTGGAGCCCCATGTTGGGTTCTGGGCTGACAGTTCAGAGCCTGGAACCTGCTTCAAATTCTGTGTCTCCTTCTCTCTCTGCCCCTCCCCCACTCATGCTCTGTCTCTCTCAAAAATAAATAAACATTAAAAAAAAGTAAAGACACCCACAACAAAGGCAGCACCAGGACTAAGCTTTAGCAACTATATGTTGTAGTCATCTTTTTCAGTCAGTGCATCAATGTTATCAGTACTGGCAGTTCAGAAAATATGTAAAGATTTCAGGATATCTGATTAGCATTAGCATTAATAGTTTTGTATTATGCAACATACATATTTATAATTTGCTATTAAATGATGTATTTAAAATTTTTTGATAGTATGAGCCCTTCTGAAAAGTCAAGAACACGATTTGTATCATAGAAAGGGAATTCTTAGCTTTTGTTTCTAATTCTTTTGAAATGTCTTCAGTGATACATAAACTTTGGAGGAGAGAAACACGAATCTTATGGGCGAAATGTCCAAAACTTAAAAAAGGGTAACAACACAAATGACTAGTTTTGTTTTCAGAGATCTAAGTGAATTTTAACTATATCTGTACACACAGATATGTATCCTAAGATATTTCTTAGATATTTAAACCTGGGTGTTATTACTTTAGCTTACTCCTCTTAAAGAAGAGGAGTAACAACCTTCTAACAACCTATGGTTGGATTTTCAGTGGATTTCATATTGGTTTGTGAATCATGTATAGCATTTAAAGAGAGAGTAAAGGAAGAGTGATTATTTCCCTTAGGGCCATGTGTGAAGGAAAAAAAAATACATAACCAAAGAAAAGACTAGGAACATGTATCATATATGATGCTATTTTTGTGATTGATTAGTCAGATCTAAAGGACCAGATCACATCCGTGTGTGGCTATGGGAAAGGAATAGAGCTACCCAAAAAGAACAAATTTTTTACTTTCACTCCTACTGGGAAGAGGTTAAATGTGGGGCAGGATTAAGGTAAACAGAATTTAGACTGAGAGTCAAGAAAATAAGTGGGGAAAAAAATAATACTTTTGGCTGAAGAAAGCATTACTCATATCAGGAGCTGAAAGATCTAATGTCATTGGTGATAGTGGTGAGTTTCTCTTGGTTATGCAGGGAAGCCAGGGTACAAGGCAGGAAGCTATTGAGCTTAAGACAGCCTATGAAGGCCTTGGGTCCTAGTCAAGTAACAGTGATGGTCACCAGAAAAAGAGAGCTTTAATGAACAGAAACAAAGTTATCAGCATGGCAGCAAGATGTCAAAATGGTACCAAAACACTGAGGGGCTTACTGCTGAGCTCATGAAAGAAAAATCTCTGGGAAACCCCATAATTAGCTTAAATGCACTTTGGTGGGGACTAATTTTTGTAGTTAGGGTGTTTCTGTGAAATTTGGGCATAAAGAAGAATTAACTTTGTGTTCATGGGTTTGTAGGCCTGTGCCATAGAGGCTGTGGAATGATGGAGTCACTCTTTCCAGAAGAAACAGAGGAACAACCCATCTCACTTCAAATGATCTTGCAAGTCTGGCAGAGCACACATCATTTTTTAGGTGTTGTGTCTAGAATGCAGGGTGTGGACTGTACATGAACGTTTTCGCCACTCGTGGAGTGACTAACAAAAAATACAACATACATACTCCTCCACAACTTACCTGTAGTATTTTTGCATATTTGTTATAACAACAAAAGACTGAAAGATGAGAATTCAAAGCCTGGAAATATTACTTATTCAAGGTTTCAGATTAGTTAAGATAAATGTTAACAAAAATACTTTATCTTAGATAAAGGGATATAAAGAATTTATTATCTGATTTTTAGATTCTTCACTAACATTATAAAATCATTAATTTTCAATTAGTCATTAGGACATTGTCTCATACTGAAATAGGTAATTAGTCCAGTTTACATTTTTCAGGTGGAAATGTGTCCAAAGGTAAGAAAATAAATCTTTTAAATAAACCTTAGTTTTATTTTCTGTAGACTTAGGCTAGGGAAAGGAAATCAGGACCATTATTATCTGGAGCAGGCAGGAAGATGAGTGGATGAGCTTTTGGCCTGTTACAGTCCAGAATTCTTCTAGGAGATCCTCGCCTACGCTGCGGTATCTGCACAACTGAGTCCCCTCTAAGCCTCATAATGTATTTTCAGAAGGTCTGGGCCAAATTGAACATCTGAAGAATAGCACAAATTCATGAGAGAAACTTAACCACAATCTGATTGGTTTTCTGGTCTCCCCCAAATGCTAAAGAAATCTCTTATCTGCCAATAGCACTCTTGCATGCACTATGCTCTTTCTCTCTTTCTGTCTCCACTCCTTCCCCCCTCTCTTCTTCCCAGTTTTCTTCTCTTTGTTATTAAGAAGGAGGTTGACAAGAAGTACAACCCCAATTGGCACTGTATCCTGGGAAGACATTTTGGTAGTTATGTGACATGAGAAACCAAATATTGTATCTACTTCTACCTAAGCTAAGTGGCCAGTCTCCTATTCATATATGGTTAGAAGCATATATGCCCCAAGGACTGTAGCTTAAGTGCCAAATACAGGGGACTCAATCTTTAGGCTTGCTTAAGGGAACATCTCAATCTTTGAACTTTTATTTATTCTTATGTACTGATTTGCTGTGGTTATAAAACAAGTAGCAAAACAGCTTACATTTGTATTTATTTTCTATTCTGAATTTCTCTGCCCCCAGAAACTTGGGGGGTGGGTTCCAACACCAACTTAAAATGCCAATAATTTGACAGAATGTCTCTGTATTCTTGGAGGAGACCATTTCTTCGTGCCTCTCTATTTCTTTTCTCCATCCTAGATTCAACAAATATTTATTGGGTAATACTATACATAAAGTATTGAATTCAGTATTTAGTCTCCTCACCCAGAAGAAATAGAAAATTACATTATTATCCTGGTTCTTCCAAGTGTGAACAAGGTTTGATCTGTTTTGGTCCTGTTTGGTACAAATTTGGGATGACTCCCTTTTCCCAAAGAGATCTCTTCTGGAATATTCTGTCTCAAATCACTGTATAATGTGTGGATATAATCAACTTCAGCCTTCTTCCTTTTGCCCACTGATCACCAGCTAGAAGAATTTTTAGTTGGTGTGTTTTTAAGCCATTGTTTCATTTTATAGCTTTCTGAAATGAGTCCTTCCCTCTAGTATATCTCTTTGGGGCATGGAGCAAATAACTCTTTTCTTCTTTTGTTACTTCTTTTACCCTTACTGTTCAAATTTTTCCTAAACCCACCAGAGAAGTGTGGAAGTATACATTTTGGTCTTTGCTGATGATTTCTCACATGTGCAGATAAAGCTTCTTTTTGCACATATAGCAACTACTACTGGCTATATGCTAATCACTTGGAACACACTAGCTGCTCTAAATGCTTTTTATTGTAAATATTTAAAAATTTCAGGAAATCAAATAAGTCATTTTCGTGCTCTTAATATTTATTTTTAGTTTTTAAGAGTCTGTCTGCTTTGTCCCATGCTGAACGTGAGGAAATTCATTAGTTTTCTAGCACAATTTTATTTAGTGATTTCTTCACACGACACTTGTCTACAAATCCTCCCACGTTGCCTTTCAGCATCTGGTTCAGAAGGAGTTGTTATCCACTGGTCATGTAGAAAAGTTAAGTATTCAAGGCAAAATATATTTGCAATTTCAGAAAGTTGTCCTGAAATATACTTCTGAGACTTTTCTATTTTAGAGTCACAAAACAGGGCTTCTGCTCCATCTACCATATGGACATAGGACATTGTATCAACCTCCCCAGTGTGTCTTGCCAGTGCTCTTGCCTGCCATGCTTAGCGTCGAATGACTGGACGACATGTCAGATAATGAGGTCCTGGAGCTGTCAATCTGTTCACTGGCATCTCAGGTAGTCTCATTGGAGCTTGGATTCACTGTGTGCTGCTCTTGAGAGGAGGAACAATGACAACAAACAGCAGCTGTAGACATAACTAGGGTGGAATCATCCAAGAGAAAATGGAAGTGGTATTATATGTAAACACTGATGCTCAATTTCATGTACTGCTGTTGAGTGACAGTCATGGAAAATATGTTGTCATAAGGGAACTAGACACGGGGAGGCTAAATCTGAGTGAAACTTAAAAGCTATAGGGGGTAACATTTTTAAATGGCAGAGAGCTTTAGTAGCTTTACCAAGGACCAGCACAAGTTGTGTCCAAAGTTAGAGAACCCTGAGACAATTAAATGTGGAAAGCACTTCTAGACTTCAACTTGAGAAAAAAAAATACTTTCAGCACCTGTAAAGGTGTGTGTGTGTGTGTGTGTGTGTGTGTGTGTGTGTGTGTGTAGGAGGTTTAGTTGACTGTTTCTGGAGGTAGTTTGGGCAGTGATTGTATCCAAGGTCAAAGCCAAATGCATAGTCATTTAATTTGACAAGTGCTTAAAATTACTCACTGGCTTTTTAGTTACATTTGTACTTGTAATGTTCAACCCAAACTACATTTGAGGCCTCTGGGTGAATACTGCAGGTCAGTCCATGAAAAATTTCAGTGGTCATGCAAGGAAGAGAGTCAGACAAAAAGCAACACCTAATATTCTAGACTTGGCAGAGGCGGGAGGACAGGTGGCAGAAATCTTTCATGCTGAAAAGCAGTCTGAAAGGTGACATTGAACATGGGTAATAGAGAAAGGTTTAACAGTCCAATTCCCCAATTTAGAAATGCCACTGAGAACCCAATGTTCCATAGAACAAGGATCAAAACCCTCAGTTAACGGTGGTTTTGTATGTAAAAAAAAAAAGGTCATTGCTATAAATATCAGGTGGTTTATTGCATGTCATGCCAGAGGGAAGATAATGAGAGCAGTATCATATTCTGTAAGGGTGAAAATGAATCTGGGGTATATAACTCTCCCAGAATGCCAGAAGTCTGGGTGTTAAAACATAAATGTGGGGTCTTTAGCGTTTTACAAGTATAATTACCTTTACAATTCAGACACACTGTATAGTACTAATAACAGAAATGTATAATACAGGGAGAAAAATGTTCAGATTTTAGGACACTCTTGGTGACCTTCTTCTGAGCTTCCTGTAGGTGATTTTGTTACTTAAGAACCTTGAAAAGATAGCTAAGAAAACTTAAAAAGAGAGAAAGCAAAAGAATTGCCAACAGTGATCTGGAATAGGAAGGAGGATTACAGAAAATTCAAGGTACAGAGTCAAACAGCCAACCCAGTAGTCGTCAGGGGGAGCAGAATAGACTTCTAGGATGTGTAGACTAAAGAAAGGTAAGACGGAGGAATCAGAGTCTCCTAGGGCTGGAGCTGTCAGAATCCATCCAAAATACCAGACTGGAGGTCCCCAGTGCCAGAAGAGGCAGAAACAGGAGCTCTGGATTATATTCAAATGCTGCCAGATAGCCACTGACTGACGTAACGTTTATTTTTCTTCAGTCTGGCTCCTTTTTATGTCTGGATTCTATTTTATTCCCCCCATAACTTGAGATGATTTAGGATTTTACACCCTACCCCCCCCCAAACTCCATTGTCACTTATTTTTCTTCTGTTCCCTTTATAGTTTCTCAGCCCTCGGTCTAAATAAACATCCTAGGATCACTTCTACTCTTTGGTGTTCAAGCAGCTTCCAATTCTGCAAGTGTTATTTAAATTTTTGTAATTTCTTTTTTTTTTAATTGTTTATATAGTTCTGAGAGAGAAAGACTGTGAGCAGGGAAAGAGCAGAGAGAGGGGGAGACGGAATCCAAAGCAGGCTCCAGGCTTTGAGGTGTCAGCACAGAGTCCAATGTGGGGCTCAAACTCATGAACTGCAAGATTATGACCAGAGCCAAAATTGGACATTTAACCAACTGAGCCACCCAGGTGTCCCTAGATTTCTGTGATTTCTGCTGCAAGACATTTCATTTAAAATGCTAAGAAGCCACCAAGTGCCCTCTCTTGCCTGGACCCCTGGACCTTTTGCTTCGCCTACACTGTGATGCCCTCACCACATTACCATGGCTCTTCCTTAGCCCAAGTGAAGAACCCAGAGATTGGTAACTGTCTTCTTCAGGAATTCTGTTCCAGGCCTATTGATGATGTCCTTTATTCTGGTCACCTCCCCCTCCCTCTAGTGTTCAGCCCTTTGGTGGTTACAAACTGCCTTGTTCCTTCCATTCACTTATTTGGGATCCAGTTTCTTTTAAACATTTGTTTTTTATTTTTTTTTTCAACATTTATTTATTTTTGGGACAGAGAGAGAGCATGAACGGGGGAGGGGCAGAGAGAGAGGGAGACACAGAATCGGAAACAGGCTCCAGGCTCTGAGCCATCAGCCCAGAGCCTGACGCGGGGCTCAAACTCACGGACTGCAAGATCGTGACCTGGCTGAAATCGGAAGCTTAACCGACTGCGCCACCCAGGCGCCCCTTAAAAATTTTTTTAATGTTTATTTATTTTTGAGAGACAGAGAGAGACACAGCATGAGCAGGGGAGGAGCAGAGAGAGAGGGAGACACAGAACCCAAAGCAGGCTCCAGGCTCTGAGCAGTTAGCACAGAGCCCGACGCGGGGCTCGAACCCACGAGCCATGAGATCATGACCTGAGCCGAAGTCGGATGCTTAACCGACTGAACCACCCAGGTGCCCCTATCTGGGATCTAGTTTCTTAACATCAACAAATAACAGCAGTAACAAACAGTAACAAACCACCACATAGATTGTCAAGTGGTTATGAACAACACACAGAAAAATCTCTTCTATTACGGAACTTACCCTAAATTATATATCCTCTCACATCAAGATAACTGGTAACATGGAGAATGGTTAAAGTAGGGAAGGACGTTAATGTCCAGGAGGTTAAAGTGCATGGAGTAGGTAGTGTCGGCCTCTCTGAGGAGGTGACTTTTGAATACAGATATGAGGAAGTGAGGATCCCGCGATGTGGCTGTCTTAGGAAGAAGCATTCCAGACAGAGGACAGCAAAGGCTCTGAGTTGGTGGCAAGCCTGTTCAAGGAACAGGAGGGAAACCAGTGTCACAGGAAGAAGCAATAGTGAAGGTTTCGAGCAGTAGGAGAGGATTTTAGTGTGAACACGAGGACCAGAGCATAGGGCCTGCTTGGTCACAGTACACACGTTCGCTTTGATTCTGCAAGAAGTGGGAAGCCACTGGAGGGTTCTGGGGAAAGTTCTGTTACATTTTAACAGACCTGGTCTTGTTGCCTTACAGAAAATATAATGTGATTTAGGGATATGAACAGACTTCCTTAACATTCTGAGACTTAAAACCCAGGTGCCTAACCAAAAAGGTATCTAAGTATACTATTCAGGTGGGTCACAAAAATGGTTTAACCCGGGCCTGTGGGTAAGACCTGTGGATTTTATAGAATAATTGTGCTCCTTAAAGTATTGGAAGAAACTTTATTTATTTTTTTTAATTTTTATTTTTTGGTTTTTAGAGAGAGCGCATGAGTGGGTGAGGGGCAGAGAGAGAGGGGTAGAGAGGTTCCGAAGCAGGCTCTGTGTTGACAGCAGAGAGCCCCATGGAGGGCTCGGACTGACGAACTGTGAGATCATGACCTAAGTCGAAGTCCAGTGCTTAACCAACTGGGTCACCCAGGCTTTAAGAAGCTTTAAACATGCAACTTAAACTCAGAGGTTCAAGTAGAATGAATGAGCCAGGCCAGGTCTTTCTTAGAAGTAATGCCACTGTAGTAGCAGTACTCAAGCTTTTTGATCTTGGGACTTAGGACTATTTGATATTCTTAAAACTTACTGAAGCCTTCAAAGAGCCTTTTGTTTATGTGGGTTAAATCTATTGATATTTGCTATAATGGAGATTAAGATACTTTAAAAATATTTCTGTATTTATTCATTTAAAATGACAAAATATCTGTTGATATGTTCATACAAATAGGACATTTTTATAGAATGGCTGTATTTTCCAAATAAAAACTTGAGTGAGAAGAGCGGAATTGTTTTAAATGTCTGAAAATCTCTTCAGTGTCTGGCTTACTAGAAAACAGTTGATTTCTTGTATCTGCTTTAGAATTTCATCTGTTGAAATACCACACACGACGTGGCTTCTGGAGATGAGGCTGTATGATCATGAGAGTATGAAGTGAAAAACATAGCATCGTTTTCTTTTTGTTAAATTATTTTTGATTTTGTGAAATTAGTGAAAATAGGTCTTTAGATCACAATTTTAGAGCCTCTGTTGCAGAAAAAAGATACACTGTGTAGATAAGGATCCCCTTGCTTCCTTAAGCCTAGGCCAATGTCTTTAGTTACAAGGGTAAGATGTACCACTTTACATCTAAGTAAAACGGTATGAATATAGTAAAATTATGCTTGAAAATGTACCCTAATCATGGGCAAGTCCAAATTACCTTACAAATTATCTTTAGTTTTATACATTCTTTTTCTCAAAGTGTGATATTTCTGGTAGCAGATAGGGAGAGAAAGGGAAATTATGAAAAAGTCAAAAAGATCTGGGTAAAGGCCAGTTCCCTGGGGATAATCATAGATGAAAGATATATATATATATATATTTTCCCGCTTTTATCCACGACTTAGAAACAAAAGTTTAGCTGAGAAGGTGGTACTTCCTATACTTCAGTGGATATGATGAAGTCCCTAAACAATTTCTATTAGACCTCTGGGTTCTGGCTTAAAGTCATATTCTGAGGTCTCACACCAATGACAAAAATCTGATCTTTAATTCTACCTCTATGAATTTTTGAGGTAAATTTCAGCAAATATCCTGTAATTAAAAAAATAAGTATGATGCTGCTTTAAAAATAAGTTTATGGAGGTGCCTGGGTGACTCAGTCAGTTGAGCACTGGACTCTTGGTTTCAGCTCAGGTCATGATCTCGTAGTTTGAGAGATCGAGCCCTATATCACCCTCTGTACTGACAGCGTGGAGCCTGCTTAGGATTCTCTCTCCCTCTCTCCCTATCCCACCCCCTTGCCCCCTCTCCCTCTCCCTCTCTCCCCCCCCCGCCCTTCCCCACTTGTGTACCTGCCAAATCTCTTTAAAAATAACTTTTTAAATAAGAAATATATAAGAAAAATTCTTCTACTTCAGAGAAAAAAAAGAGCTGCTATTGTAGAACGATCTTTAGTATATCAAGTTTCAAGGTATGTTTTCATTTAGAAAGAACATTTTTATTATTTTTTGTAATATTAGAACTATTTCTACTTTATAAAATATTTTTTGTTTATTTATTTATTTTGAGAGATAGAGTGAGAGTAGGGTCATGGGCAGAGAAAGAGAGGAGAGAGAGGGTTGACAACACAGATCGTGACATGGGACTTGATCAATCATCATGAAATCCTGACCTGAGTCGAAGTCAAGAATTGGATGCTTAACCTACTGAGCCCCCCAGGTGCTCCTATTACTACTTTTCATTGTAAAAGTTTTAAAACAGTAACTATAATTTTTCAAAATTATAAAAATGACTAATATTTAAATATGTAAGATAATCAGAAGATAGTCAAGATTAGGAGATCATGTTTATAATTTTTGTATCACATAGTGGCTCTCCCCACACAACTTGATTGACATGGAAGTTACTTTAATGCTTACTTGGAGTTTATACTAATTACTTTTAATTCTTTGGTTTTATATTATATAGGATATATAAGCAGATTATGCATTGTTTAATATTGAGGCAATATTGTAATAAAAATAGTTGAATTTAGCATTGGAGAGAAATTTGTCTTACAATATGACAGATCACTGTAGAGCTTATTTCTTTAAGCACATGCCAGCACATGACATGATGTACACATATGTAGCCTCACATGGGTCTTTTAAAAAAAAATGATGTTTATTTTTGAGAGAGAGCTCAAACTAGGGCAGGATAGAGAGAAAGGGAGAAATAGAATCCAAAACAGGCTCCAGGCTCTGAGCTATCAGCACATACCCAATGCAGGGCTCAAACTCACAAACTATGAGATCATGACTTGAGCTGAAGTTGGATGCATAACTGACTGAGCCATCCAAGCGCCTCTGTATGTATCTTTATTCATCATCCTCCCAAATGTTTGTCACTCATCCTTCCACACTTCGTGTTTCCTTGTTCTTACAGGTTGGGATAATAATAACAGCATTACTGTAGACCATGTTACTTTCTGAGAAGCCAAAAGGAAATCACAATGGTGATCAGCAAGCATTTTAGCAAGAAGAAGGGATACTTGGAGTAGAAATGCCTTTGCATGTCAGAGCTGGGTCTTAGGAAGAGGAAGACAGCAGAAGAATAAAAGCTGAGGGTGGATATTCAGAGGAATTGATCCCTTATCACAGTGACTGTGACAGAGAGATTTGATTACAGTGATGTCTGGCTGGCTCAGTCAGTAGAGCATGTGGTTCTTGATCTTTGGATTGTAAATTCAAGTCTCATTTTAGGTGTAGAGATCACTTAAAAAATCCTTTAAAAAATTCATTGCAGTGCTTGACTTGAATACATTTTGAATTTATCAGGAACTGACTTGGCTCTGTCATATGTGAGTCTGTTCGACCTACCCTACCCTCAGTCCTCAAACACTTAGGATCTTTTCCTGATACCTTGAAATATTGTTTTGTGTTTAAGAATCCATTGCTCTTTTTTTTCCATATTTCAAATATAGAATCCTTATCTGTTTTTGTTTTATTGTTATTGTTCTTGTTATTATATTTTTTAATTTAATTTTTACATAGGCTTCATGGTCAGCATGGAGCCCAGTATGGGGCTTGAACTCATGACCTTGAGAACAAGACCTGAGCTGAGATTGAGAGTTGGATGCTTAACTGAGCCACCCAGGTGCTCCTGTTGTTGTTTTAAAATCCAAATGTTTAAGTAAATCAATTAGATTAATGATTTTATTTCTACACCATTAAGATGTAATAAAAACATGGACTTCTGGGTTTTGCTCTAGTGTTTAAGGAACTTACAAGTAGCCACTCTTTTCCAGATGATATATGTAAAAAAAAAAAATCAAAACACCAACACCAAACCAAACCAACAATCTGAAAGAATCAGAAAGCAACACCAACCAACCAACCAAAACAAACAAACAAAAAATCTCTGTAATTAGCAAGAAATCATAGCAAGTTTGCAGGACACAAAGTTAATGTATAAAAATCAGTTGCTTTTACATATGCCAACAATGAAAAAATGGAATTTGAAATTAAAAATACAATACTATTTATATTAGCACCCCCTGGAATGAAATTATTAGGTATAAATTAGATTATGTATAAGATCTATAGAGAAAAATGTAGAACTCATGAAAGAAATCAAAGAACTAAATGGAGAGCTATTTTATGTTCATGGATAGAAAAACTCAGTATTGTCAAGATATTGATTCTTCCCAATTTACAGATTCAATGCAATACCGATCAAATTCCCAGCTAGTTTTTCTGTGAATATTGACAAACTTATTTTACAGTTTATATGGAGACAAAAGACAAGGAATAGCCAACATAATATTGAAAGAGAAAAAAAAAAATCTGGAGCACTGACCGTACCAAACTTGAAGACTTACTGTAAAGCTACGGTGGTAAAGACAGTGATGTATTGGTGAATGAATAGGTAAATATATTCATACCCTTTACAAAAATTAACTCAAAATTTATCATAGATATAAATATAAAATGCAAACTAATATGACTCCTAGAAGATAATAGATTAGACGACATAGATGACCATGGGTATGGTCCAGCTATCATGCTTCTTGTTATTTGCCCAAAGAGGTTGAAAACACTTTGTCCACACAAAAACCTGCACATTGATGCTTCTAGCGGCTTTATTCACAATTGCTAAAACTTGCAGGCATTCACAACGTCATTCAAGTAGGTAGGGTAAATAAAGTGTGGTATATCCAAACAATGGAATATTATTCAGTGCTAAAAAGAAATGAGCTTAGAAAAGCTTTGTAAAGACATGAAAGAAACTAAACTATGTATCCTAAGTAAAAGAAGCCTGTCAGAAAAGGCCATGAACTACACGATTTCAACTGCAAGACGTTTTGGAAAAGGCAAAAACTATGGAGAGTAAAAGCGTAAGTGGTTACAAGGTATTAGAGAAGGGACAGGTGAATAGGCAGAGCATAGAGGATTGTTAAGAGTGAAATGATTTCTTTGATGCTGTGATGGGAGAACATATCCCTGTACATTTGTCCAGACTCATAGAACGCACATCAACAGAAGTGGACCATACAGTAAACTATGGACTTTGGCTTTTGATGATGTGTCAGTGCAGGTTTATCAGTTGTAACAAATATACTAATCTGTAGGATGTGGTTAATGAGGGAGGAATATATGTGTGTGGGGCTGGGGACATGTGGGAAACCTCTGTAGCTTCCACTCAGGTTTGCTGTGAACCTAAAACTGGTCTAAGAAATAAAACCAAAAATTTAAAAAAATTATGATAATTCTACATGAAAATATCCTAACATCCTTTGCTGAGCGCCGTGTCACAGATTTCCCAAGAGACCCACAGTCCACACTGAAAACTCCACCCAAGAAAGCTGAGTTGGGAATCTGTACCTGCTATATGAGATCTGCCATCATACTACTCTGCTTTCTATTCGATTCCAAAACTAGCTTTCCTATGTACTCAGTCCTATCATGTTAGGAAAGACTTTTCTTCTAGGTATACCAGTAGAATACTTGACTGCTAGCAAAGTTTCCATGGAAGGTCTTATGAAGTCTTGGCTAAGGAGACCAGAGGCTTAACCTTCTCTTGATATGATGAGTGAGGCATTGTTGATGATGACAGAACTTAACATAGCATCTGTAGCTCATGGGTTATAGATGCAGTGTTTTCCTCCCATAAAATACTGAGACCTCTCTCTGTCTCTGTCTCCATCTCTCTCTCTCTCTCTCTCTCTCTCTCTCTCTCTCTCTCTCTCTCTGTTCTGTTAAGGTTGAAAGCATATGTGACATTACCTTGTTTTCTCAGCATGTAGATGACCACAACATATTTTTGTCAAGTTCTCAGAAATGGTTCGCTCTGGGTTCCAGTTTAAATGGTTCCAGTTTAAAGAGTTAATGCAGGTCTCCAGGGCATGTTGTCAATTTAGGGAAATTAAGGCAGGCAAACAAAGAAGGCTGCATTAAAATTGTACCTACTAGACTATAAGTTTGGTGAGAACCAAAAAGATGTTTATCTTATTCTCCTGAAGTATGTATCTGGAATAGTGTCAAGAACATATTAGCTCCCAGTAAGTTGGTACTGAGTATATGTATGGTTGATTAGGCAACCAATAATAATTATAGTTTTTTGTTTGTGTACTTATTTACCACCCTCTTGCACGAAAGAAATAAGGCAACTAAGTACATAACATGGACTTTAGCAAATTAGAGCTTTAGTATCCTAGAAGTTGGAATATTTGCTCTCATCATAGTTTCATACTACTTTCTGGGTTGGAGTAGACTAGGTCCACAGGTAATAAATGTAGATAAAGGGTTCTCTAAGGAATGTCAATAGTAGTTGAATCAGACAAAGTTGCAGAAACACAGTAATCAAAAGCAGAATAAAGAATGTTGAATGACAGAACCTAAACATATTTGTGATAATAAACTGTTTTATTATAGCTACTCTTTGGTGGTTCTTATGGCCCATTGGCTTTATTTCTCATTATGGAATTTACATCATGTCATATCATTATTCCAAACCCAATAGGCAAAATAAGATGAGCTTAAATAGCACCAAAATGTTCTCAGACAGAAAAATTAGGTGGTGGCTAGACACCTATTTAAATGTTTGTGCCTGGAGACTGATACTATATTGAATTTAAATGGCACATGAGAAAAAAAGAAAAAAAAAACCTAAGGGGATTTTAATGACAAGTGATACTTGTTTGAAAATTTAAAGCAAAACACCTCTTTAATTAAAACATTTCCTCCAAATACAAATAGCATGTGAGTTTAGTAAATTATATATAGTTTCTAAAACTAATGAAATGTAATTACAATGCTTCTCTTTTGTGTAATACTTCTCACTTTGCAGATTTACTTATTACACACTTAATAATCTTTCCAGAAAGGCTGTTTTTTATTATTCATCTTTATTGAGGTATAGTTAGTATACAGAACACTGTACATAAATTAATGTTTACAATTTGATGAGTTTAGATATATGTATATATTTGTGTGAATGAACATCCATTACCTCCAAAAGTTTTTTTGTCTCCCTTTTTGTTTTTTTTAAAGTTTATTTATTTTGAGTGATAAAGAGAGACAGCGAGCAGGGGAGAGGCAGAGAGACAGGGAGAGAGAGAATCCCAAGCAGGCTCTGTGCTATTAGCACAGGGCCCAACGTGGGGCTCTAACTCACAAACCATGAGATCACGACCTGAGCCAAAGTCAAGAGTTGGATACTTAACCGACTGAGCCACCCCGGTGCCCCTTTGTGCCCCCCCTTTTGTATAAAATGAAAGAACATGTATACATACACACCACACACACACACACACACACACACACACACACACACACACACACATATACACACACACCTTGGTTCCGGGTACAGGGCCTAAAAACCCTTGTAATTTCCTAAACGATAAAGAGCGCTAGGAACATCTTTTTGTTCTTTTTGCTCTTTGAGCCTGGTTCCTGACACAGACTCTGAAATCTTTGGGACTTCTTAGATGATAGGAGCACCTTTTGTTATAATGAGGTGACTCTTGGTGGGCTCTAGGACAGGTACACGGGATATGGGCTGGTAACTGGAAAGACCAAGCCACAATTAAAAGGTTGAACCTTTCAGCCCTACCCCTATCCTCTGGGAAGGGAGAGGGGCTGTAGATTGAGTTAATAGTCAATTGTGCTTACTTAACAAAGGTTCCATAAATATCCCAAAATTATGGGATTCAGAGAGCTTTGGATTGGTAAACACATCCATGTGCTGGGAGAGTGGTGAGTTCCAACTCCATAGGGACAGAAGCTCTTGGGCTAGGGACCCTTCTGGCTTTGCCATATGTATCTTGTTATCTAGCTGTTCCTCTGTATCTTATTATATAATAAATCAGTAAACATAAGTGTTTCCCAGAGTTTTGTAAGCAGTTCTAGCAAATGTTCAAACCTAAGGAGGGGGTCCTGGGAATCTCCTCGATTTATAGCTGATTGGTCAGAAGCATGGATGACAACCTGGAATGCTATTAGGCTTTTGGGGCTGGGGAGGGGAGTCTAATGGAACTGAACCCTTAACCTGGGAGGTATGCACTCACTAGTGTCAGAATTAAATTGAACCTTAGGACACCTAGCTGATAACAGAGAATTGCTTGCTGTAGAAAACCCACACATAAAAGTGTTGCAAATGTGAGTAAAAGAAAAGCATGGAGTTTTTCTTAGATGATGAGATCTACCCTCTTAACAAACTTTTGAGTGCTCAAAACCTTATTGCTAACTAGGCACTATATTGTATAGCAGATGCCTGGAAATTTCTCATCTTATGGTACTAAGTTTATACCCATTGAACAACTCCCCGTATACCCTTTCCCCCATTGACTGGTAACCATCATTCTATGCCTAGAATGCCTCATTAGGAGGAATCACGTAGTATTTATCCTTCTGTGATTGGCTTATATCATCTTTCATATCTTCCAGGCTCATCCATGCTATCACATATTGCAGATTTCCTTCTTTTTTTCCAGACTGGATAGTATTCCATTGCATGTTCATACCACATTTTCTTTATTCATTCATCTCTTGATGGACATCTGAGTTGTTTCCGTACCTTAGCTATTGCAAATATTGCTTCCAGGAACATCAGAATGAAGATATCTCGTTGAGATCCTGTTTGCACATATTCTGGATGTATATCCAGAAATGGTATTGCTGGATTATGTGGCAATTTTATTTTTAATTTTTTGAGGAGCTTTTCATAGGAGCTGAATTATTTTACAGTCCCACTAATAGTTTACGAGTGTTTCCTTTTCTCCCCACCCCCAGCACCACTTTTATCTTTCTTTTTTAATAGATATCCTAACAGGTATAAGGTAACACCTCATTGTGGATTTGATTTGCAATTTCCTGATGATTAGCAGTAATGAGCCTCTTTTCATATATCATTTGGCTGTTTATATGTCTTCTTTGGAGATATGTCCATACAAGTTCTTTATCTGCTTTTAAAATTTGGTCATTTTTTTTTGCTTTTGATTTGTAGAAGTTTCTTATACATTTTGAAAATTAACCTCTTTTCAGATAAATGGTGTGTAACTATTTTCTCTCATTGTTTTATTTTGTTTTGCATCTCTTTTATAAATTTGTGCTCCTTGTGACTGTTCTTAGAAATTTATTTATAACTTTTTTTGGTATATTTGAGTTATTTTTTTTTACTCACTGATATAAAGATTTTCTCCCTCCTCCACTGTCATTGATGTTCTGCCCACCATCTCTCTCTTCCTCTGCATCTTTTTTTCCCTCCTCCTCCGTTTTTTCTTCATAGGCTTTATTTTCTTTTTTCTTCCTCTTCTATTGTGGCTATTGGCAATTTTTGGTGTTCCTTGACTTGTAGCTGAACACCTCCAATCTTTGCTCTTTTTTTTTTTTCCACATCGCCTCCTACTGTGTTTCTCTGTGTGTCACATCTGTCTCTTTTTTCTCTTTAAGGGCAGCAGTCACTGAGTTAGGGCCTAGTGTTGGTTCACAACCCTCCTGAGCTTCCCTGGTGTAATCTGAAACCTGCCTTATTTTGAAGTCTGACTCAGAGGGATGGGGCCAGTATAATCAGTATTTCAATGCCTCACTGGTTGGGAACTCCAGTGGATGGCCTCAGGTTCTTTTGGCCATTGTGTAAGGCAGTGTTTAGAACACACCGGGCATGATAGGACTGCATTATCTGAGTTACTATACTTCATAAGGACAAGTAAGCATCCTTGGCAATTTGCCATCTACTGGGCACAGTGGTAGCCATTCTTTCTACGCACCCAATCTTCTGTATCTATTGAAGGGTGTACTAAGGCTTATACCTGAGCTAAGGCATCAGATCGTTTATCATCAGGACATCTCTTATAAACTGATACATAAAAAACAGGGAGTATTGCTTTATGTTCTTGCAGACAGACTCAAATGTATTTCCATTTACATTCTGACCCCCCCATGGGCTTATTCTTGATCATCCACACCTCAGTTTCCCATTGTCTGAGACAAAGTACAAATCCCTCTAGAACAGCCCAACTGTAACTGCAAAGGGTTAATGTCCAGTGCTCATGAGTAGTCATCAGCCAGCCTATTCTGAGCTCAGCTCACTGGCTGTTGCACTGGCTGCTGTGTGAGAGGCTTTCCCTGAAAGAGTGCTGGTATACACTATTAGGAGTTCTTGCTCTATGGAGGTATGTCAAGGTTCTGCCCCCTTCCAGAGCTGGGGCCAAAATCCTAGGACACTCTCCTCTTTTGTTGGCTCTGCCACAGTGCCCGACTCCTGACCTTCCAGAGTCATGGACAGATCTAACTCAAATGGTAGCCCTACTTAGGAGATGCCCAGAGCTTTAATCTGATTCTCTAGTATTTTTGCCTTCCCAAAGATCGCTTGTTGCTCTGATTCACAGGACCACATATGCCCTTTTTTTACCAGGCAGTATAAGGGATGCAGGCACTGAGCCAGATGAGCATTAAAAGTCCCCCCAAACCCCAAAATACCTACAAAGGTTTGCACCTCCTTCACATTCTTAGGGATTGCATAGGTTTGTACCTTCTGAATTACAGCATTTGAGCCAACATGAATCTTACCTAACCAGACAACCCTAAAGCTTTGCAGCAATGCCTGGGCCTTGAATTTTCTGTGGATTCACTGTCCATTCTCTCCATCACAGATGTTCCAGTAAAGCCTGGAGGCTGTCCTGAAGCAGAGGCAAATCTTCACATGTTAGTGTTACATCATCAATGTAATGGGTCCATTTTGTCCATGGGAAGGAGAACAGGAACAGCTCTCAGGCTGCTACTTCAGGACATATTGTGGGACTCTGCAGGTAGCCTTAGGAAAGTACTTGAAAGGTTTATTAGTATCCCTCCCACATGAAGGCAAATTGATCTTAATTATCAGAAACCTGCACTTGTCTTTTCCATGAATCTCCTTGAAGATGAAGCACTTTTGCAGGACCTTATTTTTTGCCAAACCTTCAGAGTGAAACAATACCTATCTGCAAATGACAAAAGACTTTAAAGTGGCCATGGTGAAGGATCTGATGAGAGTTCATTATACTGCAATTGACCAGAGAATTTGGTTATTTCTTTGAAATACATTTTCAAATGATGACTGATAATAGGACACCAGGACATAACAGGTTTTAAGGAATTTTGTACAAATACAATCTAAAGAAAGTTTGACATTATTTCATATTTGGCAATGCTTCCCATGAAATGTAATATATACAAAGGTCACATAGTTGTAAAAAAACTCAGCTCTTTTAATAGAGAAGACTCAGTTCCTTAGGTAATCAAAGACCCAATGAAGACAAACACAGAATCTTTGCTTCCTAGGCAGATTGCATTAAAAGTAAAGAAAGCCTTTGTTTATAATTTCTTATAAGAGCAGTCCAATAATCTAAAAAAAATACTTTTTAACAGAAAGAAAACCAAATTCTAATTTTGTAAGAGTGTGCATTTGATATTAAAACCCTTTTTTTCTTTTTAACTTATATAAATCCATTCCCATCTTGACTTAAAGTCACATAAAATCTTTTTCTCAGTACTTCTTTTCTACAGACTTTCTGTAACCTCAGCTCTCCTTTCTTTTCTTTAAAAAAATTTAATGTTTATTTATTATTGAGAAATGGAGACAAAGCATAAGCATGGGAGGGGCAGAGAGAAGGGGAGACACAGAATCTGAACCAGGCTCCAGGCTCTGAACCATCAGTACAGAGCCCGACACAAGGCTCGGACTCACAAACCGCGAGATCATGACCTGAGCCAAAGTTGGATGGTCAGCTGGCTAAGCCACCCAGGCGCCTCAGTTCTTGCAACTTTCTAATTTGAGCTTCAGCCTCTAGTTGGGCATCAGTGTCTACGTGAATAGCCCACAGTAGAAGCCAACCCACTGCAGCTACCATGTGCTGCTTTGCTGCTGAAGTGACTCCGTGTAGTTTCTCCAACATGTGCATTAGACTGGCTGACATTTTCAGATGTCTTTGTATTCCCGAAGTGGTCCACAATATTGCACATATGGGCCACCCTCCCCATATAAACAGCCATGGCCAGTTTGGGATTTCCCTTTTGGATGCCCTTTCCCAAGGCCAATTTTTTAAAAATTGTTTATTTGTGGGGGGTGGGGGAGGGAGGGAGGGAGGGAGGGAGAGAGAGAGAGAGAGAGAGAGAGAGAGAGAATATGAATATGAATCCCAAACAGGTTTCATGCTGTCAGCACAGACCCCAATGTAGGGCTTGATCTCATGGACTGTGAAATGATGATCTGAGCCGTAATCAAAAGTTGGATGCTTAACTGACTGAGCCACCCAGGCACCCCACAAGGCCAACTTTTTTAGTCTCCTGCCTGGATCACCAATTACTGGTTTGTAACCCTCTCAGGAGCTTCATGGGCATACAGTGTGAAACCTTTCCCTGTACTCAGAGGGCAGAGACAGACAGGGGAAGGAGGCAGGCCACTCCAGGTTTGTAGGTGGTAGTTTTTTTTTTTTTTTTTCTTCTTTTTTCAAAATTTTTTTTTTCAACGTTTATTTATTTTTGGGACAGAGAGAGAGCATGGACGGGGGAGGGGCAGAGAGAGAGGGGGACACAGAATCGGAAGCAGGCTCCAGGCTCTGAGCCATCAGCCCAGAGCCCAACGCGGGGCTCGAACTCATGGACCGCGAGATCGTGACCTGGCTGAAGTCGGACGCTTAACCGACTGTGCCACCCAGGTGCCCCTAGGTGGTAGTTTTAATAAGCAAAGGAAACTTGCCTGTGAGATCTAGCGTGGTTGCAAGAAGAATGGATTCTCCCACCCACCTGCCAAGTCTTAAAAGGTTATAAAGAGACCTTAACTGGGTTCAGTCACATACCACTGTGCAGGTGTTCTCAACACCACATCACTGTCTTCTTGGAGCAGCCTCTGGGAGCAGGACAGGCCAGAGGAACCCACTTTCCAAGATGGTGGGGGTGGTAAAAAGCCTCTGAGTACCTGAGTCCATGTCACAGGTTAACTGGTAGTCATGTCTTGTTTTGTTTTGTTTTTTATGTTTGTTTATTTATTTTGAGAGAGAGAGAGAGTATGAATAGGGAAGGGGAAGAGAGAGAAGGAGAGAGAGAATCCCAAGCAGGCTCTGTGCTGTTAGCACAGAGTCTAACACAGGGCTTCATCTCATGAAACAGAGATCATGTCCCGGGCTGATATCAAGAGTCGACACTTAACAGACT
Organism: Prionailurus viverrinus; assembly: GCF_022837055.1. Classification (NCBI taxonomy): domain Eukaryota; kingdom Metazoa; phylum Chordata; class Mammalia; order Carnivora; family Felidae; genus Prionailurus; species Prionailurus viverrinus. Next base: position 52,528,040 of record NC_062565.1, read on the forward strand.
GAGCCGCCCAGGCACCCTGGTAATCATGTCTTTTCACTGATCTGCAACACCTACCCTAAATCGAGAATAGTTTCATTCCATTATCCTTAATTATATATGCAAAGGCCTGTTTCCAAATAAGGTCACATTCACAGATATCAAGATTAGGATTTGAGCATATAATTTGAAGGAATACTATTCAATTCACTACACACGTGTAAACCCTTATTATTACTATTATTATTAGATTATTTTATTCCCATAGGTCCGTACTAATTCAAAACATGTATCACTCAGTCTATATTGGATTTTCTTGCTACATGATGTAATATTAGTCTACGTATGCAGATTCTGCTTTAATTCAGAAAAACATTGTTCCATCATTGTGCTGAGTATTTTTCTCTTCTGATTGATTTTTCAGAAAAAGTACCAATTATGTGTTTGTCAGATACCTTTTCACTTTTATACTGTTTTTTTCTTCCTGTCCTCTATTTTATTGACTTCATTGCCAGCTATGTATTTTATGTGTTTACCTACTCCTAATGATGTTTGTTTGTTCATTAAAATTTACTAATGTGTAGTTATGTACATTAACATGAGCACATGTGTTGTTTTTTTCATGTCTTTTTTTTCACAAATATATACACCTGTATGGCCATCACAGTCAAGATATAGGACATCTCCATCAACAAAATTTCCCTTTTGCTCTTTGCTAATCAATCCCCATCTTTCAGTGCCCATTCTTTCCCCATATAAACACTGATATACTTTCTATTACTCTAAATTAGATTTATCTTTTCTAGAGTTTCATGGTTTTGTGTTTGACTTCTTTTAGTCAGCCTAATATTATTGTGCTCATCATGTTGTCCATCAGAAGTTTGTTCTTTGAGGGGCTCCTGGCTGGCTCAGTCAGTTAAGCATCCAGCTCTTGGTTTTGGCTCAGATCATGATCTCAATGGGTTTGTGGGATCAAGTCCCACATTGGGCTCTGTGCAGAGTGTGTAGGCTTCTTGGGATTCTCTCTCTTTGTCTCTCTTTCTGTGCCCCCACCCCCTCTCTCTCATACACACACAAAATAAATAAATAAGCTTTGAAAAAAAGTTTCTTCTTTGATACTGGTGAATATATTCCATTGCATTGATATGCTGCATTTTAAAAACCCAGTCCAGTTTTGGGTCATTATGAATAAAGCTTTTATAAACATTTGTGTTCAAGTCTTTGCACGAACACAGTTTCTCATTTCTTTTGAATAAAATCTAGAAGTGAAATTGCTGAGTCATAAGCTAAGTGGATTTTTAATTTTATAAGATTTTGCCTATACTGACGTTGTATAGTTATTCTATGTTTTCTTCTAAAATTCTACTTTTTAAGTTACAGCATATAGGTTTATAATCCACTTGGTGTAATTTTGGCGTATGGTGTGAGATAAGTGTTGTGGTTCCTTTTTTTTTTCATTTGAAAATCCACTTAATCTAGCATCATTTGTTGAAGACTGTCTTTCGACATAGAATTATCTTCGCAACTTTGTTAAAAATTAGTTGACCATATTTGTGTGAGTGCATTTCTGAACTCTGTGCTTCCCATTGTTTTCTTATGTCTATCTCTATGCCACTTTACATTGTCTTGATTACTGTAGCATTGTAATAAATTTTGACTTCAAGTAGTTTAGGTCTTCCAAGGTGATTCTTCTTAAAGTGTTTTGGCTCTTCTTGTCCCCCTACATTTCTAGATACATTTTATAAATAGTTTGTCTTTTGGGAAACAAACAAAGTGCTTGCTTTTTGAACGGGTTTCTATTGAATCTGGAGAGGAGGTTTAACATCTTAACAGTTCGAAGTGTCTGACCCATGATTATTCATTAAGTCTTATTAATTTTTCTCATCAGTGTTCTTTTGCTTTCAGTGGATAATAATTACATCTGTCCTGTTAACATTTTCCTAAAGTTTTATGAATATGAAGATTCTGTGATAGTTCGATTTTTAACTGCTGTTATTTGTGTGTGTGTATATATATATATACACACACATATATGTATATATATGTATACACACATATACATATATATGTATATATACATATATATATGATTTTATACATTATTCTTGGGTCGTGTTACATTTGAAACTTCCCTTAATTGTAGTTGCTTTTTAAAAGATAACTTAGGATTTTCTATATACATAGTCATGTTGTCTTTGAATAAAGACAGATTTTACCTCTGTGTTTTCAAGTTATATGTCTTTCATTTATTTTCCTTGCCTTACTGTACTGATGAGGTCCTTTAACAAAATTTTGGATCAAAATGAGGAGACTTTACATCTCTATGCCTTGTCAACAGTCTTAAGGGAAAAGGATTCAGTGTTTGGCCATGTAATATTTTTTTCTTGTAATGTCTTTGCCTGATTTTGTTATCAGAGTAATAATGGCATAGTAAAAGGTATTGAGAAGTGTTTCTTCCCCTTTTTTACTGAAAGAGTTTGTAGAGGATCAGCATGATTTATTTCTTATATGTTTGAAAGAATTCACTACTGGAGCAGTCTGACACTAATTAATTCATGGTAGGAAGATGTTCCATTATGAACTGAATTATTTTCTTTGACACAGATGCATAGATTTTCTATTTTTCTTGAACTAATTTTGATAGGTTTTCTTTTACATAATTTGTTCATTTCATCTTAGTTGTGAGATTTATTGGCATAAAGTTCATAATATTTCTTTATTATCCTTTTAATACCTTTAGAATGTGCAGCAATATATTGGTAATTTCTTTTTTCTTTTATATTGGTAATTTGTAGTTCTGTTTGTTTTTATTTTTTAATGAACAATCTTTCCAACAGTTCATTAATTTTATTGATCTTTTCTGAAGACCACTTTTCAGTTTCATTAGTTTTCTCTAGTGTTTTTGTTTTCCATTTCGTTGGTTTCTGCTCTTATCTATATTATTTACTTTGTTCTACATACTTTGTGTTTAGTTTGCTCTGACTTCTTAACGTTGAAGTTGAAGGCATTGATGTTCTTTTTAAAATAGTTATTTAAATCTACAAATTTTCCTTTGAATGCTCCTTTAGCTGTATACCACATTTTTGAAAGTTTTTTTAAATCTATATTTACAGTATTTTCTTATTTTCCTTATGATTCCTTTTTAATCAAGTTCCTATTTTGAAGTGTGCTGTTTCATGTCCACATATTTTGGGTTTTTTTTCCCAGATATTTTTATGCTATTAGTTTCTAATTTAGTCTTACTTTGGGGCAAACATGTTTGGTGTGATTGCAGTTGTTATTAAATTTACTAAGACTTGTCTCATGGCCTAGGATACGGTATGTCTTGGTGAATGTTCTGTATGAACTAGAGCACAATGTGCATCCTCCTAGCATTGGACTGTCTACAAATGTTGTCTGGGTCAAGTTGGCTGAGGGAGGATTACTAAGGTTTTCTATATCCTTAGAAACTTTTTGTCCACTTGTTCACTAAATGACTGACAGGGGAGTGTTGATGTGTCCAAACAGCTTTGTGGATTTATATATTTCTCCTTTCAGCTCTGGCAGTTTTTGCTTTATGTATTTTGAAGCTGTTTTTTGGTTAGATACCTACTTCAGATTACTTCCTGTTAATAAATTGACATTGCAACAATTATGAAATCTTTCTTACTCTTGGTAATATTTTTGATTTTGAAATCTATTTTGTTGATATCATCCTTCTTAGGATTAGTGTTGGTATGTTACATACTTTTTCTTTCTTTCCCTCAATATCTATCATTATGTTTGGAGTAGATTTCTTACAGATACAGTTTTATATCTGTGAGTTCATAAATCATATCAAATTTGGAAAGTATTTATTGCTTTTTCAATCTTTTTCCCACTCAAACCCTACATTTAAAAAAATGCTTATTTATTTTTGAGAGAGAGAAATAGCTAGAAGGGGAGAGGGAGAGAGAGAGAATGCAGAGCCCAATGTGGGGCTTGAACTCACCAACCACAAGATCATGACCTGAGCGGAAACCAAGAGTCAGATGCTTAACCAACTGAGCCACCCAGGCACCCCCTCAAACCCTACTTTTTGATCTCCAATTACAAATATATTAGATCATGTGAGAATGTTCCATAAGTCACTATTACTATTTTTAAATGTTTTTTTCTTGTGCTTTATTTTTAATAGTTTATATTGCTATGTTTAAAGTTCACTGAACTTTTTCCCCCAGTAGTATCCTATCTGTTGTTAATCTTACCCAGAGATTTTTTGTTTCAGATATTATCTTTGCCATCCTAGAGATTACATATATATCTTTTATATCTTTCATTTCTATCCTCACTGTGTTCATGCTTTCCTTACCATACTTAAACATAGTTATAATAGCTGTGCTAATATCCTTCTATGTTAATTTCATCATATTTCTGAGTCTGTTTTTTTAAAATTTTTAAAAATTTTTTAATTTATTTTGAGACAGAGAGGGAGCATGAGCAGGGGAGGGTCAGAGAAAGAGGGAGACACAGAATCCGAAGCAGGCTCCAGGCTCTGATCTCTCAGCACAGAGCCCAATGTGGGGCTTGAACTCATGGACTGTGAGCTCATGACCTGAGCTGAAGTCGGATGCTCAACTGACTGAGCCACCCAGGCGCCCCTCTGAGTCTGTTTTTATAACTATTCTCTTGTGTATGGATCACATTAAAAAAAATTAATGTTTATTTTTGATAGAGAGTGAGCACAATAAGGGGAGGGGTGGAGAGAGAGAGGGAGACACAGAATCCAAAGCAGGCTCCAGGTTCTGAGCTGTCAGCACATAGCTTCACGTGGGGCTTGAACTCATGAGCTACGAGATCATGACCTGAGCCGAAGTTGGATGCTTAGTCAACAGAGCTACCCAGGGGCCCCTGGATCACATTTTTATGCTTCTTAATATGCACATTAGTTTTGATTGAATGCTGGGCATTACAGATTTTATGCTGTTGAGTGTCTGGTTTTGTGATCTTATTTTCAGAGACTTGGCCTGTTACCTGGTTGATGATTTGTTGTTCAGTTTGAGCCTTTTGAATCCTATTTCAAATTTTGTTCAGAGTAGGTCTAGACTAGTTTTCTGCACCAGGGATAGGTTAGATGCTCTGATAGGTGTGCTCTGAGTGATCCACAGAATCATTTCAATCTAGTTAATGGGAATTCAAATGATTCTGGTTCTGTGTGAGTTGTGTGGATTATTCACCTTGAAGATCAGTAGTTGCCCATTGTCTGACCTTATAGAGTTGAACCCATATATGTATTAATTTTGATACAACAGGAATTCTATGGGGTTCCATGAAGATTTATGGGGTTCATTTTTTGTTTACCTCCTTCCAATCTGGAATTTAGTTTTGCAGTTTTCAGCTGCATCACATTTCCTGAAATCTGATCTACATCCACTCTACTCAGTGAGACCAACATGCTCTGCAGTGTGAAATTTGCTTTCAGGCAGAAAATTGGAGTGATTGTAGGTCTGTTTTTATTTTCCTTCTTTTAGAGATCACATTTCTGCATTGGTTGTTATCCAACAGATAAAAACTGTTATTTCATTGATTTTGTCTAGTTTTCTGTTTAAGATTAGACAGTATATTCATTCCTTGTTATCTCATCATGGCTGGATATAGAAGACCCTAGTGTCTCTGTTGCAGATGCTCAACTTTTATTTCTTTATTTAATTTTACTGTAAATTTTTCAAATTCTATACATGTTTAATTTTGTCTTTTATCTCTGAGTTTTCAACTTATTTGAACTTGTGTTTTCTTCAGAAAACCTTTCACTAAAACACAATTTATTTGTCTCGTTATTTCTTTCTATTTTTTTTGTGTGTGTGTGAGAGGGTAGGAAGATGGTGTAGTATTTAAGCTTTTATTTTATATCAAATGTTTCTGTTTGTAATTAATAAAAGATAAAAGAGATTCTGTTTGGCATGTCTATGTTTTTTAATGCGGACTTGTATAATGATGATACGAGGTATGATGTGGGATAGCAGTGAACTTGCTTATTTAGTCTTGAAACAACACTCTTTTTTTAAAAAAAAATTTTTTTTTCAACGTTTATTTTTATTTTTGGGACAGAGAGAGACAGAGCATGAACGGGGGAGGGGCAGAGAGAGAGGGAGACACAGAATCGGAAACAGGCTCCAGGCTCTGAGCCATCAGCCCAGAGCCCGACGCGGGGCTTGAACTCACGGACCGCGAGATCGTGACCTGGCTGAAGTCGGACGCTTAACCGACTGTGCCACCCAGGCGCCCCTGTTTTTTTGTTGTTTTTTTTTTTTAATTTTTTTTTTTTTTGAAACAACACTCTTACTAACTTTGCCATGTTCTCTGGTTTGGGGTTCACTTCTTGCTGCATTTCACTTTATGTGTTTTGATGTATGTGTTAGCAAATCTCACAGGTAGTAAGTTCGCAGTGAAACTTATGTCTTACAAATTATGGGTGTTTAGTTTGCAGTTTGTTCATTTCTGTTCAACTCACATTGCTCATTAGTTGCAAAGCTAATTTTCTCTCATTTTGATTCTCCACCCAATTTAGAGGCATCCAGCTTATCTGATTTACCTGTCCAGACTGAAAAATCTATTCAACGAAATGGTAAGATAAAGACTTAACCTCCTTTCCCTGTCCTCCATTCCTACCTGCCATAGATTCTTCAATCAGGTAACTTACTCACTTTTCCCATGGATTACTTGTTATATGTCTTTTTACTCTGAATTAAAAGATTATTGGTTGGGGTTCTCAGTTATTGCTTGCTTCATTAATAAAAGCTAAATCCTATTGAGATTTGGAGAGGTGAGTACAAATTTTTCTTTCCTTTCTCATTTCATTTGCGTAGTTGGAAGTCTTTTATTTCTGTGGCCTATGGAGATATATATATCTATATATATGTATCTTGATTATATCTTGATATAATCCTGAGGGGTATGTGTGTGTAGGTATATGTATATACTTTAGATATATAATTATATATTATATATTAAAAATAAACATTATAATGTATAATACAGATATAATGATATATCTGTAGAAGTCAAATATTGAATTTTTGTTTGCTTGTTTCTTTGGGTTATATCTTTTAATCTTTGACATTTATTCCATGTTAGGACAAATGTGAGGTTATATGTTTGTACCACAAACTGCTGTGTGTATAATAGATGAGAAAAATCAAGCTAGATATAGAATATCTTTAAAATATGACTTATTTTACTTTTATCAGATAATCTTTTCTGAGCCACATAAATTGGTAGACACATGCAGAAAGTGAAGTTAACTGCTTTTCTTGATTCTGAGATATTATCTTAACAAGGTCAAAGCTGTACTTGAATTTATCTTTTAAAAAAATATTTAATGTTAATTTTTGAGAGAGAGAGAGAGAGAGAGAGAAACAGAACATGAGTGTGGGAGGGGCAGAGAGAGAGAGGGGGAGACACAGAATCCGAAGCAGGCTCCAGGCTGCTGAGTGGTCAGCACAGAGCCCGACACCAGGCTCAAACCCACGAACTGTGAGATCATGACCTGAGCCAAAGTCAGACTCTTAACTGGCTGAGCCACCCAGGTGCCCCAAGCTGTACTTTTAAATGAATACTGTATTTGCGTGTGTATGATTAAGAATAAGAGGGGATCCTGGGTGCATCAGTCTGTTAAGCCTCTGATTCTTGGTTTTGGCTCAGGTCATGGTCTTGTGGTCATGGGTTCGAGCCCCACATGAGGCTCTGCGCTGACAGAGTGATGCCTGCTTGGGATTCTTTCTCCCCGTCTCTCTCTGCCCCTTCCCCACTTGTGCTCTTCTCTCTCAAAATAAATAAACATTTTTTAAAAAGGCTAAGAAGTGGGGGGTGGAAATTGCCTCAACTGCATTAGGGAACTTGTGAGTAGGGCTGCCCTTTAAGGCCTGTGGTTCTTATTTGTAGTAGTATCACAGGCTGTGAATCCACTCTGATATGTTGTTTTGAGACATGACAGAGTCACATTTTCTGTTGTATACTGTAACAACCTCTTTAGCATGTATTAAGCATGCTGCCTCTGTCTAGGAGGACTGAGTTTCTTGTACCCTCAACTCTTGGGGTCTCTTCAGAGAATATCATGGGACTCACAGGTTATTTAGGTGTCAGAATCTTAGGACTGTTTATTATCCAATAAAATATCTGCATGCCCTCATTGAGGGGATTTGTCCTCATCTGGCATTACTCACTTCCAAGGGACTTTTTCTTTTTTACTTCTGAAAAGGCCTTGGTCAGCCGTGTTGGTGACTATACATCCTATATCTCAAATCATAAATTACCTAGATTCTGTAGTTGAGGTAAGAGAAGCTTCTATTCTTCTATTCCATTTATATATTTGTTCCCAAAAGAAGCTAAACGGTCTCTAATTGATATATCTTCCAATGGGAGTTTTATAATGGAAGCTGTTGGGTAAACAAAGAGAACTGGAAAGGAGAGAATATCCATTATGCTAATGCCTAGCAATGCATAGCCAGCCCACATTAAGGATCTTGAGCAATGGCCAGGGGAAGCAAGTTGGAAAGAGATTTTGCTAGTGTTTGAGTTCCCTTGCAATTTTGTTTTAACTTTCAGCATATTCATATTTACTGTCATGCCTAGGTTTAGAGTGAACAAAATTTAAACGATCTGTTACTAGTGTTACACAATTAGATACAAGTGATGGATTAACGGTGGATGATTTCTGTTTGAATGTAGAATACAGTATAATACCGAATGTAGAAAGGGGTTCCGAGGAAGAAGGAAAACAAGGAAAAGGGAAATGTAGAGGGGCAAGATTCTCATCTTCCACAGGAGGATTGAGAAACGACTGACCAAGTTGATTGAATAGGGGCCCTTTGGTGGCTCAGTCGTTTAAGTGTCCAACTCTTGATCTCACTTCAGGTCATGATCTCATTCATGGTCATGAGATTGAGCCCCATGTGGGTCTCTGCACTGAGTGTGGAGCCTGCTTGGGATTCTCTCTCTCCCTCTCTCTCTGCCCCTCCCCTGCTCATGCCCCTCACATGCTCTCTGTATCTCTGTCTCTGTCTCTCTCTCAAAATAAGTAAACCTTTGAAAAAAAAAGTTGGGGCACCTGGGTGAGTCATTTGCTTAAGCATCAGACTTCAGCTCAGGTCATGATCTCATGGTTTGTGGAGTTGAACCCTTCACTGGGCTCTGCATTGACAGTGTGGAGCCTGCTTGGGATTCTTTCTTTTTCCTTCCCCCACTTGTGCTGTTTCTCTCAAAATAAATAAATAAACTTTAAAAAAATGAAGTTGATGGAACAAAAATAGAGCTATAAGAATACAATTTAAATACAGTTAAAAGAATAGCTATATATATTACAGATACATAATCCCTATATACCTGGAGAATGATAGGTTAAGAATGTAGTAAGAGAAATTCCTCAGATTTTCTAATGGAGAATCAGTGACCTGTTTTAAATTTGATGACTTAAAACAAACACACGCACACATACACATACACACACTTAAATGATGGGACCAATTGTTTCAGTCTCTGAGAGTGAGATTTTTTAAATTTGGTGACATTTTGTTTATTAACCTTGTTAATATATTATTTTAATAAAACTTATAAATTGACTGTGATTTTACATTTTTAACATTAATGTGTGCTGTTTATAGAGTTGGCATTTTAAGTCATATATGAAGATAGAAAAAGATACAATCCCTACCTCTAGATTAAGAATACATTTATAAATATAAATATACATATTTGCATCAAAATATTTACCATCAAAAGTATCAAATGTTGGGGCGCCTGGGTGGCGCAGTCGGTTAAGCGTCCGACTTCAGCCAGGTCACAATCTCGCGGTCTGTGAGTTCGAGCCCCGCGTCGGGCTCTGGGCTGATGGCTCAGAGCCTGGAGCCTGTTTCCGATTCTGTGTCTCCCTCTCTCTCTGCCCCTCCCCCGTTCATGCTCTGTCTCTCTGTCCCAAAAATAAATAAACGTTGAAAAAAAAAATAAAAAAAAAAAAAGTATCAAATGTGAAGAGAGGAATTAGGTGATTTTGTCAACATAATTTTACCAGATGGAGAAAACAAATATTTTGAAAAATTGAAAACAAAATAAAAAAATTGCTGCTAATATGTTAGATTGCCATTCTGTAAATCCATGCTAAAGGAATAAACTAAGTCATGAAGAAGCCCTCCCAAATCTCCAGTGTGCACTTTATTTTGAAATCTTAAATATCTCTCTGTGTTTTCATGAGTGCATTTATTTAAGTACAGGTTGAATGATTAACTTTGGCTTTTGATGTAAAAATTAGAAACTATGAGATCAGACTACATCAACAAAATATATTTGCAGAATTTTATAAACCCAATGGCCCCCCTTAAGAGAGAAAACATATGTAGCACATTGCCTGAAATATGTTTTATTTATTAGGATGTAAGTTTGGTATTATAGAAATAGTGTAGGTGATGGATTAAACTGATTTGAGCTCAAATACCAACTGAAAAACTTGGTATAGCTACCTCATGGTGTCATCCTGGGGATTAAAGGAGATGTTTCATTTAGATGTCCGGCTTGGTGTCACAAAGGTAGCAATTAACATTAGATCTCTTCACCCAAAATACAAAGCAGCACATAGTAAAGGAATCCAGTTGGATGAGAATCTCATTTATTTTTTATTTATTTATTTTTTTAAATGTTTATTTATTTTTGAGAGAGACAGAGACAGGATGGAGTGGGTTAGGGGCAGAGAGACGGGGAGACAGAATCAGAAGCAGGCTCCAGGCTCTGAGCTGTCAGCACAGAGCCCGATGCAGGGCTTGAACCCACGAGCTGTGAGATCATGACCTGAGCCGAAGTTGCACGTTCAACCGACTGAGCCACCCAGGCGCCCCGAGAATGTCTTATTTAAATGCAGATAAAAATAAATTGTATAGTCTCCTGGAGATCAACTTTTGGAAAACAAGATGTATATTAATATTTTGCCATGATGCAAAAGCAATTATGAAAAATGCAAAAACTTAAGTCAACAAAAACAAAGTGAGAGGAAAATAAGAGGTACATCTTTTTCTCTTTTTCTAAAATACAATTTAATGTGAATGAAGATAGGATATCTATTTGAATATATTTTGTTGCTTTTGATGAGAAATTTTATATAAGAATTTAAGAAAATAAAATATTCAAATATGTTCCTTTTTGCTTTCAGTACTGAAATTATGTTTTGTTTGTGTCTCATTTTATTTGAAGAATTATATCTAAAGGCACAGTTGGAAAGAAATTTGATATTTTTACTTTGAGGATGTTGAGTTTAACATGATGGATGGGTGTATACATTTGCGAGTGTCCTTTTGACAGAAATAGGGAGCTGAACCAAAGTCAGGGAGAACTAGAGGTGGGGGGGGGCGGTGAAGTATGCACAGCTTTGAATAGAATCTTGTGGCTCATAGAACCTGAAGGCAAAAAACAAAACAAAACAAAACACACACACACACACACACACACACACACACACACACAAACCAAAAAACAAAAAACAAAACAGAGAAATGAAGTGTCAACAGTGCAGGAGAAGCAGAAAAGCTTAGAGTCATAGAAACTGAAGGGAGAAACTTTCTCCAAGTGGTAGAAAAGAATGTGAATGTGTTATTCAGGAGCCCAATAGCTAAGAAAAGTCTATAGTTAATAGGCAATCACAAATCCTTACAAAAGTTCTTTGACATTGGAGACTTTGAGACTTAATCCAGTAAGCCACACTCTACTAATGTGTTGTCCCTCTTGGAAATATCAAGCTCTAAAATAAAGGAAAATGTAAGTAGCTTCCATTGGTATGCTTACATACAATTTTGTCCATTTCCCATGTCATCAGACTAATGGAAATGTGTTTAAAGAAAGCATCGCATTGTTGATGAAATTGACCTGATCTAGGTCCTGGTTATTCAGTCTATTTTAAAATCATTCTGCGTTTAGCATGACTTCTTGGAAAAGTGTTGCAGATATGACAGAGTTTCGATACTACTTAAGAATATCACTTGTTACTGAATGAACTCACCGAGTTCATCATTTCAGAATCAATAGAGAGTGATTGACAAACCCAACAAAGACCAGAGCCATGTAGCAGCAGCCTGCCATGAGAATGCCTATATATAGAATGAATCCAGAAGTGTCATCGGGTTCTGCCACCTGGGGAGCACACTACTTCAGAGCTGTGCTTAGAGACAAAAAAAATAGAAAATAAAATTGTGAACACCATCTGTGCTTTGGAAATCTATGGCTCGACATTTTTATACCATGTTTATGACAGAGTTTTGGTGACAAAATAAATTGCTACAAATATTCTACTTTTCATTTCTCATTCTTCATCAGAAAAAATTCAACAAACATGTGTAAGTCTTGCATGTGTCAGTCTTCTCACATGTACCTAATACATTAGAGTCTAGCTGTTTTCACTAAATGCTAAGAATGACTTTATATCTTTTTAAATTCAGTTTTATATAGTATATTGTTCTGTCTTTTTCTAATTATCTTCACTACCATGCTGGTTTTAGGATTTTGTAGTTTTCAGTGACAGAAATCCAAATTCCCACTTAGCTATTCTTTGTGCTGGGTTAGCTTTTTAAGCTTGTTCTTTTTGTGCTATGGGAAAGATGCCCCAGCTTGGACTTGCATGATCCTTAGCATCGGCTTCCCCCTAAGAAGAAAGAACTTTTTCTTGGCATCAATATCAGCCCCTCATAAAGGACTGGTTTGCCATGTTTATTTAATAATATAATTAGGTGCATTATTCACTCCAGGGCCAATATAGTGATGAGAAAGGTGGCTAATCTGAGCATCTCACCCCAGGAAAGGAAGAATAACTTTAGATTCAAGCACGACATTTAGATTAGGAACAAGAATGGGATGTCCCAAAAGAGAGCTAGGACTAAATTAAAAATATACTCACTATGTATGAATCACCATGCTAGTGTCTCTACCCATCTCTTCACATCCAGTTTTTCTCTTACCTGATCATTTTCCAAGAAAAAGTCATGGTGACTATTATCTAAAAATAAAAACAAACCCCAACAAACCTCAAAAGACCACAATAAAAATTAATATGACCACATTATTCCCATATTTGAAGTCCTTGAGTGGTTTCCTATTATCCTTAATGATCATATCTGAAATCCTGAATGTATTTAAAAGGCTTTTATGATGTAGCCTCTGCCTCTTTAGTTTTTCTGTGTGCAGCTCCTCCGGTCCAGGCTTCCATTCAGCCATGCTGGTCTTATTTCTGTAGTGTCATATTCTACCAAGCATCTTCATGTTCACTTTCAGAAACATTCTTCTAAATCCATCTCATTCTTCCATTCCCATGTCTATTCTTTTCTCTCCACTCCTCTCCCCACTTTGCCCGTTAGCCTGGTCAACATGTGTTGATTTTCAGGTCTTAGAATAAAAATCACTTTCTCAGGAAAGCTATATTAGTCAGCGTTCTCTAAAGAAACAGAGCCAATAGGATATATACAAATATAGAAAAAGAGATTTATTATAAGAGATTGGCTTACCACAATTATGGATGCTGAGAAGTCCCACCAATGTCCATCTGGAAACTAAAGACCCAGGAAAGCTGAAGGTATAGTTCCATTACAAACCTGAAGCCACAAATAATTGGGGACAGTGTGAGTCCCAGGTGCAGTCTGAAGTCTTAAAAACCAGGAGCACTGATATCTGAGGGCAGCAAGAGATGGATGTCCTGGCTCAAGCAGAGAGAGCAAAGTCACTCTTCCTTTTCCTTTGTGTTCCAATGAGGCCCTGGATAGATTGGATGATATCCATCAGCACTGGGGAGAGCAATCTTCTTTACTCAGTTTACTGATTCAAATGCTAAGCTCTTCTGGAAACACCTTCACAGATACACCCAGAAATAATGTTTTATCAGCTATCTGTGCATACCTTAGCTTTATCAAGTTGAAACACAAAATTAACTATCACAGAACCCCTTTCCTTCTGTTACATTCTCTGGCTATGTTACCATGCTACTGTGAATTTCTTCTTTCTAATGCTCATATTTGTTATTATTTTTAAATGTCTGTCTCTATTTCTTTTACCAGATTATTAACCCCATGAGGTTAGGAACTATGTCTAGTTTTTCTCACTACAGTATCTTCACTGTCTAGCATAGTGCTGAGTGCAGACTAGGACATGGAAAAATATTTGATAAATGAATATGTGAATCAATTTTAATTCTCCTCCTTATGGGTAGTTAGTCCACTCTTTTTTGAAGATGCTTTTACTTCTTTGCCTATAAAACTTAGCTCTGTGATGAGTTCTATTTGAATGACCTTACTTTGGTTTCCTTTTCTGAAATACAATTCTAATAAGGTACTCCGTGTATGCCCAGTGCTATCTGTCCTCAGGTAGTATAAATGGCATGTTAAATAGGTAAATCTGTTTCATTCTTGCGACACCTTTGGGAGGTTGCTATGATATTCTCAATTGCTATTTTCAGCTTAGAGCTGAGGACTGTGGCATTCTATCCTTAAAGAATTTGATTCTGATCTCACAGTTAGGTGGTGGTAGGGATCCAAATCTTGGTGTGTTGCTGGTTCCTTCCCCTGTTTAAAGATTCTTTATCTTGATTAAAAATTAGACTATACAAGGTTGGTATTTTGATTTATACAATTCACTTCACTTAAAAAAAATATGTTTATAAAATATCATGTCCTGCCCACCACATTGCTGAATATACAGAAGAAAACATAGTTCATACCATGGAAAGGTCTATGATCTATGAGGAGACAGAGAATTAAAGCTGGAAAAATAAAAGCTTAGAGGAAATAATTAGTATTGTGTCATTAGATAATCAGCACTAAAGGATCTTGAAAAAGGGAGATGTCATTGGTCATTGAGGGCAAAGGAAAACCCCAGGTCTCCCAAAAACCCCAGGGGGGAAAAAGAGACCCAAAATGTGTTACGGTTCTATGGATACCCTGACAAGACTAATAGATATGTGTTAGTAAATAAAAAGGTAAATTTAGGAAAATTAAGTTGGGGCTTATTATGCAGAGAGAGAGAGAGAGTCAGGAACTAAGCTAGGAGTCTACTCACAGCCATGTGGGCAGAAAGTCTTAGGTCCTAGATGAGGTCAGTAGTAGTATGTCTTATGGACATTTAGACTCTGACTGATTGGAGATGAATAAAAGATATAAATAGGTTGGAAAAAAAAAGACTGAGAAATTATTTGAGCTTAAACTATGGAAATAGGCATTCCGTGAACAAAAATATGAAAATTGGAGGGTAGAACTTGAGGAAAGGCAAGAGTTGTAAATTCAATGCCTGTAGGAACCAGGCAAAAAATAGACAGAAGTAAAGCAGTCTGGGAAGAAGGCATAAAGAGGACAGTGGGGAGCTTACAGAGGCAGTTGCTATTTAATGGCAACAGCCCAATGGAGGATCAGAGTTACCAGATCACCTAATGGCCCAAGAAAACCTGAAATATCAGAAATGTCCTCATTTTAAATGTTGATAAACAATTCCTTTTTTTAAAAAAGCCAACACTGTGTAGTCTAAATAAGTTATTTCCATAGGTTTCCACAAGCTTCGGGGAATAGTTAACAATGTCTGGCATAGAGAATAAAGTCTTTTCTCTAGGATTCTATGGTGCTACTACTAGTTCAGTGGTTTTTAGGCGTGGCTCCTGACAGCCTCATGAGTTCCTATTTCACAACTCAAGGAAACAAGAACAAAGGAAAACAAAGCCATTTACATGCTTTTTCCTTGTCCTTTGAAGTTCTACAATGTGTTGAGTGGTTTTCCAAGCCTTTGTGTATAATCTCAAATGGAATATATTATACAACCTAAGCTTCTGAGATCTTTTTTTTTTTTTTTTTGTATTTTTGACACAATTTCAGTAACGGCTTTGATATGTATGGTTTGTGTTGATCTGCCATATATATTTAGTGTGTGCTCTTTAATTATCTCAAAATAATAATCCTATGGTGTGAGGAATGCTTTTCTGTTGATGATTAAGTAGAAACAAGTAAAAGGACATGCTCAGGAAAAAAGCTTCTTGACTAAGTAAACATTTACTTCATAGAAAGGAGGATGAAAAGGCCATGAGGTTTTTGTGTTAAAAGAAATGCCTTCTTATTTTTCTGTAATAATGGTACATCTGAAAGGCATGAATTTGAGGGAAGGATGGCTTTTACTTTATATAAAGTATCATTGTATGTTCTTAGTACATGCTCTTACATATTTATACTACCTTTTAAATGCAGCTCAGACTCGAGGTTCATATGGTAAACTCACGTATGACACGTATTTTCACATACCCCATGAAATTATCCATGTGTTGATACCCTCCTCCAAATTTGAGATGGGTCAGAAAGGAAGATAAAAGATAGTTAATAATCATGCAAGTAGCAGTGCTTCTCAATCTTTTTACTGAAGTGCTAGACTGCAGAGTAGAAACCACGCATATCCCTCAATATTTTTCTAAGGCTTCACATTTTATCATAGAACTTGTAGTATTTTGTAATCTCCACAATAGGACTTTTAAAAAATTTAAGGGAACACCTGGGTGCCTCAGTTGGTTGAGCATCCACTTCGGCTCAGGTCATGATCTCAAGGTTCGTGATTTTGAGCCCCACATCCGGCTCTCTGTGGTCAGCTTGTCAGTGCGGAGCCCGCTGGAGATCCTCTGTCTCCCTCTCTCTGCCCCTCCCCGGCTTGTGCTCTCCCCCAAAATAGATATTTTTAAAGATTAAGTAATAAAAATTAAGAATTTGGGCAAAAATCAACTGGAATTGGGCAGCAGCAAACCAGAACTGGTTAGGAGTATTCTGCCATCAGGAGCTCAGGGAATTTTATAGAGGAATTTTATACAGAAGTAAGGACATTATTGGTTGGCTATAAAGTCTAGTTGGCTGTGGTTAGTTGTCTTTGTATTTTGATTCTGAAATCTTGGGGCATTTACAGGACTAGGTTTTGGTTTGCTTACTTAGGCTGCGGTGGCATTATAGCCATATCAGTCTAATGGATTCCTTGTTTAATTAATTTAACAATTCGGGCTTTTGGTCACCCTCTCATGGATGGCAAAACGTGTACATGACAGGAAGACTAAAAATTTGGTATCAGCACCACTTGCAGTCATTGAAGGTAGGTTGCTCTTGTCTCATTGCGAAACTCATAGGTTATCATGTCAGATATGTGGAAGAATTGTTCTTTCTACTCATCTCATTGCTCATCTTGTTTCTGATTCTCCTAACACAGTGAAGCCATCTGATGTACTGCCAGTGGCTTTGACAGTGAATTTAAGACCTTTGAGAGGATATTGGATACTGAAGAGGCTATAACAACTATTAGCATAATCCCAAGAGACTGAAATAAAGTCCTTAGCCAGGACCCCATGAGTAAAACCAGCTGGTATCAATTAAGCCAAATAACACACCTAAAAGGAGATCAACTCTTTTTTTAGCCAAATGGCTCATTTGTTAATGTGCTGTGTTCACTACAATACCAGAGGTGTTGTAGCATAGACTCCTCCTTGTTAAGCTAATATGTAATCTTAAACAGCTCTGTTATTGAAAACCACTTTAGCAGGAGAGCAACTATGGCCTTCACAGTAGATTCAGCTGATAGTTGTCAGGGCTAAGAAGCATCCTCTTCCCATGCACTCAGGGAAGAAGCAAGTAGTAAAAAGGCAAAAGGAATAAAGGTTTCATGTTGGAGATGAAGATCTTGATCTGTGATCTTGAGAGAGAGCTGTCCACCTCAAGATGCCATCTGCTTCTGGGGACGAACCTCCTTGGTCAATCGTAATTTTAGATCTCCAGCTGGTAAGCACTGCCCAGAGTCTAGATGAGCCTTTTTTAACAGAGCGGTGTGGACCCATGATTCAAGGCCCTGAGGTTTGACTGCAACTAAGTATGAGGAGGACCTGGTGTGGTCTTTTCCAAGGAGGCTCAAGGACAGTCTTTGTTCTTAGTGATTGAAATCAGAAGAGGGAGAAAATTGGAAGCATTAGTCTGGAGAGCTGTAGCCTAATATTTGAGGAAAATAGAAGAATTCAGGGTCCAGTTCAGTTTATAGATATTTAACAAAACCACAAAGACAATGAACAGGACTAGAATCATATATTCATAAGGCTGTGTTATGATTTTCTACTGAAACATTATTTCCTCTACAATTACCCTCATTTTTATCAAAGATAATCACAGTAAGGCTAATTTGTTTGCAAAATAAATCTAACTGCATTAAACTTGGACTGATTACTTATATAATGTGATCTTTTCCAATTGGATTGGGGCCTGAGGTGTGAGTAGTGAAAGAATTTGCCCAAGGCAGAACAAAGGAGATAGAAGTTTATTGAATACATTGCAAGGGAGCAGCCTGTAGGACAGGAAAGGAGAGACTGTCTGGCAAGAGACAGTGGGGAGGGGCTATAGGTATAGGGTGGAGTGAGGAAGTATGGGAACATAGGGAATTTTCCCTTTTTTGGTAAAGGTGCCTGGTTGTAAGTAGCCCACTGGTGAGTTAGGGCCTATGGCTATTTCGAGGTAGGTCTGCTTAATGGGTCTGTTTGCATTCAGCGCTAGAGTCCCTGTGGGCCCTTTTGCCTTGCTCAAGTTTCTATTGTTCAAGACTGTTATGCAAAAGCAGCCTCTACACATAAGTGTAGCAAGAATAGTGATTGACCACTTGGATTCTTTTAAGTCTGCTTTGCAGACAACCCTTCATAAGAAACCTTAGCTTGAGTTTTTAAAAGCCTATCCATCTCCAGGTTAAGAAGACAGTCCAAGAACTCACCATCAGACTTCATCTGCAGTACATATAGATTTGGGTGAGTTACTCTTTTCTTGAGAGTCACAAGACTGAGGCTTCTGGGCCTACCAGGAAGTGACCTTCCTTACTTACCTGGTAAGGCTGCTCAGAACCTCTTAAGCAAGTTTCCAGGCTGTTTTCTTCCAAAGGGATTTTATTCGCTCTGTAAAATCAGCCTTAGTTCCTTAAAACTATCTGGTCATATCTGATTTTACTCAGATTCTCAGATATGACCAGTCAAAAGCCTTGGTTATCTAATGTCAAATATTCTAGTCAAAGCCTTGATAATATAACTGATGTTCCCATTTCTGTCCTTTTACAGAGGAACATGTTTTTATTGAACTTAATGCAATAATTGTATTGCCATGAAAATAATAATAGTAAGTTTTCCAAATTCCAGAGGGATCAGGTAGGGAGAAAAAGTAAATGTTTCAGTTCTGTTGACAGAGGTATACTTTACAAAATAACTGTAAGTCACGATAGCTTAAGAAAAAAGTTATCCTTAAATCTGGAAAAATAAAACACTAAGGAACTAGCAATGTTTCAAAGGAAAGGTTGTAAAAAACTATTAATCATCTTCATTAGTTTGTTCAATCCCACCATATCATTATTAATCTTTTTTTCTACTTGAATCTAGTTTTTCCACTTATTCTGGAAATTCTTACCCAGTTCAGTTTTATGTTCTTAAAGTTATCAGAAATTTATATATTGGTAAGACACAAAATTTTTGTTCCCCAGGTATATTACCCAAAACGTAAAACAAACAAACTGCTTTCACGATATCAAAAGAAAACTAACAGTTTAAGAAAACTTTGTCCTTTTAACAGAGAGAAAATAAAATTCTTTTTTTTTTTTTAATTTTTTTTTCAACGTTTTTTATTTATTTTTGGGACAGAGAGAGACAGAGCATGAACGGGGGAGGGGCAGAGAGAGAGGGAGACACAGAATCGGAAACAGGCTCCAGGCTCTGAGCCATCAGCCCAGAGCCTGATACGGGGCTCCAACTCACGGACCGCGAGATCGTGACCTGGCTGACGTCGGACGCTTAACCGACTGCGCCACCCAGGCGCCCGGAGAAAATAAAATTCTAATTCTGCACCAGTATACTTTTAATATTAAAACCCATTCTTTAAAAACTTAAATAAATCCATTCCAGTTTTAGGCCACTTGACTATGCATAAAATTACTTTTCTAAGATTCCATTTCCGCAAACTTTGTACAACTTTATAAGTGTATATCTATTCAGGTTTGTGCTATGAGAATCACCGCCCTGAAGTTTGCACTGAAGTACAAGACATAGCCCTTGGGCCCTAGAAAAAATCGGGAGAATATCTACATCTCATAACCAGAGAGAAATGATTTAAGTTTGTCCAGAAGGGCTGTGTCCCAAATCCAGATATTTTATAATACCTGCTTACCTTTTGAGATGAATAGGAGAGGTTTGGGGATTGGCAAAAAGGATAGTTGGAATTGTTTCTAGAGTCACATTTCTGTTCTTGTAAAGACTTCTTTTTTAAGACAAATAGCATTTGTTTTAATTCCTCAGAGAATTGAGTTGCAACCTAAATGATCAGGAGACTGACCAAGCCATTCAACTACGTGATTTGGTTTATTTCTTTATATCAGGGATAAGAATTTCAACTAAGATGCAAATCAAAAGATCACTTTGTTCCAGATTTAGAGCTGCATGTCTGACATATTTTAGTAAATTCTTCCACAATGGCTTCAGAATGTTTTTTCTTTCCATCTGGGTACATAGTTTTATTTTAGCTTGGAGGAGAAGACCTAGAAAAAAGTTTGTATCAGTCTCTGAATATCAGTTTCTAATTTAGCCAACTTCTGACCATAGAGCTGCTTAAGAAAAATCCTTTTTTATATCTTGTCAGGTTTCAGTCAGGACAAACAATAAATATTCCTGGCAGCATTGAACAACCCCATGGACATAAGAGGAGTCTTCAGAGAAGATGCAAAACATGTAACCCTTCCAAGATTTAGAGCAACTCCCAAAGATAACCAAAAGAAAGAAAGACCTTTAAAGCCCTGACAACCGGCAACAGTCAGTAGGACTCTACCTGTAAATGGAGTGGAATCCACAGTTCTGTGTAGCCATATCTGACCATAAATGGAAAGTAACCCCCAGTTCTGTTACAGGGGCAGAAAATTGTTCTCTTTTTCTCTTCTTCCCTTTTAGGTTTTTTGGCTGGTCTAATAGTTGAATTGAGTTAAGACAGATTAACAGAGTCAAATTTTGTAAATACGGTACTCCCATAAGTATATGAGACTCCAACGGCAGCCAGGTAACATGATGTATATAACATCCTGAGCTAAGAAAAGGTGTAGTGTGTAGGTGTATGTGTAGGTGTAGGTGTATGGGGATAGAAAGGGAAGAAAGGCCATTGACAAAAAGGCAAGAGATGTTTGGAAAACAAAGGTTAACCTGTTAGGCAGATAAAGTCTTAGGTAAAAAGGTATCTCTAGTAATAGCTCTTTTGCTAATATAGGCCCCCTTTCCAATGTGATCTTAGGTAGTTGAAGGTGAGAGAAAGAGCTTTTCCTGAATCTGTTGGGTTTTGCGTGTTTTTAGCTCAAAAGAATCCTAATGCTAAAGAGACCTATTTTGAGGTGACGATATCTGGTCCCCTTTACTGCCTGGCCACATTTTGAGGGCCCCCAACCTGACAGTTATCAAGTCATGCTCTCAAGACACAAATGAGACAAACAAGAAGGCATGCATGAGCTATTCCTAAGAGAGAAAAAAAGGTCAATAACTAATGTTGTTTTCTTGCCAGTCTGAATTTTGAAAGGGCTGTTATAAAATGTTACCCTTCACTATCAACTAGGCACAATAGGTAGAGATCTGGGAGAGCAGACTTTGGTAAAAATTCTTACCCTTTGCTGGCTTTTCCCAGGATACTGTCTGCAGGCTCCAGAGCTAGTGTATCATGATGGAGGGTCTCACCCTGGTCACTAGAATCTATAGAGGAGGAAAAACAATTTTCCCTTTACCCTTTGTGATGAGTGCCTGGCTGAGATGCTTTTTTTCTCCAAGGTACTTTGTAAATGCATATGTTTATCTAATAGGGTTAAAAGTTCTCTACTGTGGCTACAGAAATTCAGGATTACTTCGATAAGTTTAAGGTTAACCTACCTGTTCGGTCTTAAAACTTCATTTACCTGCAGTCCTACACTGGCCCCAGTCTAGTTTGTGAGTTGGACCCAGTCTGACACAGACATAGTTGGGTTTCTAAGTCATACCCGGGACCCAGTGGACACTGACTGGCTCCTGGATACTGTCCAGAAAAAGAGATGCTCAAATTAAGTCTGAAAGCTCATAACACAAAACCTGGGGAGCTAGGATCCAGGATCCTACAGGGACTTATCCACCACCTCCAGAGGCAGTGAGGAAACAGAGAGCTTAAATGGCCCAACAATTAATGGTGTCTGGCTGCTTGTTGCTCCTAGGGGTTGCCTGTGGGGGCAGAAGGGTCTCCTTTGGTTCTCCTTTCTGACACAGGAACTGTTAAAAATAAACTGAGGCATATTTAAAATTTTAAGAAATTTTTTGAGCCAAAATCAATTCCAATTGGACAGCACCAAACCAGAAGGGGTTAGGAATGCTTCTTTATTAAGAAATCCTTGTCTTAAATTATTTACCATCAGAGCAAAAGAGTTTCCTATCTACCTCAAGGGTTTACAGAGTTGCAGGGTTTATAGTGGTTAGAATAGGTAGTGAAATTTCCTTGGTTCAAATTTAGGCAAGTCACTTATATGATGGGGGGTTAAATAGTATGCATTACATAGTGTTGCTTTTGCTCATGGAATTGGGAGGAAATGAGCATTTACTACATAGTAAGTGTTGCTTTCAACTTTGAATGGAATGCCACATGCAAATACCTAGCACACTGTCTAAAACATTGTTGAATCCCCCTTAGAATCAAGTAATATTTCATATGCAGATAACTGAGCCTTCATCACATGTCAGATGCTGCCTCTTGCAAACTCCTATTATCTGCCTTGGTGTCATAGTATTTTAAGAATTCTGATGCATATAAATGTATGGATTCAAATGATATTTTCCACTGATGTATGAGTATATCATAGTAATCACTGTTCAGAATGGCATGTACCAAAGAATAAAGCAGTGGTTTTAGGCAGTTGTTGAAAATGTCATTAAAAATATGCTCCTGTTGAGAAAAAATCACATATATATAACAGAGTAAAATGGTATTTGAGCAGCCGGTTAGCCTTTTCTATTGGTACAGAGAAATCCCAGTCCAAGTGTTTTTCTCAACTAAGTCACATTACTAATTATGCTGTTTTTTAGTGTGCGAATTAAAACAAATTACTTATAGCACCACAAAGAGCATTCTAGATCTAAAGCTAAAGTTTTATTTTCATTGGTGTGATCTTGTTAAGTGTAGATTAAAAAGAAGAAAAGAGAAAAAAATATTATAGTGCCTTGTAGTGTCGATGGAAATTTAGTACTAAAAATAAATCTGCTGAGTTTGTCAACTCTGGGCCACTCTTTATTCTTAAAATGTATGGAGTTCCTAACCCCTCAAAGCTCTTATCTCTTTTCACTGGTTATTTCCTTCAGGGAGATAGATAACAATTCAACCTTGAGTTGAAAACTCTTACCAGCACCTTCTCCCATGAAGCCAGAGCAAAGTGAGATTTCAAGGTCCCTGTTCATGTAAAGTACAAAAGAGCTCATTAAATATAACAAAAGTTACTGTCTAACCATTCTTTTTGACTCACTGGAAAAACAACAACAACAACAACAACATCAACAAGATACCAAGCAAGGTCCAATAAAACAACACCAGGTGAAAGTCAGCCCTCTATTGTATTGCACACATGTCCCTCGCACACGTTCAGATGCCCCTTTTGCTGGCATCATTCTAATTAAGGCATTAAAAGAGCCTGTGTTCAGTTTGGTGATTAAAAAGAAACCTGATTTTTTTTCCCCAGTCCAAAACAGATTTGACCCTTTTCACAGCTCAGGGAGTCATCAAAGTACCTTTTATAGTACTCATTTTTCCTTGGAAGGTGATCATGCAAATGACTGAAAAGAGCACTTAAAATTATTGATTGTTGGCTTACTTGTTTTGGTCATTATCTTGCTTTCAGTATAGATGTCTTGACTGTAGGTACAAAAATGCTTCTGGTGAGCTTTCTTCAAAATTTTATGATTTTGTTTATGTGTATGGTTTTATTTATTATTGTTGAAATGGAAATTAGCATGATTTCTAGAATGTTTGAACACTATAAAAGGATATACATATGATGCAAAGTGTCCATCTCACCTGACTTGCCTCCCAATTTTCTCTCCAACACAACTGTTGTTACTAACTTCTTAGTTTTTGTTGCAGAAATTATACATCTGTGAACACACAAATTTCTCTCTTTGTCACTCTTTTTCCATACATAAGAAGGGTATACGTAAGTAGATACATAGATATATATGTAGATACATACATACATATATAAACTGCATGAATATATTTATTACTTCTTTTCCAGGAGGTACCAATGCAGAGTAATGTATGCTCTTTCCCCCTTCATTTTTTTTTTCACTGAGAAATATACCTTAAAAGGGCTAATTAAAAAATAATATTATAGATTAGTGTTATTGAAGGAGGATAGCTTTACAAAATTTTTGCTTTGTTTCAGATTTCTCTTTAAGATCTCGAATTTTATGTGCATTTGAAATTTACAATAATGAAACCAATATTTTAAATATTCATTTTGGTATGTCCTTGACTTTCTAAATTTACTGTTGATTTTTAATAAGTACCTGCTCATTGTGGTTAGGAAAGTACTTCCATCTTTTTATTATGCACATGGTTTTTGCAACATTCCATGGGTTTTTCTGAATCTCCTTTATGATTTTTGTGCATTTCCATTTATTCAAATCTATGCTTAAAATTTCCTATTTTAAGCCACCTATCCATATTTTCAGTTGAAAATATAATTTTAAATAATTTTGCCTAAAACATAAATGCTAAATAACACTAAAGCCAAAAGTGAAAAAAAGTAGATTGATGTAAACGTTTACATTATTATCAAAAAATCCATGATGATGAGAGGTAAAATTAAATGTAGTTGCATTTAAAAATACGATTTGCGGAAAATTGCTATATGAAATCAAACTACTTCATGGCAGTCAGTAGTTTTATTTTGAGGGCAGCATTTTTTTTTTTTCAATGTTTTTTTTATTTATTTTTGAGACAGAGAGAGACAGAGCATGAACGGGGGAGGGGCAGAGAGAGAGGGAGACACAGAATCAGAAACAGGCTCCAGGCTCTGAGCCATCAGCCCAGAGCCTGACGCGGGGCTCGAACTCACGCACCGCGAGATCGTGACCTGGCTGAAGTCGGACGCTTAACCGACTGCGCCACCCAGGCGCCCCAGAGGGCAGCATTTTTTAAATTGCTTTACAAAATGATAATCTTATTTTCCTAAGTTTTTAAATTTTAATTCCAGTGTAATTAACACACAATGTTATATTCGTTTTAGGCATACAATATAGTGATTTAGCAATTCTGTACATGATGCAGTGCTCATCATGACAAATGTACTCTTTAATCCCCTTCACCTATTTCACCCATCCCCCCACCCAACTCCTCTCTTGTAATCATCAGTTCTGTGTAGCTAAGAGTCTGTGTCTTGGTTTCTCCCTCTCTTTTTTCTTTACTCACTTGTTTTATTTCTTAAATTCCACAGGTGAGTGAAGTCATACGGTATTTGTCTTTCTCTATTTCACTGACCATTATGCTCTCTAGCCCCTCCCATGTTGCTGCAAATGCCAAGATTTTATTCATCCCTACGGCCGAATAATATTCCATTGTATATATACCACATCTTCTTTATCCATTCATCTCTCCATGGACACTTGGACCACTTCTGTAATTTGGCTATTGTAAAATAATGCTGCTATATACATAGGAGTGAATGTATCCTTTGGAATTAGTGTTTTTGTATTTTTGAGGTAAATAACCAATGATGTGATTACTGGATCATTGGATAGTTCTATTTTTAACTTTTTGAAGAACCTCTATACTATTTTCCACAGTGGCTGCACCAGTTTGCATTCCTACCAAGAGTGCAAGTAGCTTCCCTTTCTCCACATCCTTGCCAACATTTGTTGTTTCTTACATTTTCAATTTGAGCCACTCTGACAGATGTGAGGCGACACCTCATGGAAGGTTTGATTTCCATTTCCCTGATGATTAGTGATGAGCATCTTTTCATGTGTCTCTTGGCCATTTGGATGTCTTCTTTAGAGAAATGCCTGTTCATGTTTTCTGCCAATTTGGGTGTTGAGTTGTATTAGTTCTTTACATATTTTGACTACCAACCTTTTATTGGATTTGTCACTTGGAAATCTCTTCTCCCATTCACTAGGTTTCTTTTTAGTTCTTTTTAACTGTTTCCTTTGCTGTACAGAAGCTTTTTATTTTGATGTAGGATAAACTTAGTTTTTCAAAAAATTCAAATCATACCAAAATAACCACCTAGCTAAGTGCACTGCAAGCACTCCCTCACACGCTCATAAATCCCTTTTACCCCTGGTGACTTCGTGTTAGTTAATGATTTTTTGGCATGTTAGCAGTACTCTCTCCTCAGTAGTGATCCCTGATCACTGTGATTTGGTTACTGATCAGAAGACAGTGCTTTCACCAAATCTCAGGTTATCCAAACATTGAGAACCCACTCAACATTTTTACTCTCTTTATTCACAACACCCGATGCACAAACAAACAAACA
Source organism: Prionailurus viverrinus (assembly GCF_022837055.1). Taxonomy (NCBI): domain Eukaryota; kingdom Metazoa; phylum Chordata; class Mammalia; order Carnivora; family Felidae; genus Prionailurus; species Prionailurus viverrinus. Next base: position 52,554,533 of record NC_062565.1, read on the forward strand.
AATGGATGTGGAAAAGGAAAATATCATTGGTTTTATTGTGCATAAATAAAATCTTTAAAATGATTTATAATTTATTTTCCCAAATCTGTAAATGATGATGGCAAAGTGGTGGTGTTATGAGGGGCACTCCACATTCCATTAAGGGAGAGTTGATTCCTTCATACTTTGACCTGTTGGATGGTTTCGTATAGGCTGGATGTATAATACAGAAACACAAGACCTGCTCTGCAGAGAGTGCAAGATATCCATCCACTCAGGGTACAGAATATAGGGGTCAACTCAACTGTTCATCAGAGAATGGTGGGTAGGGGACAGTAAGGCTTTCACAACCTAAAGGACCATCTTTTCCAATGACAATGATGCATTTTCAGAGGCAATAGCCTTACAAATTAGAAATGTGCATGTCACAGCCTTTGAACTGTAGTTAGATGGCGGAAGTAAGAGCTATGAGTGAGAATTCTCCACTAGTGTCTGCAGAACTAAGGTTTACTCTATCAGTATACTGCCTCCTGCCTTCTAGCTATATACCTTATCATGTAAAATTTTCTATGTTGCATTTATCTACATATACTTTATTGATTTTATTGGCTTATGAATATGTAGCCTACCTGCTCAATTTTGAGTGTGAATGGCTTGAACACAAGATCTAGGTGTTCATCATTTCCATAGTCTTAGTTCCTAGTACAAGGTAGCAACTTTTTTTTGTTTAAAAGAATAATCAGACAAGCCAGTGTTCAAATCAATTTAATCATTTTTTCTGACCTCAGCTTAGTTACCTGTAGCGTAAAGATAGTAACATCAAGCTCATTGTGTTGATGAAATGTGTGTGTGTGGGTAGTAGGTGAATTGCCTTGGAATCATGCCAGTCATATTCTCTAAAATGGTAGCTGTCATTTTTGTTAGTGTTGTTATTATTCAGTAATCGTTACTAAATTAGATGGAAAGTAATTGATATATCAACCTTGTTTATATGTAAATTTTAGTAGATTTATATATACTTCAGCTGTTGCTTAATCTGAAAAAGATAACTAAAGTCAAGAGAGCATAGAGCATAAACAATAAATAGATTTTGATTGAAAATATTATTCTAACTTCAAACTCCGCTCTTTACATTTTCAGTTTAATTTTAGGCCAATATTGATCGTTTCTGTGAGGTGTAATTATTATATTTTTTAGGTCTGTGTTCCCATACAGCTTCAAAATGTCTCAGATGCCCAAAAAGCTTTTTTAACCTACTCATATTCTAATTTAAAGCGATACATATTTTTTGTCTCCAGACGTGTTTCCATTTTTTTTTTAACTTTTAGTAAATGTTGACAGTGTGCTTGTGCTGTGATAATGGAGATGTACTGATTTCGGAGAGAAATAAAGTACCAAGGGAAGCTTGAGAAACTCGAGACTCTTTCCTCCTCCACCATCTATTGTTTGAATGCAGGGGTTCTTCTATTTATGTGAAATGGTCAGTGAAACAGATAGAATAGAATGTGTAGTTCACTGGGACATAGAGACTCAGATTATTTTGTTGATGCAAATTATTTTCCTTATAAATCTGACAACTTTTAAGTCTGCATTATCTTGAAAATACATGATGCATTTACATTTAACTACAGGGAGTAAATATTTTTTAATGTTGGTCCTTCATTAAAAAAAGTTTAAAGGGTTAAAAGGCCTCTGAAAGGAGAGAGAAAAGAGAAGAAAGAGTGGAGGGGGGAGAGGAGAGAAAAAAAAAAGAGCAAGGAGCAAAAAGAGGAGAAGAAGCAGGAAGAGAAGAAAAAAAGATGAAGAGAAAGAGAATGAAAGAGAAGTGGAGCGAAAAGGAGAGGAGATAAGGGAAAGGGAGAAAACTCCCAGTTTGTGATTACAATTGAGATTATTACCCAGAATGCAACTGATCTGAAAGGAATTCATAGTGCTATATTCAATTAGAACTGGACATCTCCTAAATCAATTATATCAAAAACTGTAATTATTCCAAGTACTACTATAAAGAGCAAAAAGTTAAGCTCTTCTTCCAGTGGCACTGGTTTAGAAACTCAAAGGTCATAATTATGAAAGGTATTAACAGTCGAAGTGATATGATTTCCAAGTGATTAAGTTGGTTCACAAACCTCTCAGAACTATAATTATGTGAAAAAAGGAAAGTGTGAAGAAGTCACAGGCCATAAAGAGCAGATTCCCATCATTGCTAAATGGGTTTTCCTTGCTCATGAGACATGGAGCTTTAAATGAAACACCTGACAGACAAAGACTGGGACACTACATCTACACTTGAATATAAAGGACAGATAGAATCAAGGAAAAAAAAAAAACTACATTTACAGTATGATGTCAGCTGATCAAATAACAATCACATTAAATGCACTGAGATAAGCTAAGTCATGGTAATTATTTGAACTTGAACACCAGATGATGTCCGGAGTATGGACCCATATTGTAAAAATGCCGGAGGTTATAAACCAATAGAAATATAAATCTGATTAATAACATATTTAAATACAAGTTTATGATCATTTAAAAGCTCTTTTGAGCACATTGCTATATTTGACATTTAACACAGAGAAATTAAACAGAAAAGTGTCATGTTAGCCATTTTTTTTCATAGAATAATGCAATTACTTGAAGGGGTTGAATCAAACAGATCTAAATTAGTGATCCACAGATTAGAATTGGGTCTCCTGAATCTCACATAAAGGCTCTTTTCAATGATGAAGAAGTTGAACCTGTTATAATCATTCTCTGCATACTCTCCATACACAGGGGTCCATTTCCTGGTTCTTGTAGAAGGTGGAGTTTCTATTGGGGTTTTAGCTGTGCCACTCTATGACTAGTGCCTGTGCAGTGGGATAAAGCCTGAAAACAAAAGAAATGTAAAACTCACTCGCTTGTCACTGCTTCTCCAAATGTTGACTCCCTCTCACAATCTGCCTGTTTTTATTGTTCAACTACCTAGGTAGTAGATGTTTTGATTTTTTTAACAGATTTTTTGTAGTTGTAATCCACAGGTGGGATAGGACGTGCTGGGTTTACACCAGGATAGCATACTAGAACTCCCCATCATTGATTTAACAGAATAATATCATAATAAAAACATTTAGAAATGTCCAAAAAGACAAGATATGTCAGGTGCCCTCCGCCCTCATTCTTTCAAGGCCATTGCTTCTCTTCTGCATCTGACACTCTTGACTTCACGTTCCTGGAAAATATTTGTTTTTCCAGGGCTGTCTTCAACAGCTCTGATTTTTGTTTCATTTTGTTTTTATTTTGTCATCTCTTTGTCAGCCTAACCCTTAAAATCCCTTATAAATTTTCTTTTACTCATGCTCTCTTGATGCTAGTTCTATAGTTCCATCACCTCTCTTACTTTTGAAAACTGTTTATATGCTAATGACTCATAAATATGTCTCTCCAACCCAAACCATGTCCTAAGTTTACTCACTCAAGTATCACAATATTGGCTACCCATTAACCCTTGATTGTACCATATTCATCTCAAAATCATCATGTCCAAAATGGAAACCCCACCCCATATGTTCCAAACTCTATAAATGGCACCATAATCTGCTTAATTGTCAAAACTAAAGACCTATAAGTCACGCCACAGTCTCTTCCTGTCACTCCCCATACCCTGACATGCAGTATCCTGTTTTGTGAGTATTTTTCAGTCTGTTTTCTATTCCAATATATCCCTTCTTTCAGTATGTTGTCCAGATGAGTTCAGTAGATGCTTCTCAGGTTTTCCTCATTCCACTCTTTGGCTCTTAAATACATCCTTGAGGTGCCCATCAGTGTCATGCATCTTTCTCAGCCAATATTCTTCAATCACTCCACTTTGCCTGCAAGATGGCATTCAGACTCCCACACGAGTTGTCTTTGTGAGCAAGTTCTCTTCAACTTTAACTCATTAATCTCCTTACCCACATCTAGTTTTAGTCCTTTTCCCTCACTTTGTATTTTCATAATGCTAACCCACATGTATTTTGCTTGACCCATCATGGAGTTTCATGCTACCATGTCTTCATTTGATTAACTCTTACAAATGTTTCAAAGCCTGTTTAAGGTGTCAAACAGAGTTCAGATGCAAGTAGGGTTTAATCATAACCATCAGGATTTAACCAAGCCTAGGTACTAGGGGAAACTGGAAAGTACTAGTGCTAGCTCTATTTCAAAATGCAAAATAAAATTCCAAAGGGTGAGTTTAAGCTGAGGATTCAGAAGGGGTGGGGTTACCCGAAGCAACTAGCACCATACCATTAATCAACAAGGTTTAAGGGATAGTCTATAATATATCTAATGGTATGTCAGCATTTTATGCATCTAAAAATCTCTACTTTGATAAGGTCAAGAAATCTATGCCTTTATGGATGGTCTGTAAGCAATTTTATAGTATTATTGATAATAAATACATAGTAATTCACCTTTTATAAGATTCTGACTTTTCAGATTTTTTCTGTTATGGAAATATATTTGGGTTGTAAAGAGAAGAGTGAATGTAATCTATTTAAAATATTTATTTTATTAAAAATTCAAGTTCTAAACACTTCTCAGAAGGCTCAAAGATGATTTAATTAATTTGAAATTGGTTTTGAACTCCTTCAAAGAAACTTTCAAGTTCACATTGTTGTGTATGATAACCTTTACAGCCTCCTACGTCAATATAATTACTTTTACAGTTTAAGGATTATAGCTATTAAACACTAATTTCACAATTTAAACTAATTACTAGCAATACATTGACTGTTTAAAGAATGAGCACAGGTCAATTTCTGTAATATTGTAAAAAAAAAAAAAGTGGGGGGGGTGATTTTCCTAAGGTCAAATATACATTTGAAAATAGGCATTGCACAAAATTTCACTGGGATTAGAAAATTAAAATGCTATCAAAGTGCTAAGAATAGAATTAATTTCATGACAGCAGAGTAATATAAGACTACTGGTTAAAAAATATATTATGCATTCAATCAGTTATTTATTATACAAACAGTTGTCACACCATTATTATGTGGAAAAATTTAATAGTGTGCTGACAATACAAAGAGAAGTGAGGCTCTCCTGCTTCTAAGGAGCTAGTCAGTGAAACAGGAAAGGAAGCAATTAGAAAGCAATGTGGCAAGTGTTATAATCAAGCTAAGTACAACCCATTTGGGAAACATAAAATAAAGCATGTTGCCTTAAAGCTGTACTCTGGTAGTTTTTGTTTTTTTTTTTTCTGTAGACTAAGTTGTTACTTTTTGCACCTGTATTTATGGCTATTAAAAACATATATATATATATATATATATATATATATATATATCCTTAATATCATAATATATGTATCCTTAATATCATTATATATGTATATATATATATATATCCATCCTTAATATCATGATTATCCATTTCATAATATTCATTTCATAATATTCAATTCATTTCATAATATTTTTGAGTAAACATGAACAAGAGTCAATGCCTGTCATAAGAATGAGCCTGTATGATAATTATATAGATACATACATATATATATACATATGTAGTTAACTTAATAAGGATAACTTATAAAAATAAATTTGAGATCCATCATTACTTCTCCTGAACTTTTATAACACATGTGTCTTAAAGAGAATGAGTAACCCAGGAGTAGCAAGTAGGTTTTAGCCATAATTAACTGTTGAAGACTATCTGAAGTTCAATGAGGTAAGAATTCCAGAGATGTCTAGACTCAGTAGGAAAGAATGTGGCTATTGATTATATGTGCTGTGGGCACAGAAAAGGGGAATGTTGGCTCACTGCATGCCATCCCTGGAGTGGGTTAACAACAGAGATACTAAATGATTAGCATTAGAACAAGGAAGACGAGGGAATGTAGCACATTAAAATTAAATGCTGCTAGGAAAATTAGGTGTGAACAGTCATTCACAGATGAGGTACTCTGATAAGACACCTGCTACCAGCTAGAATCAGCTCTCCTGGCTGAGGGAAGGAAAAAATGATTGAGGGACAATGGAAGGGGTCAGTGGAACTCTGCTGCAGACTATCTCCATTTTTCACTCATTTGTGTTCAATTTACAAATCATGAGGAAAAACAAGAGCGTTTGGAATGCATTGTTTTATATTTGGTTGAGGTTGATTTTCAAGAGTCATGCTTGTGGGGAAGGGGGAGTTTTTCACCTGGAAACAACATATTAATGACAATAACTTTTAAGGCGCCAGAGACTTTTGGGCAGCACTAAGCCACAAGATAGTGTATTATGTAGTTAAATTCGTACAATTCTTTAAATACTTCCCTGAAAGACAATCACAGATTAAGAGCTTTGAGATACTCAGCTCAGTGAACAACAAAAGTCTTAGCTTGATAGAATAACAATCTAGATTTAATCGCTGATAGAATATTCCTGCTGAATATAAAATCAAATTAACACCAGCAGGTTAAATGGTAGGACTTATTTTTAGAGTAAGTCTTTTCCCTCAGCATAACCTATCAAGCTTGACATTTCCTGTCCCTTTGCTCCTACGTTTTCATCCCCTTGTCTCATGCATTTTTATCTATACAAAATTGAAGCTGACAAGCACATTTCTCCCCCTTGTTTGCTCTCTATAAGTGTGTGTGTGTGTGTGTGTGTGTGTGTGTGTGCGTGTGTGTGTGTGTAGGTAATGTGGAGGCCCTTATAAAATTCAGAAAGGGAATGCATCAAGTCAAATAACAAATGTCCAATGTAAAAATATGATACCCATTTCAAAGCTTTCTTCAAATGTATAGTAATCTGAAACTCAGGAATTTCTTACTGGATCTGAATTCATGACTCACATCCATTTTCATGCTAGCATAGATACCCATCTATTGGTGAAGAATCATTGTACCTTCTAAGAAGGAAGACATTAAAATGTATATCGTGCGCATATATATATATATATATACACACACAAAACAATGCCACATTATATATACAAATATATATACATATGTATATGTACATATGTGTGTATGAGTGTGTGGCCATTCAATTTATATGCAGTATATATAAAATGGAACATTGCTATTGTTATAAATTCATATGTGGCTTACTATATTGGGCAAAAAAACCTACCACTTCATTACTTTAATGATTTCTTCCTTAAATAATTTAATACTCTTAGTGGTAGAAATGAGCCCAAATGTCTATTTTTTCAAAACTATATCTTTGAAGAGAAATAAAAGACTAGCTCTTCTATCCACTCTAGCAAGGGCGAGGTGAAAGTCACTGATAGCAGAACGTGTGGTAGAAAGCCCAGAGCATTAAGGCAGTGGGAAGATGAGGGCTTGGATTTGTGAATGGCAACAAAAAGGAAGTGGAAGAGACTCTATTGTGACAATATTTGACCAGTTTGGGCTACTGGTTGGGTTTGAAAGGAGATGTAGGTGCAGCATCAAAAGCAAAAACCAACCAACCAACAACAACAACAAAACCCACATCACATAGAGTTCTCCTATTTGAGTAACAAGAAGAAAAGACTTTTACCAGAAATAAGGAAGGATAATTTTGTAGCAGATTACATTTCAATTTAGACATAAACCATAATTGGTCCACTTAAATGTGGTATTCCGTAGAAAGAAACACAGATTTGGACCCATTAACTCTTAAACCTACTGTGTGAGTTATGTGCTATTTTTATATCACGTTTATAGATGAAAAACAGGTATAAACAAGTTGCATGCTCAAGGTAATTCAGTAATCAGTGGAGCCAGCTTCAGAGAGCCTACTTTTAGCCGTTACCTAGAACATCTAATGATTGCACTGTCTTTGCTTATTCAATGGAGAGATTAGGTGATAACGTCACGTCACACCATATTCCCATCATCTTTTATGTGGGCAGAACACAAAGCGTGGTCAGATTTCATAGTGCAAAATGTAGAAAGCTAATTGTATGTTGGTTTCTCTTCTTAGTTTTGCCCATTCAGTGAGTAAAGGAGATGTCCAGTCAATGCCTACTAGTTTTCTTGGTCTCTTTGTTTTGTTGGACTGGGCAATCTGATTTAGGAATTCAAGAACTAGTGCTCACTTTGGCAGCACATATACCAAAACTGGGGCAACACAGAGAAGATTAGCACAGCCCCTGAGCCAAGATGACACTCAGATTCGTGAAGCGTTCCATATTTTTTGTGCTCAATAAATAATTTAAAGCATAAAAAAAGAATGTAAGAAATAAGAGAAACTGGTTTGATGCTCTTTGAACACATAGTTTACTTCGTACTCCAACTTGTGCTAAAAGAAATCGAAGACAGGGTCTTGGTTTTCTGATGCTCAAAAGTAAAGAGGAAAGCATATAGACAAATTTGAAACAGCTGGATGTCATGAACTTGAATCTGGAATACTTAACTCTAAGAAATCTTGAATTTAATTATCAGAGCCACAGTATGCCTGTAATAGATTAAAACAAATAAAGAATGGCATCTTGTTCACTCCTATACTCTAACTTTGGTCTTCTTATCTACTTTTTCTATGGATATGGAATGTAGGTGATTAGGAAAAGAAAGTCCCTTAATCAGAAAATCACAATATCAAAGAAATCAAAATTGTGTCACCACATTTATGAATATATATTGTAGAGTGACTCAACGTACACTATGCAATTTGATCTTCGTAGTCACTCTTTCAAGTAGATACAGAATATTTTTTATCATCTCTATTTTAGAAAGGAAGCGTAAGAAACTCAACAAATTTAAGGGACTTATCCAGGTTGACAGAGCTATTAAGTTGGATGTCAACCAAATCGTCTGAATCCAATTCCTATGTTCTTTTGATTCTTAGCGTTTTTAATTAAGATAGGCAGCAACAAAACACCCCCAAATCTCAGCTTACCCCCAAAAGTTTTTCATTCTTGCTTACATGGCCCACATAGTTTCGCAGGGTGTCGTCTACATGGGGACCCTGGCTATAAAGCTTCTGTATCTTGCAGCTACACCATCTGGAACTTGATGTCTCCTGAGTTGCTGAGTCATAGGAAAGAGTACAGAAGGGTCTCACATCAACAATTAAATGCTTCATCATTTCTTCTCGCAGACCATTATCCAAACATAGTCACATGGTAGGAAGTCTCAGCCTTGTGTGAACCCAGAAGGGGAAAAGAATTAGATGTGACTCAGCACTGGAAGTCTTGTGATATGGTGACCTTGGATAACTAATATTCACAGGTAGGAAAATGAGCTTTAAAAACAATAATGAAACAATTTCCCATACCAGGGGTTTCTGCAATTTCTATTTCTATAAATGACAGAATGAAAAAATAATATCCCTTTAAATTAAATCCAAAACACATCATGTATGCTAGCCGCATTTTAAAGTGCCAACAGTCTGAGAGGCAGCCAGCTACAACATTCCTTACACTCTGTGAAAAAAGCAGCCTGTATTGTCCTGATTACTGTCAAGTCTTGTTTAGGAACTTAAATCTTAGGGGGATACAACCTAATGTAAAAATGAGAGAAGAAATAAATAAAGCAGCAGATTTGCTTATTAATTATTTTTTTTTCTTCATAGCAATGTATGAAAAACTCCCAAGATACGCTATATTACTTCACAGAGGTAGAGTTGTGATATGTTTTTTATAGCTAGAGGTCTCTGACAATTATAGGGAAGCATAATCATTCAATATTGCTCTGAACTCAGGAAGCCTGAGAGAATAGCGAGGTAAATGACCAGAGCAATTTTATATCTTAGAAATAAAAGAAACAGCATGATTTAATGGAAAAGAGAGTGAGCTGCTGAGTCAAATGTCCTTGCTTTGGTTTTTGATCATACCATTCATTGAGACTCAAGCTTGTTGACTGCAAAAATGATACAAATATTAACACCTGCCTTACTGGGTAATTGTGAGGAACCAATGGGACAGTCTTTTATAACAGCAGTCTCTAGACTGTAAAGCACTGAAATCAAACTTAGTTGTTACTGAAAATTTGTTGGGTTGATACAGAGGAAATGAAAGACCAAATTCTGTGGCACCTAAGAACCAGGGCTGGGCCATTGAAAATGTAGCCAGAGGAACTTTCTGCTCTCAACTTTCTTCCTTTGCTAACTCTTACTGCTGATGATCTAAGCATGGTATACTCTGTTCTTTCTTCCTCCATGAAGGTACAAGAAACTTAGAGCTCTTTTTATTGTTAGAAACAGTCATCATTTTTAAAGCCTTTTTTTTTTCTAAATCCATTTTACATGATCAGTAGAAAAGCATGCGTGTAGAAAAAAAACAAGCCTTAAATTTTCAAGCATGCTGAAAAGATGAATTTTTTTCCTAAAACATTTTCCAGTTAACATATTGCATATGATCAGTATAATGAGACTTAATCCACTTAAGCAAGATTGCATATTTGTCTCCAAATAACACATGCCCGTTTACACGAAATATATGTGGATGAAATGCTACAATTTAAACTGTAAAGTTAAAATTGATCAAATAAATGAATACCTTAAATAAGTGAAGAAACTGATCATTAAAATTCAATTTCCACTGGATAAAATGTGTGACCAGTGTTGCAAAGCAATATGCTTATGCTACCATAGTACTAGTATTTTAGTTCAAGCTAGCGTGTTGAAGACCTGATGTTGAAAAATGGTGCTTTTTGGTTATAGACACTACTTGATATGAACTAATTTCTTCTGAAATATAATCCTCATCTTTAATTTTTTTTCTAGTACCAGAGTTTTAACCTGTCTAAATTTAACTGTCTAAATAACCACATAGAAATCTCCTGGGAAGAAAGTGCTTCAAAAGCAGGGGCACCTGGGTGGTGCAGTTCAGTGAGCAGCCGACTCTAGATTTCAGCTCAGATGGTGATTCTAGGGTTGTGGGACCAGCTCTGATCAGGCTTGTGCTGAATGTGGAGCTTGCTGAGATTCTCTCTCTCTCTCTCTCTCTCTCTCTCTCTCTCTCTCTCTCTTCCCTGCCTCTGCCCCTCTCCCCTGCTCACGCATGTGCTCTCTTCTCTCTCTTAAATAAAATTTTAAAAATTTCAAAAGCAGGTGGTTCCTCATATCTCTACTATACTTATGAATATTTTCTTATAAACAGCCTACTATGGATAAAAACCCAATCTTGCTATATCTCTTCCCTTTCACCTGGATGCATCCATTTATTTATTCTTTTTTTCATTTAACATATATTTGCTGAGAGTTATTATTGACAAGCACACTTCCATGTGCCTGGAATACAGACGGTAAGAACAAAGAAGGTGAGTGTGGGTGTGGGATGCTCTTTAGATTTAATCTCTCTGAGGGTGAAAGTAAGCAGAGACCTGAATCAGTTAGGCATACAGAGTTGGACAAATTTGGAAGCACAAATTGTATTCGTGTCTGGAAGGAGAGCATTGCATACAAAAGCCTGAGGTTATAGAGTATCATTGGTGTTCTTTCCATTTGGGAAAGAAGCACATGTGGCTACCTTTGCATGAGGAGTTAAAAGAAAAGTCCTTGAAGCTAGATCCTGGATGGCTTCATAAGTCAGAATGAGAAGTATAGATTTGCATTTGGCAGAATGGCAGCTGTTGGAGATTCTGGGTTAGGAGGGAAGGACATGATTCAATTTGTGTTTTAAGGACTTCCCTGGCCACAGTCTGGAGACTAGTCTACACAGGCTTAGTGTGCAAGCAGAAAAACCACTTGGGACATCTACAGCAAGCCAGATGCTCACCTCCATGTACCAAACATGTCATGATTGTCATTTAAGGAGCAAATTAATATACAAAATTAAAGACTGGAAGTCCAGTTCCGATATGGCTGAATTTTGTGATTGTTGTGGCTGGTTTAATACTTCTTGATGAAGTTGACAAGTTCTGAACTCTTTAAAGTCTCAGTTCCACTTATCAGTAAAATAGAATGATACCTGACTTCCCCTCCACATGTAGTGGGGGCAGGATCAAAGGAGATAATGTGTGTTGAAAGCACTGAGAAAACCATGAACTTCAAAGCATGGTACTCTACAAATGCTGGGTATTGTTATGCATAATTATTGGTCCTGATTTGATTTAGCAAAGGACTGTTTGTTTTCTCTAAATTGGTCAAAGAGGAACCACGCCTCATTCTAAACTACAGGTAAATCTAGTTGTACCCCAAGTAAATTAAGTGGAATCTAAAGATAATCATTTAAGATTTTTTATTTAGAAATGGAGTTTTTCCTTGAAATTCGGGTGCCCACAATTGACAAACTTGAAATACTTAAAGCTGGTAGGGTCCCTTTTAAAAAATATCTGGGCACCTGGGTGGCTGAGTTGGTTAAGCATCTAACTTTGGCTCAGGTCATGATCACATGGTTCATGCGTTTGAGCCCCGTGTGGGGCTCTGTGCTGGCAGCTCAGGACCTGGAACCTGCTTCAGATACTGTGTTTCCCTCTCTCTCTGTCCCTCCCCTCCCTCTCAAAAATAAACGTTAAAAAAGAATTAAAAAATATATCTCTGTGAAGGGGTGCCTGGGTGGCTCGGTCGGTTAAGCAACTGACTCTTGGTTTCAGCTCAGGTCATAATCTCACTGTTTGCTAGTTCTAGCCCCACATTGGGCTCTGCACTGTCAGTGCAGAGCCTGCTTGGGATTCTCTCTCTGTCCCTGCCTCTCTGCCCCTCCCTCCCCCCCTCCTCTCTCTCTCTCTCTCTCTCTTTCTCTCTCTCTCTCTCAGAATAAATAAACTTAAAAAAAAACTCTATGCAATGTCATTGTTAACATTATGAAAATAAGCCATCGTGGTTTAATCAGCCGTATTGAAGTTTATAGCTGTATCTCAGGACACTTAGACACCTGTCTATATCTGGGGAAGCTAATGTCTTGTTCAGGCAAATCACAAAGCAGAATGAAGGAGTCCTCCTGATTTTGTAGATTTAGTCTAACTCTTTTTGAGTGACAGGAGAAGCAACAGGATACCTCCCCCAATCTTTCCATCCTTTTATCCATCTTGTCTGTTCTTTTTTTGTCCTTATATTGAAAATATTAAGGCCTATAAAAAAGTTACCATGACTGATTAAGGAGTTCAAGCTTGTTTTTGAAAAGTTTTTGTCTTCATTCTAACCTACATCATTTGTCTAACTTGACATATTTGACTAATTTCTCCCTCCCAATTCAATTCAGTCCTTTTTCTTAGCCCCTCACTCAGATCTTTTTGCCATGGTTCTCTGGGACATGACTTCACAATCAAAAGCCTTTCTTTTCAGGAAGAGACAGAGGATAGAGGTAGGGAAAGGAAAAAAGAGAAAACCACTTTTTAAAATGTTGCCCTTCCTTCCCATCAAGTCTTTTTTCGATAACATCGCAACACATTATTTGTGATCACAACGAGTATTTATAGACATCTAGATTTTACAAAATGCTTTTTGTATATTATGTGTTAAAACATGTACACACACAGACACACATACTGTGAGAAAGCTAGCAGCACTTTATGGGGCAGAAACTGAAGCATGTATGCAAAAGCACATTCTGGAGCAAAGGAATTGACCAATGTCTTTTCAATTTTAATTTCACTTTTCTTCTCTCAATTCAGAGTTGCCTAAAAAAAGTATGTGAGTGTAGTTTTGCAATATATACTCACAAGGACTCTGATATGTTAAATCAGAAACGAATGTATCTGTCCTGACAGGGGTTAGGAGCACAGAGGAAAGGAGGGTTTTAGAAGATGGACCCTTGTAGGTTGCATTTCTCACTAGCTTCTTTTTTAGTAAGTGCCCATTTAGTCAGCAAGTATTTATTGATTTATCAAGTGATGGGCACTGTGACAGAAATATGAGAAAACCGGGAGAGAGAAGCAAATGACCTACATTTACAAAGTGAATGTGGGAGAAAGAAGTACTCCTGAATTCCAGTTTAATTCTCTACACATTATGTCATACTGTGTTCCAACGGCTAATAAATATACTGATTTTGTTTAAAGAATATGACTTTTGTAAAAACTACTTCTGTAGAAGAGGTTTTTGTTTCTCTAAAGGAAGATAGAATTCATGTGGGTAAAATAGCTTATGAGATGTTTGGATCAAGCTGTTGGATGTTTAAAAATCTATCATACCAGGGTGCCTGGGTGGCTCAGTCAGTTAAGTGTCCGACTTCGACTCAGGTCATGATCTCATGGTCAGTAACTTCGAACTCTGCGTTGGGCTCTGTGCTCTCAGCTCAGAATCTGGAGCCTGCTTCAGATTCTGCGTCTCCCTCTCTTTTTGCCCCTCCCCTGTTTGCGCTCTGTCTCTCTCTTTCTCAAAAATAAATACATGTTAAAACATTTTTTTAATATAAAAAAGATATAAAAATCTATAACACCTATTTCTAAACAACCACTAGTTGACTGAAATTGGACAAATAAGGAAATAAAAAAGATTTTAACAGATAGTGGTAACTATGAACTTATACATACATCTTTAGAACATGACAAATGTGAGATAGGTACAAAGAAACTATTGCCAAAAACAAGAGTAAAAGCTATCAAAAAACATACAAAATACAAGTTTTTTTCTTCACAACTTATAAGGAATAAAATAACAAGCATGGAAATAATTGTATTGTACAATTATGTCAGTGAAACATTTCACATTATAATCATCAGAGAAAGGACAGAAAAATCTAGTGTGGTTAACTAAAGAGTAAGATGTAAAAACAGATTTATTTTCATGAAATCTCAAATAATTTAACAAAAAGAATTAAATAACCTTTTTTTTTTTAATTTTTTTTCAACGTTTTTTATTTATTTTTGGGACAGAGAGAGACAGAGCATGAATGGGGGAGGGGCAGAGAGAGAGGGAGACACAGAATCGGAAACAGGCTCCAGGCTCCGAGCCATCAGCCCAGAGCCCAACGCGGGGCTCGAACTCACGGACCGCGAGATCGTGACCTGGCTGAAGTCGGACGCTTAACCGACTGCGCCACCCAGGCGCCCCAAGAATTAAATAACCTTTAAGAGAAATGATGGCATGTATTAGAGTACATTTCAGTTCACTATTTTTTTTTCAGTGACGTGAATGGCATATTTATTTTCTTGAACAAAACCTATGTGTCAAGGACTTTTAAAAACATCAATATATAAGTAGTTGATAGAGGATGAATATGTCATTTTTTTCTTGTTTTTTGCAGCATAATTCTCCAGTTATTAGGTTTTGCATTTTTTAAATTAAAGAAGTAGCACCGAGCTAAAATGGACACACCAAGATTTAATAATTATATTTTTCCAACTGTGCACATTACCAGACCCATCATTCTGAGTCATCCACATTTTTCCTACTCAAGGAAGCACCTATGATTCAAGCCCATTAAAAGCGGTCAACAGAAAGAGTATTTTGAGGTATGGAGATGATATTTTGAAATACACATCTATTCCTATAACATCTCAAAACCTGGCATAATTTATAAATAAATAGAGGCAGATGATAGATAAGTAGATAGGAAGGTAGGTAGGTGGATAGAGGAATAAAGACATCCTTGCATTGTATGTAAATGTTACATATGAAAAACTATTAGGCAAAATGTGCCACTTTAAAATTAATTTTTTAAGTTAGGAAACTAGCAGTTTCCAGTATTTAGTAATTACCATCTAACTAAAGGATGTGCTAAATTGCTTGAAAGTTCATCTCATAAATTCTCTTGAAAAACCAGCTATATTGAGGTACTATTGATTACAAAAACCGTACATGTCTCATGTGTACAACTTGATGAGTTTGGGTTTCTTGACTTCAGTGTGTTGAGGACATTTGGTCTTTGCAGTTTAGATACTCTGCCATTTTTATCTACCAAGTCTTCTTCGGCATTTTTCCTTAGAAGGCAGAATAAAATTCTCTCATCCAGTTTCTGTAATTATTTTGGAAGACACAGACTCACCATGTGGGCCCTGGTATTGACACTGCTGTGATATTTCTGCCTCTCCGAATGCAAGGTTAAAAAATAATAATAATTAGTTCAAAAAGGAGGGTTTGCCAGAAACTTACCAACTTACCGACTTGCTTAACAAATGCCTTTTTTTTTTTTTTGGCTTGTTCAGAATTGTTTCCTTGACTGATACCACCTTGGGATATCCTAGCCAAGCTAAAGAACATTTTGTTTAACAGCTACCAGTGATTTAATGCCTATGTTTTGTGCCAACTCTTTTCAAATGTTTGGAGTTTAGCATTTCATTTAATCCACACAATACTTGTATGGGGCTGGGAAGCAATCATATTCATTTAACATGGGAAAAGGGGTCATACAGAGAGGTAGGTTCCATACTCAGGATCACTTACACCGACTGGGGAGAGCCAAGCCAAGAATACAGGTAGCCAATCTTCGCGCCTAACAACCTCACTCTACCCATCCTGTGACGTGGAGTAAACCCAAGCTTAGGCAGCATGTAAGTCATTAGCACTTGAGTCAGTCATTAACAGTTTTGGTTACATCTAGACTCTTGTATTTGATTTAAGTAATTTTCAGTCCCTTCAGAAAGGAAAAAACTCACGTATTAGTCATGTATCATGTTGGAAAAACTGAACAGCAACAGATCTTGACTAGAACCCATTTCCTCTGAGTTGTCTTCTAAAAATTCACTTGTGACATTACTCTGTCCTCTCTCACTTCATCGCAGCTCCTTCTCAATATCATCTGTAGAATCCTTTTCTTCCACATGCTCTCCAAATATTGATGGTCTATAGGATTTTAGACTCAGTCTCCTTTCTATCAATTTCTGAGTGATAGGAGCCATTCAGCATGAGTGACCACCTGTGTGTGTGTGAATAACTTCCGAATCCTCTCGGCTAGGCCATGTTTTCTGTGTACTCTGGATTAGTATACACCATTGTCTCCTTAAGAGCTATGCTAAGATTTTCCAAAGGGATAAAATGTCAGTTAAACTCACCAATGTCCTTTTTACTCAAATGCCTTTCCCCCCTATTTTTATGTATTGTTAACGTCATCATGAGCCGCAAAGAGAAGCCACCGATGTATTTTGGTGCCTATCTCATGCTCTCTCCCTTTCATATTCTCCCAGTCACTAAGTCCTGTAGATTTTATTTCCCAAATGCTGTTTAAATGTGCTTCCTCCTTCCCATTTCTTTTATTGCTAATGTACTTTACATGTTTATATTCTGACTTATAGGCTGTTATGATAAACCCCTACTTGGTCTTCATTGATTTTTTTCATCCTGCTCCATTTACCACTTTAAAACCCAGTATTCTTTCCAAAAAACACACTCTCTTGATGTTGCTTACATGTTACAACCTTTGACAATTCCACACACCAGTGGAAAATGGCTGGCTCCGTAATGTATTATATAAGGTCTCATAACAATATATTTTTTAATGTTTATTTGTTTTGAGAGAGAGAGAGAGAGAGAGAGAGAGAGAGAGAGAGAGAACGAACAGGGCAAGGGCAAAGAGGGAGGAGGGAGACAAAGAATTTGAAGAAGGCTCCAGGCTCTGAGCTGTCAGCACAGAGCCTGATGCGGGGTTCGAACCCATGAACTGTGAGATCATGACCTGAGTCAAAGTCAGACATTTAACTGGCTGAGCCACCCTGGCGCCTCAAGGGTCTCATAACAATCTTGCCCGCTGTCCTTTCCTGCCTCTTTTATTACCTATTTTCACACTATACTATAGCCACCCCAAACTTTTTTCTTTCCCCAGACATATCTTTTCCTCATTAAAAACAAAACAAAATAAAAACTGGTATTCATTCTCTCTGAGCTCTCTCCCTTGGTTACTTAAACCAGAGTAATCCTACATCTTTCATCCATGATATAAATTGCAACCATTTCATAGAAGAATAGCCATTGGTAGGGAAATCATTCCCTCTCTCTGTTTGATAACACTCTTCTTATATCTACTCTTGTGTTGGCATGCTAATTTTTTTTTTTTAGTTTATTTATTTTGAGAGAGACAGAGCACAAGTGGGGGAGAGGCAGACAGAGAGGGAGACAGAGAATCCTAAGCAGGCTCCATGCTGTCATTGCAGAGCCCCATATGAGGCTCCAACTAATGAAACTGTGAGATCACGACCTGAGCCGAAATGAAGGGTCACATGCTTAACTTACTGAGCCACCCAGGCACCCCTGAATTTTATTGTTCTTAATAGTTTTCCAACCTAAATTTCTTTCTTTCTTTCCTTTTTTTTTGGTCTATATTTGGTCATGGATATTGGCATGTAATTTTCTTTTCTTATAGTGTCCTTGTCTGTTTTTGGTATCAGGGTAATGCTAGCCTCATAAAATGAATTTGGAAGTGTTCCTTCCTCTTCTATTTTTTTTTTTTTGAAAAGTTTGGAAAGAACTGGTATTATTTCTTCTTTAAATATTTGGTAGAACTCACCAGTGAAGCCATCTGGTACTGGTCTTTTATTTGTTGGTAGGTGTTTGATTATTAACTCAGTCTTCTTACTAATAATGTCTGTTTCTTCATGATTCAGCCTTGGTAGGTTGCATATCTCTAGGAATTTATCCATTTGTTGTTGTTGTTGTTGTTTTTTAGGTTGTCCAAATTGTTGTCCTATAATAGTTCATAAGATTATATTTCTTATGACCCTTTGTATTTGTATGCTTTCCAGCAATTACAGTACTAGGTATTTACACAGAGAACACAAAAACACTAATTCAAAGGGATACATGCACTCTGACATTTATAGCAGCAGCACCTACAATAGCCTAATTATGGAAACAGCCCAAGTGCCCATTAATTGATGAATGGATAAAGAAGATGTGATATATTTGTTTGATGGAACATTACTTATCCATAAAAAGGAATGAAATCTTAACATTTGTAACAACATGGATGGAACTAGAGAATATTATTCGAAGTGAAATAAATACATCAAAGACAAATAGCATACACTTTCACTCATATGTGGAGCTTAAGAAAAAAACAATTCATTTCTGATTTATTTCAAGTTCTCTTTTTATGGTGAGTTTGTCAAAATAGACTTCCTCTATATTGTTTATATTTTAAAAAAGATCTTAGCTTCAGTGATCTTTTCTATTCTCTTTTAGTCTCTATTTAATTTATTTGTACTCTATATATACAACTTTCCCTATATTAACTTTGGGTTTACTTGTTATTTTTTTCCTAGTTCCTTGAGGTATAAAATTAGGTTGTGTATTTGAGATCTTTCTTGCTTCTTAATGTGGGCATCTATCACTACAAAGTTCCCTCTTAAAACTACTTTTTCTGCATCCCATAAGTTTTAGTATATTTCCATTTTCATTTGTCTCAAGATATTATTACATTTATTTTCTAATTTATTCTTCAACTCATTGGTTGCTCATTAGTATGTTGTTTAATTTCTGTGATTTGTAAGTTTTCCAGTTTCCTTCTTATGATTAACTTTTAGTTTTATACCATTGTGGTTGGAAAAGATGCATGGTATGATATCAGCCTTCTTAAATTTATTAAGACTTGTTTTATGACCTAACACATAATCTATCCTAGGGGGGAGTTTCATGAGTGCTTCAGAAGCATATGTATTCTGCTACTTTTGGATAGAACATCTATAAATGTCTGTCAGGTCCATCTGGTTTAACATGTCGATTAAGTCCATTGTTTCTTCATTGATTTTCTGTCTGGATGATGTATCCATTGATGAAAATGGGGGTACTAAAGTTCCCTAATATTATTGCATTGCTGTCTATTTCTCCTTTTTAGGTCTGTTCATATTTGCTTTATATAAACCCAATTTCAAGATGAATAGCATACGATATTAGTTGTACAGACTTTATAAAAATGTCCCCTGTAAAATGTTTTGGTACATAGTAGACAAACAGCAAATATTGCCAAGCTAATAAATGATTGAAGAGTAGAGAATAACTATGAAATTTGTTTGGAATTGAAAAATATTCAATATTTATCTTAGAAAGCAAAAACATACAACATAAGATGTCCAGTGTGAATGCCATACAACCTGAAAGAAGGATGCTTGCATTAATGTAAAGCCATGATTTATTCACATAATAGCAAAAGTATCACATTGTTACAAAATTCTTATTACTACACTGAAAAAGACTTTCAGACATTAATTTTCACAATACAGATCTGTAACAAAACTGACATTTCAAGGTCAAAAATGCTAATTGAGTCTTGGGCAAATGTAAAATGGCTTATTGGAAAGAAGTTGGAATAATTAATCTTGGAGATGATAAAGTATCTGACATTTGATTAATAAAATCAGAATATCAGGTTAGGTTAAAGGTTACTAAAAAAAAATGAAGGCTTTTCTTTTCTCCTTAACATTACTTTACAGACAATTTTGATGCCAGTAATTTTGCCCATACTGTTTCTACATATATTATTCTGCTCAGGAATTTTGTTCAATTTATCTTTTAAATTTCAAACACTATTTTTCAAACTTCAGCATGCATATGAATAACCTAGAGATGTAATGTAGGCTCAGATGAAGTGGGTCTGGGGTAAAGCCCATGTTTCTATAATGCTAGAAAGCTCAATTTCAGTGCTGCTGGTCAGAGTACTATACTTTGAGACAGTATTTATGACAGTGTCTCAAAATTTTGTTGCACAGTGGTATTATCAGAAGACCATTGATTATCAGGGAAACAGAAATACAAAACTACAATGAGATATCACCTCACACCTGTCAGAATGGCTAAAATCAACAATACAAGATACAACAGGTGTTGGTGAGGATACGAAGAAAGGGGAACCCTCTTGCACTGTTGGTGGGAATGAAAACTGGTGCAGCCACCCTGGAAAACAGTATGGAGGTTGCTCAAAAAGTTAAAAATATAATTACCCTACGATCCAGAAATTACAGTACTAGGTATTTATACAGAGAATACAAAAACACTAAATCAAAGCGATACACGCGCTCCAGTGTTTATAGCAGCATCATGTACAATAGCCTAATTATGGAAACTGTCCAAGTGTCCACTGACTGATGAATGGTTAAAGAATATGTGGTATATTTATATAATGGGATATTACTTGGTCAAAAAAAGAATGAAATCTTACCATTTGTAACAACATGGATGGAACTA
Organism: Prionailurus viverrinus; assembly: GCF_022837055.1. NCBI lineage: Eukaryota > Metazoa > Chordata > Mammalia > Carnivora > Felidae > Prionailurus > Prionailurus viverrinus. The sequence goes on from NC_062565.1 coordinate 52,575,451, forward strand.
GAGAGTATTATACTAAGTGAAATACATCAGAGAAAGACAAATACCATATGCTTTCACTTATATGTGGAGCTTAAGAAACAAAACAAATGGGCAAAGGAAAAATAAAAGAGGCAAACCAAAGAGAACACCAAAATGACAACAAGCACATGAAAAGATGTTCAATATCACTAATCTTCAGGGAAATGTAAATAATAACCTTAATGAGATATCACCTCTTACCTATTAGAATGATTATCACCAAGAAGACAAAAGACAATAGGAACTGGTGATGATATGGTGAAAAATTTATACATTATTGGTGGGGATGTAAATTGGTCCAAGAAATATGGAAAATAATATGGAGATTCCTTAGAAAGTTAAAAATAGAACCACCATACCATCCAGCAATTTCTCTGTTGGGTACAGGCATCCATTGCTTTATTGGGCTTTACTTTATTGAACGTTGAGGATATTGTGTTGTTTACAAATCAAAGGTTTGTGGCAACCCTCAGTCAAGCACATCTGTCATCCCCATTTTTCCAAAAACATTTGTTCACTTTGTATCTGTGTCACATTTTGGTGATTTTTGCAATATTTCAAACTTTCTCAGCATTATCTTATAAGGTATGGTGATCTCTGATCAGTGGTCTTTGATGTTACCATTGTAATTATTTTGGGGTGCCAAAACCACACCCATATAAGATGGTAAACTTAATCCATAAATGTTAATGTGTGTTCTGACTGCTCCACCAAGGGCCACTGCCTCATCTTTCTCCATTTTCTCAGGCCCCCCTATTACCTGAGAGAGGTAAATAGGCCAATTAATAGTTCTAGAGTGGCCTCTAAGTGTTCAGATGAAAGGAAGCGTTGTGTATCTTTCACTTTAAATTGAAAGCTAGGAATGATTAAGCTTTGTGAGGAAGGCATGTGGAAGCCAAGATAGCCTGAAAACTAGGCCTCTTGGGTCAAGTTTGAATGAACGCAAAGGAAAAGTTCTTGAAAGAAATGAAAAGTGCTACTCCAGTGAACAAATGCATGATAAAGCAAATAGTCTTGTTGCTAATATAAAGAAAGTTTTTGTAGTCTGGCCAGAAGATCAAACCAGTCACAAAATTCCTTTAAACCAAAATTTAATCCAGAGCAAGGTCCTGATTCTGTTTAATTCTATGAAGGCTGAGAGAGGTGAGGAAGCTGCAGAAGAAAAGTTTGAGGCCAGCAGAGGTTGGTACATGAGGTTTTAGGAAAGAAGCCATATTCATAACATAAAATCACAAGGGGAAGCAGCAGGTGCTGATGTAGAAGCTGTAGCAAGTTACCCAGAAGATCTAGCTAAGAGAATTCATGAAGGTCAGACTCAGTAGCAGATTTTCATTGTAGACAAAACAGCCTTATACTGGAAGGAGATGCCATCTAGGACTTTCATAGCCAGAGAAGAGAAGTCACTGCCTGGACTCAAAGCTTCCAAGGATAGGCTGACACTCTTGTTAACAGCTAATGCAGCTGGTGAGTTTAAATTGAAGCCACTTTTCACTTACCATTTCAAAATTTCTAGGGCCCTTAAGAATTATGCTAAGCTGACTTTACTTGTTCTCTCTATATAACACAAAGCCTGGATGACAGCACATCTGATTACGACATGGTTTACTGCATATTTTAAACCCACAGGAGCCCTACTGCTGAAAAAAAATCCTTGAAAATATTACTGCTCATTGACAGTACATCTGGTACCCCAAGTGCTCTGATGGAGATGGACAAGATTAATACTGTTTTCATGTCTGCTAACCCAACATCCATTCTGTAGCCCATAGATCAAGGAGTAATTTTGACTTATGAATCTAACTTAGAATGTAAGAAATACACTTCCTAAGTCTATGCCTGCCATAAAGAGTGATTCCTCTGATGGAATTGGCTAAAGCTGAAAACCTTCTGGAAAGGACTCACTATTCTAGATGCCATTCAGAATAGCTGATTTATGGGAAGAGGTCAAAATATCAACACTAACAGGAGTTGGGAAGAAGTTGAATCCAACCTTCATGGATAACTTTGAGAGGTTCAAGACTTCATGGAGGCAAGATGTGGTAGAAATAGTGAGAGATTTAGAATTAGAAGTGGAGACTGAAGATGTGACTGAATTGCTGTAATCTCATGATTAAACTTACATGGATGGAGAGTTGCTTCTTACAGATGAACACAGAAGTTGGTTTCTTGAGATGAATCTACTCCTAGTGAAGATGCTGGGAAGATTGTTGAAATGACAACAAAAGATTTAGAATATTAAATAATTTAGTTGAGAAAGCAGTGGCAAGAGTTGAGTGCATAGACTCCTTTTTTGAAAGAAGTTCTATGGTGGGTAAAGTGCTATCAAATAGCATCACATGCTACAAATTGTTGATGAAGGATAGAGCCGATTGTCATGGCAAACTTCAGTGTTGTCTCATTTTAAGAAATTGTCATAGCACCTCAGCCTTCAGCAATTACCACCTTGATCAGTCAGTCACATCAGTATCAAGGCCAGACCCTTCACTGGCCAGAAGATAATGACTTGCTGAAAGCTCAGATGATGTTTAGCATTAAGCATTTTTAATTAATGTATGTACATTTTTTTTAAGAATTAATGCTTGGGTAGGGGTATACTGTAATCAACCTCATAGTCTTTTAATTGCCTATCCAGTAAGCTTATATTTCATGAAACATTTGTTACTCAGATTAAGATACTCTTAGAACCTAAAGTAGTAGCTGATGGCTATCTGTGGAAAAAATTTTTTTTAACTTGAAGTACATTGTCTAAAATAGGCATCCTCATCTGTAGTATCCAGAACCTCGCTCATGGTCGTGTACATCACAAGTTGCAATTTGGAAAACCTGCTGTATTAAAATTCTTCCAGGACATAGTTCTTTGAATACAGATGTTCTCTTCCATACACTGATTACTGCAACAGCACTTATCATGTATAAAAGAAGAAAGGTCACTAAGGCCTAAGAGTTTTAAAAATCAGCAAAGCTTATTTTAATTTAACATACTGTTTTCTCTTCAATATGTGATGGCACAGGAATGTTGTTAAATGAAGGGGTAGCAGTAAGGGGAGCATTTAAATTGCAGAAGTAAAAGAGCTGTTAGATTTATAATTTTGATGCGTTTACTTTTATAGAGAAGATACTTCTTCCCTACAATTATTTCTGGAATGTCAAATCACTTCCATTATTAAAAGGCAAAATTGTTTAAAAAAAACTTAATGCTCTTGCACATTTAATTAAAAGACTACAGTATGTAATATGAACAGAACCTTCATATGTACTGGAAAACTGAAAAATTCACTTGGCTTGCTTTATTGCAATATTTGCTATATTGCAGTGGTCTGGAATCAAACCCATAATATCTCTGAGGTACCCCTGTATCATATTCATTCAGAAAATGAGGGAAAGTAATAGCATTGGGGTGCCTGGGTGGCTCAGTCTGTTAAGTGTCTGACTCTTGATTTCAGCTCAGGTCATGATCTCATGGTTCGTGAGTTCAAGCCCTGCGTTGGGGTCTGCGCTGACAGTGCAGAGCCTGCTTGGGATTCTCCTTCCCTCTCCTCTCTCTGACCCTCTCTTGCTCATCCTTTCTATGTCCCTCAAAATAAATAAATACACTTTAAAAATAACAGCATCTTCATTTTGATGGAATGAGGAGTAAGTAAGTAAACAAATATCGGGCAATATGCACTCATTATATACACTATTAATATATCATTTTACCATTATAGTTATTATTACTATAAATGTGGTTATCATAACACAAATAGAATAAATTTAACTTATTTTATGGATGCTGTAATCAAAACCAATAGAACTAATCAGTATATAATCCTAGTTAAGTTACATATTTCTAGTTCAACCCTTCCACACACTGCTGGTATTCTTAATTCCTACACCAGCATTTCTTATACAGTTTGTATTCTTACAGTATTTTTATTGTCATTGACAGTTTACAAAACACACACAATAAGTTCATTTAACTCTCACAACAATTTGTGTGGAATTATCATTAACCCAGAGATGAGGATTCTAAAGCTTTAAGTTGTTTAGCAACTACCTCAGTTTCAAACAGCTGGCAAATAGTAAAACTGAAGTCAAAACCAGAGTCTCTCCATAAGGCTGGTGTTACTCTGATATCCGGACAAAAATATCACAAGAAAGAAAACATAGACCAATATCTATTATGAATGTAGATGCAAAACTCCTCAAGAAAATGTCAGCAATTTATTAAGAGTATTATATACTGTGAACAAGTGAGATTTATGCCGTGAACACGAGATAGGCTAAACTTAACCAATACAGTACACCATAGTGATAGCACAAAGAGGAAACAAAATAAAACAAAAAGCATCACACATAATTATCTCAATACATGTAGAAAAAAGTTGACAAAATCTGACACATTTTCATGATAAAAATACTCTGTGATCTAGGAATAGAAGGGAACTTACTCAATTTGACAGCGAATGTCTTTGAAAACCCACTGCTAACATGGTACTTAATGGTGAAAAACTAAAAGCTTCCCCCCTAAAGTCAGGAAAAAGACAAGGAGGTAGACTCTCACTTATTCTCTTCAACATTGTACAGGAAGTTCTAGCCAATTAGGCAAGAAAAACATAAGGCATCTAGATTTGAAAGGAGGAAGCAAAACTATCTGTGCAGATGATATGATCTTATATAGAGAAAAATGCAAAGATTGCACACACACAAGACTACCAGAGTTAATAATGAGTTCTGCAGAGTTTTAGACTAGAAGTCAATATGCAAAAAGTAGCTGATTTCTATACACTAGCAACGAAAAATCCAAACATGGAATTAACAAAACAATTCCATTTACAATAACACCAGAAAGAATAAAATGCTTAGGAATTAGTTTAACTAAGTAATTGCAAGTTTTATACAATGAAAAGATAAAATATTGTTGAAAGTAATTCAACCTAAACAAGCTGAAAGACATGCCATGTTTGTAGATTGGGAGACAATATTAAGATGGCAACACTCTTCAAAATGATCTACAAATTCAATTCAATCTCTGTCAAAATTCCAAAACTGCCTTTTTTTCAATCTTTTTTTTTTTAATGTACAGGTTGATCCTAAAATTTACATAACTCCAAGGGATTCCAGATAGCTGAAATAATCTTTTTAAAAAGGAGAACAGAATTTGTGGACTCACGCTTCTCAATCTCAAAACATACTTCAAAGCTACAGTAATCAAAACACCACTATTCTGGTATGAGGACAGATTTATAGATCAATGAAAGAGAATTCTGAGTCCAAAAATGAACCCATCATCTATGGTTAATTGATTTTTGAGGGTACCTAGACCATTCAATGGGGAAAAAAAGTTTTTTGTTTGTTTTTTGTCTTTTTTTTTAACGACTGGTACTGGGACAACTGGATATGCACATTTAAAAAAACAACTTTGAACCTCTTTATCACACTGCATATGAAAATTAACTCAAAATAGATCAAAGACCTAAATGTAAGTGCTAAAACAATAAAAAAAATTAAAAAGAAACAGGTGTAAATCTTTGTGACCTTGAATTAGGCAGTGGCTTCTTAAATATAATACCAAAAACAAAAATAACAAAACCTAGATAAATTGAACTTCATTAAAATTAAAATCTTTTTTTTTTGCATTGAAGGACACTATTAAAAATATAAAAATATAATTGATAAAGAGTTGCAAATCAAGTGTCTGATAAAGTTCTAGTGACCAGACTATATTTTTAAAAATGTTTACAAGTTAAAAAAAATACCAAAAAATATTTAAGAGGTAAACAATTTGAATAGCTATATCTCTAAAGAAGATATGCAAGTGACCAAAAAGAATGTGAAAGGGTGTTCAGCATCATTAATCATTAGAGGGATTGAAAGTTAACTCACAGTGAGATACCACTTAACATCCATGAGGATAGCTAGTATTTAAAAAAAAAAAGGAAATTACAAATATTGGTAAGCATGTGGGGAAATTGGAAAACTTGTACATCGCAAGTCGTATTGTACAAGGGTATAGCCATTTTGGAAAGCAGTTTGGCAGTTTCTTAAAAAATAGGGTCACCATATGAAACAGTAGTTCTGCTAGGTATATAGCTAATATAACTGAAAACATAAGTTCACACTAAAACTTGTACATGGATGTTTATGGCAGCATTATTTATACTAACCAAAAAGTGGAAACAACCCCAAAGTCCATCAACTTCTGAACTGATAAATAAAAGTTATATATCTGTACAGAATATATTCAGTCATAAAAAAAATACTGGCATAGGCTATAACATGAATGAACCTTAAAATATTATGCTTAATACAAGATGCCAGAAAAAAAAGCCCACATGTATACTATGATTCCATTTATGGGAAATTTCCAGAATAATTAAATCCAGTTTCCAGCATGTAAGAGGATAGATGAATGGGAAGGTATGGGGTTTTTCTTTGGGGTGATGGAAATATTCTGGAATTAGGTAGTGGCGATGGTTACATACTATAAATGTATTTAAAACCACTGACTTATGTACTGTAAAATTTTTAAAATGGTGACCTTTATGTTATGTGAATTTTATCCCAATTAGAAAATAAGAAATAAACAATAACAACAAAGGAGATTCTCACTCAATGCAGGTTTTCACAATGGCACTATGCTATTCAATGACTGCATTTTTACCTGAGTAAAAGCTTGTAGAGTTGCTTTTAACATTGGAATTCAATACACAAGTATCTTTTACCATCACTATATAGAGTCATACCATGTATATTTGTTGAAATAGCATTCTCTACAATCTCTTTCAGAGAATAAAAGCATAGAAAACATGTCCTACCTCATTGTGTGAGGCCAGCATTACCCAAATTAAAAAACTAGACAAAGATATTACTAGGAAAGAAAATGACAGACTAATGTTTCTCATGAACTTAGATGCAAAAGTACTAAAAAAAATAGTGAATTAAATACAAAAAGTATTTTAAAAATATGCTACAAATAAGTGGGGTTTGTCCCAGGTATGCAAGGCTGGTTCAATATTCCAAAATTCAATTAATGTAACCCATCACATCAACAGTCTAAAAACAAACAAAAATCACATGGTCATATCTATAGATGCAGAAAAAACATTTGATGAAATCCAACATCCATTCATGAAAAAAACCCTCAGTAAACTAGGAATAGAGAGGAAATACTTTAATTTAGGACTGCCTATAAAAAAAAAACAACTTAGCACCTAACATATTCAATGGTGAGAAACTTGAAGCTTTTTCTCTAAGATCAGGTACAAGGCAAGGATGTTCCCTGTCACTTCTCCTTTTCAGCATTGCAATACAAGTCCTTGCTAACGTAATCAGACAAGGTAAGGAAATAGAATGTATACAGATTGGGAAGGAAGAAACAAACTGTTACTGTTCACTAATGTTCATAGATGACTTTGTCTACATAGAAAATGCAAAAGAATCAACAACAACAAAAAAACCCATGGAACTAATAAGCAACTACGGCACAGCTTCAGTATATGAGTTTAATATTCAAAAGTGATTACTTTCCTATATGTCAACAATAAACAAGTAGAATTTGAAATTAAAAACATAATTACGTTTATATTAGCCCTCAAAAAATGAAATATATATATATATTAGCCCTCAAAAAATGAAATGAAATATATATATATATATATATATATATATATATAACAAAATTTGTACAAGATTTATATAAGGAAAACTACAAAACTCTGATAAATGGAATCAGAGAACTAAATAAATGACATTCCTTGTTTATGGAAATGAACCCAATTGGGGAAATGAACCAATATTGGGGAAAACCCAATATTGTCAAGATGTCAGTTCTGCTCGACTGGATCTCTACATTCAATGCAATCCCAATTAAAATCCTGGCAAATTATTTTATGGATGTCAAAAAAAACTGATTCTAAAGTTATGGAGAGGCATAAAGGGAAGTATATCCAATGTAATATTGAATAAAAGAACAAAGTTGGAGGACTGATACTACCTGAATTCAAGAATTACTCTAAAACTACAGTCATTAAGACAGTGTGCTATTGTTGAAATAGTAGAATCATGGAACAAAATAGCCCAGAAACACCCTTTGATCTTTGACAAAGGAGCCAAGGTGAAACTTTGAAACAAAGACAGTTTCTTCAACAAATGATACTCAACAACTGGACATTCACACGCAACACAAGACCAAAAAAAAAAAAAAAATGGATCTAGACACAGGCCTTACACCTTTCACTTAAAATTAACTCAGAAATCTATCACAGATCTAAATATAAAATTTAGATCCATTAAACTTGTAGCAGATAACAGCAGAAAACCTAGATGACTTTGGTTGTATCTATGACTTTTGGGATACAGTACCAAAGGCATGATGCATGAAAGAAATAATTGATAGACTGCATTTTGCTAAAATTAGTTACTTCTACTCTGTGAAAGACAATATCAAAAGAATGAGAAGCCACAGACTGGGAAAAAATATTTGCAAAAGACACATTTGATAAAGGACTGCTATTCAAAATATACAAAAAATTCCTAAAACTCGACAAGGTGTAATAACATGATGACAGATGGCTCTGTGTTTATTGTGGTGAGTATCGAGTAATGTATAGAATCGTCAAATTACTATGATGTACACCTAAAACTAATATAATAACATATGCCAACTATACTTCAATAATATAATTTAAAAGAATAAACACATAAACCTGGTGGGGGAGGGTGGGGATTGCAGGAAAAAACAAAACAAAACTCAACAAAACAACATGCAACCTGATTAAAAAATAGCCCAAACAACTTATCAGACAGTACACCAAAGACAATATACAGATGGCAAAAAAAAAAACATATGAAAGGATGGCCCACATCATATGTTATTAGTGAATTGTGTATTAAAATAATTAAATATCACTACCCACCTATTAGAATGGCCACATTCTAGAATACTGATAACACCTAATCCTGGTGAGGATGTGGAACAACAGGAAATCTCATTCATTGTTGGTGGGAATACAAAATGGTACAGCCACTCTAGAAGAAAGTTTAGTGATTTTTGTAAAACTAAACATAGTCCTACTATATGATCCATCAGTTTTGCTGCTTGGTTCTTACCCAAAGGAGTTGAAAACATATGACCACAGAAACACCTGCACACAGATGTTTGTAGCAACTTTATTCAAAATTGCCCAAACTTGAAAGGCAACCAACATGCCATTCAATAGGTAAATAGGTAAATGAACTGTGGTACATCTGGACAATTGAATATTTTCCAGTGCTAAAAAATAAGTTACCAAGGCATAAAAAGACGTGAAAGAACCTTAAATACATATTCCTAAATGAAAAAAAAAGTCATAGTATATGATTCCAACCACAAGGTATTCTGAAAACCACAAAACTATGAAGAAAGAAACTGAATTAAAGAAGACCTGTGGTTTCCAGGAATTAGGGGTAGAGAAGGATGAATAAGTAGAGCACAGAGGATGTTTAGGGTAGTGCAAATACTCTATATTATGGTATATTATGGAATAATGATGGATACAGGTCATTATACATTTGTCCAAACCCATAGAATTTACAATGCCAAGAGTGAGCCCTAATGTAAGCTATGGATTTTGAATGATTATGATATATCAGTGTAGGTTTCTCAACTGTAAATAATGTACCTCTTTGGTGGAGGATATTGATAAGAGAGGATGTGCATGTATAAGGGGACAGAGTATAGAAATGTTCTGTACTTTCAGTTGTGCTGTGAACTTAGAACTACTTTAAAAAAATGAAGTCTTTAAAAATAAATAATCAAATTAATTTTGTGACACAGTAAAATGGATAATGTATTTTATATAGAAAATCAGATCACGTGCCTTAATGATTACATGCTAAATCCACTGCTTACCGAAGAGTACATTTCCACTATTTCAGCCAAGTATTATAATTTTTAAGGAAAAGAAGCCCAGTCAAATGAGCTCAAGAAAAAAAAATAACATTCAGTGAAAGAACATAGGGATATTTCAATGAACTCAAGCCCAAGAGTGAGATCTCATGTAGCCCAGCGACTGATGTTTGGAAAGGCGGGTATTGCACTAGTGCTCTCATTCTTCATAGGCCATCTTTCAGAGTGACTGAGAGTAGTGTGGTTCTCAGTGAAGGATGCCTAGATTGGGCAAGCACCCCAAAATTTATAGTCTGTACTTTATTATAGGATTGCATTGAAACTCATTATCTTTCTCTACTCCCTATTTTTCTGTTTTAGCCATTTGCTACTGTAAAGAGGAAAAATAACCTTTAGGTTATGGAAAGAAGTGAATTAATAGTGTAGTACAATAGACAAAAAGATTATGTCCTTTCTAAGCTAAAGATTTAGTAACAGGCAACAATATACTTATGTTTTCAGGAATTTCCATTGTTTTCCATAAACCAAGATGACACATATGCATAATTTTTCATAAAAGTCACTTTTTTGTAAAGGACTCTCTTCTACAATTCAGTTCAGTCCTGATCAACTGGTAGTGATTGACCAATAACTACATGAAAAGTGCTGTTCTAGGTTCTAGGTACAAAAAATGAATTAGACAACATTTATGCCTTTAAGTGTGTAGTAAGAACATTATGTATAGAATTCATACTTAAGAGCACATAAAAGAATATTGATTTTCTTTGGGAAAGATAACACCTTGAAGGGTATAACAATTTCCCTTCAATTCTGCTCTTACACTGCTTAAAAATATAATCAGAATTTTTAAAATATATGAAGTATATGTAATTTTACAAATATGTTCTTTAAGAATCAAAATTTTATAGTATTATTACTAGCAACAAAGGAAAGAGTTGCCCATACTGAAAAGTTTTTGGTTCTTTACTGTGGGAAAAAAATAGAGTAATGGTAAAAAAATGAATGCATATTTCTAGAATTGGATCATGACCATTCTGCTCAAGGATTCTGCCATTTTCTAGCTTTGTGACCATGGGAAAGTTAACTTCTCCATGTCTCACTTTCTTCACCTGAAAAATTGGTGTGATAACTAATAAGACCTACCTTATAGAGTTGTAAATATCAACTGAGTTAATACTTGTAATGTGCTTGGTATAGGGCTTAGCTCACTTAAGCACGCATCAAATGTTGACTCTTAGTGTTGTCTCACCAACAAGTTACTTGCTTCCATTCTGTTACCAACTCTCACAACCCTTCCACTGGAGGCTATCACTCTCCATTCTTCAGTTCTGAGCTTAGATAACATCCTCCTTCGCTGACCCCACTTTGACAGAGTAGATGTCTCTTCCTGCACTTTCAGACTATTTTAGATGTACACATAAGGGCATTTGCTTTACTGAATTGAATTACTTGCTTAGTCCTCTATGCTTTTCATGTGATAAAAACTGAATAAGAGAACGGTGTTTGTCTATGGTCAACATGAGATAGGAATAGAGCGTGACTTCCATAGATTGTTGAATAAAAGAACCATGAAGGGAACATACCCGATATGATCATACAGGTTAGGAGGCAAGAAGGGACAGAGAGAACCTAGTCTAAAATAAGACATAAGTAAATAAATGAGGGAGTAATAAAAGGATGGGAAGAAAAACAGTCAGAAAAGTTTTGGGTAATTTGCATCATGTAGTTTTGATTATTAATGTCTGAGTCTTCTAGGCATCTGAGTTTCATCTCAGTAACCCACTCAAGAGTTTCTCCTAAGAGGAACATGTTATCAGAAATACATTTCCCCCTTACTTCCTGAAAAATAGATTTCTAGCCCTTTCCATGATTCAAAGACTTTTCCAGAAAGATTTAGCAAGGCCATCTTAGAAGAAAATGTAGTGTTTGGAGTTGAGAGATGTCAGATAACTTCCTGCAAAACTATTGCATTTATTTGGGGAATATGTAAGCTCAGTACAGTCATTACCGAGAGTGCTTAGACTTGATTTTGTTTTCATTCCGACAGAAAAGAAGGAAGGAAAACAACTTTTTTTCAGATACCTGAAAAGTCAACACAGGGACACCTTTCTTTTCCTTTCTTCAATTTATTCTTCAAACTACACAGCAAAATAGAGAAATAAACTTTAAACATACTATTACCATGTATTCAGCCTTCTTCAAGAAAGTAATAAAATTTCTGCCTTCTGGATGATGTCTGTTCAAACCATCATTTTTTTTTTTTAATGACACCCATCTCCTCTCAATCCTTACAACTGTTGCCTGCCTTCTGACAAAAGGATCTTTATACTAGTCTCCTATGTGGTACCCTATCCTCAGTCTTAATCATTCTGTACTCCCATTTTCCACATCATTGCCAGAGATGTTGTGAAAGTCTGACCTTGTTCACTTCACCTTGCTTTTGTCTGTGCACTACCTGATTTCTCCTGTTTCCAAGTTCATGAAATGCTGCCCACCCCGCCACCCCCCACCTGAATACCTCCCATTCCTAACCATCTAGTAATCTTCTCTTTCTCTTCAAGGAGTCAGCACAAGAGTGACTTTCCCTGTGGGGAGCCATTCATTTTGGTTTTCTCCAGCCTGAATTAGGTGTTTTTTCATGTTCTTGTGACACTCTGCATCCTTCTACCCTAGAAACTCACAGAGTGATTCTATAATCATAACACTGCTAATTTCGCTGGTGCACTATGCAATCATTGAGGCTAGACTATGTCTTATTGATCTTGATGCCTCCAGCTCTTAACTAAACTCCTGGGAACATAGGGAATACTCAGAAATATTTAATGAATGAATTCATAAAGTTATTATAGGCTTCAAAAAGTGTGGTCTGGCATCAGGAATAAGAATATAAAAACTGGGACAGCCAATGTAATCTGTGATCTCCGAGCAACTTAACTACAACTGCTGAGGTGGGGGGGATCTGTTTTGGGGTTTTATTTTCCTTTTCTTTCTCATTTTTAATATATTCAGAGAGTTAGTCGGAGAGTTAAAAGTGACAGAAAAAAACTTAAGATAGGTAGTTAAACAGAATTACTTAGACTATTGTGAGCCACATTACTTTTTCTAAATATATATTAATACTTAGAGGAATTGATATGTAAAGCAAATAATATTCACACCAGGAGACCACATCATTCTAAATCTTATTCAACATTTTCAAATCCCTTCTATATACCAGAGACTTTCTAAAAATATTAATTCATTTAATTCTTATAACAACCTTAAGAGGTCATCACTAGACAAATTTAGAACTTTCTATACTGTCTTGTGATATTGAGCTGACTCCTTTTCTCTTCATGTAGCAGAAAGATTCTGAATTGAAGAAAACAATATCTTCAGATCTAAACATTCTTTTCAAATGTCCTAAAATATATCAGAGGATCTAAGAAAAGGTATCACATCAAAATGAGTACTGCAATATTTATCCTCTCTAACGTGCTTGTAACAAAATAAAATAATAATTTGAAGGTTCGAGTGGAATTTTTGTATGGCAACAGAGTACCACATATTTAAAATAAATCACCTATAAATTATGGACAGAAAAACTGGAACGCTTTTCAAGGTAAATCCAGGCTTGTCACAACATAAAGCACACATCAGAACAAGATAGGTTTTCATTTCTCCTTATTTACACTTCTAGTAAAGAGTGATGATTAATTGCAGGTAGAAAATTTAAAAAGAGTGGATTGAAGTATAGGTGAGTTGAAATATCACACACGCAAAAACACTGAGTACTTAGAAAACAGCATCCAGGGTCCTTATTTGTGTTTTGTCAATGACAAAAAATTTGAAGATATCACAGAATATAGATTGCAACTAAAGTAGCAACAGCCTTTCCCATTTTGAAAATAATAGTACATGGAAGAGGAAAACAACATACATTAATCAGAGGGACACATTATGCCACAGAATAAAGTTAGCACATTTGTATCGGAGAACATGAATGAAACCACAGAAGGCCTGCTTGTCAAATTCACTGATGACAAGAGGTCTGGTGAAATGGCTAATTCTTTGGATAATAGCATCAGTATTTAAGATCTGGTGAAACCTCAAATTAGAAAAATTAAATTAATATGTGCATACATCATGGGAGTATCCTACTTATGTGTTACCTCTTCGCACAGGCCTTTTGACCATCTGTTTCTAACATGGCCTTTGGGACTCTCCACTCACCATCACTTCACTGGATTTTGTTTGAAAACATAAGATTTATCCCTTCCTAATATTCTTCTTAGTATTTATTAGTCAATTTGTTTCCTTTCCGTCTTCCCTAGAAAGTAAAGTGCATGAAAGCAGTAACCTTGTTTAACTTGTATCACTGACAATAGAATAGAAAAATTAAGTAAATATTTGTCAGGCGTATCAAATGCCCATTTATTTTTCTTCTCTGAATTGACTAGTGCAGACTGGGAAAATATAATAATAGTATTTCTTGTGAAATATGACATCTGTAGAATAACGGAAACCCCAAGCTGGGATCAGAAGAACAGAAAGGTCTTGCTGCAGATTAGTCACTTGACCTTTGGTAAATCGTTTAACTTCACCAGAACCGTTTCCTCGGCTGTAAAACAGGGCTAATCATAGTCAACTCCTCAGTGGTTTTAAAATAATGTGTATGAGGGAATTTTGTCAGATGTAAATTAGAAAACAGATGTGAAGAATTATGACTATGGTAGAGTCAGGAGGATTGACTTAACACTAAATGTGAACTAACAGTGTCTTGTGACATTTGAATAAACAAATTAATGATAGGCGTTGGTTGCATCCACATGATAATGTACATTTTGTACCAGCAAAACCCATCCAAATTACTGTATCTCCTAGTTTACTATTATGCAAGGCATTGACAACTGCCTAAAGGAAGACCAAATGACCGGAGGTCGTGGGGTAGTGTCATTTGAAAAACAGTGGAAATAATTAGAGGAAAAGTGGAGGAAAGGGAACGGGGCTGTTATACTTATTTTGAGTATGTGAAGGATTGGCATATGGGAGATTTATTCCATGTAGCACCAAGATGCAAACTAGGAATTGAGAGTAAAAGACTAAGAAAGTTGTATATTGGTTTAAAATCTTATCTTAATGTAACGAAGAGTTCTCTAAACCTTAGAACAGCCCCACGATGGTGGAAGTCAGAAACTGAGGTGGTCCATCCAAACTAGGTGGGAGAACATCAGCAAAGTTATTAGAAGGCTTTTAATATTAAGCTAAAGTTCAGGCTAGATGCTGTCTGAGGTCCTTCCCATGTACAAAATTATAATCAAATGCAGTATTCCTATCACAGTTATTGAGAACGAAAGGGTCCTGAACTCATACTACGACAAATCCCAAAATACTATTCTTAGAGACAAAATCAGTTTCATTAGAGAGTGGCAGGTGACATCAGTCCTGGGTCAATAGGAAGAAAGACCAGTGGGGTGTGGTATTAACCAGAGAGCATTTGTGTGCACACCACTACATCCTTCTAAGAAGTTCCTTTCACCCTGTTTGATCTGTAACGTTGCTTGAACAACATCAACTATGAGCACACATATGACCCTAGCGTCCTTCAAGGAATCACTGCTGTTTTTCCTGTGACACTTGGTAGTGCAAGTACAATGCCAGCTAACTATATCCTTCCATTCAAAAATGGTCTCCTTCTCCACTTTGGAGAATGGGGAGAGGAGGTGCTATGTTCAAGTTTCAGCAAGTGCTAAGCTGGCAAAGCCAAACAAACGTTACAGTGTTTGCCTGAGATGACTTTTGCATGGACCTACTTGAGGAACACAGTGCCCCCCCCCATTCCTTTTATGTTTACATTAAAAAGACAAATCCTATATTAACAACAAATCCTATATTAGCCATGTGTTCACATGACTGTCATGTCAATAGACCTACACGTGTCTGTGTATGG